>NC_039363.1:95653660-96853660 GCF_003573695.1 Papaver somniferum | reverse complement strand
AATGTATTAGTTCATGAACAAACCGATTTTAGAACATAACCTGCTCAAGTATGCAAACGAGTACGCATACCTAAGTAGCCGAACTTGGACTGTGTTCGCCAGTATGCAAACGGATACGCATATTTTCATACACTTCCAAGCTTCAGTTGAATCCAGTACGCGTACAGGTACGCATACTATAGTACTCGGACTTTAACTGACTTCGCCAGTACGCGTACAAGTACGCATACTCTAGCTCCTGGACTTTACCTGACCTCGCCAGTACACATACGGGTATGCATACTACATTCTGGTCTTGGATCAACACATATGCAAGTATGCATATTGTGTTTAAAATCCAATCACGGTTAAGTATTCTTGAAAATGCGGGGGTCTAACAACCACACCCAATAATCACTTTGGCAATCTGAGAGGACTTACTCCAATAAACTTTCTAGAGAATCAACTGGACAGTCAGACTCAATATAGAATAAATTATATCAAAGAGTTTTATATCTCTAACTATTAATTCAATCCACAATCAGCAAATATAAATCTGCGAGCCCGATTGAATATAAGAGGAGTAAACTTGAACGATACCAAAGACCAATGTTCAAGGTTCAATCAATCTCAATCAACAACTAAAGGTTGGATTTCCTAATTGATCGATACAACGCACAACCTGTGATATTTCAATTATACAACAAAATATAATGAGGAAGAGAAATAACACATACACCTGAATTTTGCTAAACCGCAAATGCAGAAAAACCCCGGGACCTAGTCCAGTTTGAACACCACACTGTATTAAGCCGCTACAAGCACTAGCCTGCTATCAATTAACTTCGGACTGGACTGCAGTTGAACCCTAATCAATCTCACAGTGATTCAAGGTACAGTTTCGCTCCTTACATCTCTGATCCTAGCAGAATACTACGCACTTGATTCCCTTAGCTGATCTTACCCACAACCAAGAGTTGCTACGACCCAAAGTCGACGACTTAATAAATAAATTTGTCTCACATAGAAAAGTCTATAGGATTGAATAAATCTGTCTCTCATAGAAATACCCAAGAGTTTTTGTTCCTTCTTTTGATAAATCAAAGTGAACAGGAACCAATTAATAAACCGGACTTATATTCCCGAAGAACAGCCTAGTATTATCAATCACCTCACAATAATCTTAATCGACTAGCGAAACAAGATATTGTGGAATCACAAACGATGAGACAAAGGTGTTTATGATTACTTTTCTATCTTTCCTATCATATAAATAAATATCAAGCCAATTTTACAATTGTACTCGTAGGATAGAAACAACAAGATCAGATCACACAACTAAAAGAGAAGTAGTATCGGTCTGGCTTCACAATCCCAATGAAATCTTCAAGTTGTTAACCTACAGGGTATCGAGAAGAAACCTAAGGTTAAAGGAGAATCGACTCTACAAATAAAACTAGTATCACACAGGAGGTGTGGGGATTAGGTTTCCCAGTTGTTAGAGTGCTCCTTTATATAGTTTTCAAATCAGGGTTTGCAATCCAAGTTACCTTGGTAACAAAGCATTCAATAATCACCGTTAGATGACAAACCTTATTCAACCAAGCTAATATCTTTCAACCGTTAGATCGAACTTAGCTTGTTACACACAAATGAAATGTACCCTCATTTAGGTTTATGTAACCGTACCCAAACATATACACTCATGTTTGCTCAACAATGGTCAACTGAAGTTATACATATGGTTACTCTCGTATTAAATTTATTAATCTTAACCATAAATAGTTCAAATGACTCAAATGAAACTAGTTAAAGAGTTGGTCAATTTCTATAGAAAACACAATTGAAATCAAATCGGTTTGATTCACTTGAATCAATCATGAACATTATAGCCATTGTTTGCAAAGATTGCATTCCTTAAGATTTAAATATTTAAGTTCATGAACAGACTGATTTGACAAAATAACCAGCTTAAGTATGCGAACGGGTATGCCTACTTAAGCAACCAGATATGAGTTTGTTAAGTTTCCAAACTCAGTAGAAATTCTCGGTTCGAAAAATTCCGCCAGTATGCGTACGGGTACGCATACTTAAGGTGACTAGTTTAGGAGTTTGTAATTCCCAAGATCAACATATATTTTCGTTTCGAGAACTTCCTCTAAGTATGCGTACGGGTACGCATACTTAAGGTGACTAGTTTAGGAGTTTGTAATTCCGAAACACAACAGATATTTTCGGTTCGAAAACTTCTACCAGTGTGCGTACGGGTAAACATAATTATGCTGTCTCCTTCACCAATTTTATATATACACATATGCATACACTTGGTTTCCGGTTTATGGATTTCTACAATAATGTGCGAACACACTATATATACTTATATACAAAGATGGTTGTATCATCAACTCTTAATTTCAATCATTGAAACATTATTAGAGGACGTTATATAGTTGTTGTTCACAAACTATTTTTCTTCAAAGCGATTGTCAGGTTATTGAAATTATCATAATGAAACATTCCAAGGCAACATAAAATGATTGTATCACAAAACCATGATAGATGTAACTCGGCAATTTTCATATGATCTTATTCGGAATTTCATCAGGAATGTAAGATGAACATGGATAAAGCGAAAGCTATATCGTAACATAATAGAAATCTCAAATGTGCATAATAGAAAATTATATCGTAACATGACTTATGTCCCAATATAGGAGATAGAGTAGAAATAGACTTTCCAAGTGATAGATCAGTTTAAGTCTCCACATACCTTTTGTTGATGAAGTTCCACAAGCTCCCCTTAGTAGTTCTTCGTCTTCAAATGATGAATGTTGAGATATCTAAGCTCAACTACACTATCTATGTCCTAGTCCGAGACATATAGGCTAAAAATCAAGACTTATAGTTTTGATCACTAACATTGACAAACATGCTTGAGATAGCAACACAGCGAGTTCGGACGATCAATGCTCTAACAATCTCCCACTTTGTCAATTTTAGAGACAAAACTATCAATACATATGGATTACAAAATAAATAAAAAATTGAAGCTTCATCCACATGCTTGATCTCCTTGGCATATTCAACACGACTCGAAATCTTCGTCACTTCCAAGTACTCCATGATTCCAAAGGTTGTTGAAGATCCTTAGCTATAACAATGAGAAAACAAATGCTCTCAATCATTGTTATACAGTGTCATAGTATTATCACACAACATCGAATTTCAATTGTATCACAACTTTGACAACAATACTATGGTGATATGTATCACTCCCCTTTAGTCAATACTTTATCTCAACATGAAAACCATTCCCCTTACATAATGATTCGTAAATCATATGTATTTGTAGTATGAACTACACATTAATTCTCCCCCTTTTGTCAATAAAATTGGCAAAGGTACGAAAATTAGTGGGATCCTAATGAAATTTCCACGGAGATACTTCATGACCAAAAGAGAACAACATACCAACAAATTTAGATGCAATCATAAAGCCGAAACTAAATGCATCCATCAAGGAGTTTATTAAGATACAAGATAAGCCCTAAAATATTCCACAGCCGCACTCCCCACAAAGATATAGCGATTAAGCACAAGTTCAAAAGAACTCTTCCCCATAAAATTTCATTCCCAAATGAACAACAAATGCAACCTTACTTTTACAAGAAAATAAGGATTTCAACACACACACTGAAACAAACAGAACCGTATCTATCTAGAAACAAAAGCAAAAACTGAACCCTTACTCAAGGAAATCCAAACTCAATTTCCCAAAAGATCGAGATTCTATCATGGGCAAGAGTAATGAAGGACTAATGAACCAAGACAACACCAATATACTGCCTCAAGTTTTGAAACGTGGCAGTGTCTAATGGTTTGGTGATAATATCATCCAATTGTTGTTCAGAAGGCACAAATTCCATATTTATGATACCATTCTCATAAAGATCTCGAATAAAATGGTATCTTATATCAATGTGTTTTGTTCTTGAATGCTCAACATGATTATCAGTTATGCGAATCGCACTGGAATTATCACAAAAGATCTTCATTATTCCTGAGCCAATTCCATAGTCAGCAAGCATTTGTTTCATCCATAGAAGCTGAGTACAATATGAACCTGCAGAAATATACTCTGCTTCACATGTTGAGAGAGATTGTGAATTTTGTTTCTTGTTATGCCAAGCAACAAGATTCAATCCTACATAGTAGAAACCCCCTGATGTACTTTTTCTGTCTTCCACGCATCCTGCCTAATCAGCATCTGAATAGGCAGTAAGATTAGTGTTAGTATCAAAAGTGTAAGAAAGACCATACCCGGCAGTGTGATTAATGTAGCGTATGATCCTTTTTGCAGCTGCAAGATGGGACTCTTTCGGATTTGCCTGGAACCTAGCACAACAACCAACACTAAATGCATTATCAGGCCTTGTGTCTATGAGATATAGAAGACTTCCAATGATAGATCAACAGAGTTTTTGATCCATATTTACAACTTTCTCATCTCGATGAAGTTTACCCGTGGTTGGCATATGAGTCATTTTTGAAGTTGACTTATCAAGGCCGAATCTTGAAAATAGATCTTTGTCATATTTTTCTTGAGATAAGAAAATTCCATCCTTGTGTTGTTGAATTTGTAAACCCAAAAATATTTTAATTCACCAACATTGCTCATTTCAAACTCCTTACCAAGAGAGACTTGAAAATCTTTTGCAAGTTTCTCAGATGTTGATCTGTAAATGATATCATCTACATAGACTTGAGAAATCACAACATCTTTCCCACTCCATTTGGTAAACAAAGTGTTATTAGCTCCGCCTCTCGAAAAACCTTTCCTAAAAAGAGAAGTAGGTAGTTTTTCGAACCAGGCTCGAGGTGCTTGTTTTAATCCATACAATGCCTTATTGAGTTTAAGGACATGATCAGGAAAATTAGGGTTTTCGAATCCCTTAGGTTGAGCGACATATATCTCTTCCTTTAAATTCCCATTTAGGAAAGCGGATTTTATGTCCATTTGAAACAACTTAACCTTAAGAAAACAAGCATGAGCTAGTAACATCCGAATGGACTCGAGGCGTTCCACAGGAGCAAAGGTTTTGTCAAAGTCGATTCCTTCAATCTGTGAATATCCTTGAGCAACAAGTCTATATTTGTTTCTGACAATGGTGCCAAACTCATAAAACTTGTTCTTGAATATCCATTTGGTTCCAACAATATTGATGTTGGGTGGACAAGGTACGAGTTCCCATATGTCTTGTATTTGAAATTGATTTAACTCTTCATGCATAGCATTCACCCAATGGGGATCTTTAAGAGCTTCATCAATATTTCTAGGTTCTAATTGCGACAGATAACAACCAAAATTGCAAATATTTTGAAGTTGACCTCTTGTCTTAGCAGTAGATTCCATTCCCCCAATGATATTGTCGGTATCATGATTCCTTTGAACCCAAATACGTCGTGGAGGGACACGTTCTTGTTCAACAGGAATATCTTGACTAGAGCTTTTCTCCTCATCATTAGAAACTTCTGAATCAGCAACCGCTGGAACAACTACTACTGATTCTGACGTTTCTTTGAATTTATCAATTGTCTCGATAGGAGGCAATTCAGCAGGAGAGTCATTATGATGAAAATTACTTAAATCATTAATAATAACATTTGCAGCCTCCATCATGACTTGGGTTCTGAGATTAAAAACTCGAAAACCACGACTGTCAGATGCATAGCCAAGAAAAATACCTTCATCGCTTTTCGAATCAAATTTCCCTTTTTGTTCACGGTCCTTTAGAATGTAGCACTTGCTACCGAACACTCTAAGATAGTGTAAGTTGGATTTCTTACCGTACCACAACTCATAGGGAGTGTTTAAGGTCTGTGACCATAGATAAACACGATTTATCAAGTAGCAAGCCGTAAAGACCGCCTCATCCCAAAACCTTAACTGTAATTCTTTGTTATGGAGCATTACCCTTGTCATTTCATGAATGTTTCTATTCTTCCTTTCTACAACTCCATTTTCTTGTGGAGTAATAGGTGGTGAGTATTGTTGAATAATTCCCAGAGAATCACAATATTCAAATACTTTTGTGTCTTTGAATTCAGTGCCACGGTCGCTTCTAATTTTCTTTAGTTTGCGACCTTGTTCATTCTGGATTCTGTTCACAATAATCTTGAATTCACTTAGAGTTTCATTCTTGTGAGCAAAAAAAGCCACCCAAGTGAATCTGGTGTAATCATCCACCATAATCAAAGCATATTTCTTCCCAGCCACAGTAGACTGTTGAATTGGGCCGAAGAAATCCATATGAATTAAATCAAGTGGAGCTTTGGTGAGAATGTATCGAGATGATTTGTATAGAACTTTCATTTGTTTACCCTTTTGACAGGCACCACATACACCTTCAACCTTGGCATTGATTCTGGGAACGCCTCTAACAAGTTCTTTGTTAATGATCTTAGTTAGGAGACGATAATTGATGTGACCAAAACACACATGCCAAAGATGTGCAGATTCCACCTTAGTCAAGTTGCAACAATTATTGAACTGAGTATCAAGAAGATAACAATTATTTTTGCCACGTGATCCATGAAAAATCACTTTTCCAGATTTATCGACAATGTCACATCCATTAGCATTGAAGACAACCTTATGGACTTTGTCGCGGATTTGGCCAATAGAAAGGAGATTAACAGTCATACCTTTAACGAATACGACATCATGTATTTCAGGAACACCGGGTAATTTGATCGTCCCCTTCTTACTTATGTAGCAGCAGCTTCCATCTGCAAATGTTACTGGTCCACCATCAAAGTCGCTTATGTTGATAAACCACGAGAGGTCTCCAGTCATATGCTTGCTACATCCTCTATCAAGGAACCATTGAAAGGGTGATGTTGACTTTAGAGCAAAAGCTCTCATGCTAGTACTACCAACCAAGTTAGGCTTTCGTATAGATTTTCTTTTAAGAGAAGACACAAGTTATAAAGCTTTCTTATGAAGATCACTTGAAACTTTTAATCTTTTCTTAAAATACAAACAGGAAAGTTGAAAGTGATTACAGGAACCACAAAACAAACAAAACCCAACATCATTAATCTTATTCGAAGAATTCTGAGCATGAACATGTTTCACAAAGCCTGGGCCTCGTCTATCGTCTGACTTACGGCAATTTTTCAACAAAGAATTAGAGAAGTTAATCGAACCCAATGAAGATGATTTTACCGATTTCAAATCCTTAAGTTTTGCAATTTCTATAACAAGATCACAGTTGATATGGATTTGCTCATCTAACTTCGTTTGGAGATTATATACCTCTTCAGAGCCTTCATGAACCTCAGATTTTTTGATTCGACTTTCGCTATCAAGACCCTCAATTATTCTTATCAAGTGATGTTTCTTGAGACAAAGAAAATTGATGAGGTTTTTTAAATCAGGATTCTCAACCATAGCAATGGTTGCAAGAACATGCTTGATGTTGAGTTTATCCTTTTCTGGTGTAGCGTTTTTAGAAACGATACATCACCAGATCGCTACAAACACAGACTTATAAGGTCTTTAATGTGTTTGCCTGCTCTGATACCAATTAAAAATGCGGGGGTCTAACAACCACACCCAACAATTCGTTTGGAAATATGAGAGGACTTACTCCAATATACTTTCTAGAGAATCAACTGGACAGTCAGGCTCAATCTAGAATAAAGTATATCAAAGAGTTTAATATCGCAAACTCTTAATTTAATCCGCAATCAGCAAATAGAAATTTGCGAGCCCGATTGAATATAAGAGGAGTAAACTTGAACGGTACCAAAGACCAATGTTCAAGGATCAACCAATCTCAATCAAGAACCAAAGGTTGGATTTCCTAATTGATCGATACAACGCACAACCTGTGATATTTCAATTATATAAAAAATATAACGCGGAAAAGAAATAACACATACACCAGAATTTTGTTAACGAGGAAACGGCAAATGCAGAAAAACCCCGGGACCTAGTCCAGTTTCTACACCACACTATATTAAGCCGCTACAGGCACTAGTCTACTACCAATTAACTTCAGACTGGACTGTAGTTGAACCCTAATCAATCTCACACTGATTCAAGGTACAATTTTGCTCCTTACGTCTCTAATCCCAGCAGGATACTACGCACTTGATTCCCTTAGCTGATCTCACCCACAACCAAGAGTTGCTGCGACCAAAAGTCGAAGACTTGATAAAAAAATCCGTCTCCCACCGAAATACCCGAGAGTTTTTGTTCCGTCTTTTGATAAATCAAGATGAACATGAACCAATTGATAAACTGGACTTATATTCCCGAAAAACAGCCTAGTATTATCAATCACCTCACAAAAATCTTAATCGACTAGCGAAACAAGATATTATGGAATCACAAACAATGATACGAAGGTGTTTGTGATTACTTTTCTATATTTCCTATCGGAGAAATAAATCTCAAGCCAAGTTTACAATTGTACTCGTACGATAGAAATAACAAGATCAGATCACACAACTACAAGAGAAGTAGTATCGGTTTGGCTTCACAATCCCAATGAAGTCTTTAAGTCGTTAACCTACAGGTCTCGAGAAGAAACCTAAGGTTAAAGGAGAATCGACTCTAGCAGTACAACTAGTATCACACAGGAGGTATGGGTTTTTTAGTTGTTAGAGTTCTCCTTAATATAGTTTTCAAATCAGGGTTTGCAATCCAAGTTACCTTGGTAACAAAGAATTCAATAATCACCATTAGATGAAAAACCTGATTCAACCAAGATAATATCTTTCAACAGTTAGATCGAACTTAGCTTGTTACACACAAAATGTACCCTCATTTAGGTTTATGTAACCGTACCCAAACATGTACACTCATGTTGTCTCAACAATGGTCAACCGAAGTTAGCCATGTGTTTACTCTCATATTAACTTTATTCATCTTAACCATAACTAGTTCAAATGAGTCAAATGAAACTATTTAAACAGTTGTTCAATTGTTATAGAAAACACAATTGAAATCAAATCAGTTTGATTAAATCGAATCAATCATGAACATTATAGCCACGGTTTGCAAAGATTGCATTCCTTAAGATTTAAATTTTAAAGTTCATGAACAGACCAATTTGACAAAATAACCATCTTAATTAAGTATGCATACAGGTATACGTACTTAAGCAACCGTATTTGAGTTTGTTAAGTTTCCAAACTCTGCATAAATTCTCGGTTCGAAAACATCCGCCAGTATGCGTACGGGTACGCATACTTAAGGTGACTAGTTTAGGAGTTTGTAATTCCCAAACTCAGCAGATATTTTCGGTTTAAAATTTCCTCTAGTATGTGTACGAGTACGCATACTTAAGGTGACTAGTTTAAGAGTTTGTAATTCCTAAACACATCAGATATTTTTGGTTCGAAAACTTCTACCAGTATGCGTACGGGTACGCATACTTATGCTATCTCCTTCACCAATTTTGTATACACACATATGCGTACACTTGGTTCCCGCGGTTTATGGATTTATACACTAATGTGCGAACACACTATATATGCTTATATCCGAAGATGGTTATATCATCAACTCTTAATTTCAATCATTGAAACTTTCTTAGAGGACGTTATATAGTTGTTGTTCACAAACTATTTTTCGTCAAAGCGATTTTCAAGTTATTAAAATTATCATAATGAAACATTCCAAGGCAACAAAATGATTGTATCACACAAACCATGATAGATGTAACTTGGCAATTTTCATATGATCTTATTCGGACTTTCGTCAGCAATGTAAGATGAACATGGCTAAAGAGAAATCTTTCCAACACATATTTCGAGAAATATATAAGCGAGATAAACTCAGATCGAAATCTCAAATGTGCATAATAGAAAACTATATCGTAACACGACTTATGTCTCAATATAGGAGATAAAGTAGAAATAGATTTTCCAAGTGATAGATGAGTTTAAGTCTCCACATACCTTTTGTTGATGAAGTTCCACAAGCTCCATTAGTAGTTCTTCGTCTTCAAATGATGAACGCCGAGAGATCTAAGATCAACTACACTATCTATGTCCTAGTCCGAGACATCTATAAATAGGCTTGAAATCAAGACTTATAGTTTTGATCACTAACATTGACAAACATGCTTGACATAGCAACGCATGCGAGTTCGACTGAGCAATGCTCTAACAGTTTTAAACTCTCATTTCAATCATTGAAACATTCTTAGAAGACGACAATAGTTGTCTCACACAAACTATTAGCTTCGAAGCAATTTTCAAGCGGTCGAATGATCAATACGAAACATTCCGAGTCTATATCAATTGACTGTCTCACACAAATCATGTAATATGTTACAAGACGATTTTCACATATCATCTTTTGACTTTCGTCAAGAATATAAGATGAACTTGGTTAAAGCGAAATCTTACCAACACATATTTCGAGAAATATGTAAGCAAGTTAAACTCAGCTGGAAATATCAAATGTGTATAATTGAAGTCTATATAGCTATACGACTTTTGTCTCAACTAGGAGATAAAGGAGATAGACTTTTGAGTGATAGATTTGTTCAAGTCTCCACATACTTTTTGTTGATGAAATTCCACAAGTTCCCCTTAGTAATTCTTCGTCTTTGATCGATGAATGCCGTGAAGCTTAACTACACTTTCTATCCTAATCCGAGACTTAGCTATAAGTATACTAGATATCAAGACTTATAGTTTTGGCAACTAAACTTGGCAACAAGCTTGAGATAGAAACGCTTGTGAGTTCTACCGAGCGTTGCTCTAACAATTGCAGAACTTCTAAACGGACTACAAAAATTAGAGATGAAGTGCAGTGTAATATAAATGCGAACAAGAGACAAAAAATTGGATTTTATTTTAATAAGGCACCATAATGTAGTGCTATTATATTGATTATTAAATCATATATTAGTTGGGCCTTTTTGGAAGCTTAATTTTTTTTTATATATAAATTTGTCGAGGTTATTAATTTAGCACACTGGCTCAAATTGGGTATGTCAAAAAGTATTATTCTGGCGAAGTTATTAATTCACCGATGTAGTTACCTAAAATCCGAGAGAGGTTAAAAGTGGGATTCTAGGGTGAAAGTGGGTTACGGGAGGTTGAGCACGAACAGTCTCTGCCTAAACCACACACTTTGGTCGTTCAAAGGCTGCTTGAGTCACACGAAAGAGGTTTAGGACTGGAAGCAGACAAAGAGAGAGATCAGAGAATTTTAGGTTTGAATAAGAATTGCTCAGAGAGTTTTTTTGAAGAAAAATTATTTTTAGCTTTGAGAAATATATGACCTTTTTATAGTTGAATTTCCTAATCTCATGACGGTGAAGATAAGGATTTATTTTCGTGCCGTGCGGAGAAATTCTTCCGTCTCTTCAGGAATGGATAAAGATAAACTAGGTTGAGTTTATCTTATTATTCCACCACCTTTACTCTCTTCTGATGCGAGAAATAGGCAGGGTATTTCTCACACGTAATAACCATCTTAATTAAGTATGCGTACGGGTATGCGTACTTAAGCAACCAGATTTGAGTTTGTTAAATTTCCAAACTCAGCAAAAATTCTCGGTTCGAGAAATTCCGCCAGTATGCGTACGGTTACGCATACTTAAGGTGACTAGTTTAGGAGTTTGTAATTCCCAAACTCAGCAGATATTTTCGGTTCGAAAACTTCCTCTAGTATGCGTACGGGTACGCATACTTAAGGTGACTAGTTTAGGAGTTTGTAATTCCTAAACACAGCAAATATTTTCGGTTCGAAAACTTCTACCGGTATGCGTACGGGTACGCATACTTATGCTGTCTCCTTAACCAATTCTGTATACACACATATGCATACACTTGGTTCCCGCGGTTTATGGATTTATACACTAATGTGTAAACACATTATATATGCTTATATCCAAAGATGGTTATATCATCAACTCTTAATTTCAATCATTGAAACTTTCTTAGAGGACGTTATATAGTTGTTGTTCACAAACTATTTTTTGTCAAAACGATTTTCATGTTATTAAATTTATCATAATGAAACATTCCAAGGCAACAACAAATGATTGTATCACAAAACCATGATAGATGTAAATCGAAAATTTTCATGTGATCTTATTCGGACTTTCGTCACGAATGTAAGATGAACATGGCTAAAGAGAAAGCTTGCCAACACATATTTCGAGAAATATATAAGCGAGATAAACTCAGCTCGAATCTCAAATGTGCATAATAGAAAACTATATCGTAACACGACTTATGTCTCAATATAGGAGATAGAGTAGAAATGGACTTTCCAAGTGATAGATGAGTTTAAGTATCCACATACCTTTTGTTGATGAAGTTACACAAGCTCCCCTTAGTAGTTCTTCGACTTCAAATGATGAACGCCGAGAAATCTAAGCTCAACTACACTATTTATGTCCTAGTCCGAGACATCTATAAATAGGCTAGAAATCAAGACTTATACTTTTGATCACTAACATTGACAAACATGCTTGAGATAGCAACGCATGCGAGTTCGACCGAGCAATGCTCTAACAGTTCTAAACTCCCATTTCAATCATTGAAACATTCTTAAAAGACGAAAATTTCTGTCTCACACAAACTATTAGCTTCGAAGCAATTTTCAAGCGGTCGAATGATTAATACGAAACATTCTGAGTCTATATAAAATGATTGTCTCACACAAATCATGTAAGATATTACAAGACGATTTTCACATGATCATATTTTGACTTTCGTCAAGAATATAAGATGAAATTGGTTAAAGCGAAAGCTTACCAACACATATTTCGAGAAATATGTAAGCGAGTTAAACTCAGATCGAAATATCAAATGTGTATAACTGAAGTCTATATAGCTATACGACTATTGTCTCAGCTAGGAGATAAAGTAGATATATTTTTGAGTGATAGATGAGTTCAAGTCTCCACATACCTTTTGTTGATGAAGTTCCACAAGGTCCCCTTAGTAGTTCTTCGTCTTTGATCAATGAATGCCGTGAAGCTTAACTACACTTTCTATCCTAATCCGAGACTTAGCTATAAGTAGACTAGATATCAAGACTTATAGTTTTGGCAACTAAACTTGACAACAAGCTTGAGATAGCAACACTTGCGAGTTCGACCGAGCATTTCTCTAACAATTGCAGAACTTCTAAACGGACTACAAAAATTAGAGATGAAGTTCAGTGTAATATAAATGCGAACAAGAGACAAAAAAAAATTAGATTTTATTTTAATAAAACACCATAATGTAGTGTTATCATATTGATTATTATCATATATTAGTTGGGCCTTATTGGAAGCTTAAATTTTTTTATAAATTTGTCGAGATTTTTAATTTAGCACACTGGCCCAAATCGGGTATGGCAAAAAGTATTATTCTGGCGAAGTTATTAATTTACCGATGTAGTTACCTAGAATCTGAGAGAGGTTAAAAGTGGGATTCTATGGTGCAAGTGAGTTACGGGAAGTTGAGCACGAACAGTCTCTGCCTAAACCACACACTTTGTCCGTTCAAAGGCTGCTTGAGTCACATGAAAGAGGTTTAGGGCTGGTTCTAGGGAGGGAAGCATACGAAGAGAGAGATCAGAGAATTCTAGGTTTGAATCAGAATTGCTCTGAGAGTTTTTTTGAAGAAAAATTGTTTTTAGCTTTGAGAAATATATGACCTATTTATAGTTGAATTCCCTAATCTCATGACGGTGAAGATAAGGATTTATTTTCGTGCCATGCGGAGGAATTCTTCCGTCTCTTCAGGAATGGATAAAGATAAACTAGGTTGAGTTTATCTTATTATTCCACCACCTTTACTCTCTTCTGCTGCGAGAAATAGGCAGGGTATTTCTCACACGTACGGTAGACCGCCATATCAAAATCCTAATTGTTATCCCCCTTCCACCCATTTGTCTGAAGCTGAGTCAGCATTTGTGATGATATGTTGAGAGAAAAATATTCTCTTTAGCCGAGCCAAGATAGAGAGATATTCTCTGATTTGTGAGAATGACTAGGATGAGTCACGTGAAAAGGCATGAAATGCCTCATGAATCGTGTGCAGAGTGTGACAGGAGCTGAGGTTGAGGTCCCTCTCTCCACGGCCGGTCACATATGTCGTGTGGAGACCGTATTATTGGTTGTGGGTCCATTTGTTGAGCATGTATCGTTCATGATATCATTTAATAGCCGTGAGTGTGTTTGAGAGGCTAAGAAATAGGATTGATCCCTAGGTAAGGCGTGTGCCTATCATGGGGAATATTCAGTCTTGTCTGAGATTTCACGAGAGATTTGAATATCTCCGAGATATTGCGGAGAGATGTGAATCTCTCCAGGATTTTGAAAAGAGATGTGAATCTCTTTGAGATTTTGCGGAGAGATGTGAATCTCTCCGGGATTTTGAGAAGAGACGTGAATCACACCGAGATTTTGCAGAGAGATGTGAATGTCTTTAAGATTTTGCAGAGATTTGTGAATCTCTCCGGGATTTTGAGCAGAAATGTGAATCTCTCCGGGGTTTTGCGAAAGATGTGAATCTCTCCGGGATTTTGAGAAGAGATGTAAATGTCTCTGAGATTTTACAGAGAGATGTGAATCTCTCCGGGATTTTTCCGAGAGATGTGAATCTCTACGGTATTTTTATAAGAGATGTAAATCTCTCAGAGATTTTGTGTATAGACGTGAATCTCTCAGGGATTTTTCACCTCTCCGGGATTTTGAGGAGAGATGTGAATCTCTCTAAGATTTTGCAGATGGATTTACATATCCATGAAGATTTTATTGATGGATCTGATTCTCTCTGTGGTCAGCTAGGATTCGCCCTGAAGAGAGAGAAAGGGCTTTGTGCCCCCGATTAATGTCTCTGGGAGACTTTTGCTCACATACCGTTGACCAGGGTATCTTGCAGAGATGTGCTAGGAATAAATGGTGTTTATATGATGGGAGAATACGAGACCAATGTATCTTGAAATGATATTCTAGGAATCTGCCAAAAGGGCCCGGAGGAAGAATAACCAGTGTATCTCGCGGGGAGGTACAAAGAATTATTCAGAAGCGTCGGTAAGTCGAGTCAGAGCCTAAAGTAGACATGACCAGTGTATCTCGCGATGATGTACTGGGAATCGGTCCTTGATCTCAAATTGGGTGAGTCGTGCTTACAGAAGACATGTATGTCTCCGTTCTGGATCATAAATCCGTCGGGGACCTATTTACGCATCTATAAAGCCTACATGACCAGCAGTATCTCGTCGAGGATGTATACTAGGAATCATGGCATCACAATCAGTTGTGTCTTGCGAAGACATGCTATAATTGAGGTTGTTCTGGTTTATAAGTCTGTCGGGGATGTTTTACGCTCTACAGAACCTACGTGACCAGCAGTATCTTGTCGAGGATGTGCGCTAGGAGTAACGGCATCACGACCAGCAGTGTCTCGCGGGGACGTATACTAGAAATCGTGGCTATGGGTGCCTTGAGAACCAAGGGCTTAATCTCTCCCGTGAGAGTTGACTTTTGTCTATGATCTTGAAATGATACTTTTGCCCCTTATCCAACCATCTAATTAAGTCCCATAGTTAGAGTGGAACTTTGATTGTTCTATGATGAGTATATAGATGGTGAAAAATCATTCAGATACGAAATTTAAATCCACTCGATCTTCTAGACTTGCGGAGTCCACGAGTTGTGACTCTGATCTTGGAATCGATTATGGACTTTGGAACTTCCTGGGATTTTTTGTTAGTTGTTAATGACATGAAAACGAAGTCTTGATGAGACAAAATTTCCGTCTTGAGAGAATGGAATTTGTTGGTTTACTTGGCCGAAACCCTAATTTTTCTCTTTTTGCATCCTTGAGCTTGAATATGGGGAAGAAGGAGTTTTTGAACGGCTTCCTGGATGGCCTTGATGTTGGTGAAGAGCTATGAGAAAAGATAGGCACTTACTTTTGAAGTTACGGAGTCCCTATCCCATGTAAATACTAAATTCAGGATTGTAAACCCTAATTTCCCTTTTGTTCGCGTCTGCCTCCTTCAGACACTCTGCAGAGGCTTGACGAGGCTTGGAATGTGTGCATCTATCTTGTGGCGTCGGCACCTTTTGTGATGAGAGCATGTTTAATTCCTTGTACCAATCAAACACCTTTTTTTTAGAGACGATACCCATTTTTGAAACTTAAGGGCATTTTCATAAAAAACCATTATGAGCTTGATTTTATTTGGCATGATAGAGACCATGATATTCCTTAGGCATGGTCTCGGCTTGAGATAGGGAGAGAGGTACGTTCTGGTCATGCTTTTGGAAATTATGAACTCGAACTTCCTTGTTTGAGCTAGATTCCCTTTATTTTCTCGGAAATTCTGCTTTTCTAGATTATGTTTCAATCCCGTTTTTCTTTGAACACTTACGGAACTCAATATTCACGTGTAGTCTCTGGTTGTATTAGGGCCTTCTTCTTTCAAAATACTCAAAAATGTGAAATAAGGGTATTTTGGTCACCCTCATGAACTCGTTTTTATTGAAGAGTGATGAGATAAAAGAGATTTAAAGAGTTGTAGAGAACCGTCCAAGAGAATGGGGAGAGGCTCGTCCCCCTTTCTTTTAGGATAAATCCATTTTTCGTCAAATTCTTGAAATTAGGGCTATTTTCATCAAAACCCTAATTCTCTTCGACTTTGATCCCTCTGAAAAAAATTCCGAGAGAATAACTGACGTTCCACTGGCCTAGGAGAGAATTCATACACATGAAAGAGTCTTGGACACAGTATGGAGAGGTTTTGGAAGAAGGGAAACCTAGGTTTCCTTATTTGAGTCAAATTCCTTTAATTTCCTCTTTTGGCTCTAATTCCTTTTCCTTTTGCTTGATGGCTTCACTTTTGAGCTAAGATTGAAAAAAGAACTATTTTCAGCTCTTTTGGGCATGAAATAGGTATGGATGTCGGTCCACCCTTCTTCCAAACGTTCTGTTTGTATTAGGACTCTTTGTTTGGGTGTTCGTCAAAAAACTTCAGTTTTGGGAGACTTGCGTAGAATGGCTGTAAACTCTTCATACGGATTCCGATTTGAGTTCCCAGCCCCAAATTTGAAATATAAGAGGATAATATTTCTAATGAAAAAAGAACTACTTGATTTCGAGTTCGTTTGGCCAATCAAATCCGTGTATACTTTTGATTTTAGAAATCCCGTATAAAAATTTCAGGAGTACGTTTTCAGGTTGCACTTACTTCGGTGTTGGGACCATATATCCTAACTCGTTTGTCCGTTTGATGCGCCCTTTTGGTATGTTGTTGGTAAGACATAGAGTAACATATTTTCCTCAGGAAGCACCCTGAAATTACTTATGGTTTGTCATCAGTTTTCGAGTCTTCGCGCTGGAATGTACGGATGTCTGTTTTCGAAAGGAGTCCTTGTTGCGTTTGAACTCTTGATGTATTAAGACTCTTAAGAAACGATCCTTTTGAGTGTTACGATCTAATTAACCCTCCTTATCTTGTCATAGGTCGTGAATTTGTCAGAGGGATCTAGTCGTGAGAACAAGCTTCGATTTTGTGAGACTTGACGCATTTTTGTTGAGGAAAACCCTAGTCGTGCTTTATATACGTATTCAAATCTTTTATTTTTATATACTTTGTCTAACTCCTTCCTTGTTTGTAGGCTCACGTTATGGATACGATTCAAGAAAAATATGTTGATAATAAAGTGGATGACCTTATATTTTTTGGTGGAACAAGTGTGCAACAGTCTCCAATTATCAGTAATCTGGTGTTGGAGAATCCGAAAGAGGTGAGGCAGAGCGCCATGCCGGTCATCCTACTTTTGGTGTTGACTTTTCTAGCCATATTTCACTTCTGACTCCGGAGGAGATACTCGTGGAAGATTTGGTAACATGAGGAGAATAACTCTGAGCGGTCTTTCTTCTGATGATCTTGTAAATCTGGGAAATTTGATGACCACCCGTGATGATCTTTTGCTTTCAACGTAATCGAGAGAGTCGCTGGATTCTGTTGGAGCTGATTGGGACAAGCTAAACTCTGGTCTTCGTTTCTCAGAGGAGGCCCTTATGGAAAAGAGACTCGTAGCTGAGGAGATGCATGGGAAAGGATATGGAGGCCTTAGGAAGAAGACATGGTTTTCTTCCCGAGACGTATAGGACACTACTTCCAGATGATTTTCTTAAATGTTGATAATTTCTTTCTTCTGTTCTTGCTTGTACTCATCTAGTGAAGTATAGGCTCCCTCATGAGCTCGAACTTGATGCAAACCTTCACTTGCTTCGTTGCGTATGCGATTAGGTTAAAACCCTATGTTAAATTCGTAATAGGAGGTCTTCACTTGCGCAGATTTCACTTTGGAGGCTGTAGAAACTTCGTTTGACGTCCGATTTTAGTGGTCGACCCCAACTATTGAACATAAGAGACTCAACTTCCATACAGTAGTGAAAAATCCAGACTTTTCCTTTGTCATTAGTAAGCATATGTGAAATCAAACTCGAAAATCTAGGGATTTTTTCAGCAACAATGCCTTTCAGTGTTTTGATCATATATCTTGTATCGTATTTCGAAACATCATTCTCTTTTAACATGTGGTAAGAGAGATATATATGGATATTTTCATCAAGGGTGAGTTGTCGAATTCTATACCCATTTGTCCCAGTTTTATAAGTTATGTGACTAAAGTATGAGCATCTAGGTAGAGTGAAAACTATAGACTCCTATTCAAACCGATTGTAAACCCTAGTTTGTCTCCTACATGCGTTTATTATTGAGGTATAATTTGAATGCTTTTTCTACTTGATAAAATAGTTCTGTTGCACGCGTATAAAACCCTAAAACATCTTATCTTCAGCCAGGATCTCCGACATGGTTGAAATTGTTGAGTACAAAGAAGATGCTGACAGAGGAGAATGCGACAAGACTAGAGAGAGATGCGAGATTTCTCGAGATAAGTCCCCTTCATGATTTTGAAGGCCGATCTTTATTCTCCTAGTCCCAAGTAATAACATGTTGTGATGTGGGTTTGAGGAGTTGAGTGGTTTTGATGTGTCCTTATCTTTAGAGACACTTGCGTTGATTGTTTCAAAATATCATCTGGAAACTGGATGTCCGGATCACCTCTCGTTGGTCATGTATGTGTGTGACACACAGTTCTCCATTAGTCCCCAGTTTGATATAGGATTAGGGATTCTCATTGACTTGGGACGCTTGGAAAATTAATAAGACCCTTGTAGCGTATGAGATTGAGTCTTCAAGATGGGTAAGTGATACTCTATGGGTTTAAGACTTCTATGGAGAATCATATTGAGTTACTGACCGCATGTATCTTCCTGCACAAGATGAAGTTGTTGTTAGACCTCTAGTAGGTGTCTTGACAAGGATTAATGCGAACTTATATATCCGAATCATCTATCGAGATCTGTCTTTCTTCTGGGAGATGGTAAACCAAAATTAAGAATAATATATTCCTTCTAGACTAGCAGGACTATGATGTGGCTAAACAATCGATTTGTGGTGACTTTGTTAATGAGATAGTTCTCTGGAAATCTTCTAGGCATTTATTCACGCGGTAGAGTCGTGTTTTGACCCGAGGAAGTTGTAAGTAATCGTCATACATTTTCCTTTGCTCATCACGTCTGACTATGACTCATGGGATAGCCTACCGAGCATATCTTTTTGAGAGAGGAGTCTTTCACTGACGGAACTGCAAGGAGCGTATGTCTTGGAGCTATGGTCTCGGATCCTTCCCTTGTTTATTTCAGTGACAGTAGTTGGTTGCAGCTGTATGTCGAGTAATGAATTTCTATCTAAATTGTTGGCCTCATGAGTATCGCTTCAGATTTCTTTTCCCTTGATAGATTCAGCTATAAATATATTATCCTTCTCCGTCTTGGGTGAACTGAGGTTCCATCGGAAAATGAAATGTGATAGTTTTTGATGAAATTGAACTGGAGGCTCATCGAGGCTTGGTCGTAACTCCTAGGTCTAGTTCCTCTTATTTCGGACAGAATCGGTGTTGAGGTAGCATATTTGGGTATTCAGAAAAGGATGAGTTTCGGTTGAGCCTAGTCTTGGGATCTAGTTTCGCTTCATACTTTTTCGCATTTTTGTCATGATTCTCTGAAGCAGGAAGGGCCAAAATGTATCTTTGTTGGAGGTTTCTTACCCTATGAGGCTCTGCAACGCTTTTGACTAGGTCACAATTTTTTTTAGCCTTTCCAAGTTTTCGCTGAGTTTGTCCTGTAGACGAGGAAAAGACAAATCCGACGAGAAAAGAACTAGGTCAATCAAATACAAAATGAAAGAGTTATAAGTAAAATAGTAAAGTGAAGTAAACTTCCCGAGTCCCTGTGATCAGGTTGAGGGCCCTTGACCTAAACGAATTTTGGAGCAAATATTCGTCAGAATCCCCAAGTTTAGAGTGTCATCTGGTCCTAGAGGTCCTTGAGAGTGATAAGGTCGGCTGGGTGGTTGCTCATTTGCATTGTCGCGTTCGTAATGAGTGTTATCTTATCCGGTGAGCTCAATTGTAGGCAGGATCCCGTCAGTTCTATTCTCAGCAGTTTTAGTACTCCTTTTTTAGAAAACATGTGCTTGATCTAGATTTGTTTGATTTATCCCTACCGGTAACTCTAAAGGCATTTTCTGTCATGTCCGGGTTATGGAATGTCCACTTGTTAAGGTCTTTCCGTATGGTGTTTAGTAGAAGTAGATTAGTAGCGAGCGTGTGAGCGGCACGTGCCAATGCAATAGTTCCATTTCTATTTATAAACACTGAACTCCTGTAATTGTAGGTTATCCAATAGAAATTGTAATTTGTTCTTCCCCTCATTTGAGGTTTTACCTTTCAGTTCTGCAGAGTAGATCCTGCGGTCTTGAGCCTGATTACTCAGTTGTAGTGTAGATCACTACAATTGGTATCAGAGCACTCGATTCATGTGTGACCAAATGACAATGATGATCAACAGATATGAGCTTATAACTGAAGTAACGAGTCCAATTGCTGCTAGATTGAAGGTTGAGTTATAAGCTCCATTGAAGGAATTATTGGTTGGTTTGAAAGCTTCGAGGGAACTTCTAGTTGCTGAGTTGAAGGATTGGGCTGATGACATGAGCAAACTTAAATCAATTGAAGATTTACTCGAACCCTAATCTGGATCTATACCCAAAGTCGACACCGGTTTGGAATTCATTCCTATTGATTCAAAATCAATGAGTAAATTCATTCATTATTCTTCAATTCCTATGGATTCAAACCTAGTTGGTGAAGGAAATTGTATATCTACAACCAAACCTCAATTCTCGCACAAGGATGAAGCCAGTTTTGAAGTTAAAGTTCAGAGACACAATGAAAATTCAACATTTCTGGATTATCAAGAAGGTAAAGCTTTCATTCCTGGTACTAATTTTTTGGTGGATTTTCAAAGTAAAAGAGCTGCAACTCATGAGATAAATGATTTCAATGCGTTAAATCTGCATGTTAACGATGGCATACATTAACTGGAAGATTTGAAGTTTATCACTGTTGATAAACTTAATCAATTTACTTCTTACTTATTCAAATCACTTAAGGTATTCTCAAGCTTGCAAATATCTCCAGTTACTTCTATATGTGTTGTATTACTTCGTTTTGATTTTGTTCGAGCCTTATTTGGTCGTGGTAAAGAAATGGAATCTGTTGTGAGTTTCTCTTCTTATGATAGTAATATTTCCAAATTCTGTTTTACTTCTTATTTATTGTTAGCAATAGTTTGATTTTCATGGATGCTTGTGAGCGGATTTTAGAACTGGGGTACCAATTAGTTATGTTGTTTAAGGTTTCGAATGTGTTGGAATTTGTTAAAAATGGAGACAAGCTTGATTCCAGCAAGTTGTTTGATAAAAGGCCACAGCAGGGTAATGTGCTTTACATGAGTTTGATACTTCCTGTGACAAGGGGCAGCAAGTCTAGAAATACTTGTGAACCAATTCTTCAAATTCATCTTAACAGTAGATGGAGTTCCATGGGTAATAATGGTTCTCTAAGGTTACAGCTAATCAATGGTTTACTCAAAATGCATGAGAGTGTAACCAGGAGTCTGAGCTATGGCGGAGCTGATTTTCTTCTGCAACTTCAAAAGAGTATACAGCTTCAACGAGATTTACCTACGGATACAAGGGTCCTTTATGATTACTTGGTGAAGGTTAGTATGGTTATAATTGAAAATGGAAATGTGTCACTAAATGTTTTACTGGAGCTTAAATATTTTTTCATGCATCTTTTGTCTATGCTCACAATTAGAAGCAAATTAGTTTCTCTGTTGAGCCAGCACTATCCAACTGCTCCTCATGAAGTTTGTCAGATCACTCAAGTTTCACGACAAAATGTAAATGAAGTTCAGTACCCATATGGGCTTGTCTTTCCCAACTTTTATTCTGTTCAATATCTAGCTTGTCACAGTCAGTGGTGGGGACTTCCAGGTGCTACTGTTGAAACTAATATTGAATTAAAGTTGATGAGCTACTTGAAATGGGAATCCAATTGGCTGTCTACATGCATTTGGGGCATAGGAATTCTTCTTCCTGTGAGTTTTTCTGGTCAGGTGTCTATTATAAACAAGTCTGTGAGATTTCAAGTCACGCCCACGGTGATTCAAATTCTAAATGTATTGATGCGGGATGATTACTTGAGGTGGAAGGTTACAGCAAGTTGTTATGCTAAGCTCAGCTATGCACTAGAGAGATGGGAGTTCATAGATAAACTCGAGAAGAATTTTAGATCGTCAGAATTTGTTGTAAAAGGAGTGGGAGTTCAGGCAATGACCGTTGAATCTACAGGTTTATGGAGTACGGGAAACGACAGTAGTTATGAATGGGTTGTCATTGAGTTACAACTTAGAGTACCTAATTCTATGGTTGGTGGCAATAATCCTTGGTGTTCTTGATGGAAGGAATCCATTGTAAGAGTGGTGGGAATCAAAAAAGCACTTACTAAAGCTAATGGTTGTGGAAACAGTGCGCATATGTGGTTGGAAGAATTGCTTACAGAAGTTGCGGGTATTCTTTATCAGGTGGAAGATGCAGCTGAGTTGTGTTCCTTCATCGTGACCCAAACATTCATTCTTCTGAAAGTTATGACGGATATTTGTGTAGAAGATTTTATTATAACTCTGCATTTTGAAGAGTGGCCACCTGATGATGGAGTAATTCTCTATATTGGATTGATACAGGTTATTCGTAACTATACTACACTACGTAGCTCTTCTACTAATGGTAGTACTGGGTTCTCTCTAAATCGAAGGCGCTGGCAGCAATTATTTGTAACGGTTGGAAGAAAGAGTCTTGAGAAGTACGTTATAGTGCCAGCTGAGTATTACGTTGAGGAATACTTATCACTCAGTGAACCGACTAAACATCTCCACATCCAATGGCTCGACAATACAAGGGAAAAGTGAGTCTGTCAAGTCTATTCTGTCACCTAGTGCATTACTGAAATGCTCGGCATAGAACGGGGTATCAGCTCAAGATTCTCGTATCTCCAGGATTATTATGCTCAAGCCTGAAGGGACAATCGCAGTTCTTGTCACTACATTACATGGCTTTCAAATGAACCTGCTGCAGACCAAAAACTGCATACTTCTTAGAAGGTTTTGGCTGGTGGTATTCATCACAATAGCTGCTCTCTACAAGTCTGTGTAACTCGACACTCTGCAATATCTACTCAAATGGTGGAAATGATGATGTCCACCTCATACGATGGCCTCACTCTAAAGGTATGGCATAGTAAAGGGTATATGTTTTCTAGATTATTTTGGCAAGAGTTGCTCATCAAATTAGCTACTTCTCTACATACAATCACAACTCATCACCTTCAAACAACAACTAGCTACAAAAAGTCTCTTATGCAACAGATTGGTTGCAACCTGGATACTGTTAGTAATGCTGGTTTTGGCCCAATTGACAAGTTCAGTAAGAAAAAGTCATATACTTGGTTTTTCTCGGCTTACTACCAAGGGACAAGGAATTCTAATCTAGAAGTTGTTATTCTTGGTTGCTGTGAAGTCATTACCCAGACTGACCCTGCCAGTTATACCCGTGTTAGTACTCACCAAGCTGTGAATTGCGCCTGCACTGGTTTTGTTTTCCTTCGAGTATTAAGAGCAGTAGATTTAAGTGTAGTCATCATTTTTGAAGTGGGAGCATTGAGAAGGAAGACCACAACCAAGATGGATACCTACAATTCAGATGAGTGGTTTCAGCTTTTCATGGGCCTTATTGTCGAAGCATTCGAGATCACACTCTCCTATTTTACTGCATTGGAGAAGGAGTTGCAACAACTGCGTTCTGGGGTTGAACTCATTGCATATCCTTGAGGACAAGGATGATTTGAAGGGGCGGGAATTTGTCATGTCCCGGTTATGAAGTGTCCACTTGTTAAGGGCTTTCCGTATGCTATTTAGTAGAAGTAGTATTAGTAGCGAGCGTGTGAGCGGCATGTGCCAATGCAATAGTTCCATTTCTCTTCATAAACATTGAACTCCTGTAATTGTAGGTTATCGAATAGAAATTGTAATTTGTTCTTCCCCTCATTTGAGGTTTTACCCTTCAATTCTGCAAAGTAGATCCTGCGGTCTTGAGCCTGATTACTCAGTTGTAGTGTAGATCACTACATTTTCAGATAATTCTGGATGTCGATCTGGGGTTTTGCAAGATTCTGTTGAGTCTCCGGGAGTTTTCATTGGTACTTAGCCAACGTTTTCAAGGATTAGTAGTAGATTTTTATGAAAATAGGTTAATAACGCGTTTTGTTATGTATGATGAGATCCATGTGATCCGGGACGCACTAACCTATTCACCAAGGTCAAACTCGAAAGAGAGAAAAAGTGCTGGTAGGGATAAATCTTTCGGCTAAGTCTGTAATAGATTTACAAAGACTGAATCAATGAAACGTTTTTTGTGTTTGGATTGGTGGAAACGTCTTCCTTCCTAAGAGACCATGATTGGTATCTGTAACTAAGTGAACAACCTCCCATTGTGGTCGCCAAAATGTAGTTACCTAAAATCTGAGAGATGTTAGAAGTGGGATTTTATGGCGAAAGTGAGTTACGGGAGCTTGAACACGAACAACCTGCCTAAACCACGCACAATGGCCGTTCAAAGGCTGCTTCAGTCACAGGAAATAGGTTTATGGATGTTCTTAGGGATGGAAGCAGACAAAGAGAGAGATCAGATAATTCTAGGTTTGAAGAAGAATTGCTCTGAGAGTTTTTTTTGAGAACATTTGTTTTCAGCTTGGAGAAATAAAGGACTTAATTATAGCCGAATTTTGTGATCTCAGGTCGGTGAAGATAAGGATTATTAGAGCATTGCTCGGTCGAACTCGCATGCGTTGCTATCTCAAGCATGTTTGTCAATGTTAGTGAATAAAACTATAAGTCTTGATTTCTAGTCTATTATAGCTAAGTCTCGGACTAGGATAGAAAGTGTAGTTGAGCTCAAGGACTTCATGGCGATTCATCATACAAGTAGAAGAACTACTCAAGGAACCGGTGGAACTTCTCGACAAAAATGTATGTGAAGACTTGGACTTATCTATCACTCAAAAGTCTATCTACTCTATCTCCAACTCTTTGAGACAAGAAGTCTTTGAGGTTGAATCATATCATTATTTTTTATCGCGTATGCTATATATATAGACTTTGATTATACACATTTGGTATTTCGAACCGAGTATACCTCGCCTATCTATATCTCGAAATATGAGCTAGTAAGCTTTTCGCTTCAACCAAGTTTATCTTTACCATGTGACGAAAGTCATGATATGTTTTAATCATCTTGAAAATTGCTTTGATGAGAAATGGTGTAACAACTGTATAACGTCCTCTAAGAATGTTTCAATGATTGAGATGAGAGTTTAGATTACATAACCAATGGTGGACATAAGCATTGTTGTGGAACCACACATTTATGTATAAGTCCTGTTCCTTGAACCAAAGTTTGCGAACTTTGTTGATCAAGAGAACCGGAAGAATGGCATGAGCCAAGTCCGCGAACTGCCGAAGTTCTCAAACCCGAGAATTTCTGCTGGAGTTGACGATCTATTTGCGTGAAACTAAGTCCGCGAACCCAGTCCGCGAACTGGCGAAGTTCTCATACCCGAGAATTTCAGCTGGAATTTGTAAACTCTGCCCAGTAACTCAAGTCCGCGAACCTAGTCTGCGAGCTTGAGAAGGTTATATATCTGAAGATGATTTCGGAACTTAAACTTAAAAAGACTAAGGAATGCAGTTTGCAAACCGTGGATATAAAGTTCATGAACCGATTCGAGTGAATCAAATCATCTTTGCTTCAATTGTGTCTTGTGTAGTACATGATATTTCCTTGCGATTGAACAACTCTCTAACTAGTTCATTTGAAGTCATTTGAACTAGTTATGGTGAAGAAGAACATGGTTGATATGGAATGCTCATATGGCTAACCATTTGGTTAACTATTGTTGAACCAACAAGTTCACACGTTTGGGTACGATTAACAAACCTAGAAGCGTGCATTGTCAAGTGTGTATAAAAAGCTAAGTTTTCGATCTAACGGTTGAGAAATATTAGCTTGAATCTAAATCAGGTTTTCACCTAGCGGTGGATATTGATTGCTTTGTTACCAAGGTAACTTAATTGCAAACCCTGATTTGAAAGACTATATAAGGGGAACTCTAGAATCTGTGCAAAACTAATCCCCACACCTCACGTGTGATACTAGTTTGCATACTAGAGTCGGTTCTCCTTTAACCTTTGGTTTTTTTCTTCTAAAACAAGGTTAACGACTTAAAGACTTCATTAGGATTGTGAAGCCATACCGGTACTACTTTTATCTTAGTTGTGTGATCTGATCTTGCATCTTCTATCGTACGAGTACAATCATATTGATTGTCTTGAGATTGATATCTCCGATAGGCAAGATATAAAAAGAAATCACAAACATCTTCGTCTCATTGTTTGTGATTCCGCAACATCTTGTTTCTCTACCATACGATTAGGATTGTTGTGAGGTGATTGATAACTCTAGGCTATTCTTCGAGAATATAAGACCGGATTATCAATTGGTTCCTGTTCACCTTGATTATTATCAAAAGACGGAACAAAACCTTTTAGGGTTTATCTGTGGGAGACAGATTGATCCTTTGATAGACTTGTCTGTGTGAAACATATTTGTTTATTGTCAAAGCCTGCGATTTTGGGTCGTAGCAACTCTTAGTTGTAGGTGAGATTATCTAAGGAAATCAAGTGCGCAGTATCCTGTTGGGATCAGAGGCGTAGGGAGTACAACTGTACCTTGGATCAGTGGGAGACTGATTGGGGTTCACCTACAGTCCAGTCCGAAGTTAGCTTGGAGTAGGCTAGTGTCTGTAGCGGCTTAATACAGTGTGTGTTCAATCTGGACTAGGTCCCGAAGTTTTTCTGCATTTGCGGTTTCCTCGTTAACAAAATTTCTGGTGTTTGTGTTATTTCTATTTCCGCATTATATTTGTTTATATAATTGAAATAATACAGGTTGTGCGTTTGAATCAATCATTTGGAAATACGACCTTTGGTTGTTGATTAATATTGGTTGATCCTTGAATATTGGTCTTTGGCACCATCCAAGTTATTCCTTGTGTTTGATTAGAACTCGCAGTTCTTGCTTGAGTAAATAAAATCAAGAGAGAGATATAAACTCGTTGATATACTTTTAATTGATTGAGTCTTGTTGATTCTCTTAAAAGTATATTCGAGTTTGTCCATACAGATTACTAAGCAAAATATTGGGTGGTGTTGTTAGACCCCCGCTTTTTCAAGGATTGCTTTTCGTGCCGTACGGAACAATTCTTCCATCTCTTCAGGAATGGATAGAGATAAACTAGGTTTAGTTTATCTTATTACTCCACCACCTTTACTCTTTTCTGCGGTGATAAATAGGAGAGGTATTACTCACACGTGTTGTAGATCGCCAGATCAAAACCCTAATTGTTATCCCCTCATTTGCGTGAAGCTGATTCTGCCTTTGTGATGATGTGTTGAGAGAAAAATATTCTCTTTAGCCGAGTTGGCCAAGATAGAGACATATTCTCTGATTTGTGATAATGACTAGGATGAGTCATGTGAAAAGGCATCAAATGCCTCAGGAATCATGTGCAGAGTAGAAGAGGAGTTGAGGTTGAGCACGCGGAGCTCAAGAAAGGTTATCCTTGTTTTGGATAGACATGTATAGTTCAGGATAAATTTACTAGCCGTGAGTGTATTTGAGAGGCTGAGAAGTAGGCTTGAGACCTAGGTAAGGTGTATGCCTATCATGGGGAATATTCGTCCCTGTCTGAGATTTACCGAGAGATTCGAATCTCCCTGGGATTTTGCGGAGAGATGTGAATCTCTCCGAGATTTTGAAAAGAGTTGTATTTGAGATTTTGCAGAGAGATGTGAATCTCTCCGGAATTTTGAGAAGAGATGTGAATCTCCCGAGATTTTGCCGAGAGATGTGAATGTCTTTGAGATTTTGCAGAGAGATGTGAATCTCTCTGGGATTTTATGAAGAGATGTGAATAGCTCCGTGATTTTTAGAAGAGATCTAAATCTCTCCGGGATTTTGAGGAGGGATGTGAATCTCTCTAAGATTTTGCAGACGGATCCAAATCTCTATGAAGATTTTATTGACGGATCCGAATCTCTCTGTAGTCAGCTAGGATTCGTCCTGAAGAGAGATAAAGGGCTTGCGTGCCCGATTAATGTCTCTGCGAGACTTTGGCTCACTTGTCTTTGACTAGTGTATCTTGCAGAGATGTGCTAGGAATCAACTGTGTCTATATGATGGGGGCCGACAAGACCAGTGTATCTTCAAAGGATGTTCTAGGAGTCTGTCGAAAGTGCCGGAGGCAGAATAACCAGTGTATCTTGCGGGGATGTACTAGGAATTATTCAGAATCATCGGTAAGTCGAGACAGAGCCTAGAGTAGACATGACCAATGTATCTTGCAATGATGTACTAGGAATCAGTCCTTGATCTTAAATAGGGGGTCATGCTTACAGGAGACATGTATGTCTCTGCTCTGGATCATAAGCCTGTCGTGACGTTTTTACGCATCTATAGAGGCTACATGACCAGCAGTATCTCATCGAGGATGTATACTAGGAATCATGGCATCACAATCAGTTGCGTCTAGCGAAGACATGTTGGAATTGTGGATGTTCTGGTTCATAAGTCTGTCGGGGACATTTTACGCTCTACAGAACCTACGTGACCAGTAACATCTCGACGAGGATGTGCGTTAGGAGTCACGGCATCACGACCAGCGGTGTCTCGCAGAGACGTATACTAGAAATCGTGGCTATGGGTGCCTTGAGGACCAAGGATTTAATCTCTCTCGTGAGAGTTGAAATTTGTTTATGATCTTGAAATGACACTTTTACTCCTTATCCAAATTTCACAATCTACAACCGCAAATTAATTTAACGAGGTTCTACGGTGTAATAGAAACATGAAACTTGAGAGGTGGGCTGTAAGTTTCAAAGGGTTATTTGGGCTTTAGAACTTGATCCAAGGATACTAGGAGCAAGAAGTCGATATTTGTTAGCCTTTCTCAGTTCTCAGTGGAGCAGCAAGGCGGCAATGCCAACTCCCAGTGTCCTTTGCCGAACTATACATGTACCACAGCTTTAGCTGTATGTTCGTTCATAAATAGCAATTCAGCATCAAGCATTTAAGTCTTCTGCCGTAGTTTGGTACCCTGGGACGCGGCTTTAGCCAGTGTACCAAACTCCCATAATTTTTCACATTGAAATCAGCACCTTAACCGTTTAGCATTACAAGAAGAATGTTTAGTCGCATTAAACAAAGCTTAATAATTTGAGGTTAGGATCAAGTAAGACCATGACAAGTGTTAAATTCAAGTTTGTTGAAGCCCAACTTCATTTTTGTAATGTTTCGAGTAATGTGTATATTTGTAGGTCCGCCCTCCAAATTACATGACCAACCAATAAATTTTTTGTCTTGCCATTTTATGGTTGTGACCTAACGTTTTCTGATCATTGGATATGCAGATGGATGACTAGTCTTTGTGGTTATATCTGTTTAGCAAAGAAGATAATAATTACATTGTACTTGACTCTTTCACCGACACACCAAGAAGCCTAAAACCCTAGCAGGCAGCAACACTAACTAAAAGTTACAAAACCCTACAAGGTACAACAATTGTGTGCATTTGGGGCACCAAATTCATCCGGGCTCAAATGCCATAAAAAAATTTCTTACTTTCCGGGAGATAAGAGTGGAGCACAATTGCATACTACGGTTCTAAAGAATCATCTAAATATTATGCTATTTATTGCATAATCAATTCGCTGATAATGTATTTTTTGTAATTTACGTTTTAGATTTCGTATTTAACTATTATTAGATGTTTACACAGAAACGGGCATCGGAAAACTCGTGCATCCTTTTAGAGTCTAATTCATTTTTTTATTTTTTATTTTTCTGAAGCATGAGTCTAATTCTTGTTCGTCAACGACGCAACAAAATCTTAATTCAACCCTAATTTCCAATGGCATCTTTTTCAATGTACGGACGAAATACTTGCTGAATCTCCTCCAGAGTCCTCCTAGGTTAACTAAAACAGTATCTACTAAAAGATCCAACGGCTGAGGATCTCACTTACACATAATCAAACTCAATCACCACCGTTGATTCTATGAAGTTTCACTCAAAAGTGAATAAAGATAAAATCAAAACAGCATCACTATAAGTTGTTAATTCATCTCCTCTGTCTGACCCCTCTCTTCAAGAAAAACCTCACAGTTTTTACAATTTTTTCTCCTCTTAATTTTTTTTTTTTTTTATGTTTTGAAGATTTTTTTTAGTTTTATTGACTTTTACCTTCTGGGGGTGGGTGTTTTCAACGAACCCGGTTTGCATTTACATATTAGGGTTTTAAGGGGTTTCTTTCTTTGAAGAAGCTGCAACAAAAAAAAAGGGTTCTTTTTTCTGGGTGATTTTTTGAGTATGGATTCAGAACAAGGGAAGATTTTTGTGGGTGGAATCTCATGGGAAACCAATGAAGATACTTTGAAAGATCATTTTAATAAGTTTGGTGAAGTTGTGGAGACTGTGATTATGAGAGATAGAAATACAGGTAGTGCAAGAGGTTTTGGATTTGTTCTATTCTCAGATCCATCTGTAGCTGATAAAGTTCTTTTAGAAAAACATGTTATTCTTGGAAGAACGGTTAGTTAATTCTTAAACCCCTCTTTCAATTTTTGTTTTATCTTTTCAGAAATTTATGTAAAGATTTGATTTTTGATACTACATTATCTTGAATCAATGTTGTTTTATGTTTAGGGTTTTGAATTTGATCTTTGTTGTATATGGGTATTGTTGATTTTTATAGGTAGAAGTGAAAAAGGCAGTGCCAAGAGGTGAACATAATAACCCTTACAATCAAAAGGGTTTTAATAAGATTAATGGTAATAATGGTCAGTTTAGGACAAAGAAGATTTTTGTAGGTGGTTTATCTCCTAGCTTAACTGAGGAAGAATTTAAAGCTTATTTCGAGAAGTTTGGTAGAACTACTGATGTTGTTGTTATGTATGATACCACAACACATAGACCTAGGGGTTTTGGTTTCATCACTTTTGATTCTGAGGAAGCCGTAGAGAATGTAATGCAGAAGAGTTTTCATGAGTTGAATGACAAAGTAGTTGAGGTTAAGAGAGCTGTACCTAAAGATGGGAGTAATAGTGGTCATAATGGTGGTTATAATATGAGAATGAATGGTGGAAGAGGAGGGTCTGCTTTTGGTGGTGTACAAGGTGGTGGAATTTACCCACCGTTAAGGCCAGGATATGGGGGAATTTACTCTGGATATCCTCCTCAACTTTCAGGTTATGCTTCTGCTGGAGGGTACCCTTATGGAGCTAGTGGGTATCTTGGAGGATATCCTATGGGTGGATATGGAGCAGTAGGTTATGGAGGGACCCCAATTGTGTCTCCCAGGAGTCCACTATGGAACAGCTCTTCGATGGTTGGCTCTCGAAGGAGTCCAATGCCTTTTGGAGGTCCTGCAATGTATCCTGGTTACTTGAATGGGGGTTTCGTGGGAGTGCCAGGTGCTGGTTATCGTGGGATTATGGGTCCTGCTGCAGCAAATGGGAAATGGAATATGGGTGGTGATGCTCAGATGCCAGGTGCTGCTACGTCCCCGGGAGTTGGTGGTGGAAAGATGGATGATGATTCTTCTGATCTCGCAGGAAGCTATGGTGCTGGTGCAGGCAAACAGAATCAAAGAGGCATTGAGGGGCGATTTAGGCCGTACACTGTTGCCAACTCCAGTTGACTTCATGGAATGTCTTAATATTACAGAACCATATGAGGTCAGTAAATCTTTACAGTGCCAGCTTGTGTTCGAATTCTATCTCTTATATTCTGTTTCAGCTGTTTATTCTTGTCTTACTTCCTTAAAGCGTTCTGTTACCTTATGAAATAGTCTCTTGCCATCATGTCATATAATTTGTTGAGACTTTCCAATATAAGATTATAAATATGCCAATGTCTCAACACCAACATCCAAAGTATGTAGGCATGGGGTATTGTGATTTGTAGATGGCTGTTTCTAAATGCTTACAATTGGATACCAAATCTCATGGATTGTGAACCTCACTTGTATTTATCTTGTTGGTAGACCGATTCACGTTGAAATAGAATTCCTGGATTGAATTTGAATGAGCTTCATAAACGAAGTAAACAAGCAGATTGTCTAGTGTGAGGAGAATTTAAGAAACCAATCAGAGTGCGCAGACTCTCTCCTTCCCAAGTATTTTGAAACTGAAAATAAATGTTACACGGACTAAATGTATGCCTCCGAATGATAGTAAATCACTTAACCAAAATGAAACCTGCTGCTATAAACTTAACAAAACTACTTGTACATTTTCCAAAGTCAGTGCTTTGTATTTATTCTCTCTAGCTTTAATGTACGTTCCCCTCAGCAGCAATAGAATAGGTTCAGTCATTTTGGAACTCCTTTTATGAAGTTCTGGTCTATTCCAATTACTGCGTTATGCGAGCTTGTATCTTAGATAGACCAATTCATGCTGAAATAGAAGTCCTTTTACTGTCATTACCTTCCTTTTACTGTCATCACTGCTTTTCTACACTCTATTGTTGCAACTTGAAAATATCAAGTTATATCTTGTCCAGCTGAAGTCATGTGTATGTGTTATCTGTGCTTCTTAGGCTTGTCACGCCATGCTTCTCTCCTATGAGCCTGTGAGATCTTGAACATTGCTTGAACTGGATCAACATGGTTCCCATGGTTTCTGATTCCCATGAAGAGAAACCCCTTATTCAATAACTAACTGTCTGCATATGTTCTGTTTTTGTTATGTATACACAACCTTATTGGCACAAATAGGTATTATATAAAAAACTTAATAGCAATCGAGTTGGAGGTGTATGTAATCTCATTATGAACATCAATTGCCATTAGGTCTGTTAAGTTATTTCTTTTTATCAGCACTTCTTAAGAACAAGCAATCCTGTATTTGATTTGGAAGTGTGTAATTTCATTACGAACATCAATTGCCATTAGTTTCTTTTTATCAGCACTTCTGAAGAACACTTTATGTGAATAGATGTTAATTATCAATAGCTTGATTGTGTGCAGGTTCTGTTGCAAGAGAGGGGGAGAGAAAGAGAGGACATACATGAGGTATCCAAATTGAGTTCCAAATTAACAAACAAAACAGATAGAAAACTGGAAGAGCTGCATTTTGAGGCCAACAAATTACTGCTTCTGTCAATCCATGTTGTGTCTTTAATTTGGATGCATTTGCAGTGTTTGTTTGTTTTTTCTTCTGATCTTGTGCATGATTTACAACTATTTCCATCATTTACCATTATTATTAATATTTCTTCATTATATTTTTTTTTGTTGAATTGTCTGATTTTTTTCTTTCTATGGTTTCTGCGGTTCATGCAACAAAGCTTTAAGTAAGCTTCAAGGGATAGTGAAAGCAGACAACAGGTTGGCCAGTGTAAGTCTGGTTAGTTGCAGTCTTGCAGAAACCAAGTGAATGTGAAAGGAAAACTTGTCACAGAAAAAATATCAGATATTCATGGCAATATGGCCATTTCTCTGAAATGTTTTTTTTGGAACTCAAATTTTTAAGAACTGCATAGTTTTCATCAAAAATTTGCAGCTGATGAAACTCTGCATGCTGAATGTTGTTATCTATTTTTAAGCTTAGCAAAGCGAATGTCTAGGGATTTTGGCAAATATATACCAAACAGGGCAAGTTGAGTCATCCCCAATCTAGACCATGTTCAAGGAAACAACTAGACCACATCACTGTACACAGAGAGAGAAACCACTCATTGAGTGATTGGGGACAGCAAGCTAGAGCTACACATGTTGCTGGTCTTCTCACAAGCACCGTCTCATCCTCAATTCCCAAACCAAACCCTGCACTCATTTCTAAAACCCAAGATTCTTACCTGAAAAACCCTTCAATCTCACAGTAGCAAATGCAGAACCAAAGGGTGACTCACCTTCTTTCATTGCTGGTACAGGATTATTATCCTTGTTCACATTGAGACTCTTCGCACAGCTGATTTCATTGCTGGCACAGGATCATTGTATTTATCCCTGTTCTTCAAGTTTAGCAATTTTGTGTTCGCTAATTTTTTAATTTTTGGAATTGTTTCTCTTCTAGGATGGTTTTTAAGTGCTTATTTCCTTGGAGGTTGTTATGGAGAAGGATGGGAGAGGAACGAATGGTGTCAATAAAGCTCTTACTGAGTCCTAACAATTCCTAGCACCTGGGCTGTCAGAATTCCGGTTAGTTTATGTTTAACTTTGATTTGTTTGTGCAAGGTACTACCAAGGTATAGAACAGATCACTACACATGAATGACTGTTGGTTAAACTTCAACATAGAAGTCACTAACAAGCTGGTTAGGACAAGATTAGGAAATTGATGTAATCATAAGGGAATTAGAAGTCATCTAATTCTAAAAAAAGGAAAGACATGTAATAAGGTAACAGGACTAGGAAAAGGAATTCATAGTTCTATATATATATGATCACCAAAGTTGTGGTTGATCATATGAGCAAGATTAGAGCTTGTGTTTAGTTTTGAGAGATTTTCTAAACATCAATAAAGAGAGTTGTCTTTATATAAGCTAAGTTTCATCTTGCAGTTGCCATTAATTGGTATCACCATGGAGAACGAAACCACCATTGTGGGTGCAAAACAGTTCACGCCACCATCAATACAAGTTCCGATCCTCAACGCCACAAACTACACAGTATGGGCCATGAGAATGAAGGTACTGATGAAAATCTACAAAGTTTGGGAAACAATTGATCCTGGTACATTGGACCCAGACAAAAACAATGTTGCCATTGGATTACTCTTTCAAGCAATACCAGAATGTCTTGTTCTACAAGTTGGTGAACAAGAAACTTCAAAGAAAATTTGGGATGCAATAAAGGCACGTAATCTCGGAGCTGATCGAGTTAAAGAAGCCCGTCTGCAAACCTTAATGTCTGAATTTCAAAGAGTGAAGATGAAAGACACTGATACTATTGATAGCTTTGCAGGAAAGCTATCAGAGATAGCCTCAAAAGCTGCGTCACTTGGACAATCCATTGATGAAGATAAACTGGTAAAGAAGTTTCTCAATAGTTTACCAAGATCCAAGTATATTCATATCATAGCTTCTCTCGAACAAGTCTTAGATTTAAAGAAGACTAGTTATGAAGATATAATTGGAAGATTGAAAGCATATGAAGAGAGAATCCTTGATGAAGAAAACAATGGAGAAACTCAAGGAAAACTCTTGTACACAAACTCTTACCAACAAAACTCTGCGACAAGAGGAAGAGGTCGTGGAAGAGGTGGAAGAGTAAACAGAGGCCGAGGAAGGGGAGGAAGGTTTAACTCACAAGATAGAACAACAAGTCAGAATGATCAAAACCAAGGGAAAGAAAAGAAGGATAGATCAAACATTATTTGTTACAGATATGATAAACCAGGACACTTCTCCTCTGTATGCCCTGAAAGAATACAAAAGATGGAAGAAGCAAACAAGAATGAAACAAGGGAAGCAGATACAACTCTTTTCATGCACGAAGTTGTATTCTTAAACGAAGGGAAACTAATACCAAAGAACTACGAATCAAAGGATGGAGAAGAAGGAATCTGGTATTTAGATAATGGAGCCAGCAATCACATGACTGGTAAGAGACACTACTTTTCTGAACTCAATGAGAAAATCAAAGGACAAGTGAAGTTTGTGGATGGATCTTCTGTAGAAATTGAAGGGAAAGGATCAATTCTATTTCAGAGAAAGACCGGAGAACATAATCTTGTCACAAGCATATACTTCATCCAAAACTTACAAAGCAACATTCTAAGTTTAGGACAAGCTACAGAAGTTGGATGTGATGTTAGAATGCGACAAGATTATCTAACAGTTCATGACCCAAGTGGAAGACTTTTAGTTAGAGTCTCACGCTCACAAAATAAAATCTACAAGATAAGTCTCATGATTGGAAGGCCATTATGTCTGAATATGATACTGGAAGATCAGACATGGAAGTGGCACGCAAGGTTAGGACACATAAGTTTCAGAACCTTAAAAACTATGTCTCACAACAAGATGGTTCGAGGGCTACCACAGATAAACGATGAATCAAGGATCTGTGAATCATGTTTAGTTGGGAAACAAACGCGTCAAGGTTTTCCAAAAGCAACAACATTCAGAGTGGTAGTAAGTCGCGACGTGGTGTTTGATGAGACACACATTGGAACTGATGGACCAAGTAGGGATCCAGGAATGTTTCACATGAGATGGGGTCAAGTAATTGATGAAGGAAGGACCCATAATCATCACCATGGAAACAATGATGTTAATCAAGAAGAAGAAGAGAATAATGAAAACACTGAGAATAACGTAGAAGAAGAAGAAGAAAGAAGAAGATCAATCTACCCATTCCACTGCGAAAATCAACAAGACAGATACAAAAGCCACAGTATCTGGAGGATTATGTTCTTCAAGCTGCAGAAGAATGTGAGATTATGCTACTTTCTGTTAATGATGAACCAAGGAATTTTCAGGAAGCAAAGGTCTCGACTAAATGGACACAAGCATGTAGAGAAGAAATTATTTCAATCAACAGAAACAAGACTTGGTTTCTAGTTGATAAGCCAGGTGGGGTAAAAGTGATTGGTCTTAAGTGGATCTTCAATAAAAGAATGCTGATGGAACTATTAACAAATATAAGGCAAGACTTGTAGCTAAGGGATACGTTCAAGAATCAGGCATAGACTTTGATGAAGTTTTCGCACCAGTTGCTAGACTAGAGACAATTCGTCTCTTAATAAGAAGCTGCATCAAACTCATGGGAAATTCACCACTTAGACGTTAAGACAGCATTCTTACATGGTGAATTGCGAGAAGATGTGTATGTTGAACAACCAGAAGGTTTTGAAGTAAAAGGACAAGAGCATAAGGTTTATAAGTTATCAAAAGATCTATATGGTCTAAGACAAGCTCCTCGAGCCTGGAATACAAAGTTAGATCAAATCTTAAGAGAAATCAGATTTGTTAAGTGCTCTAAAGAAACATCAGTATACAGAAGAGAAGAAAAGGGAACGCTTCTTGTGATTGCAGTCTATGTAGATGATCTATTTTTGACTGGCAACTCCCTTAAGGTGATCAATGAGTTCAAGAAGAAATGTCATCAAAGTTTGAGATGTCAGACCTCGGAAAACTCACTTATTACCTTGGCATAGAAGTCCATCAAGGAGTAGATGGGATTCAGATTAAACAAGAAGCTTATGCAAGGAGAATTCTGAAAGAAGCAGGACTTGAAACTTGTAATCCAACTAAGATACCAATGGAGTTTGGACTTAAAGTTTCAAAGGCACAAGAAGAAGCTGAGATTGATCCAACGAGTTATAGAAGAAATGTTGGATGTCTTAGATACTTGTTACACACAAGACCAGACTTGGCTTTCTCTGTGGGAGTAGCAAGCCGTTATATGCAGAGTCCACGCAAGTCTCATGGTGATGTAATAAAGCAGATATTGAGATATCTAAGAGGAACAATCAGCTGTGGATTGAAGTATGGTCGAGGAGGATCAAAAGGAATTGTTGGGTATAGTGACAACAGTCATAATATTGACCAAGATGATGGAAAAGGTACAACTGGTCATATATTTTACCTAGGAGATGCACCTATCACATGGTGCTCACAGAAGCAAGACACAGTAGCTCTGTCATCATGCGAAGCTGAGTTCATGGCCGCAACAGAAGCAGCTAAACAATCAATATGGCTTCAAGAACTGTTGGGTGAAATCAAAGGAAGAGAACCTGAAAAAGTTCTCATCAAGATTGATAATAAGTCTGCAATTACACTCACTAAAAATCCAGTGTTTCATGGGAAGACGAAGCACATTCACAAAAGGTATCATTTCATACGAGAATGCATCGAGAAGGAGGTCATTAACGTTGAACACATACCAGGAACTGAGCAGAAAGCAGATATATTGACAAAGGCATTAGCTCGGATCAAGTTTGAAGAAATGAGACAACTGATTGGAGTACAAGATATGTCACGGGTAAGGTTGAAGCTTAACGGGGAGAATGTTGGTTAAACTTCAACATAGAAGTCACTAACAAGCTGGTTAGGACAAGATTAGGAAATTAATGTAATCATAAGGAAATTAGAAGTCATCTAGTTCTAAGAAAAGGAAAGACATGTAATAAGGTAATAGGACTAGGAAAAGAAATTCATAGTTCTATATATATATATGATCACCAAAGTTGTGGCTGATCATATGAACAAGATTAAAGTTTGTGTTTAGTTTTGAGAGATTTTCTAAACATGAATAAAGAGAGTTGTCTTTATATAAGCTAAGTTTCATCTTGCAGTTGCCATTAATGACGTCTATTGCATCACAATGCAGTGTTCTTTTGTCACATTCACCATCACCTTGTTAAAAATTGACATCTTGAGTCTTGTCATCTGACTTCCATATTGAATTGGGCAGTTAGGGATTATCATTAGGAGTACAACAGCAAAAGTGAGCTTTATGCTGGTAACCATGGCAAGCACGGCAGTTTTTCTGATCGGACGGAGAGCACTATTACTAAAACTCCTCGCTGACGCACAAAAGAAGAAAGATGACGCGTACAGGAGGAGCGCCAGCGCATCTAAACTTTTTGATGTAAATCCATGGTTACTACTTAACAAGTCAAGTAATTTATAGTGTATGACAAAATATCATGTGTCCCCAGGAAATTGCTGTCTAGAAGTCCCTTCAATTTTAACCATATTATCAGCAACATGTTTACTAGATTCTTAAGGTTGCTTTTCGCTGCAGTCTGCAGAATGTTTTATCAGGATCCATTAGGATGTTGCCGTGCTAATACACATCTAAGGTATTTGAATTGGAATAACATTTGAAGTTTTTTCTCCATTCCCCACTACACAATGACTGAAATTACTCACTATATTGACCTCTTGCTTAATGCTTCTTGTTGTTGAATGTGAAGGACTGTGTTTTGCAGAATACATAGATTCTAAAACCTGAACCGAAAGAGCAGATTGATTGTTCATCATTCTGGAAGCAGTAATTAGTAATTACTTTATTTAACGGAATTCATTCAATGGAACCACATGAGTACACCCTCGGAGGCAGCTAAACTTAGGACATATGTAAAATTAGATGTTGCAGTGATAGGCAAAATCCTTGGGTAGATATTTATTATAGCTTGATTAAGAATCATTGTACTACAAACATATAATTTTAAACTCAAAAAAATGATGAAATAAACATTATTGATTACTGATTTATTTTAATTAAGCTAGCTCAATTAACATTTCAGATTAATAACTCCATTCCTTTGGAAGAAAGATATCAGCTGAAGAATTATTATGTCCTCCCTTTGCAGCTGCTACACAACGTGTTGCATGAACATCATAATTGATGCTGTTATTCTTATTGTTTGTCTTAGAATCTAGATTAGCAATTTTTCCTTGGCTTGGAAGGTTGCTGCTTTGATCTGCAAGCAAAACAGCATGCATTTTAGTCCAGTTGTAATATTCATTAGCAAACATTAAATCATCAGAACTACGTGTTAAAACAATTGGCAGATGATTAATTTGGTGCTTGGATTAGTATACGAACCTCGTCGAGGTGCAAACTGAGAGCCCAGTTCATGCACATTGAGATTTAAAGCTTGAACGACCTTAGCAGGAAGGAGAACTGGAGAACATGCAGGTTTCTTGTTTGGTTGAAAATTTTGGCCTGCTCTACGAGGTAGAAAAAATCCGGTTCCACATTTCTTTTCTCCAGAATCTAGAAATACTGCTCGCATTCCAGTAGTTGTTGCTGGTGGTGATACCCGCGTTCCTCCTGGAACAATTATAGGCCTCTGGTAGAATATTGTACTTGTGCGAGGTTTCAAATGCGCGTCGAATTGATCGTACTACAAAAGCATACAAATAAAATGAAATTAGAAAAGAAAAGTAAAAGCAAAAATGATCAATTAAAAAACTTTAAACTTACATTTAAATTTGAGTTTTAGCTTATCGGAATCAAATTTTAAAATTGATTTCTATTTATTCCAGGTAGAGGAATATATATTTGTATAATAAAATGAAAATGACTTTGGAGAATATTCTTAACTTTTGTTCAAATTATATTAATCAAATGCAAAATGGGCGCACATCAAAGATTTGAAAATTTGAATTTTGATGTTTATGGCGTTCCACTAATTATTCCTAAACACAATCTTTGGGGTACCCCTGGTTGATTGTACCAGAAACTAGGGCGCATGCATGTCTGATAGTTAGCAAGCATACCATAGGAAATGTTCCGGTGTCTGCCCTGGATGACATTTTAGGTCCTGTATGATTTTGATGCTGCTGATGGCGTTGTTGATGATTACTATTATCATGACGATGTTTTTGACGAGGCTTCAAAGATTCCTGTAAACCATACAGATAAAACTTAGCACCACATGAAAAGAAAATGACTGAAAGGAAATTAAATGTTATTTGTATTGCTTAAAAACCGAAACATTTTTTGCGGATTTTTTTTTGATCGATAAAGAATCTGGATACGGATTCTTGTATCACAACTATTCCGATACTCGTGATCATGTATGCATACGGATGATATATCAAAGTTGTTGAGAGTTGGACTAGCTACTCAATCTTAATCACATATTATAACATGGCGGTAAGAAGCTATGAATTGATGAACATATCACACATGACCTTAAAGAAATCAACAGTACCAATCTATTAATCCTATAAAATGACAATGACGATCAACACAGGAAACCCTCCTGTGGAGATTAGTAGAAATATATATATATATATATATATATATATATATATATATTTGTGTGTACCTTGAATTCCCAAACTTCGTCGAGAACATGGGTAGGAAGCCATACCCTTCCTTCCTCGAACCCAACATAATCATTCTCCTCTTCTTCTTCCTGAAGTATTATTGCTGCTGCTGATGATAACTCCATTACTGACATCGCAAAGACGGCAAAAATGTTATGATGGGAGAAAGAAAGAGAGATTGAGGAAATCTAGGGAGAATATTGGTGTTGTATATAGATATGATATTGATGACTAGTGTGAGAGATTAAGTAGTGGTAGAAGAAGAAGAAGCTTTATTTTCTAACTTCTAACCTGATTTCCAACCAAATTATATGGACGTGGGAGTGGGTATCCCAAGTGGTGTAGTGAGAGAGATTAGTTTATTTACTAATATCAACTTCATTGTCAATTATTTGACTAATTTAACCTTACTTTGGTTACAAAATTGCAATTTATATCTTGTCGAAAACGTCTTAGTTAGTAGATTAGGAGAGGGATATGTTTGTAATCCAGTAGGATTACTATCTCCATCACGACGTGGGAATAGTTGAGGCGTGGATTGGGTTCGGTAAACCTCTCTCTCTTCCAAACATTGGTGGTGGTTATGGGTGTGGAAATATGGATAGGTTGTTGCAATTGATATAGGGATACTATTATCTGCTCAGCTCAACCACGTAATTAACAACGACTATACTCTTTTTTCCCTCTGTAGAATTTCCAACTGTTTCACCTAAAAAAACGTGACATCTACAATGGACTCGAGTCATTACGAGACATTTCAATCCCACTCTTTGATTTATGTAGGAAGTACATGATGAAATCCGGCTCTTTGATTCATGTTTAGGAACCATCAGGGGATGGCACCGTTGACCAAGAGTCCGACTTCCAAGTAGGAGATAGGATTTCATGAAATACTACCTTTATGTAAATTAAAGTTTAAGTTATTAATGTTTCTTCTTTCCTATTAAAAAGAAAAAGATTTATGTTTAGGAATTACATAATGAAAACAAATATTTTACCACACGTAGCAGTGTGATATGTTAATTATTTTGGATTAATCAAATAAACACTCAAGACTGTGTGGTTCAAATATTTAGGCATAGTTTATGAGAGACTGATTTTTCCATTGATAAATTTGCTGAGGGTATTTCCTATAATATGCCCATTTTACTGTCATTATGGGATGAACAAACTTGAAAAACGGATGGTAATTCTCACTGCAGTTGAAGAAGAGCACGCTCTTTGTTTAACATCGCGCGTCTAGATTTTGGCCGTGCGGTTTATCTCCAACCACAGACGTCTGACTCTCAGCAATGCAGTTAACATTTTGTCGCTCAACGAAACTATCCAACGGCTAGATCCAAAAGCTATATATGAATTCCTATAAATACTAATTTCTCACATCATTATCAAATTACCCCTCCTTCAAACCTCAAATATCACGCAAAATCTCTTCTAACTTCAATATAATTTGTTGAAAGATATCTCGACCATTGTCAGTTTATCGAGCTCTGTCTACTCGAAAGAAAATTTGGCTATTTGCAGAAACTACGTGTTACAAACTAGCTTGCTAGAGCACAAACATCGAGTGTGAATTTCTGGCAGGATATTTATGAAAGTTCAGCAGTGACACATGTAACCCGAGTAATCGTGCTACATGTGACATATAATCTCGTTTTTAGACAATTAGCAAAGAATTAATGTAGCTTTAACCATGCCATTCAATCGCTTTAGAATTAGGGGTGAAACTGATGTTGAGATGGTAAGAAGATCTGTAGAGGAATGACAAAGTAGTACAAGGGTAGTATTTCATTTCGAATGTTGTTTCGAAATCCTTCATGTGTTGAACAAATTCAACCATTTTCCATGAAGATGTCAATTGAGTGGTCAGTTACAAGTCTTTTGATTGGTAAACTGAGTTAGTAAATTGAATGGTTGTTTCTAACTAGTATTAAATGCAATGCTTAATTTAAGATATATGTGATTTGATTTCAACAGAAAGCAATACTTTTCATTAATTAAATACAATTACATTAGTAGCAAAAATAAAAGTTACAAGTCTTCTAATATCGTTCATCATTGCCTTATTCACCTTGATTACATTCTCCAAGACTCAGAATATTCCCAATTGCCAACAAATTTGAAAATTGACCTATATCTCTTTATTGTTGAAAAGAAAAAGTGGGTGTTTGTAAAACAAAGTAGTAGTTTCTAAAAACGTAAAAGTGTTTTCTTGTGGTGCAACATGATGAAGTAGAAAAGTGTCTTGTATCTGGGTGAATTACTTGATATTGGGAAAGAAACATAGTTTGTGGAGTAGTTTATGGCACTTGTTCTTACAAGTAATGTCAGACCTATCGCAACCATCTGGATTTACAGATATGGACTTAATCCAAACACGGTATCTTCCTGTCGTCTGAAAGTGCAAAGCCATCATTTATTGATTTATCCAATACAAACTGTTAATCCATGTCTTCAATTGATGTTCATCGGCATCCACATTGTAATAAGGATAGGTACGTTCCATAGTTGTTGGAACTATTGGGATCGTGGTTGGCTCTCTTTGTAAAGTTATACCTGGCAACTCCCAATATATTTCATACATATGTGACAAAGATGATAAAGAACTTTCATCTGTTGGGTAGGTCATAAAGCATGGTTCTTATGGAGGCAACTGACTAGGAATGATAGACATATGATGACCCATACGAGCTAACCTTTGGAAATCAAACCCCCAAATGTGCATGTTGTGAACACCAATTCTCGGCTTTGCAATTCTTTGGTACCACTTGAGATACATATTTATTTGAACATTTGATTCAAACCTCTGCTCTGAGATATATCATAACCCATCAAAATTTGATGCAGAGACTTACATATGTTTGGTGGGGTTAATCACCTTTGTAAAATTAATCTGTAACTGGAGAAGTAGTCTATTTCCTATGTACCAGACACCTCTATTCATTTCCGGGGTGAAAAAACAACTCTTCAAAGTGAATGATCTAGAATAGCTTGTACCTCAGGATCTGCAAACTCGGAAAAACTGTAGTAAATATGAACAACAACATTCTGTGCGCTCGGTTTCATTTGTTGATATCCTTCAACAAAAGTAGAAAGCATCAATCGTCACCGGAGTACTTATCCCAGTTATTCTTGTAGTACATTTTTATTATCAAAAATGTCCGGGTGTTATCTTTAAGAACTAGTTTACCAGCACGAAAGTACGTGTACCACCAATACTGGAAATAAATTCAAAATTTAGCATTTTAACCATGTTTATGGTCAAAAAAAGTTACTCAATCTAAAAATATATTTTTTTTTTAGATATTTACCTCTATAATGCTCCAGAAACCAGTGAAGTTGGTTATACCTATGGATGTTGCACCAATGTCGTGGTACATTTTCGCTAAAATTGCAGACCCTCAGTCATGATATGGTGCACCATGAATATATTGTAACGCTTCAATACAACCAATACGAGAAACACTGGTTGAGTCAAGAAAGAACGTTCGTTTGACTCAATAAAAATAACACAAAAATTATTTTGAGTTCATCATATTCAGCTTCATTAGTTGGGCCTGTCTTGATAGTAGGAAAGCTTTTAACGCTAAATAATGTATTACATCTCCTTTCAACTCTTTATGATCTTGTTGCATATTTGATTCCTAAAACAATGGAAGAAGCGTCTTCCATTTATGAATTGACACTCATGTGTTTTGGTTATATGGCATGGGGGATCCCACACAAAATGGTATTCCACAAATGAACAAATCTAGGGGTAATTCTTACAACAAGAATGATATCATTTAATTATTTATTTTAGTTTAATCAACAATTGTTTAAAAATATATATTAAATTTAATTTAATAAAATACCAATTTCAAAGTCTACGAAATAGAACGTGTGCGTCCTATGACACGACCATACTATCAATGTTTGAATAATAACATTGTTGTGTTTTTAAAATTTATAAGATAAAACCAACACCAGGGATATCTATCTTCTCTTTTTGGGACTACACTAGTTAGAGCTGGATAAACAAGATTGAAGTCTTTGTATCCACCTCCCGTTATATGATATCCAGACCGGTCTTGATGCCCTGGCACATGAGTTGGAACAAAGTTTGAACCAGCAACTACATTCGGCGAGCAAAATCAACATCAAGATTTTGAGTACAACCAATCGACATTTGTAGCACACCAGTATTCGATTTAGTTTTCCCCTTAAACTATTAATGACGCTCTTCTTTTTTGTAAAATAATTTCTACCAAAAACTGTATTGAACAAGTTGAAGATTTTGTTTAGAAAAAATAGGAAGAAGAGAGTGGAGTGGTGTGAGTTAAAATGGTTGAAAATATGAGAATTTATAGTGTTTGAAAGTTGTAGCCATAGGCAATTCTTCTCCAGCCTCCTGCGGATCTACTCCAACTGCCCGCCGTTAGCCTTCCAACCCCCGTGAGTCAACTCAAGCCGCGAGTCCTAGATTCAACCGTGCGCTTCTTCTTCTTCAGCTTCCAAGTTCATTTTCCTATAATGAAAAAGCTCGTTTTCCCATCCGCCTAGTTGATTAAATTTTCCATTTTGCAGATCACCATATGAATTTCCCTAAGAAAGAGATAAACTTCCAAAGTGGTCAGGTGGTGGAATAATAGACCTCCTTTTTTTTTAATCTTATATTGAACGTCCAAACGGGAGTTATTACAAATTCTGCTATTTTTTTTTCGTTCTTTTGAAGCGTTGCTAACATTTTAGTGTGCAGGTTGTGTATCCTTTTCTTTGTTGTTTATTGGTCTTTAATTTTGTATGGCCCCTAGGCTTCTTTTTATATCTAATAAAGTCATTAACTAGGTTATTTTTGGTTCCATGGCTAATAAAGTTATTAGCCATGACTAATAAAGTTATTCGATTAGTTATTTTTGAGTTATTTTTGGTTCCATGGCTTATAAAGTTATTCGATTTAGTAAAAAAAAATTGTTACTCTTTTTCAAAATGTCTCCACAAAAATGAATTCAGTTGCCGATGACTCTAGAATACGGTGGTAAAGTCATTAACTAGGTGACAATACCAGTAACCTAAGTTCCAAATTCATCTGTGCCAGTTTAAAAGAAGAAAATTGAATACAATTTCAATAACCTTGAAAAAGGTTAATGGTGTTCTTGATTAGACAGAGAACATAAATCTCAGTACAAAAGAATTAAAAACAGTATTAAAGTTTATATATATATATATATGCACTAATAACCCACACTAAAAAACTAAACAAGAAGTATGTGAAACACATGAGTACAAGATAAACACTTAGGGATAGAAGTATGTTAGATACACGAGTGCAATAAAATCGATAACGGAACCTGTAAACCCTTTGTGAAGATGTAGGTGGAACCACTTTGAGCTTAGATATGAGCATAGAAAACCTTGGGCCATGTAAACCCTTTGTGAAGATGTCAGTTATCTGATCCAATGTAAAAACATAACACATATTAAATTTTCTAATGAAGTGATAATCAATGTGAGCATGTTTCATTCTAGAAGGATGAATTGGATTTGATGCTAATGAAGTAGAACCTATATTGTCACAACCAAGTATATGAATTGCAAGGAGAGAGAATTGCATATCATTTAGTAAGTAACTGATCCACATAACTTTAGAAGCACCATGAGCAAGAGTCTTATATTCAGCTTATGTGGAACTTCTCGAAACTGTAAATTGCTTCCTCGAAGGCTAAGATACTGGATTATTTTCTAAAAATATACAATATCCCCCACTTTTTCAAAAGTTACCAGCCAATTCAGCATCTGAAAACCAAGAAGAAAAAAAGTTCATTTACTGAATTCAATTTCATGGATGAGAGTAGTTTGGTGTACCTTAAAATCCTTTTGGCTGCTGCATGATGAGATATAGATGAATGCTGACAAACAAGATTCACTGCAAAGGATATTTCAGGTCTAGTTCATGTAAGATAATGTAGTGCACCTATAATGGACATGTATTCTATAGGATTTTCAAGTAAATCACCATATGAATTTGATAGTTTGAAGTTAGAAGCAATAGGTGTCTGACAAGCCTTTTCACCTTCCATATTTGTCCTTTCGAGTATATCAAGTTCATATTTAGTTTGCCTAAGAAAGATAGTTGAATTTATTTACTGTAACTTTAAGAATCAAAAGATAGTGAACATCTTCCAAATCCTTGATAGGAAACAACTTTTGCAAGTCAGAAATGACATTCTGAAGAAAAACAGAATTTGAGCCTGTTAAGAAAATATCATCTGTATATATATCAGTGCAACTATAATCTGCTCACCCATTTTGTGTACAAACAAATAAAAATATGAAGATGATGAAACAAACTTCAGTGAAGTGAGAGCATTCTCCAGCTTCTTATACCAGGCCCTTGGAGCCTGTTTCAGACCATAAATTGACTTTTGAAGTAAACACACATGATTTTGCTTCTCTCCATCAACATATCCAGGAGGTTGAGTCACAAACACCTGCTCCTGAAGACCATCATACAAAAATGCATTACTAACATCAAGTATTGAACAACATATAAAGTATAATTCTTATTCTTATTGTTTTAGCTACTGGACTAAATATCTTAGCAAAGTCAATTCCTTTTTGTTGATGAAAGCCTTTTGCAAATAGTCTAGATTTATATTTATTAATTGTACCATCAGGATTCTGTTTATTCTGAAGACCCACTTGCACCCAACAATATTTTGATCTGGAGAAGGATCAACAAGTGACCAAGTACCAGCATTCTTCAAAGCTTTTTACTCACTATCTAGAGCAGGTAGCTAGACTTTACTATTCTTTGCCGGACTCACACAAGTAGGTATAGTAAAATCACACAGTAATGCAACAGGTAATGTATATTTTGTTGCATGGTAAGAGTTTGGTTTTACAATACCATTTTTAACTCTAGTAAGCATGCTATGATCATTCACAAGTATAGGATGCGGAGATGCAAGAGATAAAAAAAAGCAGAAGAAGATGTTGAAAGAATATTGGCATCATGAGGAGCTAATTTAAGAACTAAAATACTGGTAATAAATGAAAGAATAAAATTGGTGTATGAAGTAACAAAATCCGAAGAGGAAGTCATTGATTGAAAATAAAAAAACATACTTATTGAACTGAACATTTCTAGAAATGTAAAATCTGCCAATGGTGGGATCAAGATATTTATACCCTTTATAAGATTGACTATATATAGCCAAGAAAGTTTATTTATAGTATAGGGTTTTAACCATGGAAAACATGCACAACCAATCACTTTAAGAATTGAATAATCTGGCTTTTTATGAAATGGAAACTCAAAAGGTGAAATGAAACCAATTGATCTAGCTGGAAGTCTATTTATAAGATAGTTAACTGTATGAAAAGCACTTACTCAAAATTTAGTAGGTAAATCATATTGTTTGAGAAGAGTTCTAGCTATACATAGAATATTTTTGTGGTTGACCTCGGCAGCTGCATTATGTTCTGGAGTATAAGGACAAGTCATCTCATGATGAATTCCTTTTGAAATAATTTTCTTTTTCTAAAAGATTGTTCACAAATTCACCACCACCATCAGTTCTAATGCATTTGATAGGAAAAAAAAAAAAGAAAAATCCCAATATAAGTTGCAAAAGAGATGAAATCATTTTTAAAGTTAGATTTATTGATTAAGAGAAATATCCAACATAATTTGGAGTAGTCATCTACATTCATAGTAGAAAACCCCAGAAACAGAAACAACATGATAAAGACCCTTAATATCCATATGCAACAACTCCACGAGGTTGAGATACATAGTTACAAGATACTTGAAAAGGTAATTTATGAATTCTATGGGCTTTATATTCATTACAAAAGAAAGGTTTACTAGACAAATGATAGATGTTAAGCTGATGTTTCAATATTCAGAAGTGGTTTAAAGGATGGATGATCAAGTCTCCTATGAAGATCGGTGATGTCAGGAGCTTCAGCAGATAAGGCATGAGGTAAATTTTTGAATTTGAATACAAGTTATTTTTATGTGGACCTTGTAAAAGAGTCCTCTCAGATTTCACTTCCTTCACAACAAAACCATGAGAATAAAAGGTTATCCCATAATTATTGTCAGATGTGAATTTATGTATTGAAAGTAAATTGCAAAAGGCATCTGGAACAATTTAGATTTTGTTAAGAAAGGATAATTGATCATTAGCATGTTTACTAGATGTACCTTTTTTCTTTAATAGTAAAGAAGATACATTAAGAACTTAAATTTTAATTTACATAAAATGAGTATTTCATGAGATCTCGAAATTCTTGAGCGGAGACTCGATACGCCGACCTCTTACTTGAGAGTCAAGCTCCTGGCCAACTAGGCCATCCCCTGATGGTTTTACTAGATATACCTGGATGTGTGATATTCATACCTTGACCATTGGATGTAGTTATTTCTTCAGAACCTTCATATGGAGTCTGAGTGATCAAGTATGATCAGAAGTATTGTGATGATTTGCTTCACTATACGCATACCATTTACAAAGATATCAGTTGTAGCCAACATAGCATTGAGATTGGATGGAGGCTATCTCCCTTGATAAAAAAAATATAGTTTCTGATTGCAAGTCATAACAATATGGCCTTGTAGTTGACAGATTTGACATGATGACTTGTCAGTAGCACCAGAACCTCTACCTAAAGTATTTCTTGAAAATATTGCCGGATTTGGATACTGACCAAAGTTTATTCCTCTAGTATTACCTCTTGAGTAACCACCTCTACAGAAATTTGAGGTGTGAACAACAATTGGTTTAGCTTTATTAGAGGATCTGGTAAATAAGATTACTAACTCCTCAATAAGCAACAAATTGTGTAAATCTTGTGCATTAACTGGTGGAAATCTTATGTGAATAGATGTGACATTAGGAGCATAATCAGATGACAATCCAGATACAATACTTACAACCAATTTATTGTCAGATACAAGACAACTAGCTGCAGCAAGCTGATCTTGCAGTTTCTTGACTTCAACAAGAAACGAAGAAACAAATCCACTCATTTTCAAATTCTGTAGCTTGGTACACAATTGAATTACATAAGTAGTAGAGGTTTGAGAAAATCTTGCATTAATAGCATTCCCCAAACCAGCTGAAGTATCATCACCAACAACGTAGCATATTATATAATCGAAAATAGTGGATGGAAACCACAAAATTAAGGTAGAGTCTTCTGCTCGCCAGGTTGTGTCCAAAGGACTTATGGTATCTTTATGCTCAACAATCTTAGATGGAAAATGATATGCACCATCTACATATTTGATAACTTGAAAGTTTCAAAATAAGGGTAACGTGAGAGATTCCCAAGTAATAAATTATCATCCTTAAGTTTGAGAGGAATAATATTAGTTATAGTATTGAGAGATAAAGATGAGATACGAACTGGATCCATAGTTAGATCTAAAATCAAGATTGAATCACAAATCAAGAAGAATGGAAAAAAGAAGAAGATGAAATTGCTTTGATTTTTAGTGAATGGAGAAAAAATAATACTAGATCTTAAGAAAACAACAAGATCTAGAACAAGAAGATGATCAAAAACCTGAAATGAGATCAGAAAACATTCAAGAACCACAACCAACACAATTATAGATCGTTGAAGAAGATGAAAGTAAACTGAAATGATGAAAAAGAAGGTAAATTCTCCGGCGGAACAGATGGAGATCGAGAAAACCTTAAAATATAACTAATTCTGAGTCTGATATCATAGTAACCTTGAAAGAGGTTAGTGGTGTTCTTGGTCAGAAAATATTAGTGTTTATATATACACTAATAACCGACACTAACAAACTAAACAAGAAGTGTGTGAAACACACGAGTAAAAAATAAACATTCAGACACAGAAATGTGTTGGACACACGAGCACAATTAATTTCTTAACATAACTTGTTATCCTACACTGCATTATTTGCTTATCCTGTACCACATCATAATACTATCAATCTGTGTAATTAAATTTGACATTATCAATTGGTTAACTTAATGACAGAGGATCTCATCATTCCCTTTGCAATTATTAATATTAAGTCAAACTACTATATTGAAGAGCGTGTTTGGATGCATCTTACGAAGTTATTTTTTGACTTTGTTTGGATGCATCTTAAGAAGTTATTTTTGACCTTTAGGAGTGAAAAAAATCAAATTAGTTTGATGTAGTGTTTTAAGAACTGAACCGGACCGGACGGTCCAACCGGTAAACCCGTGACCCAGAATAAAAAATGTGTTGGTTCAGTGTTGACCCAACAATTGTTTAAAAAAGCCGTTAAAACGGAGGAACCGGCCGATCCAACCGGTGAACCAGCTGACCCGGACGGGTTTTCACCCGGTACACGCGGTTGCTTCCTCATCGAAGATTTTTTTTGTCACCAAAATTTATCTCAGTTTTGAATCCAATAGATAAGTTGATTTCTAACTTGTATAGAAAAGATCGCTCACTTAAACGGCTACGAGGAACTTCTGTAAATAAGAAGAAGAAAAACAAAGTATATCAACCAAGACCTGTTTGAGATTTATGATGATCAATGATATAGGTTAAAGAAAAAACGTTTCTGACATGCCCTAATATCACTACTACCACTCCTGATTGTATTAATATTAGCATATGAAGAAGGAGAAGAATATGTATCGCAAAATTGCATCACTATTATTAATATCATATCGGGTCTTCTCCATTGCATCAATTGCAAAAATGAAACAGAGTAGTTGTTGTAGAAAAAAATCCATCTAATCTAATCTAACCTATCTTTTATTCTTTCACTCCAATTTTAATCCCTATTAATTTTAAAAGTTTTTTTGTGAGAAATCAGTAATCAAAGACTTGATGAGATATGCAATGAGAAGCAGAAACTATCTAAGAAAGAAGAAAAAGAAAGACTGTATAGAAGAGACGGAGGGACCGAGGAAGTAGCATCTTCCTTGTCATAATTTTTTTTAATGAAATGAAAATATATTGAACACTAGAAGTTATACAACAAGATGTTTTTTCCCTTCACAATCCCTTTTAAAATATATTGGGAGTTGGTTTCTATAAAATAACATTTATTTATACAATTCCACTTAGCCAACTTCTTTAGCATTGTAGCCCCTATGTGCATATTTGATATCGACTAAAACATTATGCTCCAGCATAGAAAGCACATTATTAAGAATCGCCTTTTTCCTCCAATCACAACTAGACGGCTTTCTGTTCAAAAAACTAACGACATTGTTGTAATCTGACCTGATTTTGATATTTGTTTGATTCATCTCCCTTGACCATTCCATTGCCCTCTTGATGACTATTTGTTCTTTTAAGCACTAGACTGGATGTCCAGATTTTTGCTTGGAATATCAATGTCAATGCTCATTTGATAGAGGTTAAATGCAACATTATAACTATGTCAATCAAGTTTAAGGGTGTATTTTTTTTATTTATCTTGTATGTATGGGGAATTAAACACAAGTAGGAGAACATAACAATGGGATTGTATTCAAAATCTCAGTGAAAACTTAAAGGGGCCTTGGATATTAATGGGGAATTTGAATGTTTTTTTAGACAGTAGTGAGAAAGAAGGTGGAAATGAATCGTCGTATAGTGCTTCATCCATGATTCAAACTGTTATTCAACAGTTAGGACTCATAGATTTAAAATTTCATGGTGACCCGTTTACCTGGTCGAATGAGCAAGAAGGTGAGGAAAATATTAAGGAAAGAATATATATAAGTTTGGTTAGTGTCAAATGGTTTGAAAACTTCCCAGATATTATTTTCCAACATCTTATAAGAGTAGCTTCTGATCATAACCCATTATTTATCGAACTATATCCTGTTAGACGGATCCAAGGTAGGTGTCATGTGCATTTCCAAAGGTTAGTTGTGTTAACTCTGAAGGGTTCCCTTATCAATAATGCGTGTGCATAAATCGACTTGTCGGATGCGAATTATTGGCTAGTAGAGAGTCAGTGTTAGCATGACACTTGTACAAACCCGATTGGGTGCTTATGGTTTTCTCTTTCTTTCCTTGTTGTATTTAAGTTGTAGGAAAACCCGTTTTTAGGTAGATAATAAATAATTGATGTGTTCTTGTCTGCAACGGCAGAGTTATCTTGTTCCAACTCATTCTCGTTCAAATTTCAGTTACAATTAATTGTAAATCGTATTAAGAATAATACAAATTGGTATTCAGATCCGTTCCTTCCTATCACAATTTTTTTTTCTCACCATGGTTGTTCAAACCTGTAAAGAGCTCACTGATGCTTCTAATCGGCAACAAGCTCAGATCGATAAAATTCAACACCAACTCGATTCGATGCTGACTAAATATGAATTCGAAAGCAGAATGAAAGCTAATTTTGAAGCTCAAATGTCAATTTTGACGAAAACATTTCAGTCTCAAATGGAAAATTTTCATTCAACCAAAAATTTTGAACAAGGTGACCATAGTGGATCTATGGGTAATCAAACTGGTTTTGCTGATGATGAGGGTGTTCATCGTTTCCAATCTCACTCGGGCGGCCGTGATTTTCACCACCGTCCACCAAGAACGGATTTCCCACGTTTTGATGGTGAAAAACCCAAGAGCTGGATTCACAAATATGGATATTATTTCCAGATGCAAGCTGTGCCAGAATTCAACAAGGCTGTAATGGCAACCATCCACCTTGATGGCAAGGCAGGTAAATGGTTTGAGAATTTCCGTTTGAATAAACATCACATCTCATGGCCAGAACTAGCTGAGAGTGGTTGCTTTCATTTTGAAAACCCTGCTCATGATAATATAATTGGTATCTTTAATAAATTAGCTCAACTGACCACCGTTGAAGCATATTTTGAAGAATTTGAGTATTACAAGGCTTTACTGCTCAGTGTTCATAAGGATTTTCCTGAATCATATTTCATTGCTAGTTTTATTAGTGGCCTAATGATCGCTGTCGTATGCGTCAAAGATAAGAAAGAGTTCGTTCCCATAGAGAGGCTTTTGTTGTTACCAAATTTCAGTTTCTTAGTAACCAATGGGGGGATTTTTGTTTTAGAAAAGCAATAAAAATAATTGAAAGCAATAAAATATGAAAGTAATCAATAAGAGGAAGATATTGGTCACGGGATAGTATCATTCACAAACATGTATTTTCATCAATGAATAGAATTGGTATTTTAATCTCTCATTTACTAAAAGTCCTAGGATACCTTGATTGCAAGTATACCCCGCTAATTCCCTGATTTCATCACAACTACATTAAAAGATGCATATGTGAATTCTTCCTAGAAAGCAACCCAAAGTGTAAAAGAACATTTAAGTTTAACTCCCTAAAAGCTTTAAGTTTTATGGAATAATACCAATCAAGGCAATCAAACGTGTAAAAGCATTAATTCGATTTAACCAAGGTTATGATTCATTTGTGACTAGTAGGATATTTCAATACAAGCACTACCCACAATTATGCTACTTAGAATCAGGGATAAACAACTTTTTCGTATTTAAAACCTTAATATAGCTTTAGAAATGAATGCAAAACGGATTGATTCCGTACTCAACCAAACAAACAATCAAATCATAAGACAATATAAACCATGAATCATAAACAATAAATTATTGAGACAGAACTAATGCACTGAATCAAAAATCATGTTGAGAAATTAACTTTATCCCATAACCAATAATATGTGTTTAGCTACTCATAGATTTTGAGTTCATCATAATCATAATCAATAATGAAATGAAGAATATGAAAAATAAATGAAAGCAAACCCTAGTCGCCGCTCTCTAAAACTCTAAATAGAAAAAATACGTCATCCCCCAAAAGAGAAGAACTTTTCATTTTTGTAGGTTTTCTCCAACTTCTAAGATTAGGTCCAATCTCCAAAGTCCAATAACAAGATGTCCACTAAGCCCATATGTGAGGAGTACCGAAGTGAAAATATGTCCCAAAAGAGGTCGCCAGAAAACTGGTAAAGTGGCCGGAACTTGGACGAAAATGTCACCGGGAAACATATCAGGTGACCTGAACTGTCACCGGTCAATAGTCAAACGACCGAGTCAATACGGTCAAGCTCACTGAGTCAATGCGAGTCATCTGGGTTAAGACAGAGTCAGACTCAGCTGGGCTTAGTGTTTTTGGCCTAGGCCATTGCAGTGGCTATGACCAGTGTTGCGCCATCTTGGTACTTCATGAGCATAGTGTCGCACTCCTCCTCTGCAATCCTGGGCATTCATATAACTTATGAATACTCATTCAACACCACAAACTTTGAATTTCATTCACACATTCATACTCCAGCCTTCTTTGTAGATATCAGCATCTGTCCATTCTTCCATGTATAGCAGCAGTACAAACTTCCAATTATCACAACTACCATGCTAGCTCACCCCATTAACAACTTCATCTCCTTGTACCTTCTGCATTTCCCACCAACTTCAGATTCCATTGCTAAGCATACATTTAAAGCCATTCAAACCATCAGTGCCTTCTTATCCTCCACTGCAACCAGCAAAAGCTCTGAGTAGCAGCACCGGAATCCTTGCAATCTCCATATCAGTCACAGATTCAACAACTCCAGCTGCATCTGCATTTCCAACTGCAACATCACCTATGAAATATCACGTCCACCAGGAAGAATACCACCAATTCCATCTGAACTGCAATCTCGATTTTAGCTTCAGCTCAGCCGCAACTTTAACAACATACAAACTTCCATTCAAGTTCATTCCGCAGTCACACAAACTCCTCTTCCAGTTGTTACACTAGCATCCCATCTCAGCTGCTCCATTGCACCAACTGCAATCAACACAAGCCATCAATAACAACATCAGTGCCATTCTCTGTCTGCAGCTGCTCTTGTAAGTTCCTCCCCAGTCCCATATTTTCTCTGTTGGAAAACGATTAATAAAAAATATTTTTTTAAAGTTTTAAAAAAAATTATAATTTATTGTTTTCTTTTGTGAATGAAACTTATTAGTCCCACATTGTGGAGTTTCCAATTTTTAGTAGTTTTAAGAAACTATATAAAACTTTTAGTCCCACATAGGGGTGTTTTTCTTCTTAAGTTGTATTTGTCAATTATATAAACAAATTCACTATTTTTGTAAAATCTATGGGAAAGGGGATTCTCTATTTTTTAGAGAGACCCCCAAGGGAAAATATTTTATGGTGATTACTCTAACGTTCGCGATTTTCCTTAACGGTTTTTTCGGAGTTCCCAAGCTCAAGTTGAGCATCTACTACATATGCTAGTAGTAGGTGTATTAGGGTGTTTTATCCTGGAGATATCCGTCCTGTGAGGGCTATATCATCACTCTTGAGTGTAGCTGGGCGCTAATGTCTTAAGGGCAGCGTGTTGAACACGTGACTCACTCTGTTTTTCCAAAGTTTTGCCTTGTTGTTGTTGTGGAGATATGAGAAGCTCGTTCGTTTCATCAATCGATCACTTCCACTATAAATGAGCTAAGTATTAATTACTTTTGCTTATTTGATTTTCTTTGTTTTTGGTTATTGCACCCAACAAACTTAAGACACTATTTTTTAGAGAGACCCCCACTTAAGACATTAAAATTTGTAATAATCGAAAATGGTTGGTTGGTTTGTGAATCATGGATGTTAATTGTGGAGTGAAAAACAAAAACGAATTTTTGGACAGATGTAGAGTTTCGAGTTTATCTCTTAACCTAAAAGGAATTTCGATGAACCCTTTTGACACAACGTAGTAGGCATCCTGATAGTTACCCATGTAAAATTTCAGAATTTTTGGAGTTGTAAAAGTATTTTTTTTTGATATTTTACAAAACAGAGAAACGTTCCTGAAAAATTCTGACGGGCAGAATTTTGTTGTTAACTAAAGTAGTTTTTATGGGGTAACCATGAGTTTTTTTTATATGGTGGTTCAAAGGAAGTTTATAAATCTAGATATTATCTTCAAAACTCATATTTTATCTGAACTAAGGTTTGTGAGATGTGGTGTATTAGGTGATTGGGAAATTACCGTGTCCGTGGTCAGAGTATAAACGAAGTTTGTGACATGAAATTGAAAAGGAACATGACTACCAGGCGCATGTGGATGAACACAAGTCTTCCAAAGCTGACAAAGGCGAGAACATCAAACACAACTCTAAGCGTAGTCTTCATAAGAAAGGTATGTTTCGTAAAACTGAATCCGACATTACTTTAATTAAGGGTGATTATTATGTTTGTAAAATTCCTGGCCATACGGCAACAAAGTGTAGACAACATAAAACCTCAATAAGTAGAAAGTTAATGTTAATTTAGTTGAAACAAATTAGAACGAGTTCATTGAAATGATGTCGGAAGTTATTTTAATAACCAATGTGAGAGACTGGTGGGTGGACTCTGGAGCCACTAAGTATGTTTGTTGAAACAGAGACCTGTTCACCTCTTATTAGAGGATAAGGGATGTCGAGAAACTCTATATGAGTAACTCATCTGCGACAGAGGTTGCATAAAAGGGAAAGGTCGAGCATAAGCTCATATCTGTAATATTCTCACACTGAATGAAGTTTTCATGTTCCGAGCATATGAAAGAATCTTATATCTTGTTCTCTTGAAGATGGTAAAATATTGAAGATCTTAATTAAATATGGAAAACTTGTTATAACTAAGGGCATTGATTTTTTAGGCAACAGTTATAGGACTTAGGGTCTATATAAGTTTAAAGGAAAATCTGATGAAGTGAACATAGTTGATTCTTGTGCTTTCTTTTGTGTGCCTTTGAATGTTTTGCATGGTATACTTGGAACCGTAAAATTATAAGTCAATGCATAATCTTCCTAGCATAGGCTACGTACCCAAATTTAGTTTGGATCTTGAACAAAAAAGTGAAATGAATATGCTATAAAATCTTTTAGCACAAATGTTCAGAGTAATTCTAAGCCTTTAGAATTAATTCAGTTAGGCCTAGTTGACATGAGTTCAACCCAAAACCACTATGGTAAAAGATGGTTTATAACTTTCGTGGATGATTGTACGAGGTACTATCTTGTATACTTTCTTAGGGATAAGGATGATGCCTTAGAAGCCTTAAGATGTATAAACTTGAAGTTCAAAACCAATTAGAAGCCTTGAACTTAACAAATGTATCCTTATGAAGATGATAATTGCCATGTTGATTAGTTCAGGATTACCTGCGGCCTTGTGGGGGGAGGCAGTCCTCTTAACTAGTGTATCCTGAATATAGTACCCTTAAGGATCAGATGAAACTCCATATGATTTATGGAAAGGTAGATGACCTTCTTATGAATGCGTCAAAGTGTGGGGGTGTTTGACTAAGATTGTCATTCCTCTTCCTAAAAGAACTAGATAGAAACCAAAAATGTTGATTGTGTCTTCATATAGGGTATGCTGAGTATACTTCTACATATAGATTTTTGGTTGTGTGTTATGATTTTTCATACTTTGGTGTGATTTTTCTGACTTTGTTGTGAATACTATTATATAATCTAGGGATGCTGAGTTCTTTGGACATGTTTATTCTTAAACCTGTACCTCATTAGAGATGTGTTGTTGATCCCCTAGATTTATTTTCAAATAGTCAGAACTTATCTTAAAGAAAGATGAAGTTAAGGTTGAGCCTAAGAGAAGTAAAACAATTAGACTTGAGACTTCTTATGAAGCCGACTTCATAACATGCCTAGCTTAAATAAGCCCTGGACTTGTAAAGAAGCCTTGATTTCTACTGAAACCTCATTCTGGTAAGAAGCTTTATTTAGTGAAATGGACTCAGTCCGTCGGAACCTGACTTGGGAGGTTTCTAGTTTACCTCCAAAGAGTAAGACCATGAGATGTAAATGAGTCTTTAAGAGGAAACATTAGGTATATGGAATTGTGGAAAAATATTAGGCTAAGTTGGTAGCTAAAGGCTATAACTAAAAGAAGGTGTATATTTCCTTGATTCTTATTCACATGTGACGAGATTTACTTCCGTTGAGATGCTAATTATTATTTTTGTCATAAACAAATTAGAGATACATCAGATGGATGTTAAGGCATCTTTTCTGAAATCGTGAATTAGATAAAGAAATTTACATAGACCAACCTGAGGACTTTGTAGTGAAAGGTTATGATGACAAAGTTTGTAAGTTGAACAAATTTTGTATGTTTTATAAAATAAGCACGTAAACAGTGACATGGAAAATTTGATCATGTGATAATGTGTAGTGGATTTAAGTTAATGAATCTGACAAGTGTATTTACAAGTAACTTGTTAAGGATGCCTGTGTGATTGTATGCTTGTATGTTGATGATATGCTTATACTTGATACAAACATAGATGTGATTAATTCCACTAAAAATATGCATTAAATGAGAACGTTGACTTGAAAGACTTAGGCCATGTTGATGTAATCTTAGGGATGAGGATTAAAAAATAATCTAACATATGTAGTCTTAGTCATTCTCATTATGTTGTATTTGTGCTTAAGAGATACAATCAATGTGATTGTAAGCCTGCTTGTACTCCGTACGATTATTCTTGTAGACTCAAGAAAAAAGGTTAATGGAGTATCTTAACTTGAATACTCAAGAGTTATAGGATGTCTGATGAATTTAATGAACTGTAAGAGTCCAGACATTGCCTATATTGTGAGTAAGTTAAGTAGATATAATTTTAGTCCAGAGCAATAGCATTCAGATGCACTGAGTAGAGTATTATGGTACCTAAAATACTCAATTACCTTTTATTTGATTTATGTAAGGTATCTTGATGTCCTTGAGGGACTTTGTGATGTAAACTGGATAGTTGACTCAGAGGAGTTTAAGTCTACAAGTGGATATGTTTCACTCTAGCATGAGGTTTTTTTTTTGGAAGATTTATAAACAAACATATATTGCTCAATTCATCATGGAATCTGAGAGTATTGAGTTAGATAAAGCACGAGAGAGGGTCGAGTGCCTAAGATGCTTTTTAGAAGACATTCCTATTTGGCATAGGCCTGTGCCAGCTATATCTATACATTGTGTTAGCCAAGCTATAATACCTAAAGTTGAAAATAACTAATCTCAATCGGCGTTATTTCCATTGATTGGATAAAGTCCAAGGAGAATATCGCGCAACCTTTGACGAAAGGTTTATCCCAAGAGATAGTTAGAAATGCATCGAGGGGGAAGGGTTTTAAGTTCATAAATTAAACTTGCCATGAAGGATACTCAACCTTACTGACTGGAGATCCAAAGATCAAGGTTTCGAATGAGACAACTAATTTGTGGTGGGTAAAGGTAAACACTATCAGAGAATTTTATTCTCTGTCCCTTCCTATGGTGTAGACGTGATAGTGTGACTGCATGTGAAGGATGACTTTTAAGAAGTCTTAATGAGTTCTATAGTTTCAATTTAAGATTGAAGTGGGGTGTAGCAGTAACACTCTTTATGGAAACTCACCTATCTGAATGAGGAAGTGGGCCGCTTCCTATGAGAATATGAGCTTTGATTCTCTAGAGCATTCTGAGAAACAAGATATGTCCAGGGCCAAATTGGACAAAACGACACGAGCTTGGCAGAAACCTTGGAGATATCACCCGTGGTTGTTATCACGAATTACATCAAATGATAGCAGTTCAAGACATAGTTCACTGTCTCTAGCAAGTAATTCCGGTAATATCTCACTAAGCAAAGGTTCAAGACCTCATGGACACCTCTGCTTAAAATGGTATTTCCTGCGCTTTTTATGTGATTTTCGTTTTGATGGTTTTGGTATTACTGGAACTTAGGACCTGAAGGTCACTAAGGGTTCACTAGTTCATGCTTTTTCACTTTGGTGAAAGATACCTATAGTCTCACCATGTGAGAACTAAAGATGAAATCTCTCAATACTATTATGATTTGTGCAATCCATAGTATGACCCTGGGGTCAACACACTTTTATGTGAGGGAGAGGACGTAGAAATGACTAGTATGATTTCAACACTTGCACGATCAGTCTGTTTGGATCGTGAGATTGGGATGTTGATTTACCAAGATCTATCTGTGTTTTCATGTTTTATTGAGTTTTCATTCATGTGGGGGATTGTTGGAAAACGATTAATAAAAAATATTTTTTAAAGTATTAATAAAAATTATAATTTATTGTTTTCTTTTGTGAATGAAACTTATTAGTCCCACATTGTGGAGTTTCCAATTTTTAGTAGTTTTAAGAAACTATATAAACCTTTTAGTCCCACATCGGGGAGTTTTTCTTCTTAAGTTGTATTTGTCAATTATATAAACAAATTCACTACTTTTGTAAAATATATGGGAACGGGGATTCTCTATTTGTTAGAGAGACCCCCAAGGGAAAATATTTTATGGTGATTACTTTAACGTTCGCGATTTTCCTTAACGGTTTTTTCGGAGTTGCCAAGCTCAAGTTGAGCATCTACTACATATGCTAGTAGTAGGTGTATTAGGGTGTTTTATCCTGGAGATATCCATCCTGTGAGGTCTATCGCATCATTCTTGAGTGTATCCGGGCGCTAATGTCTTAAGAGCAGCGTTTTGAACACGTGACTCATTCTGTTTTTCCAAAGTTTTGCCTTGTTGCTGTTGTGGAGATATGTGAAGCTCGTTCGTTTCGTCAATCAATCACTTCCACTATAAATGAGCTAAGTATTAATAACTTTTTCTTATTTTATTTTTCTTTGTTTTTGATTATTGCGCCCAACATTCTCTACCATCATAGCTTCCCCATCTGATGAGCAACACACAGCACCTGCAGCTCACTCAACACCATAAGATCAGTGAACATCAAACCCATTTATTCTTCTGCATCTGTTCATGACTTCAACTGAGTCATACCCATTCATTCATTACCACGAAAACCAGTATCGCACCTAACAGTTCCCTACGAACATCAACAGCTGACTCCATTACGACAGTTGCATCTTAGTCCCTGCACCTGCTTCAGTTCTCAACTGCAACCAACCACAAATTTTAACCATTCTCAGCTTCAGACATACACTAGAACTGATTCATTCCATTGTCTGCAATGCACAAATTCAACACGTACACCAAACCAAATCCTAATTCATTCTCATCTCATAGATTCATCATTGCATTCTCAGCACCATCATCTTCCATTCAACAAGAGTCTGCAACTGCAACCCATCATACCCATGACAATCACCAAACTTGACCTATCACATAAATTCATCACCTGCAGTTCAAGATCAACCCTAGTTTCTGTCTCAACCATTCTTCATTCGGTTTTATTCCCAACAGAAGCAAATGTTTCAACTTCTCATCTTCAATTACCAACCAAAATCAATCCAAACTCAAATCTGAGTTTACATCTGTAATTTAGCTGCAACTTGTCTTTTAAACTATGAATCAGCTTCCAAATCTTCATCTCCATTAAACCCTAGATATCACCAGCAACAAATTGTTCTTGCCTGACTTCTCTTCCATTTAAACTGAACATCAACAGATCTATCTTCTCTATTTCTCCATCGACCCATTAATCATCTCCTCCAACAAATTCATGGCTTGATTTCTTGTTTCAACTCAAAACCCTGTAATCTTTCTTCTCAGATTTCAACCAACAACTGCACCTCCTAACTGCTTCAGAATCAAATTCCACCTCAAACCCCGTATGCAGAATCATTAATCAATCATCATATGAACATTCCCTCTCCGATCTTCTCAAGTCCTCTCTTCTTCTCTGCAATGAAGCCGCCACACTTTACAGGAAAAAAAAACGAAATAGAGGCTAATAATGAGAGAAATGATTATTCTCTGAAATTTAGGACTCCTGTAGGAAATAGAATTTGATACATCCACCCTGGTGAAATATATAAGGGTTGTTCAGATCTCACTTGGACGCGTATTCGCTTTCTTGCTCAACTGCCAGTTATGGAGACCCGAAAGTTCATTCTTCACCTCCTTTTTTGCATAACTTAGTTGGCTCCCTTGTGAATCGACCTTTTTTCCTTTTACGCTCTAAATGGACAATTTCTCGTTCTTTTGCTCCAAATGACTCTGAAGTACCTAAACACTCAAAAGTAAACATAAGATACATATTTTACAAAATAAATATCAAAGAAAGCATAAATAATAGATATAAAATCAAGGTGTTTACAACACCTATCACCTAAAGGAGGAACTCAGAAATTCGATTTTAATGTTTGAACCTAAAACACTAATGAATGCTTTCTCATCCTACAAAACAAAACTCCTAAAACCACACCAAATTTTTTTTCTCCCTATTTCAATACTTCAAGACCCTTTCCACCACCCACTTTACCTTCTAAGCCTACTTATATACCTCCCACTTCTTCTACTCCACAATACATACCTAAACCATCCCCATCATTACCCTTCAAACGACTCACCCCTGAGCGGGTGCAAGCAAGAAAGGCATAAGGCCTATGCTTCAATTGTGATGAAACATACATAAGGGGACATGTGTGTAAAAAACAGTACTTATGTGTGTTAATAGGAGAAGAGGCTGAAGAAATCTATGATTCTGGATTGAACACGGAACATGAGACTGATGAGGATCCCCTAATGGATTGTAACATGGAAATATCACTAAATGCACTGACTGGTACCATTTCAGCTGATACAATAAGGATTCACGGTTTTGTCAAGAAGAAGAGCATTTCAATTTTGATAGATACATGCAGTACCCATAACTTCATTGACTGTAGCTAGACAAAAGCTTGCAATGTCCCATTGAACATACTGCTAATCTCCTAGTCACAATGGCAAATGGAGATAAAACTGTAAGCTCTGGCATTTTTTCTAAATTGGATTGGTCCATGCAAGGGCACAAGTTTTGTGGGGATTTAAGACTTCTTCCTTTGGGGGGATGTGACATTGTGTTGGGTGTTGATTGGCTGAGGAATTTGGGAGATGTCTTATCCAACCTTGCCAAGTTATGTATTTCCTTCAAACATCATTTTACAGGGCATCACACAAAAACCATCCTTAAACATGATGAGTGGCTCTACAGTCAAAAGGTTTCTTCAAAAACACTCTCATGGTTTAGTTGGTAAGCTATTTTCTATTTCCACCACTTCTAGTCCATCACAACCACTTCCACAGGTTTCATGTGTCCTAAACCAGTTTACTGATGTATTCTCTGAGCCAAAATATTTACCACCATAGAGAGAATTGGACCATAAAATTCTTTTCAACCTCATTATGTGCCTGTGAACTTGAGACCATATAAATGTCCCTATATTCAAAAGTCTGTGATTGAGCAACTAGTACAAGAAATGCTCCTTTATGGCATTATTAAAACAAGCAACAACCCATTTGCTTCTCCAATTCTCCTTGTTAAGAAGAAAGACAACTCTTGGAGGTTCTGTGTTGGTTACAGGAAACTGAATAGCATTACCATCAAGGACAAGTTTCCAATTCCAGTAATTGATGAACTCTTGGATGAATTGCATGGCTTCATCTTCTTTACCAAGATTGATCTGAAATCTGGATATCATTAGATAAGAGTGTTCCCTCCTGATACACATAAAACTGCTTTCAGAACCCATCATGGTCATTTTGAGTTCAAGGTGATGCCATTTGACCTCACAAATGCTCCATCCACATTTCAGGCACTCATGAATAAGATTTTTCAACCTCATCTTAGGATGTTTATTATGGTATTCTTTGATGACATTTTTATCTACAGTCCTTCCTTAGAGGATCATGTTCTTCATGTACAAACTGCTTTACAAATTCTCAGAGAAAATCAACTATTTGCAAACTTCTCCAAGTGTTATTTTAGGCAAACAGAACTGGAATATTTGGGCATATTGTCACTGCTGATGGGGTTAAAGATGATCCTGCTAAAATCTCTGCAATGGTGGATTGGCCTACACCTACAAATATTAAAGCCTTAAGAGGTTTTTTGGGTCTGACGGGGTATTATAGAAAATTTGTTAAGGATTATGGTCTTCTATGTAGACCATTAACCGATTTGCTTAAAAATGATTCTTTTCAATGGTCTCCTGCTGTCACTGCTGCCTTTATTCAGCTCAAGAGGGCCATTATAACTACCCCTGTGCTTGCCTTACCTGACTTCACAAAACAATTTGTCTTAGAGACAGATGCTTGTGATTTGGGAATTGGTGTTGTCCCCATGCAAGACAACAGAGCAATTGCTTTTTACAGCAAGCCATTGGGACCCAGAGATGCTGCCATGTCCACTTATGAAAAGGAGTTGTTGGCCATTGTCCAAGCTGTCACTAGATGAAAACACTATTTACAAGGTACACACTTCATTATCAAGACAGATCATCAAAGAACTCATTATTTCTTAGAGAAAAATATCTCCACTGTCTTGAAACAAAAATGGCTTATGAATCTATTAGGTTATGACTATGAGATTGTGTACAAGAAAGGCTCTGACAATAAAGTAGCAGATGCTCTTTCTAGAAGACCTCATGCAAATGCCTCCTGCCACACTACATCTCTTTCAAGTCCAGCTTGGACTCAAGACATTATTGATAGTTATGCTGATGACTCTCAAGTTTAGAGTTTAATTGCTCATCTTACTCTTACTCCCATCTCTAATCTTAAGTACACTTACCAATTGGCATTTTAAGATACAAGGGGAGACTCTACATTGGTAGTTCAACTACTACTAGAACCAAAATTTTGGACTCCATCCACTCTTCAACAGTAGGGGGACATTCTGGAATGCATTCCACTTATATTAGTGCCAAATATTACTTCTTCTGGCATGCAATGAAGAAGGATATTCTACTATTTGTCTTCACTTGTGATGTTTGCCAAAGGCACAAAGGAGAGCATACTTTTCCTGCTGGCTTACTTCAGCCATTGCCCATTCCAGACCATGCATCGCAACACATCTCAATAGACTTTATTGAAGGGTTGCCAATGAGTGAAAGAAATTCAGTCATTCTATTAGTGGTAGACAGACTTACTAAGTACAACCACTTTATTGGATTGCACCATCCTTACACAGCTTCCTCTGTTGCTAGAGAATTATCTCTCATGTGTTGAAGCTTCATGGGTTACCTGCTTCCATAGTTTCTGACAGAGACAAAGTTTTCACAAGTCATTTTTGGCAGGACTTATTCAAGGCATTGGGTACTCAACTGCATTTAAGCACAGCATACCATCCATAAACTGATGGCCAAACTGAAAGGATAAATTCTTGTCTTAAAAGTTACTTGAGATGTATGTGCAGTCATCAACCAAAGAAATGGCATCTTTGTCTTCCTTTGGATAAATGGTGGTATAATAGCAACTACCACACTAGCTTGAAAATGAGTCCCTTCCAATCACTTTATGGATATCTACCTCCACACTTAGCTTTTCCTTCTTCTGCCACAACATCTGTTGCTGCTATTGAAGACTATATGAAACAGAGAGATGATGTCCTTGATATTTTGAAGGATACTCTACATAAATCACAGGAGAGGATGAAATTCTTTGCTGACAAGACCAAAACTGATAGTGTGTTTTAAGTGGGTGACAAGGTTTATCTCAAGTTGCAACCTTACAGGCAAGCTTATGTGGCTTTGAGAAGGAACCTCAAACTAGCATCCAAATATTATGGCCCTTTCACTATTATCCAGAAGGTTGGTGCAGCTGCTTACAAACTTCAATTACCAGCAGAAGCCAGGATCCACCCAGTCTTCCATGTCTCTCAGCTCAAGAAACACATTGGAATCACTCACATTCCATCTCCTTCTCTACCTGTTCTAGATACTGATGGCTCCATTTTGGTAATTCCTGCTGCTGCCTTGGACTCTAGAACTATATTACGTAATGGTTTTTATGTTCCTCAATTGCTCATCAGGTGGACCAGTGCTTCTGTGGAAGATGCTACATGGAAAGATGCAGCTCATATTGCCCATCATTTTCCTAAATTCCATCCTTGAGGACAAGGATTTGATGATGGAGGGGGCATTGTCATGTGCATTTTCAAAGGCTAGTTGTGTTAACTCTGAAGGGTGCCCTTATCAATACTGTGTGTGCATCAAATCGACTTGTAGGCTGCGAATTATTGGCTAGTAGAGAGTCAGTGTTAGCATGACACTTGTCCAGACCCGATTGGGTGTTAGCTTAGGGTTTTCTATTTCTTTCCTTGTTGTATTTAAGCTGTAGAAAAAACCCGTTTTCAGGTAAATAATGAATAAGTGATGTGTTATTGGCTGCTACGACAGAGTTATCTTATTCCGACTCATTCCCGTTCAAATTTCAGTTACAGTTAATTCTAAATCATACTAAGAATAGTACAATAGGTCGTATAAGTATTTTAGAGGGTGGAAAAAACATAAGGAATATAGTTTATTTTTTGAAAATGCATGGAATAAAACAGAGCAAATTTGGATAATGATATCATTAAAACTCTTGGGGAAATATCTGTGGACTTTAAATATTAGAATATGAACATGTTTAAGAACATATTTAAGAATAAAGAGCTCATATTAAAAAAAATAGATAAGGAAAATGCCAAACCAGAACTTTTGGTTTAAAAAACAGTCTCAATTGACTTAGAAATTGAGCTAGAAAACTGGAATAAGATAGAAAACATATATTGGTTAGAGAATAGTAGGGATGTTTTTTAACGAACATGATAGATGTACAAGGTATTTCCATGTGTTTTCTTCAATAGAAAAAAGATATAACACCATTCACACTCTTAGAGAAGAATCTGGATTATGGACTGAGGGAAAGGATAAATTAGACCAGTTGTTAAGAAACCATTTTGCTAGTATTAGTACCACATCTAGAAACCAAATAAATCAACTTTTTGGCACCATTATTCCTAGTGTTATCACGGATGAGGAAAATTCCAAGCTTGTGAAAATCCCTAATAATGAAGAAATTAGGACTACTCTATTTGATATGAATGCTTGGGGTTCACCGAATCCGAATGGTTATCCACCAGAGTTTTTTCAAACTCACTGGAATGTGGTTGAAGATGATGTTGTGTTTTTGGTTAAACAATTTTCGATACATGGAAACTACAGGAATCCTTAAATGAATCATTTATTTCTCTTATTCCTCAAACTGAAAATTCAATCGTACCTATAGATTTCAGGCCTATAAGTTTAAGTAATTCCCTTCATAAACTTTTTTCTAAAATATTAGCAAATCGACTGAAAAGGGTTTTAGAAAAGATAATTTCATCAAATCAATCTGCCTTTATTCCAAAAAGACAAATTGTGGATTGAAAAAGCGGGGTCTAACAGGCACACCCAATATTTCTTTTAGGCAATTTGTATGAATTAACTCCAATATAATTCCAAGAGAATCAACTAGACAGTCAGACTCAATCAAGGAAAATATACCCAAAAGTTATCTCTTTGTTTCTCAATGTAGTCAGCAAATCAAACAGATAGAAATCCACGAGCCTGATTATTATGAGAAACAACTTGAACGGTACCAAAGACTAATGTTCAAATGTCAATTAACAACCAAAGGTTGGATTTACCAACTGATTGAACTATGCACAACCTGTGATATTTCAATTATATAGAAAAATAATGCGGAAAAGAAATAATACAGACACCAGAAGTTTTGTTAACGAGGAAACCGCAAATGCAGAAAAACCCAGGGACCTAGTCCAGATTTGAACACCATACTGTATTAAGCCTCTACAGACTTTAGCCTACTACAAGTTAACTTCAGACTGGAATGTAGTTGATCCCTAACCAATCTTACACTGATTAAGGTACGGTCGCGTTCCTTACGCCTTTGAATCCCAGCAGGACTCTACGCACTTGATTCCTTAGCTGATCTCACCCACAACTAAGAGTTGCAACGACCCAAAGTTGAAGAATTGATAAACAAATTTGTCTCCCACAGAAAAGTCTATTTTAATAGATAAATATGTCTTCCACAGAAATACCTACAAGGTTTGTTCCATCTTTTGATAAATCAAGGTGAATAGGAACTAATTGATAATCCGGTCTTATATTCCCGAAGAACAGCCTAGAAATATCAATCACCTCATAATAACTTAACTATATGGTAGTAGAACAAGTTATTGTGGAATCACAAAGAATGATACGAAATCATGTAAGATGTTACCAGGTGATTTTCACATGATCATTTTTTGACTTTCATCAAGGATAATGATGAACGTAGTTAAAGCAAAAAGCTTTCCAACACATATCTCGAGAAAGATCTAAGCGAGTTAAACTCAGCTCGAAATATCAAATATGTATGATGTAAAGTCTATATAGATATACGACTTTGTATCAATAGGAGATACAATAGAATAGACTTCTGAGTGATAGATGAGTTCAAGTCTCCACATACCTTTTCTTGATGAAGTTCCACAAGATCTCCTTAGTAGTTTTTCGTCTTAATCGATGAACGCCATGAAGTATAGATCTCAACTACATATTCTATCATAATCCGAGACATAGCTATACATAGACTAGAAATTAAGACTTATAGTTTTGACAACTAAACTTGAGAAACAAGTTTGAGATAGCAACGCTTGCGAGTTCGACCGACCAGTGCTCTAACATGGATAATATTTTGGTAGCTCATGAAATGCTTCACAGTATGAAAACTAGTAAATCCAAGAAAGGGGACTTTGCACTTAAACTCGATTTATCAAAAGCTTTTGAAAAATGGAATGAAAATTTGTGATTCATATGTTCCGAAAATTTGGTTTTCGTCAAAGATGGTGCGATCTAATATTTGAATACATTTCAACAGTCAAATTGACGGTTTTGCTAAATGGAATCCCTGGAATACAATTTTGCCCCTACGAGGGGTCTTTGTCAAGGAGACCCTCTCTCGCCATATATTTTCATTAATGCCTTAGAAGGTTTATCCAAATTATTTTCTCATGCTGAAGTTAGTAACAAATTTTCTGGAGTTATAATTAATAAAAATTATCCTATTATTTTCCATTTATTATTCGCAGACGATTGCTTCATTTTCAGTAAGGTTGATTTGGCTGAATTTAGAAAGCTAATGAATATTCTTGACAAGTTTTCTAGTTCTTAGGGTCAAACAATAAATTACCATAAGTCTGGAGCGTACTTTAGCAAGAAAGTCCATCATAGGCATGAAAATATCATTGCAAAAATGTTACAAGTTCAAAAAATATCTAAAGATGAGAGATACTTAGGGACTCCAATGTTTTTTAGCAGAAGAAATGCTCTGAATTTTGATACATTGCTTGATAGAGATTATAAATCTCTAAGTGGGTGGAAGGTTTAATTGTTGTCTCAAGCAAGTAGAATAATTCTTATAAACTCAACCCTGTCTGCTTTCCCATGCTATCAGAGATGCAGTGTTTTGAGTTCCCAAAGACTGTTTTAGATTAGTTTGATCAAATGTAACGAGACTTTTGATGGGATAAAGACAATCCCAACAAAGCGTTTATCTTAAATCTTGGACTACCATTAGGACAACTAAGTCTGGAGGGGGTATAGGAATTAGAAACCCCCATCATGTGAATGTCTATTTACTTACCAAACTGGTGTGAAGGCTGTTGAATAACCCGAATTCCCTATGGGTAAGAGTACTTCCCGAGAAAGAATCCTCTGCATAAAAACGGAGATTATCAAATCTCATGGATATGGCACAACGTTAGAAAAGGATTGGAAGTGGTAAAAAGTAATTACATTTGGGAAGTTGGCAATGGTAGGAACATTAATATAAATCTGGATAACTGGATTCCATGCATAGGTCAGTTAAGTGATTGGCATCATGATGAATTTAAATTTGTGTCTGATCTGATAGATGAAAATAGATGTTGGGATAATAATCGTATTGGTTCTGTTTTAACTCCTGATATTTCTTTGACAATTAAATCTATCTATATATATATATATATATATATATGGTAACATCCGGGACAAGCTTAGATGGAAACGCACTAAAAATGGAGAATTCTCTACAAGGTCAGATTGTCGACTTATATCTAATGAACATGACAACAATGATAAGTTTTGTCTTAAACTGTGGCATATGACTACCCTGCTTAGAATTGGCCTCAAATGTTTTATGTTTGAAAGCTAAAATGTATGGAATATTGAATAATGTGGATCCTTTTTGTGTGTTATGTGATGAAGGTAAATTAGAGACTTCTAACCATTTGTTTACAAATTGCAGTTTTACAAAGGCAGTGTGGTTTGGATTGGGAATACAACTGCCTACTTTGGTAACGGTTTTTTGAATTGGATTAGGTCTTGGTTTACACAACTATTAAATAAATGGAAAGAAATGTTTAGCATAATTTGCTGGCAAGTACGAAATCATAGAAATTCTATGGTTTTACAGAAAGCTAGACCAAATCCAATTGAATGAATTAAGTTGATCAAAATATTTATTAATGATAGGGAGTTATCTATGGGTAAAAATGATTTGCAGCAACAGTTGGGAACAAACATAAAATCATCTTATTTTAAGGAGTTACTTGAATTCGGGGGAAATATTCTTTATGTTGATGATTCACCAGTCTCTAAATTGAAGTTTTTTTGTTGTATTCTCCATTTTTTCTAAACACATTTCAGTTTCCGAAAGAAAGACAATGTTAGGTTTAAACTTTTCAATCAGAAATTTCAGGTGATTGTATGTTTAGGACTATTACATCCTTGGGCATTCCACGAAAGTATTGTCATCTTATCCAAACAGGGATTAAAATTGAGTCTCCTAAAAGAACTAAATCATATAAACATGCAAAGATAACTACTGGATTGAAGTGTAGAACAAATTCAAAGAGTCAAATCAAGGCAAATAGAGTACAAAAAAAAACAAGGGAAACAAAAAAATGATATTAAGCGCGACTAAATAAACATATCAACAAATGGAATTTGCAGACCATAAACTAAACCGGGAAAAAATGCCAAGAAAACAAACACAGTGCTTCACATCAATGAACATAACTCATATGCCAACACAAAGACCACTAACATATTGTAAATTTAGAGCAAATTCAAAGAAACAGGCGTACCCAAACAGATGAGAAACGAAACAAAACAAACGAAATACCAGAACGAAACAATAGAAATTAAACGCTAAAAAATCAACTAAGCTTGAAGGAATTAGGAACTTATCGAGGAGATTTGAAGATCTGAAAGCCAGAGCTTGAGAGTGGATTTGCCTCTAATTTCTCCCCTTATTCTCTATATAAAAATAGAGTTTATTCGAGCGACGTGGTTAACCGGAGCTTCTGGTTGATTCTGGCCCCACCAATTTTTTCTAAAGGAAATTATTTGACGTGGCCTAATGAAATGTGGAAAATAATTTATGGTCCAAGGAGATTTTTTTTAAAATGGAAAACGTATTTTTTGTTTCCTAAAGTAATTATCTCAAAAATACAGTGTTGCCAAAAATACATGCAATAAAAAATCAGTCATACATGACCGATTTCATCGTAAAAATCAAAATTAAATCAATCATGCATCAATCAGATAATCAATCAATCGCATAATTAATAATTTAATTAAAAAAATGTTTAATGTCCAATGTCCGCCTACAATTCTCAAAATCATTCTTTTCCTAATTACAAATCCATTCTATTTATTAAAACTAAAAAATAAAATTACACTTCCGATGAAAATTAAAAAGAAAAAAAATTGATCAAGTTAGTTGGGGTACTAACATGAGATTTCGACGTTGTGGCTTTCTTGCAACTAGACTTTTTAGTGATCCTTCCGAATAATAAAAAAAAAAAATTGTTAGAAAAATTCAAAATCGTTTGATCCTGTCCAACGTAGAAAATATAAAATGGTTAAAGTCGTTGGCTAATTGGTCAGTAAAAATTAAAAACGAGAAGACAGAAAACTTTGGCAGCAAATGCAATACAAAAACATTAAAAAAAACTGGTTGTTTCCATATATATTATAGATATACTCGACATCTTTTGGACGAAATTGTTGCAACAAATTGATGTGAATCCAAAATTATAAAAAATGGTGTAAAAGCTTTAAGATATTGATTGATATTATTTCCCAAATATTATTTTTTTTATAAATTTTAAGATATTATTGATATTATTTCCAAATATAAATTTTTTTAATGGTATTTTAGGCTTGGTGGGTCGGTGATATTATTTCCCAAATATTTTTTTTTTAAATTTTAAGATATTATTAATATTATTTCCCAACATAAAGTTTTTTGATGGAATTTTAGGCTTGGTGAGTCGCTATATAAAGCACTGGAGCAGAGAGCAATTCTGTTGTTTGCACATTGCTTTTTCCTTTTTGCTACAGGTTTTTGTTTTCTTATTTCTTTCTCCCGGTTTCCTGCAGTTTAGGATTTTTTGTTGTTTTTTGATCATTCTTTTTTGTTTGTTTGTTTTGCATGTACCTCTGCGAGGGTAATCAATGGTGATAATCTCTGTTGCAATAAGAGAAGTCATAATGATATATATCCGTTCTTTTGGCGCTCTATAGAAATGATCAGAGAACTCATACGAGGTATATATTATAGTTAAATGATTTCTTTTTGGTGTGTTTTTTCGGTGATTTTGTTTTGTACATTTTTCGATGGTTTTGTTATGCGGACTTGCAGTTGTAGGTGAGATGTCTCTTGCACAAACGAATGAGGCGATAAAATAGATTTGGTTCACCTTTTTGTTGGTGTGCGAACTAAATAACCAGAAGATACAAGGCCCGAAGGCCGCACAACAGGAAGAGGTGATGGATTTTTAGTTTGTTGTCTTTTCTTTCTAGGTTTCTTTTTCTTTTTGTGGGTGTTGATCTACAAATCAGAAAATACGACGACTACATGTATATGATTCATTGTATCCAAAAGACATTGTTTAAATACGTTGCTTTTCAATTATTTTAAGTGTTTGTGTTTGTACTTGAGTAACTTGGTGTGCTTTTTTATTTTGTTTCAGACTCGGGTCAACTGAATGTTAAAATCTATTTCTCATTCGAGATTGAGAAGCTAGATACAAATAGTTGTAAGTTTTAATGCTTAAATGGCACTACTAATGTTCCCTTTTAATGGGATAATCCCAAAAGATTGTTGCATTGGAAGATATCTGATAGCATAGAAAATATGGTAAATTTTTTTCGTCTCTTTCAAATTTTGGTATCAGTTTCAACGGTGTCCCTGCTGATTTTTAGCTGCATACGTATGAAGACAACAAAGTCATCTAAACACCAACAAGATAGTACGAGTTGCCATCTCAACCAATGAAACGAAATAAATATTAAAGCAATTAAAATTCTGAGTTTTTTTTTTGTATTGCTTCGGTTTATTGTTTTACTTTGAGGAAAATATTTTGATTGTGTTTATTGCGTAGTATCTAACTAATTTCACGGCCAAGAAGGGCATTCTAACTGATGTAATAGTGGATTCACTTCTTTTTTCTTTTGTATTTGGCCAAACTAGAATCTCTGGTAAATAGTACCCTCTCATCATATTCTCGGAACATAGTCTCGGAACACCAATCAGTAAAGGAACGATTTGAATAAAAATAATTAGGCTTTAGTCAAAATATTATGATCCATGTTGTGGGTTTAGTAATGAGTTTTAAGTGTATCCACAATGCCAAATGTGATATTTTTAACCAATGTCAACGAGCTTCTTAGCACTTCGTTACAAAACAATCGGTATAACAACTAAACATGGAAGGTGATTGTATTCTAAGAATCGATGCGTACTCCAGTGAACCACATCATGTGGTGTGATTAAGAATTTAGCAAGTAATTTAAGAAGAAAATCAAGCCAAATTAGAGTTTAATGGAAGTATAGATTTAGCAATACTCTTATGAACTTAACAACAATTGCACAGAATTATAAACCACACATAGGAAAAGACGAATAGAAGAAGGATCATAGCTTCTTCTCGACACAAATTGAAATGAAATTTCAAGTCTCTTTTGACAGAAATGGAAGAGGTGATAAATGCACTTGATGGAGAATCAATTTCTTGCGCCATGCAAGGCAATAGAGAATAAAGCGGACAAAAATAGCTATGATATTAACTCGAAATTATGCCAGTATATTTTGATTTTTGGAATGTCGAAAATATATTATCATAATTTAAACTTGGTAATAAAACAATTTTGCACGGGTCAAATAGGTTCATGGTCTTGCAAGTCAATAATTATAATACTCTTTACCAAGACAAAGAGGAAACGAAGGAAGTCAATAGTTATGATACTTAACCAGAAAAGAAAGAAAAGAAAGAGGAAACAAACCAGAAAATAAAGAAAAGAAAGAGGAATTAAAAGAAATTTTATATCCAAGATGGTGATCATTCCTTACATAGAAAAAGATAACATTTTTAAGGCTAGGACAAAAGAGGATGTCGAAGAATGAAATTTAAGAAAAAGTCCCTTTTTATTTTATTGTCTCCGTTGGAGTTTATATTTTTTGGTTCATTTTATTTTCTTGCACACCAACTGAGATATTAGTTTATTAATCTTCTATTGTAGAAAAAAGATCATGCTTACGGCTTACTTATTTGTTATCCCTTTTTCATAATACTCACTCTATTTAACAATGATACTTTCACTTTTTCTTATTTATAACAAGCATCCAATATTTCACAAGCAAGATCCAGACCCGTGCATCACACGGACGAAAAACTAGTTATCCACAACAAGTGTAATCGAAAATGCTTTCTTAAAACTGATACTATGAAACATGATTCTTATGATGTGCTTTAGTTTCCTTACTGAAGTCACCTTTCTGTTGTTGCTTCTTATTAACCGTGTTTGAGTTTTTCATTTTCGATTGACAGTTAAATCTAAGTTTGATTTTCTGTTATTTTTGCTCTCACTGTAGCCGTCGTTAGGGTTTTCTGTTCCTTGTCATAATTTTTTCTCATTTTTTCTTTCTTTCGTACGTATTTTTCTTTTTTTGTTTTTACCTATCAACCATGGTGGGTAAGCTAACCTAGTTTCCTATATATATGTCTAACTCAGTGAACTCCGATTAACTCAGTGGTTAAACCAGTTAACTCTGAACCAGTAAATTCACCGGTTCATTATCCGGTCCGATTCTTAAAACATTGGTTTGATGTGAAAAATTTGAAGTGAGAAGAAGCCTTGCTGCTTTTATAATCGGGTCATTAATTGATATGCCCCCATTTATTTTAAATATTTTTATTTTTATCCCGTTATATTGCCAATTTTGGAAAATATCCTTAAATCACCTTTTCCGTCCATCCTCCTTTCCGTTTTCCTCCTTCCATACCAACAATAGTCTTTTTTATCCACGTGTTAATAAGTGCTAGGCAGAAAAAGACCACAAGACCCCTAAATTCAATTTCATAAAGTAATCTCTAGAACCTTAAGATAACCAACCTGTTCTTAGTCACTGTCTTCAGATATCTTTTAAACAACCTTAAGACTGTTTATGAACCGAACTCAGTTGAAAATTGTAAATAAAAGTAATTGTAAATAAAAGTAGATAGACATATTCTAAAACAAGTAGTTTTGATATGAAGATACTAAATAATGAGATAAGAAAAATACAAAACCTAATTCCTAAAAGAGGGATTGATCGAGAAAAAGCGGAAAAAAAACTCCCCAAGACCCTCTAACAGAAATCTTAAAACAACCAAATAAAACATGCAACAAACAGAAGTCTTACGAAGTCCTACTGAATAAAAACTGAAACTAATGATAAACGCTTTCCCCATTAATCAACTAGTGATCCTCCAGGTTGTGAAGATTCAGCAAGATTAATGTTGTTGTTGCCATTATTCTTACGTTTTCCAGTGCGGCTTTGACCGTGATTATAGTTAATGCTTGTGAAAGTCTGACCATCTACCTCAGTTCTAAGTCTCTTTGCCTTCAGATTTAAACCAACTGCGCCACCCCCACAAGTAGTTTTGTTGTGACCAGTTTGTTTGCACTTGCTACAGGACCTAAGTTTATTGACATTACCTTCAGCTTCATCGTCCGTCTCCAACAACTGCTCGTATCCATCGTCTGCAAGCCAACCATTATTAGTTAAATACATCAAAAAAATCAAGATAAAATATAAATCATAAGTTCAAACACATAACCTTCACTACTGCCTTCTTGGTCACCAAATTCATATCGGTCACCTCGCACAGAAGGACCACCAGGACCAACTTCCTTAAAGTTATTACAGAACTCAGACCACTCCTTAGCATCTTCACTCTCACTATATAAAAGTGGTTGAGTCCATGGTGCATCTTCAGGATGACATTCGTCCTCTCCCCAATTGTCCAAATTACAAACTGACTCCTGCATTGCCTTAAAAGCTTCCTCTAAATTAATGACTTTTTTTGAAGCTTTTGTCCAGAAACGAGCTTGTTCCACATCATTTTGAAGATCAACAATTCCTTGACTGCCTCCCACATGTAAATTGTCACCACCACTTGCTTGAGTTGGCTGTGTTGGCTTAGGATCATCACCAAAATCTAGGACAACATTTCTAGAACTTGAATTCAGATTATTCGTAGCTTTAGAAATAAGTCTTGGAGTAACATTTGGCTCTGCTGATGCTTTAGCTAACTTCTTTGGTGTTGAACTCCTTTAGTTATGATCAATAAAATCATAAAAATAACGACATCAGATACGTTCCAAGTACACAGTAAGAATTCACATGAACATGCAAAAAAAAAAGAGTAAGAAGATTTCGACAATTTCCATCAGAGAATCCAAACATGAATGCTAATAAACCAACAGATGCACATACAAACATATAAATCAACAACACCAACAACCTATTTGAGTATATAATAAATCAAAAAACACACTAAACCAAAGAAAAAGTCACTAAAATAAACATACATATGAAGGTATAAATTTGGATTTAATACCTTAATTGAATTTCAATGGTTTTTTTCTTCACCATTTTCAGCACCACTGCTTGCGGATGACAAAATCGAGTTTCTAAAAAATTCACAAACAATCCCTAATTTATAAGGAAGAAATTTGGGGGAAAGAATTGATAATAGGAAATGGGGAAATGGGTTAGAAACTGAATTAGTGGATAATACGTGGGATTTAGCATCTGAAATTTTCGTTCCCACTACTACAGTTAGTGGATTCATGAGCAAATAAGTGGAGAAGAACAAGGAATTGTGAAGAAAGTGGGGAAGAAGAAGGAACTGTGAAGAAAATGGGAAGAAAATGGGAAGAAGAAGGAGTTGTGAGGGTATTTTCATTCCCACTACTACAGATCGTCCTTTGATGAGCTAATAAGTGGGGAAGAAGCAAGAACTGTGAAGAAAGTGGGAAGTGGGGGAAGAAGAAGGAACCGAAGAAAATGTCTTACGAAAATGGGAAGAAGGAGCTGTGAGGGTACATGCGTCCATTTAATATAAAAGCTATGTCCACGTAGCATTTTTTTTACGACTATTTAGTGTTTTCATAGGAGACTCAACAGATGTCAAAAATTCTCTCGGAAATTTTGACGGCAAGGATAGTTTAGAAAGTTTTAAAATAACGGGTATAGATTAGTATGTCGGTTATTAGTTTGGGGACAGTTTGACCAATTCCCCTTTATAATCCAGACATGCTAGAAAAGCTCCCGAAACCACTGGCGCCTTCAAGGAAGCAAATACTGTCAATGACTCAATGTAGGTCAACAAAAAGGACCAACAACTCTGACACTAATTTGTGGACCGTAAAACTATGAATGAAATAAACAAAGAGAAAAGCATTGGTTTGGCGAACAGGAACTTAAAGAGGTAGAAAACATCATGTTGCTCCTATCACAAGCACCGAATGGAGGAAGTCTATCAACCAAAAGATATACAATCTCTTCTCATCCTCAATTCCCAAAACCAAACCCACCCCTCTTCTCTAAAAAACACAAATTCCCATCTAAAAACCACTCAAACAAACCCTTTAATCTCATTGTAGCAAATGCAGAACCAAAGAGTGATTCACCTTCTTCTTCTGCAACTACAAAACAACCTCTAAACCCTTCTCCCTCTCCTCCTCCTCCTTTCAATGAAACTGTTCGTGTAGGTGAAGAAAGTGTTCCTTTAGAAGGAGTTATTCAGTTTGATAGACCTAGTTCATCTTTGCAAATCAATAAATGGGGGTAATTCTTATCATAAATTTGCTTCATTTTTTTAATTTGGTTTTAAATTCTTGGTTTCCAATATGAAATTTGACTACCCATTTGTTGAAATTTTTACAGTCGTATTGCTCTTCTCTCTGGTGGGGATGTATTAGCACTGCTTTTATTCTCTGCTATCGGAAGATTCAGCCATGGTTTTCCTGTTTTTGACATTGAGACTCTCCGTACTGCTGACCCTTTCATTGCTGGTACCGACTATTGTTATCCTTGTTGTTCAATTTGTCAATTTTGTTTTTCATTAGTTTTTTTAATTTTCTGGAATTGTTTTTTTTTTCTCTTTCAGGATGGTTTTTAAGTGCTTATTTCCTTGGAGGTTATGGAGAGGATGGAAGAGGAATGAATGGTTTCTCAAAAGCTCTTACTGCGGCTACCAAATCGTGGGCCGTGGGGATTCCGGTTAGTTCCGCTTCTGACTTTGATTTGTTTGTGTAGCGTAGCCATACCATAGTCATGAAAGATCAAACTATCCATCTTCGATGACATTAACTATGAGATAAAATGGTCTAATTTAGTGACATAGTAGCTTGACCCGGGTTTTTTCGGGATAATTTCTTTCAAAACTGATAGTGGAAACTAAAATAAAGTCTTTTATCCTGTATTGGTTAAGAAGTTAATATAACGTGTGTATTTATAAGAACAGACCAGTACACATGAATCAAGTCTCTTGCATTTCCATGCTGTGTTCTTTTTGAACATCCACCATCACCTGGTTGAAAACTGACGTCTTGATAATTAGTTGGCATAATGTGTATGTCGGTGTATACGAACAGACCATTATACATGAATCAAGTCTCTTGCATTACTATGTTGTAATCTTTTTGTACATTCAGGATTACCTTGTCTACCACTGGCGTCTTTAGTCTTGACATTTATCATTTGTATTGGGCAGTTAGGGATTGTCATTAGGAGTACAACAGCAGGTCATATTCCAAAAGTGAGCTTTATGCTAGTTACCATGGCAAGCACTGCAGTTTTTCTGATCGGGTGGAGAGCATTATTACTAAAAATCCTCCCAAATGATAAGAAGAAGAAAGATGATACGTACAGGAGCGGGAGTGCATTTGAACTCTTTGAGGTAAAGCAATGGTTACTAGTTAACCAATCAATTTTTTCTGTAGTTTATGGAAGTTTTGAACAAAGTATTATATTTCGCTAGGGATATTGCAGCCTAGAAGTTCTTCAGTTCTGCCTATGATTAGTACCATGTTCACTAGATTCTCAGATTGCGTTGATGGTTGGAAATGGCAAAAATATACATGAATACGTCGGACCTATTAGGATGTTGTCTTGCTGATACACATCTAAGGCAAAAAAATTTGAAATAACATGGTAATGTTTCTCATTTGAGAGTACTCCAAACAAATAAAGAGAGGTGACATAATGTTAACAGCCACCGAAGACTCTGTCCTAGTGTCATGTACAGAAACTGATCTTTCTTTCTCTCTTATCCGAGGACGTAGTATGAGGCCAACCCTATGCCAGTCGAACCCTCGACTTGACTTAACTCGGTTGATTTCGGTTTTATTTAAATTTTGTTCATAAACACAGTGATCCAGAAAGAGCCAGGGGAATCTGCTTCTCTTAATGTTGTTAAGCTGTTAAACATAAGATTTTGAACCCAAGTTTATATACCTTGCCTGTTACTTCTTCCGTAATAAAATATGTGTAACAATGGTTTGGATCTTAGTAACTGAAACACATTAGTTTGTTGCTGCAGTTACTCACATCATTAGTCAGGAGGTGGTGATCTGATCCATTCTGAAACCTATTTACCCATCATTTCGGCTCTTGTTATTATCTAATGTGATCCTCGAACTGTAATATTGAAGTTTCTATCATCTCCAATGTAAACATTCAACAGCTACAACTAATACAATTTTTCTCCTTGTATGATAACTTTATTTCTTCTGTAACCTCTGCAAGTTTTTTGCTCAATTGGGTAGCGTTTTGGGCTTTAGAGTTTGTAATCAATAACTTTTACTAATTCATCCTTAATTTCGAAAAAAAATTAAAACTAGGATGGGAAGACATCGTCACACAATGATAATGCAGTTAAACGACATTTTTGTTTTCCCTGTACTTTGAGGTTCTTCTGTGTATTATTCAATTTGTTTGTCTTACATACCTAAATTGTGGTAATAAATGAATCCATCGTGAGAGCTAGAATTTAACGATTTCATAATATACTGTAAAATGACTAAAGACGGTCTTGTAATCCAATTCATATTGATCAGTATGCTTCAACATTTACTTTTTCTATAGATTTAGGATTCGAGAATTATGAAGAGGGTATTACAAATCGAAATGTTGGTGGAAACTGAAATAAGTTTTAGAATTTCAAATTAAGAATCATGTGGGCATTTTGATCCAAAATGCCCACAAGAGTTAGAAAAATGGGGTTGTTGAGCTATTGTTGCTAGTATCTTAGAAAAAATGGTTTGCGACCTTGCTGCTTTGTTCAATTAAACCCACTAGAGTAGTTGAAATGAGCAGCTCAGTTTCTGTATCTAGAAATGGAGATACTAGAACTTTTCCAGCCAATCAACAAATGTGAATAACCTATTTTTATGTCTTAAAACTCTATAATCATATTGATTCATGTGTTTACATTTTTATTCCAGCAGAACGCGATTTATTTTGCAAAGGAGTAATTCATAACATATTGATTTATGAGACATATACAGTATACGAGCAAGAGTCAGTGTTTATCTAATGTTAGCGGGGATTGTTTTCAGTAACTGATACCTCAAGACTACATGCATCTTCCACTACAAGATCTGACACAAAATATGCAGGCCGTGTAGGCAACACGGAGTTTCTATCAAGCATTAGAATTATTGAGGCACGGTAGGTCTATCAGCGACATATCGTCTTGGACACACAATAGTGATATGTGCACACAATGATACATTTCTCATTAGTTCACTTCTTGAACAATTCTCCTTTAAACTTGAATCTAATAGTTTCATGACCTATCCTTTTTGCCAATATGTCCATGCACGCAACGATACATTTCTCATTTGATTTAGAACTGAAGAATTCTCACAAACTTGAATCTAGCAGTTGTAGAAAATAACAATTTGCGTCAAATAAAAGTAAAGACACGCAAACTCACATAAGTCGGAAGATCTTGAGCACCTCCTTCATAGAATGCAGTGTTCTTTTTTTGGTCATGTGAGTCGTAGATTTTGTGTCACGGTTCAAACTTCTGGTCATCCAAACATATCAGTTCACATTAATTTTGGGGCATGGGGTTCAGCAAAGCAGATATGGATGCCAACTGAGAAAATATAAATGATTAAGTCGGACTTAATATGTTATCCCGCTCGTACACATTGTAATGTAACGCATTAAATTTGAATGTTTCTATATGGTTGTTAGGGTTCGAGTTAAACTGAGGAGTGTGCCAAAATTAGATCACTCTTTTGATCTTGTCAAGTCATGTAAATATATATAAATACACAGATTGTTAATGGTTTTCTCTAATTGAGAAACCTACGTAATATCTTAAACCTGTTTTGGTATCAGATCAAGTTCCCTATCTTATATTCGGTGCCATTATCAGCTTGGAAAATCTTAATTTTTCGACCGAATAAAGTTTGCACTTGGCGATAAAATACATCAAAGATACCAATAACATCGGTTTCGGTATGAATATGATAAATCCAAGTGAAACGACTAAAAGCATCAACAAAAATAATATAGTACCGAAAGCCTTCATTAGATAAAAGTGGAGCAGGACCCCAAACATCTGAAACAATAAGATCCAAAGGATGTTCATAAACTGTAGAACTAGATGTAAAACTAAGCTTATGACTTTTATTGGCTAAACATGACTGACACATAGAGAATTTAAAAGCAGAAACAGGTAAGGTATGCTTCGAGACAATGGCTTTAACAGTTTTGAGCATTGGATGCCCTAAACGAGAGTGCCATGTTTGTAAAGAGGTGTGTTCACCAACAAGTGCAGAAATCGGTGAAACAGGAAGAAGAGTATAAAGACCCTCCTTAGTGAGCATTTCTCGAAGTACTACCTCCCCAGTTTGGCGATCCTTCACAAGACAAAAAGAGTCATAGAATTCAAAGAAGACATTATTATCAAGGCAGAATCTAAAAACAGATAAAAGATTTTTGGAGAGATATGGAACATGAAGAACATTAGGAAGAAGAAACTTACGAGTAGGAGTAGCAAGAATACCATCACCAGTAGAGCTGGCAAACGGGCGGGCCGGGGCTTGCCCGTTACGGGTTCCACAGGTTCGGGTTAATACGGGTTGAAACCCGCGGGTTGAAATTCTTCACGGGTTGTCATTTCTTCAACCCGTGCCCGTAACGGGTTGAACCCCGGGTTCACGGGTTAGCCCGCCCGTTTCAGAACTGAAGATAAGGAACTCACATTGTTGCAGGTGAAGAAACAAGAACAAATTTTCTAAAACACTATAAGAATATGGGATTGAATTTCCTGTATCAAATTCACAAAACCCATCTATGAATTCATGAAAGAAGAAGAACCCAGAAATTAAAAATAGAAGATGATGAAGTAGTACTAGTACTAACATTGTTACAGGAAAAGAAACAAGAACATGTGGTAAGTAGAGGCTTGTATATTTATTTCTTTATAGAGCGCGTGTTAAGCATCCAGTGTTCCGGGAATGTGCTGTCCGTGTATGGGTTGTTTTCGAGCAACTAGAATCTTGATTCTGTTTTGTTTTTTTTTGGTATCAGCTGAAATAAGGTAGTCCGTATTTTACCTACAGCCTGTTATGCACTGTTAAGCAAAGTAGACTTTTGGCAGTAGTAATAAACTGTATGGCCTAATGTTGTAGGGAGAGCGAGAGTTTCAAGATTCTTCTGGGTTTTTTACACCCTTCATTTGTCAAAATTCATTTATCTGTCACTGTCTCAGTTGGAAGCAACATGATTGGAAATGGTGCTGTCAGAATTCCATCAGAGTCAACAAATAAATGGAAACGTAGAGCTCTGTTAAATCCATCTCATTGTGCTCATCTTTTACATGAAGGCACTGGAAATTCACGCGTGTAATCCTTCAACCGTCCACCAAACGAATCCATCATAACTTGTTATATGAATATGTTGTCTGTGACGTTTCAGAGTCTCTCTATGAATGTGGTCTTATTTCGGGAATTAAACAACCGAAGGTACAACCCGATGCAGGCACTGAATATCTTATTTTTGATTGCTAATTTTGATTCTGAATAAGGCGTATGCGTTCTTCTTGCATACCCATCAGGTGCAGAAGGAAATCATGCCTTTGTTAGATGAAGTACGTTGATCTTGATACTGGTTCCTTCGTGTTTTGTATTTGTCCGATGTAAGTAAGTTTCATTCTGTACAATACCTATAAGTAAGTTTTCAAGTGATAGGATTCATTCATCCGTGTCTTTTATAGGTGAAGATAGCTCAGTCACGGGTTTACGGGTTGAACCCGCGGATTCACGGGCCGGGACGGGTTAACCCGTTTACTCACAAGCCGACATTTCTCCAACCCGAACCCGGCTTGTTTCAAAACAAGCCGAGCCGGGTTCGGGTTTTCACGGGCCGGGCACGGGTTAACCCGCGGGTTTTGGCTTGTTTGCCAGCTCTAATCACCAGTATTGGAAATTGGCAAGTATGAACCTCCAGCAGTTCGAATATGATCAGGTCCGTTATATTCATAATGAGTGTGTAGGTTGCTGAGATCATTAGTCATATGATTCGCTGCACCACTATCCGGAAGCCAATCATAGGCATATACAGAATTGTGAGATGCAGCATAAGCAGCTGGAGCATTAGAAACTGGCCGGCGTCCTCTGTTAGCATTGTTCTTGGACGGTGGGCGTTTGTCACGAGAAGGATAAGTCACTGTATCAAACCTCTTTCGGCAATCACGAGCATTATGAAAGGTGGCAGGCCTCAAAGATGGGTATAAAAATGAAGCGCAATGAAAACGCGGGCCTACAGTAATACCGCAAGTGCACGGTCGTCAGTTGTAGCTCGTGCAAGTACGGGTCGATCCACAGAGATTGGGAGTGTTTTGTAGTTTCTAGCTATTTGGGCTCTAAATTTGCTTTGGGCTTAGAATACCCTTTGAGTAAATTGGGCTTAATGGGTTTGTTTGTAATGATGAAGTGAAGTGTTTTAGACCTTTGAATATTTTTGAAATGGGTTGAACTGAGCTTGGGCTCAGTTGGTCTTGAAGTGTAAATGGGCTTGTGATTGAAGTTGGCTTTGGCCTTATTCCTAAGAATGAACTGGCCTTAGTCTTTTGAGTTAGGCTTTTGGGTTAAGCCCACAGTTGAATGGTTTGGGCTTTGGTTTGAGCTGGGCCTGTGGTCTTTCAACTGAACTGTGGTCTTAGCTGAGCCAAGCTCAGTTGCAGCAGCAGCAGAAGGGTTGCAGCAGCAGCTGCAGTAGCAGAAGCAGTGCACAGCACAAAGCAAAGATGGAAGCAGCAGCAGTACTGCAGGGCAGAGGCACAGCAGCACTAGCAGTTTGCAAGGCAGTGGCCAAAGCACTGAGTATCAGGGTAGGAAGGAGGAAGAAAAACAGTGGCCAATGTCCAAAGATGGAAGCTAAACAGAAAACAAAAGAACAGCCAAGAACTAAACAAAGCAAATACTAGACAGCAAAGAAAGATGACAATACAAACCAAGGCCTAAGGCCAAGGGCAGGGATGTGGAGATAGCTAAGGAAAATGAATAAGAAAAAGAAACAAAGCCAAGTCAATGGCTCTAGGCATTCTTCCAGAGTGGGAAGAGAACTAGCTTGCTCATTGTCACTAGTGAGCACTAGTTTCTCCCCACTACTCAATCAACACAATGCACCCAGGTTTTAATCTAACAGTCCATCACTTGACAGTGCACAAACTTAACACTAAACAGGAATCATTGCTAAACAAGAAACAAAAATTGAGGCAAAAATTGAAACAATGAAACTGAAATTAAAACTAACCTAAGCATGGAACTAGAAATTACCAAACATTAAAATTAAACTAACATAAACCTAATTGCACTAACAGTTGAACATTAAATCAAAATTAAACTTGCTAAACATAAAATTAAAACTAAACTGAACTATTGAAATTAAAATTGACATTAAAACAAACTTAATTGTACTTGAGATTGAATTAAAATAAGAACCCTAAAATTTTAACAGTTGAAATTTAAATTGGAATTAAACCTGAAATTAAACCTAATTGGTAACTTGGCTAGTCCAAGAACACCCTCTATTCGACACCCTTGTGTTCAATTTATACAAAAAAGGACCTATGAACCCTAAATTAAAAACCCTAATTTTACAGACCTAGGGTTTGATTTTTTACCTAATTTGATTGACAGGTCTTCACCACATCGTCGACCCATGCTTTATCTCTCTGCTCTGATTCTTCTCACGCTCCTGCTTTGTGTCTAGCATGAATTACTTCATCAACTCCACACCCTAGGGTTCAGAGGCGTGAGTGTGGGTTTGATGAAACAATAAAGGCTAGGTGAATAGGTTTTGCAGTATGGGATGATGGGTTTACTGAATTGGAGGTGGTTAGGTGGTTATGGCAGAGGTATGGTTCAGCGAGGTGTAGCTGGTGGAGGTGATGGATTTGCAGAGCAGCTCTCTGCAGACGGAGTGGAGGAGAAGAGCTCGATGTTTTTGGGAGAAGGGTGTGTTTGGGTAGCTGGTATAGGGTTTGGTGCTCCAGTGTGTGGCGGCTTCATCAAATTTTGATGTTTTGTGACTCTGAGCTGCGGGATGCGAAGATGGTTGGTAGATCTAACGGTGAGATAAGAGATGAATTGATGCAACCGTTGGATTTTGAAACACAACGAAGTCAACGGTGTTAGATGATGTTAGGTACTGTAGTGTTAAGCGGAAGTATCGAGATTGGATGCGCAGGAAAAGGAGCGACCGTAGGATGATGAGTTGGATCCAATCTAACGGCTGAAGATGGAGGCGGTTTTGGTTATAGAAAATGGGTTTGGGTAAGGGTTTTGGGCCTTGGGTATGCCAAGCCCATATCTTCTTTAAGAACAATTCTTCCTTCTTGAGCCCATTCCTAGCTTTTTGGTCTTGTGCTCCATTCTTTGCGGCTTCCTTGCGTAATTTCTTCCGGCTTTTCACTACTCTTCAACTCTTTTCTGCTCCGCAAGTTATCCAGACTTTATTTATTACCTAAAAATGCAAAATTAAGTAAGAAAAATATTTATTCTTGAAAACAATGAAAATACAGAATATGGGATAAAATGTAGAATTAATGCACAAAAGATGAGTTAAAATGCCAACAAAAAGGGATAAATATATACAATATTTGGCACTCATCAAATACCCCCAAACCTGAATTTTACTTGTCCTCAAGTAAAACAAAACTAAGGAAATCCTAACTATACCACTGTCGCTGGTCTCTCGAATGCATTTAGCGTATGCACTAAGCCTTTTAAACCACTAAGTGTCCCTAGTGGACGAGTTGAAGTCTCGTGAAGGTTTGCTTAGAACGTACCTACAAAGTTCTAGGTCAAAATATAAGCTCAGATTCCATCAAATTTGACATGTGCAAAACAGTTAAGCTCACAGCAAAATGGAGATGTCAATCTAGCTATCAAAGGCACAATCCTAGCACTGATAACAAAAAAAGACATGTGATAAGAGTGTAAAGTGTATCTACACATGTGTAAAGAAAGATCTGAAGTTATGACTACTAATCACCAAGAGATAGTTTCTCAGGCTAAGAACTGAGGTCGAAATCTAGCTAGCTGTCCGGACTTTACGAGAATTGTGAATGAGTTGGAGGTATTTCACAATTACTCGCGTTGTACATCAATGGCATACACCCTCCTTGCTTATTACAATGAAACAACAAAAGATGACTTTTTACATGACTCTTATTTACATTGACTATTCTCTTTTATTTTTGGAACAAGAGATGATGGAATTGATAAGTACTTGATTTTTTTTTGTATTTTTCTGATATTTTTTTTTTCTTTTTTTTTTTTCTGAATATATACATCGTTTTTTTTTTTTTTTTTTTTTTTTGAATAAGGAAACACTTTTGATACATATACAAAAGGAAACAAAAATTACATGACACTTTGCAAGAGGTAGCCCTTTTTGATGCACCCAGTTAAATTCGATGGTTGTCTTTCTTAATGTAACCTCCACCTTCTATCCCAACCAACCAAAGAACAAGCTAGTCAAGTTTCGTTCAGTATTCTAAAGTGATTGGCAATCGTAACTTCCTATCAAACACCTTGAAGATCGAGGCCATACATGTATTGGTAGATCATGCGCGTGCAAATTTCTTATCACTATGTGAATTGTGCTAGAATCAGGGTGCCTAAATATCTAGACTAAGACTCCTAATAATTACATATTTGCACAAGAGTCAACATTTCAAGGTAAATGAGCTCCATTTTTATGATTTTTCATTTTTTAATTTTTTTCAATTTTGATTTTTCAATTTTTTTTGGAATTTTTCAATTTTTTCAAAAAGATGGAGTTTGTTTTCAATTATGACAAATTATCATGGTATCTACTCTATACCCCCAAACCTAAACTAAACATTGTCCTCAATGTTTCAAAATATGGAAAGAATTAAAATGCAACATATGGAAAGGGACATGCTGAGTAGAGTAAAAGGAGAGAGAATACCCGATTTCGGCGAAAGCAGAATTAAAACTCCGTTATTCAAGGCAAACAATCCAACATATTTCAGCCGAGATCATATTGGATTAGCAAAATATATACAAAAGGAACAAAAGGGTTTTTAAGAAATTTTATCTACTGAATTATATACAAAAAATTCACCATACACCAAAAGTCTAAAGAGTTGAGGATCAACCCAAAAGAAAAAGTGTAGAGACATGGAAAGTTTCAAAACACTAAAATTGGACTGAAATGAGAGTGAGAGTGAAAAACCGAATGAATTACCCCTAAACCAAAATTTTTCAACAGGTTCACTTTTAAGCACAAAATCTAACAATTTTAGGGGTTCAGGATTCAAAAGGTCTAACTCATAATGGACTGTTTTCGGGATGGGCAAAGAAATGCATTCCAACTGTGGCTCTTTAAAAGTGTTATATTTTGAAGCAAAATAGTCCAAGAGGACTTGGGAAGCACACAGTTCCAATCCTAGATTAGGAATTTTCAGAAAAATCGGTTTGAAAATATGGGTACAAACCAAATCTAGGTTGGGTGGAAGGCCATCAGATTGTGACTTAGGTAGAAGAATAGGCATATCATTATCAATCAAATCAAAATCTTCTAACTCATCTACACATGTCACATCATGCTCACAATCATCAATCAAATTGGCAATATCACAATCAGAATTATCAACATCATCAACAGATTTATTCTCGTGTATCGGCACATCAGGGGAAACATCACATGGAATACTAGAAGAAATATCATGCATTAAGGTCGGGGTAGAGAAGCCTAATGTATTTGAACCCAAAGGTTCCATAACATTTTCAGTATAGACATGTTCTTCTAATATAACATCATAATCATCATCATCATCATGATAGGGATTTTGCAATCTAGGATAATTTTCAATCCTAAGGTCGGAGCTATTACAAGAATAAAACTCTAATTCATGGGGGTGACTCATATCTTGTGGTGTTGTTCCTGTTTCCCTAACGGATTCCCATTGATGGGTTTTCTCTGCAATCTCGGCTAAAAAATTCCATGCATCATCCACAGATTTATCAATAAACTCACCATTACACATAGACTCAACCATGGTTCGAGATTTAAAGTCTAGTCCCTCATAGAGGATGACGACAAGTCTCCACTTCTCAATTCCATGGTGCGGACATTCACTCAACAAATCATTAAAACGTTCAAAATAGTGAAAAACAGTTTCCTCATCCAATTGGACAAAACAATTGATACTTTGACGAATAGCGATGGTCCTATGATGTGGAAAGAATTTTTTGAAAAATAGATCTGTGAGTTGGTCCCAAGTGTTGATTGATTGTGGTCTCAAACCGTAAAACCATGTTTTGGCCCTTTCCTTTAAAGAAAATGTAAACAAACGCAATTTCAGAGAGTCTTCGGACATATGATCAGGTTGCATAGTCCGACGAATTTGTTCAAACTCTCTTACATGAGTATAGGGGTTCTCAGAATCGAACCCTCGAAATATAGGAAGTATTTGTATCATGCTTGCATTTATTTTAAAAGGGTTATTGGTTTGAGGTAATACAATACATGATAATGGAATTTTTATTGACGGATACATGTATTCATGGAGAGAACGAGGTTGGCCCATTTTGAAAAGACACAAAGCCCACTATTTGGTTTTAATGGGTTTTCAAAAATTTGGTTTTTTATGGGAAAATTTTGGTTTTGGTGGGAAAAAGAAAAATTTTGGTTTTTTAGGGAAACATTTGGAAAACTTTGGTTTTTATGGGAGAAATTTGAAAAAGAAAATTTGGTTTAAAAACGGGAGTAACATAAAACTTTTTTTTTTTTTTTTTTTTTTTTTTTTTTTTTTTTTTTTTAAAGAAAAGAAAATAAATTTGGTTTTTGAATGGGAGCAAGCCCACTGTTGGTTTTGTATTTTCTTTTGCTCCGCTTGGTTGAAAACTTTTGGTGGAACTGAGTCCAAAATCTCGGCCTAGAATTTGGGTACTCGGCCCACTAACGAGTTCAACTAGCGTGATCGGTCACAAGCTCAGCTGGGTTTAAACCCAGAATACAAGATACAAGTCCAATTTAAACAAGCTCACAAAAATTAAATACAAGCCCACAAATAAATTATTACAAACCCAACAGAAAATAAGAGAAGCCCAAAAATTGGCTTTAATATTACATGCCCACAATTAAAAAAATTGGAAGCCCACAATTCGGGTTCTCTTAAATGGGTTACCTTTTAAGCACAGCCCAGCTGCTCTGATATTGTTGCAAAAACCCAGTTGGGCTTTGGTTCTTTTCCTTGGTGGCGTCCCAGCAGAGGAAAAACTAGTTCAGAACAGCAGGTCCAACAGCAAATGAAGTGAAGCAGATGCAGATGCAAATGCTATGCAGTGAAATGCAAAAATAGCTAATAAAACAACAAGAAAAACACAACACCAATCCCCGGCAGCGGCGCCAAAAACTTGGTAGACCCCGAAGATATTAAATTTAAATGCAAAATGGTCCCCGGCAACGGCGCCAAAAACTTGGTAGACCCCGGGAAGTGTATAAAATTAAGCGCAATAAAAACGCGGGCCTACATTAATACCGCAAGTGCACGGTCGTCAGTTGTAGCTCGTGCAAGTACGGGTCGATCCACAGAGATTGGGAGTGTTTTGTAGTTTCTAGCTATTTGGGCTCTAAATTTGCTTTGGGCTTAGAATACCCTTTGAGTAAATTGGGCTTAATGGGTTTGTTTGTAATGATGAAGTGAAGTGTTTTAGACCTTTGAATATTTTTGAAATGGGTTGAACTGAGCTTGGGATCGGTTGGTCTTTGAAGTGTAAATGGGCTTGTGATTGAAGTTGGCTTTGGCCTTATTCCTAAGAATGAACTGGCCTTAGTCTTTTGAGTTAGGCTTTTGGGTTAAGCCCACAGTTGAATGGTTTGGGCTTTGGTTTGAGCTGGGCCTGTGGTCTTTCAACTGAACTGTGGTCTTAGCTGAGCCAAGCTCAGTTGCAGCAGCAGCAGAAGGGTTGCAGCAGCAGAAGGGTTGCAGCAGCAGCTGCAGTAGCAGAAGCAGTGCACAACACAAGGCAAAGATGGAAGCAGCAGCAGTACTGCAGGGCAGAGGCACAGCAGCACTAGCAGTTTGCAAGGCAGTGGCCAAAGCACTGAGTAGCAGGGTAGGAAGGAGGAAGAAAAACAGTGGCCAATGGCCAAAGATGGAAGCTAAACAGAAAACAAAAGAACAGCCAAGAACTAAACAAAGCAAATACTAGACAGCAAAGAAAGATGACAATACAAACCAAGGCCTAAGGCCAATGGCAGGGATGTGGAGATAGCTAAGGAAAATGAATAAGAAAAAGAAACAAAGCCAAGTCAATGGCTCTAGGCATTCTTCCAGAGTGGGAAGAGAACTAGCTTGCTCATTGTCACTAGTGAGCACTAGTTTCTCCCCACTACTCAATCAACACAATGCACCCAGGTTTTAATCTAACAGTCCATCACTTGACAGTGCACAAACTTAACACTAAACAGGAATCATTGCTAAACAAGAAACAAAAATTGAGGCAAAAATTGAAACAATGAAACTGAAATTAAAACTAACCTAAGCATGGAACTAGAAATTACCAAACATTAAAATTAAACAAACATAAACCTAATTGCACTAACAGTTGAACATTAAATCAAAATTAAACTTGCTAAACATAAAATTAAAACTAAACTGAACTATTGAAATTAAAATTGACATTAAAACAAACTTAATTGTAACTGAAATAGAAATTGAACTTGAGATTGAATTAAAATAAGAACCCTAAAATTTTAACAGTTGAAATTTAAATTGGAATTAAACCTGAAATTAAACCTAATTGGTAACTTGGCTAGTCCAAGAACACCCTCTATTCGACACCCTTGTGTTCAATTTATACAAAAAAGGACCTATGAACCCTAAATTAAAAACCCTAATTTTACAGACCTAGGGTTTGATTTTTTACCTAATTTGATTGACAGGTCTTCACCACATCGTCGACCCATGCTTTATCTCTCTGCTCTGATTCTTCTCACGCTCCTGCTTTGTGTCTAGCATGAATTACTTCATCAACTCCACACCCTAGGGTTCAGAGGCGTGAGTGTGGGTTTGATGAAACAATAAAGGCTAGGTGAATAGGTTTTGCAGTATGGGATGATGGGTTTACTGAATTGGAGGTGGTTATGGCAGAGGTATGGTTCAGCGAGGTGTAGCTGGTGGAGGTGATGGAGTTGCAGAGCAGCTCTCTGCAGACGGAGTGGAGGAGAAGAGCTCGATGTTTTTGGGAGAAGGGTGCGTTTGGGTAGCTGGTATAGGGTTTGGTGCTCCAGTGTGTGGCGGCTTCATCAAATTTTGATGTTTTGTGACTCTGAGCTGCGGGATGCGAAGATGGTTGGTAGATCTAACGGTGAGATAAGAGATGAATTGATGCAACCGTTGGATTTTGAAACACAACGAAGTCAACGGTGTTAGATGATGTTAGGTACTGTAGTGTTAAGCGGAAGTATCGAGATTTGATGCGCAGGCAAAGGAGCGACCGTAGGATGATGAGTTGGATCCAATCTAACGGCTGAAGATGGAGGCGGTTTTGGTTATAGAAAATGGGTTTGGGTAAGGGTTTTGGGCCTTGGGTATGCCAAGCCCATATCTTCTTTAAGAACAATTCTTCCTTCTTGAGCCCATTCCTAGCTTTTTGGTCTTGTGCTCCATTCTTTGCGGCTTCCTTGCGTAATTTCTTCCGGCTTTTCACTACTCTTCAACTCTTTTCCGCTCCGCAAGTTATCCAGACTTTATTTATTACCTAAAAATGCAAAATTAAGTAAGAAAAATATTTATTCTTGAAAACAATGAAAATACAGAATATGGGATAAAATGTAGAATTAATGCACAAAAGATGAGTTAAAATGCCAACAAAAAGGGATAAATATATACAATATTTGGCACTCATGAAAAGGGCTTAATGCAAATTTGATAAACAACAACTGGTTTTCCATCTCGTGTAAGCGGAATATCCTCGGTGTGACTCACAAAAGCAACATTAGCAAGTGGTGAAGAGAGAGATAACTGATTTTGTGCAGTGACACAAAGATCATAAGAGAGAAGCATGGATTCAAATTCATCAGTTGTGATAACACCCATTACGGTGATTAAGGAGCTAACAATTGATTCATACGATGAATCAAGACCCTTAACAACATAATGGCGAAATTCTTTGTCGGAGACTTCAACACCACTAGTAGCAAGAGAATCCACTATATTCTTTACGGATTGGATGTAGTCTGTCATGGTTAAGCTCCCTTTCCTGACGGATGAAAACGACTCCTTTAGATGAATGAGATGTGTATCTGTTTTCGATGTACAGAGAGCATCAATCTTTGTCCAGATAGATAAATAGGTATCACATGCTTTAACCTTGGCTAGGATAGGTGCAGTGAGAGATGACATGATCCATCCAACAAGTAGTTTGTCTGTGCGCCTCCATGAAAAAAACAATGGGTTTGGAAGGTCATTAATCAGGGCCGGTGGAGCAGCAAAAGAACCATCAACAAATTTCTCCAAATCATAGCCCTGCAGATAGGGTGTGAACTGAGCTCTCCATAACAGGTAATTAGAACCCATTAATTTTTTAGAGATAGCACTGATAGACGCATTTATGTGTCTAATATGTCTCAATTGTATGTATTGTTAGTGCTCGATTTTGTATTTATTTTTTTTATTTTATGTCTTTGTAGGTATTTATAGAGAAATAAGCTCTTGCAGCAAAATTGGCTCGAAAAGTGGTGTTTTACACCCCCAGGATAAAGTACTAAAGGCACCCCAGAAATGCACCGGAAGCACCCCAGAAAAATTACTATTTACGCCCAAAAATTACTATTTGCACCCCGTAAGGCAAGTGCTAAAGGGAAACCCGTATAGGATTAGGGGGAGGACATCTTCTTCTCAAATTCAAAACTAATTTTTGCGGGAAAACATTTCACTTCACTGGAAGAATTTCGATCGAATGTTTGGAGGAGTTTTTGTGTGATTCAATCGCTGAAACTTCATGGGTAGTTGTGGTATGTCCTAACAGAGCTAGTATGGGTGTTTGTTTCGATCAAATTTGGCTGGATAACTTGGTTTAATCCAAACAGGGAGTTGGAGGAAAAACATGAGCTTGCATGAGTTGTGAGGAATTTAAACGTGTATTGCACGTGCTTGGAAGAGTTGATCAAGAATAAAAGAAATAATGAGATTAAATAAAGATATTTTGGGAGATTCAATGTCGCAATGATGTATAAATAGGTTTCTAGGATCACATAGAAGGATTGGGGAGAGTTTGGGGTCGAGAGGAGAGCTCAAGAAGCGTGAATCAAGAGTTTTCAGAACTCTGTTGCTGCTGCTCGTGAAGAATAGGGAAACATCGACGCTTTCTTCATCCGTCGTAACGGTTTATTCAAATGCTTGTCACAGTTTCTTCAACTGGTTTGCAACATTTATCTTCATTGTAACAGTTTCTTCATCCTCTTCTGCAACATTTATCTTTATATTTGTAACGGTTATCTTCATCATAGCAGTTGAGAGTTGAAACAGTCGGTCTGCAACGCGCATGTGCTGTTGCAAATTTCCTGTTTCACTATTTTCTCTTCTTGTAAACACTTTTTGATCCATGAATACATATTTTGAGTGTGTTTCCAACATGATGAGCTAAACCCAATCTTCCGGGGCGATGGAGGAAGCCATTCTTCCAAAAGTTATGTGGTAAAATTTATTTGAATTTATTTATGCAATTCTTTTATGATTATTTGCACCGAATGAAAATTGAGTAATGATTTTTATTAATTAGTTGTGTTTTCTCTTGATGAAGTATGCTTAGTTTAGGGCTTTTGATACTTCATTCTTGCGATTAACAATTGATGTTTTGAAAATCTAATTTAGGCAATGATTAGAATCACAATTTCTTTTGATTGGAGTTATATTGTCTAGAATTGCATGATATAAATTAACATTAAATTACATGAATTTTGGTGAATGGTGAAATCCTGAACCCCGGTCTCTCTAATATAATCAGTATTAATTTGCTTTATTTTCTTTAGTTTTAAAATTTAAAACGAAAAGCACAACCTTCACAAGTCTTGAACGAACTCTATTTATTACTACAACAACTTTGAAAATACATCAAGCACCATGAAGACGTTCAAAGGGTACGTGATCCATGGATACTGAAGACATAGCAGAAGTAGAAGTTGTTGAAGAAGAAGTTGTTGAGGAAGAAGTTGTTGAGGAAGAAGTTGACGAGGATTGAGAAGTGATGGTAGAAATGATTAATAATAATGTGACAAGGAGGATACAGATAGAGAACTAAGAAGAAGAATAGGCTAAGAAGCGTAGGTAAAAGAGAAAAGAAAACCCTAAAAACAGGTCGAAGAAGAATCGGCATGTCTGATACCAAAATAGCTGACTAACCAGCTGCTTCTGACATTGCACATGCACAATCATCTCCCGTGCCTATGAGTACCCCGGTGCCTAATCTGTTGCAACCAAGTACGCCGGACCAATCTGTCGTCACTTCCCGACCACCAACCAAGAATGATCATTCCATGATTACGATGGGAAAGGACGGTATTTTCAAACCTAAAGTGCTTTTAGCTTCAAAATATACCAGAATTACTGATACATTTTTTGAGCCAACTTGTTATTCACAGGCGAAACAACATCCTAAATGGCGTAAGTCTATGGATGATCAATATAATTCTCTTATTCAGAATGGCAGTTGGTCTTATGTTAAACGTACTCCGGATATGAATGTGGTTGGATGTAAATAGGTGTTTCGAGTTAAACGCCTTGCAGATGGAACTATTGAATGTCTTAAGTCTCGTCTCATGGCACAAGGCTTTCATCAACGTGAAGGAAAAGACTATGGAGAAACTTTCATTCCGGTTATCAAGCCTTGTACAATTCGTATTGTTCTTACTTTGGCTCTTACATATGCTTGGCCTATTCGCCAACTTGATGTTCAGAATGCGTTTCTCAATGGTTTTCTTACGGAAGAGGTTTATATGAAGCAACCTCCTGGTTATATTGATCCAAATTATCCTGATCATGTATGTCGCTTGCATAAATCGTTGTATGGTATCAAACAGGCACCAAGGGAGTGGTACACTCGAGTTAGTGTGTTTTTACAACAACTTAATTTTGTTACTTCTCGAGCGGATTCTTCCTTGTTTATTCATTTTTCAAATGGTGATGTTACTTATCTTCTAGTGTACGTTGACGATATTATCTTAACAGTCTCCTATTATTTGCAACACCTTACTAACACTCTCCACAAGGAATTTGCACTCAAAGATCTAGGTGAGTTGTCTCTTTTTCTCGGTGTTGAAGTTACTCGAACAACTGATGGTTTGTTTCTCTCTCAGCGTCGGTATATTGAAGATTTATTGGAACGCGCTAACATGCAAGGGGCTAAGCCTGTGAGTACTCCATTTACTACTTCTACTGAGTTAAATCCGCAAGATGGAGTTCCTTTGAGAAATCCTACCGAATATCGAAGTCTTGTTGGAGTTCTTCAATACTTGTTGATCACACGCCCTGAACTTGCTTTCTCAGTTAATAATTTTGTCAATTTATGCAACATCCTACTGATAAGCATCTTCTTCTTGTCAAGCGAATACTGCGTTATTTATAAGGTACTTCTTCTTATGGTCTTACTCTCCGGCCCTCTTCTTCTTTGCAACTAAATTTCAAGCCTATACAGATGTTGATTGGGATGGTGATCCAACTGATAGACGTTCCACTTGGGATCGAATATTATTTCTTATAGTGCTAGTAAACACAAAAAAGTCTCAAAATCCAGTACAGAAGCTGAGTATCGTGGACTTTCTATTTCTAATGCTGAGCTCATGTGGATTGAGTCTTTACTTAAAGAACTTCAAGTACCGTTTTGCACTCCTCCTGTTTTGTGGTGTGATAATCTTGGTGCTACCTATCTTACTATGAATCCTATCTTCCATGGTCGCACTAAACACATTGAAATCGATTATCATTTTGTTCGCGAAAGGGTTCAACGTGGAGAACTTATTGTTCGCTTTGTTTGCTCTAAGGATCAGATGCTGATGTCTTTACTAAACGACTTTCAAGAGATCGTTTCTCTTTTCTACGCTCTAAGCTTATTGTTTCTATCCACCCGCTTAGATCGAGGGAGGTTGTTAGAGTTTAGGAAACATAATATTTATTTCCTAATAAATATGTAGTTTTCTGTTTATAGTTTGGGTTGTATATTGGTCATGTATTTTATGTCAAGTATACGGAAGGTGTCAAGTCATGTAAATATATATAAATACACAGATTGTTATTGGTTTTCTCTAATCAAAACTAGTGACAAAACCCCTAGGTGAACAAACTAGTGATACAAAAAAACCGGTCATATTATTTTTAACAAATAAAAACCGTTTCGGATAAAACTGGGACAAAAATCCCAGTGCAAATAAAATTTGAAAATTCAATTTTTATTTGATTTCAAAATTCCAAAACTGACCCATATATAAAAACACTTTCAAAGGAAAGTTTGGCGGAAGAAAACAGTAAAAGCGATATTGGTTCTCTGAATCCAAACAAATCAGATTCAGAAAAATTATGATTCTTCTTTCCTAGTTTTCTTCGTTTTTTGAGTTCCAGATCTCGTTTCAATTCAAAGATTCGTCATCGTCTTCTCCCAATTTCAATTTAAAGATTCAGAGAGCAATTTTAGGTTTGATTGAAGAACCGGAAGAGAAGCTACAAGTTTTGAGATCTGTTTATTCGAGATACGTAGAAGAATCAAATTCAGTTGTTTATTCGAAGAAGAGAAGATAAACGTAGCTGTTTTATTCGAGATCTAGTTGCAATTCAGTCTAGCTGAAATCATATTTCCGCTTTTCAAGTTGAAATTGAATCTCGAATTTAAGAATCCATCAGAACAATCAATCAACTTCGTGTTGATCATCTTCGTCTTCATATTAATCTGTGTGTAGTATTCGGATTATTCATCAAGGAATCAATCAACTTTTCAGGTATTCAATTCTCTTTTATGTGTTGATTTTTGATTTGTTTTTGTGAATTTGCTAGTCACTCTTGTCGAATAAACTGAATTGATATTAGCATATGATTTTTTATGTTTGTGTTGATGTTCTTATAAAGGATTCCATCTCTTTGGAACTGTTTTTCAATTTTTTGTTGTTGTTGATATTCACATCTGGTGAAACTCTTTTTGGTTGCATCGTTTTGTTCTGTAGATTATGGATTCTGTTCTTGCAGTTGTATGTCACAAAGAAGATTGTTTAAATTTTCGTATTGGCCTTCAAGAGTCTTTTGCTAATTTGAAGACTAGTATATGCTCAAGTTGGTGTGAATTCTCTCCTCCTTCCATGGAAATTTTCACATGGTTGATGATCAGCAAAAGGTCATTCATTTTGATTTTGATTTTGATCTTCAATCTTTGGCTCTATTTAGTCTGTATAATAAAGAAGGAATTATGGAATTACACGTAATTCACAAAGCTGAGTGTTCTGGTTTAATAAGTTCAGGAATTATAGCTTTTGATGACCAGCCACGGAGTTCTGGAATTATACCTTTTGAGAAGCCACAAATTGATTATGATGTTCCAGATAAAATTAAGGAACCGTTGAAATCTAATCACTGGTTGCATCTTTTTCAAGGAGTTGAACAGTTGTTTCTAGGAGGTGTTCAACAAGTTCGTTGTGATTTACAGAAGTATCACGCAGTAGCCTGTTATGAATTCAAGATATACATGAGTGAGAAGTTGAGGATTGGTGCATCTTGTGCTAATAAGAAAGAGGAGAAATGTAACTGGCATTTATATGTTGTGTCTGTTGATGGTGTTGTAGGAAGTCCTTTTATTATCAAGGAACTAAATAATCACCATACTTTTGTTGGTGGATTTGTTAACACACCACAGATATCGAAGAAACTAGTTAGTCGCTTGATTATTGATGAAATTAAACAGGATCCTAATAAGAAAACTAAGCTTATTATAGAACAGTTTACGAGAGAATACGGCTTTGACATTAGTCATTATTATGCATATTCATGGAAGAAGCATGCACTGAATACTACATGGGGAGAGAACGAGAAATCTTTTATGTTCTTGAACTGGTATAAAAACAAGTTGATTGAAACCAATCCTGGATCTCGCGTGGTTTTGGAAGTTGAAGAAGGGACTCAAAAGTTTCAGAGGATGTTTATCTGTTTTGAAGCTTGTAGTCGTGGATTCAACTTCTGTCGTCCTGTATTATTCGTTGATGCGGCCCACTTGAAAAGCAAGTACCTTGGTCATATGATGGCAGCAACAGGTCTAACCGGAAATGATGGTAAGGTTTTCATCATTTTTTTATGTTGGTTTCATCATTTTTTATTATTGGTTTCATCATTTTTATGTTTGGTTTCATCATTTTTATTTTTGGTTTTCATCGCATCTTATGCTTGTGTTATGCTTTTTGTTCATGTTACAGAAATCTACCCTCTTGCTTATGGTGTGGTATCATCGGAGAATGAAGCGAACTGGAAATGGTTTTTGGAAAATTTGAAGAAAGTCCCTTCTCCTTTGCGACCAAAGCTTACTTTTGTGAGTGATCGAGGTATTGGATTGGTAACTCAAATTCCTGTTGTATTTCCTGAGGCTTTTCATGGTTGGTGCTACTGGCATATGGAATGCAATATCAACACATGCTTACCAAAGAATTGACAAGTTTATAACAAATATGTATTGGGACTGTTTAAGAAATGTGTGTATGCTTCTACTCATAAAGAATTTACAGAGAATTGGGATAAGTTGAGAAAGGTTGAAAATTAGAAGTTACAAGACTATCTAAGTAGAGCTCCTGTTGATAAATGGGCAAGTTTTTTCTTCAAGGATCGACGATATGGTAGGTTGTGTTCAAATATTGCTGAGAGTTTCAATGGTTCGGTCGTTTAAGAGAGAGAGAATCCTATAGCCGTCATGGTTGATGAGATCAGGGTGAATCTAATGGACCAAATGTGTAAACGTCGTGAGGACTCTGCAAACTTAATGAATTGGCGTCAAACTCTATGTCCATAATATGAAGCTCTGCTCCACGACAACAAGATGCATGGCTGTAACTACCCAGTCACCAAGTCGTCGGAATATTTGTTTGAAGTTCATGCTTCATAAACACAGACGGTCGATTTGAAAAGAAGAACATGTTCTTGCAACCGTTGGCGTATTGATGGTTTCCCGTGTGCCCATGTTGTCCGTTGTATCATGGTTAATGGAGAAGATCCTTACAAGTATGTTGAACACTACTATACAGTAAAGTTCTATCGATAATCATATAAACAAGCAATCAATCATGTTCCCATAGTTGAAAAGCCTGTGACAGTGTCGCCGAAATCGATGGTTTTTGGTCCGAATAATGGACCACATCCAGGACGTCCATCGAAGAAGAAGAGGATTCCTAATACAGGTTTAGTTCCCAATAAGAAGATGAGAACCTGTGGTTCCTGCAAGGTTTTGACCACCCATAATAAACGGACATGCCCTTCTCGTCAAATTTTATGAGAACTTGTAGTCATTTCGACTACAAGTCATTGAATTTCACTCTTAATTTCGTTTTTAGACTACAATTTCTGTTTCATCTACTATTTCAGATTTTTGTTTTAGAAGTTAATGTGCTGCAGGTGTTTTCATTCTATAATTTGTCTAAGAATAAATAAGTTTGATTAAGTTTTTCAGATTTTTTGTTTGATTATGTTTGTCAGGATTTTTGCAGGCCTTTATAGTTTGGTGAAACCGAATTAGGTTTCATCATTTTTTGATGGAACCAAAATAGGTGTCATCATATTTTGGTGGAACCGTTTTTGGTTTCACCATTGTTTTACTGTCACTTTTTCTTCTATATTTTTTGACAACACAGTAGATGGTGTTTTGTCTACTGTTTATTGGTGCCGCAAATATATGATACATCATTTATGGATATTGTTTTATAAAAATGAGACATCATATTTCTGTAGACATAATCTTTTAAGGGAACACAACTGAAATCGCACGAAATCGTTTTTTATATAAACTGTTACCATTTCACAAGCACTTTAAACTTCAACTAAAACTTGAATCTGCAGGAAGAACTATATGTCAAGGAGTATCATCATTACAATAACCATTTCAAAAGTAATTTAAACTTCAACTAAAACTGAATGATCAAGAGGACGGGCACGACATGCGAGTATTATTCTATATTGTCAAGGAGTATCTTCAACGCCAATTTTGGTCTCATATTATGCATCTTTTCTCATATATCATATGTAGACATGTTGCCTTTCAAGAGGCTCTTCATGTAGTAGCAAACATGCAGGCCACAATCGTTCCTGAAAAACCAAAGTCTCAATTGTTACAAAGTGACTAGTTGAGAGTGTTCTGATATTAGTATCTATATGTAAAGCATTCGGTTTCCAACTGTTTACAAGTGATGTAATGATTTCAAGCATATGCATATGTAAACTATAAACTTCCAAACATAACTTACCCCATTTGTTCACAATATGTAGGGTTGTGCAAAGGGTATGTTGTTGGCTGACTTGTCTGCTGATCATAGGGGAGCTTTGCGTCGTGCTGTGCAAATGATGATAGTATACGTTGTTTCATGCTTTCAGCACTTTTTCTGCTTTCCTTTTCCATGGATGACAAGGAGTTGTAGTGATAAAATTCTCCGGTTTCAAAATCAAAAGAAAGCAATGTCTAATGGTTTACATTTCCAAGTGATGTCAGCAACGGAACGAACAAAAACCGCACGGTGTAATCCATGTTGTTGATGAAACCTTCTATTACAACACCACATTTCTTTCCTGATGAGTGACATGTCTGAAACAAAATACCAGATAACAACTCCTTAATGAGTTACAAACATGCAAGTTTGATGAAAACAAACTTGGTTCCATCAAAATTAACCATATAAACAACATCATTTTTTGTTTTCCACAACTATTTTTTCTGCCAAAAAAATTACATTAAAGAATTTCAGAGTAAACTGATGTAGTTTTTTAAGTGGTAAATAAAGTTCGTTCAACTCGGACTTGTGTAGACTCAATTTCAGACTTAATAATAGAAAACAGTAAAAATAAAGAAAATATATACACAAGGTTTGTCACAATGTCGAGAGATTACTGAGACTCAGGATTCCACCAAACCTCATACCATGTGGTTCAAAAATCAATTCTTAGACAATTATAACTCTTGTTTATTGACTCTAATTCTTTGTCAGGGTAGATTTTTTTAAAAGATTAACTGTAAATCACTAGCATGATGCATCAAAAGCACTTAGACCAAGCATACATCATCATACGACTTCACAACTAATTAAGAAAAATCATAAAACAATTAAATTAATGCAAAAAGTCATAAAAAGAATTAAATATAATTACCACACGTATGAAATATGGCTTCCTTTGTCATCCCAGTGTTGGGGTTTAGCTCCTCATATTAATCATGATCTCAAAATATGTGTTTGTTGCTCAAAAGATGATTAAAAGAGTGAAAAGTAATAACACGGACTGTTTGCAATAGTGTACTGGTGTTGCAAAACAGCTGTTACAATGGAACTGTTACAGAAAAACTGTTGCTTTGTCGCTGATTTTAAAACCCTAGAATAAGACTGCCATGAACAGCTTAATGTTCTTCAGCTGTTAAACATCGACACTTTTCTGCGACTGTCTACCGAGGGTCAATGTTCTTCAGCTGTTCTTCTTCCTCAACAGCAGCAGCAGAAATAAAGTGTGGTAAAGCTCTGATTTCTTCTTCTCTGGCTCTCCTTAGGTTCCCAAACTCTCGAACCCTCTTCTATATGACCCAAGACATCTATTTATATCAAAAATACCGATTAAATCTCTCCCAAATCTTCCAAAATCTCTTTCCTTCTCTTCACGGCCAAGTTGCGACAATTTCTTGTTTTAGGATTTCTACGCGTTTCTGAGATTTCCTTTTTATTCTAACCTCTTCCTTAGATAGATAAAAATCTGTGGGAAGGTTTACAGCGTTTTAATCACTCTAAAATTCCCTAAAACAGGTCACACACGTGACTTTCCATATTTTTTTGTTGTGAGAAAAATCCGTCGATTGAGCCCAATCTAATCGATTTAAACACCCATATCAGATTCCTAGACCCATAAGGAGTCTATCCTATGAAAATCAGAGGTTTAATCGACCTCAAACTCCTCCAAATCACGATTGCCAAAACTGCTCTTTAACTGCACTTTATTCCCGCCAAAACCTGATTTTTGAATGTTGAAGATGGTTGCCCCTTATCCAGAGTAAGGGTGCGTTTAGCATATGCATGGAAATGGGATTCCCCTTAGTAATTAGGTTACTCCTTATCCAAAGTGAGGGTCCGAATAGCAAATGTCCTCCCATGAACGCAAAAACACTTTTCGAGCCAATTTCGCCGCAAAATCTTATTTTTCCAAAAACACCTACAAAGACATAAAAAAGCCAAAATAAATACAAAATCGAGCACTAACAATATATACAATTTAGATTATATCAGACAAAAAAATGTGTCTATTAAATACCCCCAAACCTATTATTTGCTAGTCCTCGAGCAAAAATAAAATAGAAATAAAATCCTAACTCACTGTCGCAGGCATCATCATTGCATTTAGCGTATGCAATAAGCCTTTAAACCCCTAGTTGGTTCTAGTGGCGGAGTGTTGTCTCCTGAGGGCTTACCAGAGGTATACCCACAAAACCTTTTTACTCCAGACCCTAGCTATCTACACAGAACCTTGGAAGGAACTAAAGAATCTCCTTGGTTGGCATACTTATTGACTACAGGAGGAAGTACCCTGATGTGAAATTCCAATTGTTGTACACGAGTTTGCACTCAAGCATACTAAAATTCATATGAAGTGACAGAGCTCTACTCAGATAGTCGCACTATGGACATCAATATCCGGAGTCAAAACTAATCACATGGATAGATCAAAAAGATGGATATAGAAAAACATAGATGGTTTTGATGTTTACTAGGTGAACGGTGTTTCTCATATCTGTCTGAAGGCCTCCGCCAAAATGAACCTATCCTAATGGACTGAGATACTAGTCTGACTAATATAAACACACTGGAATATACAAGGGAACCAGTGATTGATAATCCTAACTCTAGGTCAACACAACTGGCATATACAAGGGTTCCAGTGGTCGACTTTATTGAATTTATTCCAGTTGGTCAGATGGTCTGGTCTCTTTTTCTCTTTTTTCTTTTTCTTTTTTTTTTTTTTTTGCATCTCAATCACTCTAGTTCACCCTAGCATTAGTAACAACTTGAATCGTGAGCCCCACCTAATCACCCAGAGAAACATAGTTTAAAAACAAAACAAAATAAAAACAGAAGTGAAAAGGACTCAACGAGATATGGTGAAACTATCATGTTATTTCTAACACCTGAGCTCTGTGCTTTTATGAATAGACTCTTTAGATGTTTGCATCTAGTCAGATTGGTTCCTCAACTCCTACAACCAAAATGCTTCCATCCACTTAGATTGGTTAGTGCCATCCTTAATAGGGATAAATTTCTAGGCTCTGGAGTTTAATTGTGCAACTAAAAAGTTTCTCCTATACCCCTAAACTTTAATCTAACATTTTCCTCAATGTTCTAAAGATCAAATTAAAAGCATGAACAAGGAGAAACTTTTACCATTTGAAGCAAAAGAGATAAGGAAAGATATTACTGTGTTGCATGAGAATGGGTTACCTCCCAAGAAGTGCTAAGTTTAACGTCTTCAGCCAGACTAAGAAAGGATTAGTCACCTCATAGAATCATAAAATAATAGCCGAAATATCTTTGGGTCATTAAAACCAAATAGAGCTATCACAAGTAAAAGGAATATGCAACCTGTCAAGAAAATAAACAAATAAAGCACACCCTTGTCTAGTTTCCTGTTTAAGACAGCTACATCTAGTTGTGGTTCAGGTTTAGGATCTATAACTGGGTCCAAATAAAATATTTTCATGGGTTGCATTTCCTCATAGGTTAAATCCAAATGTTCAGGTTCTAGAGTCTGGAAAAACTCAAATAAAAACTTAGAAGCACATAATAATAACCTGAATAATTGAGGATCCTCTAAGTCAATCAGATTTGACTTACACAGCTGACCACAATGAGAGTGGTGATCTTCCTTAAACAAGTATGTCGACCCTAATCTCCTAAAGTAATTAGGTTTAGTCTCAAAACTTAATATTCGACACATTTGAAAATCAAACATTCCCACATTTGGAAGAAAAATATTTGGTGGGAAAACAAAGTCAATCTGAGTATCATAGTCTGGGTAAACCACATCAACCATAGGATGGGTTTCTAATAACTGAAATTTCTTGTGGACATCACTAGGTTCAGGAAAACGTGTATGAAGATAATCTTGTAAAATGGTTGAGGCACATATGTCAAGTCCCAAGTGAGGGATCTCTGTAAGAGCTAAAGGTAAGGCACAAGGAGAATGATAATCACCCCCAAACTTATAGTTTTGTGTGTCTCTAGAAAGACTAGTCACAACTTCCCTAATTTCAAGGTCATATAATTCAGGAAAATGGTCAATTGATTCTTCTAAGTCAGGTACATCCTCACTCATCTCGACGAGTTCATTTTCTTTTTCTAAGTCTATTGTTTCTAAATCGCTAGACTCAAAATATACTCGTTCCTCTAAACTATTATTAGCTTCATAATCAAAAGGAAATACTACATCGTCTAAAACGGGGGTATCTCTAGTCAAATCCTCGTCCTTTTGAATAGGTGAATAATTATTAAAAAACTTTGGATTGGAACTAGAAATAATATTATTATTATTAAGCTCAGTTGGAGTAGCAAATTCCTGATCACTATGCCTATTTATTTCAAATTCTTCATCAACACTATCCTCATCATAATCATTATAATAACATGAAAATGGTTGAACCTCATCTAAACAACAAGTAGTGTTACCAATTATATCCTCGTCATCTTGATTATGCAAAGAACTATCCTCATTTTCAAGGGTATTATTGGAGACACTGTATTGAAAATTAAGATTATTTCGAGCAATTCTTTCGTTCGTCTCAGCTATCATCTTGAGGGATTCCTCTAAAGAAAGTTTTCTTTCGTCATAAACTAAGTTATTCATCTCAGCTATCCTACGTGTCGATTCTTCTAATTTCCTGAGAGACTCTTCTAAAGGAGAAATATAAGAATTTTGCTCATATGATCGGTACTTATGTGGATAGTAATTGGGCTCACCATGGTATGGACCATAATCTTCAAAAGGCTGATGTTCCCAATCACTATTCACACTATGGTCAAAGTAGTAACGTCCATTTTGAAACTCAGTCGGATATTCGTTGTATTGGCTATTGTAATACCAATTCGACATTCTACTGCAGGGGTGTGAGTTGTCACACAAAATAAAACCCACTGACAGGGGATCCGTGGGTGGATAGAGTCTTACCTCCCGTACCAGACGGGCGATGAACCGTTGAAGTCGACTCAGGCCACCGACTCCTATGTCAGTGTACGAACCCGAGGGGCCAAGACAGTATCGTAACTGTCGTCCTTCCCTGCAAACAGTTTATATTTAATTTAACCCTTCCTTAGGGTTTAAAAATAAAAATGTCCAAGTCCAAAAATAAAAATGTCCAAAAAGGAAAAGAAAAATTACAAAAATAAAACCCTATTTACAGTTTCTAAAAATAAAACAAAATAACTGTATACGAAATCTTCTTCTTCACTCCTTTCAGATTCCTCTTTTCTTTCCTTCTTTGGCGATGCTTTCCTTTTATAGTACTTTTCTTTCCTTGTAGCTTCTTTCCAAATCTGAAAAGAATCGAAAAATACCAAAACGCGTAAAAAAGAACAAAAAAAATAAAAATTAAACCTAAAACATATCTAAATACAAATCCGCGTCAGCGGCGCCAAAAATTGATGTAGTTTTTTAAAATAAAATAAAATAAACAAACCCTAAACTAAAATTGTCTAAAATAAAATTGTCTTCTTTTCTGTTCTTTTTGCTTTAATCTTTACCTCCAAGTCTTTATGAAATCACCAAACTCCTTGGCTCAATTTTCTTTATGATCCAAAACCTGTATACACAAGATAAATACCCTAAAACATAAAAAAGGACAAAAATAAAAAAAATAAAAAAAAAAATAAAATAAATCTAAAACCCTAAAAATAAGTCCCCGGCAGCGGCGCCAAAAATTGACGTAGTTTTTTAAGTGGTAAATAAAGTTCGTTCAACTTGGACTTGTGTAGACTCAATTTCAGACTTAATAATAGAAAACAATAAAAATAAAGAAAATATATACACAAGGTTTGTCACAATGTCCAGAGATTACTGAGACTCAGGATTCCACCAAACCTCATACCATGTGGTTCAAAAATCAATTCTTAGACAATTATAGCTCTTGTTTATTGACTCTAATTCTTTGCTAGGGTAGATTTTAAAAAGATTAACTGTAAATCACTAGCATGATGCATCAAAAGCACTTAGACCAAGCATACATCATCATACGACTTCACAACTAATTAAGAAAAATCATAAAACGATTAAATTAATGCAAAAAGTCATAAAAAGAATTAAATATAATTACCACACGTATGAAATATGGCTTCCTCCGTCATCCCAGTGTTGGGGTTTAGCTCCTCATATTAATCATGATCTCAAAATATGTGTTTGTTGCTCAAAAGATGATTAAAAGAGGGAAAAGTAATAACACAGACTGTTTGCAACAGTGTATTGGTGTTGCAAAACAACTGTTACAATGGAACTGTTACAGAAAAACTGTTGCTTTTTCGCTGATTTCAGAGTGCCCTGAAATAAGACTGCCATGAACAGCTTAATGTTCTTCAGCTGTTAAACAGTGACACTTTTCTGCGACTGTCTACCGAGGGTCAATGTTCTTCAGCTGTTCTTCTTCTTCAACAGCAGCAGCAGCAGAAACAGAGTTTGGTAAAGCTCTGATTTCTTCTTCTCTGGCTCTCCTTAGGTTCCCAAACTCTCGACACCTCTTCTATATGACCCAAGACATCTATTTATATCAAAAATATCGATTAAATCTCTCCCAAATCTTCCAAAATCTGTTTCCTTCTCTTCCCGGCCAAGTTGCGACAATTTCCTGTTTTAGGATTTCTACGCGTTTCTGAGCTTTCCGTTTTATTCTAAACTCTTCCTTAGATAGATACAAATCTTTGGGAAGGTTTACAGCGTTTTAATCTCTCTAAAATTCCCTAAAACAGGTCACACACATGACTTTCCATATTTTCTTATTGTGAGAAAAATCCGTCGATTGAGCCCAATCTAATCGATTTAAACACCCATATCAGATTCCTAGACCCATAAGGAGTCTATCCTATGAAAATAAGAGGTTTAATCGACCTCAAACTCCTCCAAATCACGATTGCCAAAACTGCTCTTTAACTGCATTTTTTTTCCCGCCAAAACATGATTTTTGAATGTTTAAGATGGTTGCCCCTTATCCAGAGTAGGGGTGCGATTAGCAGATGCCTGGAAATGGGATGCCCCTTAGTAATTAGGTTATCCCTTATCCAAAGTGAGGGTCCGAATAGCAAATGTCCTCCCATGAACGCAAAAAACACTTTTCGAGCCGATTTCGCCGCAAAATATTATTTTTCCAAAAACACCTACAAAGACATAAAAAACCAAAATAAATACAAAATCGAGCACTAACAATATATACAATTTAGATTATATCAGACACAAAAATATTTTATCATAAACTTACATAGGCAAATGTGCTTAGAAACACAACTCTCTGGTACTTTGGAGAACCATCTTGTTTCAACTCATTTTTTTTGATGTTGTTTTGCAGCTTCAAAATGTAGAACTCAATGATGTCTCCTGCGACGTCACCCTTTCTCATCAAACTATCCATATTCTTCCCTGATATATGTAATTGAAGATTAAAATGCTCCCACGTCATTGACCTGTTAATTTTATTTTTAAAAAACTAGTCAATGATGGATCAAAAAAGGAGAAACAATGTATAACTTGGAACAAAATTTTGATGAAACCAGTCTTGGTTTCATCAGTTATTTCCCACTTATCTTTCATTGTTCTTTCAGAAAAAATGGTCACAACGGGTTTCTCATTTCTGTTGAGTACCTTCAAGATCTTCAAGTTATCAACTGGTTTCAACTTCACCTCCTATACTTCCTGCACCTCCTTGTTCTCCTTGCACTTACGAGCTGTAACCTTTTTTTTTTCACACTGGTGTCGTAATCCTGCATTCTTGTAACCATGTTACTCATCCTTTGTTCAGCAGTGAGTTCTCCCTGTCCTTTCTCTTGATTGTCACGCCGCGACAGTCCTAAATCAAATCCAGGTTGTTCATTTTCTAATTCAAGTAAATCCTTCGCCATTTTTACGGCTGAGTAGTAGTATACGCTTCCAACATTTGGCTTTGACGACGAACAACTTTTCTTATTGTATTCGGATTCCATTTTCCGAATTTCATCTTCATCAATTACAAATTGAGTTTCATTGTCTTCTTGCTCAATATTTATCTTCGACGAAGTATCTTTCTCCATTTCAGATTCGACCCGCTCGGCCACCTTGATATCCTCGATAGTATTCGGAGTCAACTCAGCACCATCTCCTTCTTGTTCTTCCTCGATGACTGGCATCGAAGAAGTAGCTTTCTGCATTTCAGATTCCACCTTCTCTGCCACCTTGATATCCTCGATATTATTCGGAGTCAACTCAATACCATCTCCTTCTTGTTCTTCCTCGGCGAATGACTTCGATGAAGTAGCTTTCTGCATTTCAGATTCCACCTGCTCTGCCACCTTGATATCCTTGATAGTATTCGAAGTCAACTCAGTACCATCTCCTTCTTGTTCTTCTTCGGTGACTGGCTTCGACGAAGAAGATATGGCCTGCTCTTTTGAAGATTCGTGTTGATGTCCCGCATCTTGTTGTGTTTCTCCATGGGTTGAATCCTTTTCTGGTTTCATCAGAAGATCTTCAAGAGTTTGAGCAGCATCTTCACGTATTTCAAAACTTTCTCCAAACAGCGAAACTGTTTCTTGTTCTATCACGCGATCCACTGTCGCTGCATCTATCATGTTAACATCCCTTGTTATCACCTGCAATATTAAGATATCTAAGTCATTTTATTTTTCATCTTCCTGTGTCAAAACCTAATGCTGTAAAAATCTAAAACTTCTGAAAGAAAAGAAAGAACTTGCCAATTCATCAAACAAACATTAACTTGAAATGATGAAACCAAATCTGGTTCCATCAAATAAATGATAAAACCAAATCTGGTTGCATCAAAAAAAAATGATGAAACAAACATTAACTTGAACTTATGAAACCAAACCTAGCGACAACAAACCAAATCTGACAGATATTGTATATAATACCACACAAGTTTATGAAAGACTACCAATAAACTTAAATTTATGAAAGAAGTTAGAAATTTAAACTTTCTCCAAAATTTAACTCATACAAGTTTCTTAAATTTAAGAATCAACAATGTTATTCATAGGCAATGAAACCTTTTCTGGTTCCATCAAAAAAGAATTTTCATAACAAACAACGCACAAAGCAACCTAATAAAACTATATCTAACATATTACCTCGACATCTTCTTCACGGTTCCAAACCGCTTCAGGTACTATTGGAACAACCGTTTGTTTTCTTTTACGTCTCAAGTAAGTGCTTTGCACCGGTTGTTGTTCCCTGTCCTCGGCATCATATTTTTCCAGCAGTGATTCTTCTTCTTCGGAGAGAACATTTGTAGCATTGGTCCTAAGCTTTTCAATCAACGCTCGCGCAAATTGGTATTTGGATTTGTAGGAGTTAGCTTCACTGCTAGCACCAACATTTTCTTCAACTGGTACTTCAACCGGCACTTTATTTTCATTATCACTAACCGGCATGTAGCGCCCCCAAAGCTAGCAGCTGACTAATCCAAGAGATTAACTAAACAAAGAGACACTAAGAACCTAAATCATTTACTTAAACAATCAATTAAGAAATCTGCTATAAAACTTAACCCAAAACTAACCCCGCTCAGAAATATATATATAAGAACTTCTCTCAGATGATACTTATACAATAGTCATTTTGTTTGCAAAGAATAAAAAACATAATAAACATAGCAGAAGTTAACTAATTAACGGAGTCAACTCCTCGAAGCTTCCGCTGCGCAACTCTGTTCTGTCTCTGAAACTGAAAGTGGGAAAGGGTGAGCACATCATCCCTAGAAGGGGTGCCCAGCAGGAATACCATTTAACTTTAAAGAAATCACGAGCAAGATTTTAAAAACAATACATGTTTTCCCAAACATCAAAGTGACTAAGTCACTGGAAATGCACAAATATGTATATGGACAAACTCCTTCTTCAAACAATGTATAATATGGTTGTGCAATTCCGAACTCGCAAATCCACACCTAGTCGTATATATGGATGTCGACAATTCCTAACTCGCAAACTGCCGACCAATATATCATAATAGCTCTAGGTATAAATGTGAAGGAGCGTTTCCTATACACCACAGGTGGAAATTCTTATTTCCCATAAAAATTCATGACGACAAAAAAACATTACAAGTCCTTTCCAAACCATGAAAAGATTCAAAGAATCAACAGAACAATCATAATACAAACTAAGCAATGCACGATATGCACAAATTGACAATGCATGAGTTTGTTAAACATAAACTCTTGTAAAAGAAACAATTGTTTCAAAAGAGTTAAAAGCATTCCCACCTCTTTTGATGACAAGCCATGCTTACCTCGAGATCCACGATCCACTGGTCCATCCTTTGAATTGATCGTTGTTAATACAGACTAACTGTTAATCATACAAGAACTCTAAGAATCTAGCCAAGATGGGTAACACAGGAATCATACAATTCTATCTGATGGTTCTAAGCCCATTAATGATTCTATACCTTTTAATTATCTATGTTTAACATATCTAAGGTTTACTAATCCAATTATGTTGATCCTATAGTCCATTAACTAAGTCTTATGAATATCTACAACTTTGTAGAAGAAACCTAAGGCTAATTCGAACCCAAAAGGTCCAATTCATCCACATAGGGTAACTAATCCTAAGCCCAAGTCCACTAAACAAAACCATTACTCTAAGGCCCAGTCCATTCGGGTCAACTAACGGTCAACGTCAATAGTCAAGTCAAGGTCCTAGCCAAATGGTCAGCCGAGTCACATCGGTCAAGGTCCACTGAGTCAAGCCTGGTCAGGTTTAGTCACTGATTTAACTCAGTCAGATACACTGAGTCAGTTAAACAGGTTCAGTCAAATAGACTGACTGGGATGACTAACCAGCCTAGTCCTATTGCAGCTACAAGAGCATAATCAACCTAATTCTATTCATTTGATCATTACAAAAACTATAACATCATCCGTAAGATTTCAATTCATAAAAACTTCATAATTCAATACAAATGATAATTTAAGCCTACCTGCAATAGCAGTTCCAAGCTTTCCCTTAAAGACTCACTCAACACCTTCATCTAACCCTCATTCCCAACTTCAAAACAATCTCAACATCTACAATTCAACTTAGCCTACACAAGCACAACTCTATCAGAATCTTAACTCCACTTCCATCTCATCTGCCACTGCACACCACTTGCAACTCCAGTTCTTTAGCTACATTACCACATGGCTCATTTATTGCAACCATCTGAGCTAAACAAATTCTGCAAAGCCCTGAGCATTCATCTATAGTCACCATCACCAGCTGCAATACAACAATCTCCAGTTTAAACACCAACACCTGCATCACAACGATTCCCAGTTCTTCCCGCATCAAACTTCATAATCTTCTCAATCAACTGCTTCTTCAAAACTACGTACATCTCAGTTCAACTACCTTACAAACACCACTCCATCATTAAAATCAGTTCTTAAAGCTCAATCCCTGTATCATCTAACACACATGATCTTCATAATAACCAACACAACCTAACCTCAATCATATCTTCAAAAACAGATTCATACCACAACAAACTTCATTCACAGTTCAAGGAAAGACTTATAAATCCAATATTGAAACTGAACTGATTTCACGAATAAGAGTAATTACCTCAGCCGGTGCTGCTCAGGAACTGAGGTCGAATTCTTCCTTCCTTGCCTCAACTGAAGAATCATCTCAAACTAAAAACGCCCAACAATCTTCATCACCATCTTTGATTTACAGAGGAACCCTAATTCTTCAACCCATCACTGATTCTCGGAAACCCTATAACCAATTCCAAATCCTCTATTTTCTAATTCTTAATTCTAACTTCTCATACCAACCATACCCAGCCTTTAATTTCTCTTTAAACAACTCCACTTTAATTTCCAATAAATTCAGAAACCCTAATTATAATTTGGGGAAGAACATGAGAAATTGAAATTAAAATTAAACCCGTTCAATCATTACTACTTCATACCTGATCAAAACCCATCTCAAATCTCCCCTTTAAAACATCAAATTCATCTTCTAATCGAATTTCTACACAATCTGCTGACAAACCCTAATCCTTTGATTCATACCCATAACAACTTCAAAACTGAAATTAAACCTCAACCCGAGCTTCTTCATCTCCCCACAGTTCTATTATTCATCTCTCAATCTTAATTTTATTATCATCTTCACCTTCATCGATTTACAGAGAAACCTTAAATTCAATTCATCTCAGATTCGAATTCGAATCAACAACAAACACCATCACCATCACCATCACCACCGACTGCTAAAAGGTCTTCCCACCTTCTTCCGAAAGTAGAACTTCCATTTGATTCTCTCTAACCCGCAGAAGCAGAAGAACAGAAGAAGAAGGAAAGAGAAGAAGAAGAGAAGAAAAGAAAATAAAGAAGAGTATATCTTCTCGATTAGGAGTAGATAAGGCCGACCAAAATTACTAATCGCACCCAAAAAATTGATACGGGCAGCTAAGGCGGTTAGCTGCAAAATAACTATTTTCCCTTCAAACAAGTCTGATGATTGCTTCTTCGTCTGGTATCCGATTGACACACTCGAGTAGTCCATTTCGCATAATTTTTCGAGATATAATCGATGGTACTAGTATCGTATCTAGATCGTTGTTATATTAATTCCTATTAATTAACGTTCGTGCTAAACTAACAAGTTATTAACGGCTAAATCATCTCTTGACTAGTCTAATAGCGTTGACGAGCTCGAGGGTCCTCACACGGCATTTCAGGTTGAAAATTATCTTCAACAACAATTTCCACTTCATCTACGGGATCAGCCAAGCGCATTTATGTTTCGTCATACTGAAAAATGATCCTTTTCGGTGACCAATATTCTCCTGCAGGACACAAGAAAAATTGGTTTCAGCTAAAAAATTTGATGAATCCAAAACTGGTTTCATCAAAAAAGTAAATCCAAAACTGGTTTCATCAGTGGAAATTTTGTAGGTTGAGTGGTGGATGATTGGCTGAGTCATAATATATGCTGCCCTACATTGCAAACATCATAAACTATACTAACCAAATTAATCAATACATAGACAGTACAAGATGAGGAGTTGCTACACTTGTGGTGTGAATCTTTATTGGTGGAACATGGCGTGATATACAATTGAGACATGGACGATATCTAAAACATAAAAGATTTCAAATATTGTCTAACAAACATAAAAGATTTCGAAGATTTCGAACATGGCATGATACACTAACCAAATTAATCATATAAGAACCTCAAAGTTATCTAAGAAACAAAAATTCATCTAGAATTTTTGATGAAACCAAAATTGGTTTCATCAGAAAAGTGAATCTTCCAAGTAAATATTTACCTCAGACCAAAGTTCTTTTTTGTTGTCAAGATCCTCGAAGTTAGACAATACTTGGTGACAGATGTTGCTAAGGTTCCATCTAGCAAATCTCAGATACTTGTCGAGCCCATCCTTTCTTTGTGCGATCTTTGTCATCTCTGCCAACCAATACTGGAAAAAAAAAACAGTATTCAAATTAATCATCAAAAACAAGTCGCTTATTAATCAACAATCAATACGGGAAAAAAAATATTTAACTTATGAGAAAAAAAGAACAAATCTTAACTTACCAGAGGGTATATGACGCAACCAACAACGTTTTCTACGTCTATTCTATTTGTCATTATCGAATCAAGTAGATAGTCATGGAAGACTTCCGTCCAACACACCTTGTTCATATCGAACACCATGTACAAGTACTTTGCTGCCAAAGTTTGCCCACATTTGTTAGGGACAAATACTGAAACCAAAAGAAACATTACGAAAAACTTGACAAAGTCATCCGCTCTGGCTTCATCCTTTGCGGCTTCCAACATATAATTTTCAATATCGCTTTTTCTCGTCTTTTTATTTCCATTAAAATACGTAGCCACAAAGACGTTCACCTTTTTGAGCGGCTCTTCATCAATGTTGTCTGCTTCTACATAATTCACTATTTGTAGACCAAAAGTCACAGCAAAATATTCGGGAATGGTCCGCAGAGTCATTTCCCTTGATCTTGTTACTTTGAAACAATACGGGCGCTTATGATCATATCTGTTTTCAATTATACTTAAAAACATCATTACTTTTTTTGTCTTTTTGATGAGCTCTTCTTCGTTCATTACGCCATCATAGAACGGCTCAAAGAAACGCAAGAATGGACATTATTTAAGCGCTTTCAAATGCAGTTGCTTGTTTTTATCAACTCCTTAATTTTCATTGCTAGCTTGCACAAATGATGCAATGAACACCTGTATGGTTTTGTATCTCTTTTTTTACCTATTGTGAAACCAAAAGTAAACCATAAGAGAATAATAAATAATAATGATGAAACCATAAGATTGCACTTGAAAAATGATGAAACCATAAGCATGAACAAAGTGATGAAACTGTGCATAATTGAAAAGTGATGAAACCATAAGATATACACTTGAAAAATGATGAAACCATAATCAATTATAGGTGATGAAACCATAAGCATAATTAGATCCACAAACAATAACTCTAGAAGTAAACCAATAACTAAAAAAAACGATGAAACCAATTTTGGTTTCATCAAGAAACAGAAAATGAAACGTGGTTTCATCGAACATCTGTTTACTCCAACAACAATAGAAAACTATTTTTCACTATTAACTGAAGATGATGTAACTTGAATTTGGTTTCATCAAAAAGAAATAAGAAATAAACAAGGCCAATAGAATACACAAGAAATAAACACACCCAAAATTGAAATTAGTTTTCAATTGAAACCTAAACCTAACAAATGAAATCTAAAACTAACAGATGAAACCTAAAATCAAACTGAAAACCCAAAAAATGATGAAACCTAAAATCAAACTGAAAACCCAAAAAAAAAAAAAATGAAACCAAAACCCAAAAAATCTGGTTACATCAAAAAAGTGAAGAATAATGATAAGATTTCTTACCTTTTCTAGCTGGTTTCGCAATTTTAGTTCGCTTATCATCTTTCTTTTAATCCTGTTGATTTTTTTTCTTCGCCATTTTTGTTGTTTTTATACAATTTAGGTCAGAAAAATGAATTGATTTAGGTCAGATTTTGCTTCAATGGTTGAAATACGTAACCATCGAAGAAGATAAGAAGTTGAAATTGAGAATCAATTTTGAATTTCGCTACGGGATGAAGGAGTTATAGCAGATGTGAGAAATTTTTGGGTTGGTTTTGAAGGAGATATGGAAGAGAAAGGAGGTTTTTGTGTTTTTTGTCCGTTATGAAACGTTATAAAGCAATAAATGAATGGAGTTGGTTTTGACGGTTCTTTTGGGTTGGGGTAGTTTAGACTATTTATGATATTTGGGGTTTTTGTGTCATTTTTGTTTGGACGGGTTTTTTGTGGACGGGTTATAACCCCCCGCGCGCCATTCTCTAATTGAGAAACCCACGTAATATCTTAAGAGAACTTTCTTGTTTAGTCCAGTAAACCCGTTCCGGATTAATGACTAGTCCAGCGGGAAAACATATTTACTCGCTAGTCCAAAAATGTTTTGAAAAGAGTAAAATTACTCTACTAACCCTAACATATAATATTATGTACATTAATACATATGTTACTACATATGTAGTATGTAGTATACTAGTAATAATATGTAGTAACTAGTAGTAATATGTAGTAACTAGTATACTAGTAGTAACTAGTACTACTAGTAATAATATGTGGTATGTAGTATACTAGTAGTAACTAGTACTACTAGTAATATGTTATATATTGATACTACATATTAATATGTTATGTTCAATACTATTATGTTATGTATATGTAGTATGTTATATATTGATACTACATATCAATATGTAGTATGTTATATATTGATATGTAGTATGTTATATATTGATACTACATATTGATATGTAGTGTGTTATATATTGATATGTAGTATCTTATGTATTGATACTACATATCAAAAAAAAATTGATACTACATGTTACTACTAGTTACTAGTATACTAATATACTAATATATAGTGTATTACTAGTATACTAGTACAGTGTATAGTATATAGTGTACTACTAGTATAGTGTATACTATACTAGTAGTAACTAGTATAGTAAAGTAGTTATTTAATTTACTAGTAACAAATTAGTAAGATATTTTTGTTACTACTAGTATAGTACATATTAATATGTAGTATCACCGTATTGATATTACTAGTATGGAGCAACATACTACTAGTAACATTTACATGTGTTGATTCTAATTAGACCTGGAAGGGTGTTTTAGGCATTTAGAAAATACATTTTATAATCTCCACGAAATTTTTGGACTAGAGAGTAAACAATCTAGTCCAAAAACATGTTTTTGGACTGGGGAGTAAATGTTTTTTTACGGGTGGACTAGCCATTAACTGGATCATGAAAAATTGGACTAAACAGTAATTTCTACGTATCTTAAACCTGTTTGATCTCCAAGCTACTTGCATGACAAACTTAGAGAGCCGCTCAAAATAAGGGCTCCAATTTTTTTTGTTGAGAAAGACGGTCAAAAACAAAACTCAAAAAAAGTTCATCAAAATCTCTCATAGAATCCCGTGAAATCTTCTTCTGTTTTCTGTTCTTAATGGCGAATTCTTCCTCCTTTCCTCTTATATCTGCTCTTAGATCTAGTGACTAGTGATTTTACTACCAGATGTGTTCCTGCAACTGGTGTAATAACATGGCGTGATATACCATCGATCCGTCGGAGGAGACTGCTGCGTGGCCTAATCAGCCAAAAACCTCCTGTTCGTGCTTCTAATCTGAAACGTCCTTTGGAATTTGGAGAGGAACTTCCTGATCTTGCAGCTTTAAAGGTGAACGACAATTCTGAGGCTGAGGCTAACCTCCGTGAACTAAAAGTTAAAAAGCTACGTGAAGATCTAGAGGTAATCGATGATATTGCGAATTCTGAGGATAAGCTCCTTGCTTTGTTTTTGAAGTGGCTCTCATATTTCGATCACCATTTTGATGTGGAAGATGAAAAAGCTTTTAAGTTTAGGTTTGGTATTTTTAAGGAGAGCGCTCTTTTCTGCAACTGGTGGAACAAAAGCGGCCGTTCCTCCACTTGCGGATTAAACAAGTTTTCGGATATGACTGAGAACGAGTTTGCATATAATTCGTGGAAGACCTATCCGAAGAAAGCTAACCAGGTTATACCTGACTATCCAGATAAGTAAGTTAATTACTCCCATGTAGGCTTGTTGGGTGCTGCTCACACAATGAAAATGCAGTTGAACAACATATTCGTTTTCCCTGTACTTTGAGGTTCTTCATTGTATTTTTCAATTTGTTAGTCATACCTAATTTATTTTAATAAATGAATCCGTTGTGATAGCTAGAATTTAACGATTTCGTAAATCGTAATATACTACTATAAAGAGACTAAAGATGGTCCTGTAATCCAGTTGATCACTATGCTTCGACGTCTACTTTTCTAGTTTAAGATTCAAGAATAATGAATACGGTTGTAATAAAAAATAAAATAATGAAGATGGTATTACAAATTTAAATGTTGGTGGAAACTGAAATGAGTTGTAGAATATCAAATTGTTGAGCTAAAAATAATGTTGCAGTTTGCGCTATCTTGGTTGGAGTCTTTGATAACATTAGGGAGGTTGGAGCTCATAAGATTGAGTTGTTCTTCTTTGTCAAGCCATAGCACTCATGAGACATGTGATCAAGTCATTCTAAAACCTTTTCAACGGTCATAACAGGTCACTCCTGCCGGTATCTTAGGTAATGGGAGAGTCACGGAGTTGCTATCAAGCATTAACTAGAATTATTGAGGCCATGGTAGGTCTATCAGCAATATTGTCTTGAACACACAACAGTGAGATGTGCACACATCTCATTAGTTCACTTCTCGAACAATTCTCCTTCAAACTTGAATCTAGTAGTTCCATGACTAGTCCTTTTTGCCAATATTGCCATGCCTGCAATGATACATTATTTCGCATTTGATTTAAAACCAAGAATTCTCACAAACTTGAATCTAAGAGTTGTAGAAAAACAACAATTTGCGTCAAATAAAAGTAAGACACGCAAACTCACATAAGTCGGAAGATCTTGAGCACCTCCTTCATAGAATGCAGTGTTCTTTTTTCCACTAATAATCTCCAGAACTAAGACACCAAAACTGAAAACGTCTGATTTCACAGAGAACTGCCCGTGCAATGCATATTCGGGAGCCATATACCCGCTGAAATATGAAATTCACCGAATAAGAATTCCAGTCAACATTGTGTCAATTTATTACCAATCTTTGTGCAACATTGTTAGAATTGGTAAATGATTTGAAGTAGTTTCTTTTGTATACTTACTATGTTCCAACAATCCTCATTGTATTAGCTTGAGTTTGGTCTACTTGAAAAAGTCTAGCCATGCCAAAATCTGAAATTTTGGGAGTCATGTCCTCGGCTAATAGAATATTGCCAGTTTTGAGATCTCGGTGAATAATCCTAACTCGGAGAATCCTCGTGAAGATATAGAAGACCTCGAGCAATTCATCCAATAATCTTGTATCGTCTTTCCCAACCCAAAGACGTCCGTTTCACAGGATCTACAGACATTCATCCAGCAAAATTATCAGCCTCAGCTGTTATTTTTTTTTGTACTACTGCAGGTAGTTTACATATCATATCACTCAAAAAACGTATACATACCGAAGATGAGCTGATCTAGACATCAACTCATAGATGAGGAGTTTCTCTTCTCCATGTAAACAAAAACCCAATAGTCTCACAAGATTCCTGTGCTGAAGTTTAGCTAGTAATGTAACTTCATTTTTAAACTCTCGTTCCCCTTGGCCGGAACTTTTAGCAAGTCTTTTTACAGCTATTTCCTGTCCGTCAGACAATGTACCCTGAAGATACCAAAATTCTTAAGAACAAAACATGAAAGAAATTTGAATGTTCATATTAAGTCTGAATTGAAATGTTTCAATAAATGTACCTTATAAACTGGGCCAAATCCGCCTTCCCCAAGCTTATTAGCCTCGGCGAAGTTATTTGTTGCAGCACTTATAATACTGAAGTTGAATAATAGTGATTGTGCACTTTGACTATCTTGATCCATATCTGGGGATGAACTCCACAGAAACAATAATAAAATTCGATCAGCAAGACGGCAAATGAGAGAAAAAAGAGAAAGAGACTGTTACTCACTTCAGGTGCTACTTACCAGAATAGTTGTTATTTATCTTCTTTTTCCTATGGAAATAAAACCACCAAACAGCAATGGAGGATAGTAGTACTGCAATTCCCAAAGGAACCGCAATACTAACAGCAAGTACTATTAACGAGTTATTTCCATTTGCTACACAAATCCAAACCAATTAGTCCACACTATGAGCCAATGTTGTGAAAGGCGTGCAGGGGGCGCCTAGGCGCCCAAAACATGAGCCGTTGCCTTTTTTGAATTTTCTGGTCGCCTTGGGCGTGCCTAGGCGCCCCATACCGTATAGCTATGAGCTAAACCAAAATAAAAAAATTAAATTATGTGCAAAGTAGTACTCACAGTTTGTTGAATTTGATGGAGATTGCAGAGTTGGAGGAGGTAATAGAAGTGGAGGTGATGCTGGAGTAATAATATTATTCGTATACATATAGTCGCCATAAAATGTATAAATCTGAAATCTAAAAGTACAACTTGGATATAGAACTCTAGCCCCTTGTGTATCAAAACAACAACTGGATAAACGCGCAAGAGCTGATCTAAGACATGTATTGCAGACACTTGGTGTCAGATCCGGAGTGCACTGAACCATACTATGGACTTCATCAGAACTTGTGTAATTGGTCGAACCAGTTGCGAATAAAGAAGGACTAATAGAAGTATTGTTAACAGCTTTAGTCACCAAATCATCTAGCAAACCAGATACTGTGTCCAGAAATGGAGATGGGTCTGTGATAGTATCTGAACTTATAAGTTCAATATGCGGTGTTTCATTCAGCATTGAGAAGAAATACTTGTCTGAATACCTTAGAACACATCCATTGTAAAACATAATAGCTCCTTTTGAATTTGGTCACCCAGTATCCGCCACCACTTCATCCGTTGCAAGCTGAACACATTTCGAACATATATCCGGTGTTACATCCTCCCGACAGTGTAACGATCCGTAAACAGTACCGGAGCCTTTTCCGGTTGTGATTTTCCGGTAACCGTACCGAGGGACTGTGTTGTTGTTTGTGAATGTAGTTGAAAGAGAAGAGAGCAAGAGGTTGAGATTGGTTTGATATGTACTGTTTGCGGTATAATTACCATCTATACAGAACTTCCAAGCTAGATAATTCGGAGTAGGTTCCTGAGCCTGTGCAGTTTGATCATGGTAGACTATGAAGATCAAAATTAAGATAATGAGTTCATTTACGAAACCCATTGCTTATTTTTTTTGAGTGATGAGAACTCAAAAACAGCTTAAATGATCAGTATATACTCTGCTGAGATGTTTGAATAGAAATATTGAAATTTCTTCAACATTGTTTCAGTAAATTGTGACTGATTGTATTTTTCTTTATGGTTATCATTGTTTTGTTTATAGGTTGAGTGCGGGTGGCCTTGCTTGGCGGCTTTGTGCAACTTGTTTTATAATATTTCAAGATACTAGCAGACAAAACATATGACATTATTTCTATGTTTACACCAAATGGCGCTGAATTTGACACAAACAAATAGGGGGTGTTTTCACTTTCCCGTTCAATATTCTCCGGCCGTTTCCCGGTTTACGACTACCTCGGATATTTAACTTTTTGGACTCTGAAAATGACCATTTAAAAGTCAAATTAAAGCGGTCTTATCTTTTCTTACTTTTGCAGAATCTTAGATCTCCGTGTATCTTGTCGTTTCACACATACTTTATGTCGCGTTTGTTGAAACTTGCAGCTTGCAAATTGCTGGCTATTGGAACGCGGCCGCATGTGAGTTGGTTTCAGTGACGCCTACTTGAGTCTTTGACATTCAAATTCAATGAACGGTGACCATAAAAAAAGATCGATTTTGCACGCATTATAAGTGCGAATTCACAGTACAGTAAAACTTTGATAAAAAGGCATTTTATTTTTTTGCCCAACCGCTCAAAGTCTCAAACCCTACATACTCGTGCCTATCTCGAATCATTGCCATTAAAAATGCATCATGTACAGCATTGCAGAAGTTGACTTAAATTTAAATGAATAGACTTGGCTAGAGATGATTTGTATAATCCTCTCGGGAGTCCGTATAATAATATTCTACAATTTGCAAAAAGCCACCGAGCCAGACTAGCTTAATTTGCAAAAAGCCACCGAGCCAGACTAGCACTCTACGAAGATAAGCGCATACGTTTCTGTCGTTATGCTTCAAAAAAACATATACTAATAAAATGCATCTCTATCATTGAAAACCAACACCAAATGCACAATAATATCTATAAGTTTGACATTTTTTATGCATACACGATTCTCAAGATCTCATCAGAAAATCAAGAAATGGGTTTCTCTGAGAAGCTCGTTATCTTCATATTGATGTTCATATCATACTACTCTGATCAAATTACAACTGCACAAGCGCAGGAGCCTGAACCTATTATTTAGCTTGGAGCGTCTGTTCAGGAAGTAATTTCAGTGCAAACAGTCCATACAAAGCCAATCTCAATCTCTTACTCTCATCTCTTTCAACTACATTTACCAACAACGATACAGTCCCTCGGTATGGTTATCGTAACATCACAACCGGAACAGGCTCAGATACTGTTTACGGATCGTTACACTGTCGGGAGGATATTTCACCGGATATATGTTCCAAATGCGTTCAGCTTGCAACTGATGAAGTGGTGAAGGATACTGACGATGGGTGTCCAAATTCAAAAGGAGCGATTATGTTTTACAATGGGTGTATTCTGAGGTACTCAGATAGGTATTATTTCTCTCGCAAGGATCAAGCACCAAACACTGGTTTTCTTACTCCGGCTGATCTTAAAAACCCGGATGAATTTCTAAACGTAACTCTTGGACTGCTAAATGGTTTAGTGGTTAAAGCTGTGAATCATGATAACTCAAGTGGACCTTCTTTATATGCGACTGGTTCGACAAACTACTCGAGTTCCAGTCAAGTCTATGCAATGGTTCAATGTACGCCGGATATAACACCAACTCTATGTGAGGCATGTCTTAGAACATCTATTGGGACGTTGTCTTGTTGTACTGATTCAGAAGGTGGTAGAGTTCTTACTCCTAGTTGTACGTTTCGATACGAGGTCTATTCTTTCTATGGAAAATCTCTGTATACCACTGAAGCTCAATCTCCAGCTCCTCCAATTCTACGATCACCGTCAAATACAACTACTTGTAAGTACTTCGAATGAGTTTGTCAAACTTAAATTCTGATATTAGATATTGAGTGTTCCTTCTAGAAATGATTTTATTTCATTTTGGTTGATAAATGTGTAGCAAATGGGAATAATTGGATGAAACTAGCTGTCGGTATCGCTGTTCCTTTGGGGATTGCAGTACTACTATCACCCTTTGCTGTTTGGTGGTTCCGTTTCAACAAGAGAAAGACGACGGATGATGGCAAATACTACGGTAGGTAGCTTTGAACATGACTCTATGTCTATGTTGTGTGAGGCGCTAGGCGAGGCGAGGCGCCAAGCCCTTCGTTTCGCCTTGCCTAGCGCCTAAGGCGATCAAAATTAAAAAAGATAGAAAATTTAGCGCCTTGGGCGTTTGATTAGCTTAGGCCCCCCCTGGGCAGACTCGTGCGCCTAGGGCGCCTTTCACAACATACCCATATGTCTCTATACCTCTCTTTCAAAACATCTGCTGATCAAGTCATTATTACTATCTTGGTATAGCCCCGAATATGGACCAAGATATTCAAAGTGCAGAATCAGTACAGTTCAATTTCAATATGGTAAGGGATGCAACTAATAACTTCGCCGAGGCTAATAAGCTTGGAGAAGGTGGATTTGGCCCTGTTTATAAGGTTTGTGTATATTGAAACATTTCAACGCAGTCAAAGCTCATACTATATCAATAGCTGAATTTTAAGTATTTGTTGGTATCTTCAGGGCACACTGCGTGATGGACAAGAAGTAGCTGTGAAAAGACTTTCTAAAAGCTCTGGTCAAGGTGATCAAGAATTCAAGAATGAAGTCTTATTATTAGCTAAACTTCAGCATAGGAATCTTGTGAGACTATTAGGCTTTTGTTTACATGGACAAGAGAAACTGCTTGTGTACGAGTTAATGGATGCAAGTCTCGATCATTTCATATTTGGTACGTATGCTTTGTTCTTCTTTGTAAAACGGATTGGTTCAGTAATATGTTAATAGGGAGGCCTAACAAGTTGATAACTGTATTGAATAAAGATACTGGGGAAAAGACGTCTTTAAACTGGGAGAGAAGATACAAGATTGTTGGAGGAATTGCTAGAGGTCTTCTTTATCTTCATGAGGATTCTCGACTCAGAATTATTCATCGGGATCTCAAAACGAGCAATATATTATTAGACGCAGAAATGACCCCAAAAATTTCAGATTTTGGCATGGCTAGGCTTTTCGTTGTAGATCAAACTCAAGCTAATACAATGAGAGTCGTCGGGACATAGTAAGTTTAAAGATGAAACCATGAAACTACTTCATATAAACGTAGATAAATTCATTCTCTAAAGATTCTATGCTGAGAAAGCGGTGGAATTCTTATTCATTGCATTTGCTATTTCAGTGGATATATGGCTCCGGAGTACGCATTGCAAGGACGTTTCTCTGTAAAATCAGATGTTTTCAGTTTTGGTGTCTTAGTTCTTGAGATTCTTAGTGGAAAGAAGAACACTGCATTTTACGAATCCGTAGCAGGTGGTGCACAAGATCTTCTGACATACGTGAGTATAGATGTCTTTTTTCTCCTTCAATGCAAATTGTTTTGTTTTCCCTGCATCTATTCGGTTCAACTTGAGAGAGTAAAACACCAGGAATGCATTCATTTTTTCTCTTCCAGGCATGGAGACATTGGCAAGAAGATACAGCCATGGAACTGTTAGATTCAACATTGAAAGAGAACTGTTCCAGAAATGAATTTATGCGGTGTGTCCACATTGCCCTACTATGTGTTCAAGACAGTATTTCAGATAGACCGACGATGGCCTCAGTCATTTTAATGCTTAATAGCAACTCAATGACACTGCCGTTACCTACACGCCCTGCATATTGTGTTTTCAGATCAAGCAATGGAAGATGCATGGAGTGTGAATCAGGTTTCCGTCACTGAACTGAATCCTCGTTAAAAAAAATATACCACCCTCGCATAAGATCTGAAAATCGCACAAGTGGAAGACAGATGGGAAAAAGTTAGCATAATGTGAATTTTATCAATCAGTTTTTGTGATTATTTTTGTACCTCCAAGGAAGTCATTCACCAACGGCTTGTGGGTAAAACTGTCATGAGATCTCAAGTGGGCTTGGGACATAAGCCCAATTCACCATCCCCTTAACCATTAGTAGGTCCATTACCCGAATTGCATGCAGCCACCACCGCCAACATCAAGTGTGCCACCCTCCGCCAATGGCTAAAAGGATGAAGATTGTTACGGTGTATGTCACCACTTCCTGCGGCAAGTCATCCACCGGGGACACAAAAAAATTTGGACATCAAGATCACCGTTCTATTTTAGTCTAGTTTTCATGAGTTTGATAACGTAGGAAATACCAATTAGTCCTAGAAATAATATATTAGAGTTAGTTTAGTCAAGTTGATTGAGTCAGTTGTTTGTTTGGTCCATTTTAAAAATATATTTTACAGTTTGGTCCTGCAAATTAACATTTGGTCCTAGTCCTAGGGTTTTGTCCACCCACATGGAATATTCTTTTTCTGTTATTAAAATACCCTTTCACTACCGTATATAACCAGAAAAAGCATAATCAGTTTGAGTTTTAATTTCTCTCTCGTACTTCATATGCTGCTGCAGAACAATTTTCTAGGGTTTACAAAGATTGATTTTGTTTTTGATACGAAGATTGATTCGATTTATAGCAAATTAATGAGAAAGCCATTGATACGAAGACTGGTTTGATTTTGGTTTTAAAAGACTGATTCGATTTTTACGGAGTTGATTTGGAATTTACATATCTGATTTGATTTTTACGGAGTTGATTTTGGTTTTCAAAGATTTATTAGATTTTACAGAGTTGATTTTAGAATTACAGATCAAAATTCACGAAGATTTAGATATTCGAAGATTGGAGCTGATTCGATATTTGAAGATTGGAGTTGATTTTAATTCTTCTTGTTTCTGGTGAGTATTCATACTAATTCCTTTTCTCATTGTATTTTTATTTGAAGTAATTTTGTAGATCAGCTGTGTTTCTCTTTTTATCAGGAGTTCATTAGGTTTAGTGAATTAACAAAATTTAATGTGTTTTACGAATCATGTTTAAGTTTATGAATTGTAGATTAGTCTGTTGTTTGATTTTAAGAGCAATGTGAATGAATGAAGTTTCTCTGTTAAGGCTTCATTTTTTAGAATGAACTCTTTCATTGTTAAAGAAGAAGTATTCATGCTGCTTGTTTATCTGTTACTTTGTTATTTTGTTAAGAAGAGGTCTTCATTTTAAGAATGAACCTTTATTTTGTTAAGTTTTTTAGTTGTTCATATGTTGGAACGTACTCCTTTTTTTTAATTAAAAATTTTAGGTGTTCATTTATTGGAATGAATTTCATCTTGTTGTGTGTGTTCATTTGTTTATGTGAAACTTCATTTTTCAGATTCAGTATATCTCTTTCAAGTTGTTATGCAGTTATGTACTACAATGGACATGGTATTCCATTGGAAGTTTCTTTACAGTCGTGACCTGAAAATATATGTTTGTGATTATTGGAGATCCTTGATTCCTCAGAGCATAAGATTTAGTCATGGCGAAGGTTGTGATAAAGTGTTCATCAATTGTGATATTGCTCTTCAAGGTCTAATTGTTGTTTCTTGTTCAAAGCAATTGTTACATTTTGATTTGTTAGTCGAGGAGGATTCTAATGTTGGTGCTTATAGCTTCATCTGGTATTTCCACGTAGTCGCTCAGTGAAAATGAATCATGTGCTGAGTCCAATGAGACTTCAAAGATTAAATACCTGACGGAAGGTCATGAGGAATTAAAACCACTTTTGTCTGACGGTTGGGAGGATATTTTTAAAGGTATTGGTCAAGTTTTTCATGGTGGTGTTGATGGGGTGCACTTAGTTGTCGACAAATATTGTAGCAAGTCTCCTCATAAAGGTGCAAAAGTTAAGAATGATAGACTTAGGTTCACAGTTAAGTGTGGTAGGAATGCAGATTGTCCTTGGTATCTGTACATTATTCCAATTAAAATACTATTAAAAGTGTCTTTGCTATCAAGGAATTCAATAGGAATCATACTTGCGATGGTGCTTATAAGCTGAAGGATCCCCCTGTGAAGAATAAGAAATTGACTAAACATCTATTCAAGGATCAAATACAGTCAAATCCTTCGATAAATCCTTTGGATATCGTTGCTCATGTGAAGAATTATTACGGTAGTAACATAAATTACCATCATGCTTATAAAGGAAAGGAAGCATCTCATTCAGAGATATATGGTGATGATATAAAAAGTTATGCATATATTGTTTGGTATGTTGATATGTTAAGTTTGAATTTAATAAAAGAGACTAAACGGTTTGAGAGGCTTTTCATTTTTTTTGCTTCCTGTATCGAAGGATACAAATTCATTCGCCTTATGCTTTATTGTGATGCAACATTTCTCACTGGGAGATTCAAGGGAACGTTGATGGTTGCCACTGGCGTGAATGGGAACCACGGTAAATTTCTTTCATTTCTGTATAACTCACATTTTTGTTTCATATATTTCCTTTAAATGAACTGACTGCATTCTTTGATTTTTAGTTCATAGTTGTTACTGAACTGATTGTTCCCTTTTGATTAGTTCATATTGCTAGTTCACAGTTCTTGACGAACTGATTGTTTTCCTTCTTGATTAGTTCATATTGCTAGCTTCATAGTTCCTAATGAACTGACAACTTTTAGTTCATACTTCTAAATGAACTGATAGTTTTCCAAATGAACTGGCATTTTCATCTCATGTTTTCTCAGTGAACTAATAGTTTCAGTTCTTTTGTTTTCTTTCATTATGTGGGTTTTTTTCCTTTTGCGTTCGCTTTAGTTCCTTCTGAAGACATTGAAGGTTGGGAATGGTTCATGGAAAATTTGCAGTATTATGTCGACTCTCGTCCTATCACCTTTATCATTGATCGTCATGAAGGGCTGAAGCAAAGTATTCCTAAGGTTTTTCCTAACTCGCATCATAGTTACTGTTTTTATCATTTGAAGAATAACCTCCCTATCAAGAAATGACATGAGAAGTATAAACAAGTACTGGATTTATTCCATAAAGCAGCATATCGTTACAGCGTTGCTAAATATGAGTATGCTTTGAATGAGATGTGTATTATTTGATGTGGTTGGGTTGCCAAGTACCTCAGAAATATCGATCCCAAGCACTGGGCAAATGCTTTATTCGTAGGATGTAGGTATGAGACATACTTATCAAGTATTGCAGAATCTTTCAATAGCTGGATCCATCGTGAAAGGAATTTGCCTCCAACTTCTCCTGTTGATGAGCTCAGGATAAAGATCATGAGGATGAGTTCAGAAAGGCGCGAGCTTGGTAGAACTTATCTAGATAATTTGACTCCCATCATCAAATCTATACTCGAGGCACATGTCGATATAGGTCGTCCATGGAATGTTACCGAGTCAGGTAACGATATAGGTTTTGTGAGTGTTAAGGGTTATACAAGAGCATTTAAGCTTGAAAATGAAGGATATACGAGTTGGGGTTTTCCTTGTAATTGTGTTATATAAGGTTATTCTTCATCATGGGCATCGCCAAAAAGTTGTTAAACCACAAAAATATATTTTTTCTCTTCTATTAGTATTTTTTTATCATATATGTCAATATTTTGAATTTCATAGTTGGTGTGTTATTTTTCATAAACCTAGATATATGGCGAATCTTATATACTTGTTAAGAAACTGGAATATTAAGTGAATCATATTTTTGCAAATATGGCAAGGAGAAACATGTGTATTCTCAAAGGGGTTTATAATTCTTAATTTTGATTCTGGGTGTCTAGTATGATGAAAAAAGTACACCGATTGTGTTATTAAAATCTTATTATGCATAGGACTTTTCATGAAATATATTTATTTACAACTTAAATATCTGAAATTATTATGAATATTATGTTTTGGATATTCAAGAAAATGAAAATATGATGAAGAAAAAACTTAGTTTATTAGTGCGTGATGATTGTTAATTTTCAATTTCTCATTCGAATGACTTTAGTAAAAATTTAGCTACGAGTTTTGTTATGACGTATAATGTAAATATGTAAGATTTTTTAAGCCATACATATTTGACTTTTATATTGCTCACATGATCTTATGAAATATCGTAACATCAATATAAACAAACTTATTAAGTTTTATGTGTAAGCACAGATTAATACACACGGTTTTAGTATTAAAATATAATTATTTATAAATTTATGTGTGTAAGTTGTCTCAACTTGCCGCTGTTTCTCAAACAACTCTCTAGAAACAGATTTTCTTCATCAATTGAAAGGTTTTTAATGGATCGAGAAATTCTTGAGACCAATTTTGATGATGCTGCGACTATTGCAGGGGTTTGCCTTCAGCGAACGCTACTGATAGACGCGTTTATGTGTCTAATATGTCTCATTTGTATGTATTGTTAGTGCTCGATTTTGTATTTATTGTGTTATTTTATGTCTTTGCAGGAAATTTTAGAGAAATAAGTCCTTGCGGCGAAATGGGCTCGAAAAGTAGTGTTTTACACTCCAGGACAAAGTACTAAAGGCACCGCAGAAATGCACCGGAAGCACCCCAGAAATGCACCGGAGGAACCCAAAAAAATGTTGGAAACACCCCAGAAAAATTACTAAAGACACCTCAAGGGACATGTGTTATTCGGACTCTAGCAGCGGATAAGGGGCGACCACTGGATAAGGGGTGTCCTTCTTCTCAAATTCAAATTTCAGTTTTGGAGGGAAAATTTTTTTCTTCCCTGGCAGATTTCAATCGGATATTTGGAGGGGTTAGAGGTAGACTAAACCTCTGATTCTTGTTGGGTAGACGTGATATGGATATGGGAAGCTATTTTGGTTGTTGGAATTGATCCAGTTGGGCTTGAGGTTTAAAGAAATCAGAGAATACGTGGTTGAGAAAAGATACTCGGGATTGTGTCGATGCTGTATGGAAGATGGCATGCGTTTGCAACGTCTTGACACATTCCTTGATGATCTGGGAGCATGTTTGGAGCGTGTAAACACTGGTTGACAGCGTGAGTAGGCAAGAAAGGAAAGAAAACAATCCGAGAATATTTTCTCTTTACTGTCGAGTCATGCGAAATATTTTGAAGTTATGGAGAGATTCCCTGTTGAGTATAAATAAGTTTCTCCAGGTACAAGGAATGGTGTCGAGAGTTTGGGGTCGATAGGAGAGCTCAGGAGCGAGAAATCAAGAGTTGATGAAACTCTGTTTCTGCTCCTGCTGATGATGAAGAACACCAAGAACACGAAGAACAGACTCGCAGGGACAGTCATTTATCAACAGTGAAACAGATTCACAGGCGTGGGTCGTAGGTGTGGGTCTTAGAACCACAACGACAATAGCACTTCCCTTTTATCGTTCTTTTGCGACGCTTCCTGTGGGCCGCACATTAGCTGTTTACACCATTTTCTCTTCTTCTCTTCATTGTAAACACCATTTGAGCAATAAATAAATATTTTGAGCGTGTTTTTATCATGATGAGCTAAACCCAACACTAGGACGACGGAGGAGGGTGAATTTCATACACGGGTAAATTTATTTTATTCTTTTTTATGACTTTTGCATTAATTTAAAATTGAAATATGATTTGAATTAATTGGTTGTTATTTAATTTGATGATGTATGCTTAGCTTAGGTGTTTTGATACATCATGCTTAGGACTTACAATCGATGTTTTGAGAATCTATCTTGGCAAAATCAGAGTCCATGTTAATTTTATTGAGTTTTAAATTGTCAAAGAATATATGAATGAACCCTGTGTAGTGAATTCGGCCAAATCCTTAGTCCCAGTACCTCTCGCCCATTGTTAATATTTTTGTATATATAAATTTTATCAAATCTTTAAATTTAATCTTCACAAGTCCGAGAAACGAATCCTATTTACTACAACCCCATCAAAATCTATAATCAGCTACCGTGAGGGATAAGATGTATTTGGTCATTCAAGGGTTTACTGATTTGGTAGCTGCACACAATGTCCAAGTACTCCAAGAGGAAACAGCAAGGTCGCTCAGAAAGTTCATCTAGCAGGCTGTTGACAGACCTGGTCCTGATGAAAACAAACCTAGTCCCTTGTGTAGTCGTTTTAAGACATTCAACTGGTACTGATTTTTATAATTTCAGTTATGAATCCTTTTTAAGTAAAAAAATAAAAATAAATAAATAAATTATGTATGTAAGCATTTGTTGGTGGCTTCATATAAGGGTAAAAGTTAGTGTGTTTTTTTAAAAAAAAATTATGATACATCCAAAAAAACTTATGAGGTTGCATATGATTTATTTTAATATGAATTTGACGAGATATCATATAAAAAGAAAAATTAGTTGTTATTCATCACGATGCTCCAAAAATTTGTTATCCCTAGAGTATCCAAATACATTGTATTAACCGTCTGTGAATACATCAAAGTTTATCTTGCATCTGTGAGTGTTTGGAGGCCTAGGGTAAAATGTTGACAATTGAAAAATGTATTGAGTTGAGACAGAATCACTCATGCGGAACAAAGAGAGTGAAAATCATACTACGAAGTTGGTTGTAATGAAAGGAGGTACGGCTATTGGGTTAATAAATAAATAAAAAATATTATGGCATCAGATGGTTATACAGTGATTTAGTAACGGAAAAATTATACGAACAGATTGTTTTCAATATGTTACCTCATATTTTAGAAAAGGAAATATGGATTTGGAGTATTATACTAAACTTAAACTTAGATGTGTTTATAAAGTTGTTTGAGCATTGCTTTGTTGAACCCACTAAGCGTTGGTATGTCAAGTTTGGTTGTCATATTTTAGTATCAAAACTCAAATAGAGTCGCTTGATTAAGTTTACTAGAGTCAACGTCGTTTAGGTTAGACTAGAAAGTCTAGGAATGTTGATACATACAAGTATCACTCCGAAGACTAAAAGAACGCGAAGACGTATCGAATACAACGAAGACATCATCCTTTTACATCAGGTTAGTAATACTGACTTAACTTGTTTTTAATCTTATCGTTTCTTTCAAGTCGTTTAAGATTGAAAACATAACATGCGAAGATACATGTGATATTCTAGTATTAGACTTGGTCATATTATTATGATCAAAGTGTCAACGAAGTATATACCATTTGTTGAATGCTTTGATATGATATATTGAATTACAAAGTATAACGTTTATCTTTTGAACTTCATAAATGCGAAATCGACATAATTTATGTAAATTTTTACTTGATTGTGTATTGAATATAAGTATGATATTATCCTAGGAAACTATGTTTTATTACATTGGTTTAAGGAAGTAGATATATGAACTTGTTTCGTAATCGAAAGGAAATCACCGGATAACAGGAACGCTTAGTCAGCGGATCATATCTAATTAAACCACCTTGAGGTACACTTACAAGATGTAACTCAATCGAACACATTAGGGTTTGTGAGTTTAGGTTGATCCCATTAGTTATACTCAGTATGCTCGGTTCACTTGTTGATGTTATCTTCACACGCGATCGCTCCACAGAATCCCTCAGCAAGTCTCACGTTTTCTACTGTTGTAGGAGATGCTTAACAATTACGGATCACTTAATTATCTACGAGCATTAAATTGATCAATAGATTAATTTGGTTTTCCTTACAAATGATTTGTAAATCAATCATAAATATTGGATATGGTTAAGACAAACGATAAGATGATTAAAACTCTGAATAAGCTTGTATAACCGAAAAAGCTTTATGTTTAGAACATTTAATTCATCCATAATCAAATAAACATTTAACTACTCATGTTACAAAGAAGAAGATATCTCACGGTTAAGCCCTAAAGGGGTAAATCCTAGAATTATAAGATGTAAAATCCAGCATCTCTCTATCTTTCGGTGATGAAACCCTAATCAAAACTTGTTCCGAAGTTGTGTAGAAGTCTCCTTTAGGGCATATCTCGCTAAAAGGGTAAACCCTAGAATTAAGTGCCTCCTTCTATCTTTCGGTGATGAAACCCTAATCAAAACTTGTTTTTAAGCTGTGTAGAAATTTCCTTAAATACCCTAACAATCTTAGAATTTGGTAATTCTTCGGAACTAGGTTTTCCATATTTGGAAAGTATTTTGCAAATTCTTGGAGGTGGGGATCGGTCCTTCCATATATACCCACTAGGAACCTTTAAGATGTTTTGCACGTAACTTTTGTATATGAACTCAGAATGACCTCATACTTTTTTCATTATTTTCATCTCTTCATTCTATACATAAAGTTGAATCCTCCTGAATTTTGTCGAGTTCCATATGGTATTTAGTCCACGCTCACTTCTATGTCCGTTTCAGCATTTTTTTGATCCTTTTGGATGTTTCTACCTAAATAAGATAAACAAAAGAAAACAAGAGTAATACAAGGTAATATACAAGAATATAGATAATACAATCATGAAATTGACAAAAATATAGTAAATTATGCAATTATCAATGGTGTACTTACCATCACGGTGGTTGCGGAACCATCCTGATTATTTTTTATTTTTGTTTATCCTCCTGGAAGATTTTGGTATATTTTCAGATGGGTTTTGAAAACACAGGGGGTACCAAGATACACCACCAACTTTTTCTTAGGAAATCTTTATGGACAACTCAACATAACTCCAAGAGTAAAAACTCAATCAAGGAAAGTGCATAGAGTTATATCTCTCTCTCTCTCTTGTTGTTAGAACTGAAAAAGCGGGCAGTGCTCTAACAAGAACATTTACAAAATTGAATCCGTGATCCTAACTAACAAAGAGAGTTCTTGGACGGTACCAAAGACCAATGTCCAAGGATCAATCAAGTCTTTTCCAACTAACAAGGTTGGACCTAGCTTCTGTGATTGATCAACGCACAACATGTGATATTTCAATTATAAAGATAAACAATATAATGTGGAAAAAGAAATAACACATACACCAGAAGTTTTGTTAACGAGAGTTCTTGGACGGTACCAAAGACCAATATCCAAGGATCAATCAAGTCTTTTCCAACTAACAAGGTTGGACCTAGCTATTGTGATTGATCAACGCACAACCTGTGATATTTCAATTATGAAGATAAACAATATAATGCGGAAAAAGAAATAACAAAGACACCGGAAGTTTTGTTAATGAGGAAACCGCAAATGCAGAAAAATCCTGGGACATAGTCCAGATTGAACACCATGTTGTATTAAACCGCTACAGACACTAGCCTACTACCAATTAACTTCGATCTGGAATGTAGTTGAGCCCTAAATGGAAATCCACTGCTTAAGGTACAGTCGCGCTCCTTACGCCTCTTGAATCTCGCAAGATTCTGTGATTCCTTAGCTGATGTCACCCACAACTAAGAGATGCTTCAACCTCAATTGAAGACTTTGAACCAAATATGCCTCCCACATATTAAACATATATTTGATTTCCTGATTTACGATCTAAACGGATGATCAGATCAAACGATAGATCCAGGTGATGAAAATCGATAGAAACTTAGACAAAATTTTGGCTATCCTCAAAATCCGAAGTCTACATAACTTTTCAGTTCATAAACCGGTTTGCACACTTATGCAATTACCAAGTTCCGGACTCTAGCGAACTTTTTAGTTCACGTACCGGTTTTCAAACTTTGACCCAACTCAAAGTTCCAGAGTTTGCAAACTCTTAGACCTTTGTCGGTTCCGGAGTTCACAACACATTCATCTTGCGCACCAGTTTGGGTACTAAACTGGTTCTAGAACATATAACTGTTTTGGTTCGCATGCTGGTTTGAATATTTTAACCAGGTTCCCTTACCACAGTTCCACAATTGTTTGTATACGAATATACGTACCTACCCGGATCATGAAACAAACAGATTTTCCCATGACGTACATACGAATATGCATATCACACAAATCTGAAAGTCGATATATAGCTACTCTGCTACGTGTACGAATACATGTAATACGACTTCAGACATATAATAGTTTTCTCGGTTTGTAAGACTGATAACACTTTCTTGTATTCCGAATATAGTAGTTATATATTACTCTAAATCAATTCGAAATATTCCTGAATAACAACAATGACACCTATCACTGCTCCAGGATATTTTCGAATGATGAACTTGAATCATGATTTGGTTCCGAACAATAAATTTTTCTCCACCGAATTTGATCAAGTATGAACAAATGTTCATTAAGCTTAGTCGTTATATTTCGAGAAATTCGTAAACTAAATGATTAGTTCTCGCCTCGAAATTCTTGTCTATGCAAGCTAGTCTAATTATTTATGCGACAATCGTCTCAAGATAGAAAAGTGAATATAACTTGAGAAATAGGTGGTTCAGTCTTCACTTACCTTTTGTTGATGACGTTCTCCTTCAAAAGCTTCGGTTGATCTTCGCCTTCAAACGGTAGAACACAAATGATCTATTTAATACATATGGATGACACTGTCGTTAATTACACGCGCTGTATATTGTGTTTCAGATCATGCAATGGAAGATGCATGGAGCGTGAATGAGGTTTCCGAGACTGAATTGAATCCTCGTTAAAAAAATTTCCCACCCTTTCAAAAAATCTGAAAATCGCACAAGTGGAAAATAGATGAGAAAAAATTAGCATAATTTGATTAATTATATCATTAAGAAATTTTATGAATAAGTTCTTGTGATTATTTTTCTACCTCCAAGGAAGTCATTCACCACCAGCGGCTTGTGGGTAAACTCACTGTCATGAGATATGTCATGCGGGCTTGGGACATGAGAATCTACCCACATAAGCCCAATTTACCATTCCCTTAACCATTACCCGAGTTGCATGCACCATGGTGACCACCGCCAACATCAAGTGTGCCACTGCCACCTCCACCAACGGCTAAAAGTATGAATATTTTTTCCGTGTATGCCAACTCCTCCTGCGGAAAGTCATCCGGCACGGGACACAAAAAAAAATTGGACTTCAAGATTATCGTTCTATTGTTTTTCAACGGATTTTAATCTAGTTCTCATGAGTTTGATAATTTTGTTACACAAACCATCTTAATGAATCTTTTTGTACGAGAGATTAAAAAAAAGAAAAAAAAACTATTCTTCCTTTCAAATATCAGTTTCGATTAGTTCTCTTAAAATTATTTGAATCAAATGTCATGGAAGTAGTTGCAAGACTCTAATAAAAAGTAGTAGGACACTTTGGGTTAGGAATAGCCGAGTCTAACAGGAATAAGAATTGATTTATTTTTAGACTTTGATACCATGTTCTTTTCATTTTTAACATTTTCTTGTTGTATCTATTTCGTTTTTTCTCTTTTTAAAGTTAGATAACAATTCTAAACCGCCCCCTCGAGTAAGAAGTCCTGCATTAACACTCTATTTAATTAAGGTAATTGAGATTAGGAGGGAGACTTGCTTTATTACAATTTAAAAGAAGAGAAAAAATTGACAAACTCCATGTGTTTTCTTGTCTTTGAGATAGATGACTTCTAGAAGGATAGCAAGTATACCCACCATTATTCATTCAACTCTAGGTATTTTTTACTTGAGATGAAGTGAATTAATAACATTCTACAGAGTTACTAGCCGTTTAAAGATGCTAGTAACTCTGAAATTCTAGGAGTAACTTTTAAAGATGCTTTGTATGAAGGTTTGAATTTTCTTCGTGTAACTATATTTCAGAGACATCACTCGATCTAAATTTTGAATGGCATAGATTAGTAGACTCCGCTGATTAACTTAAAATTTTACTGGTAAAACCGTTTTCAAGAGTTATGAGAGATGTGATCATCATATTATCTTGAAAGCGGATTTGAAATACAAATATACGATTATTATCATGTAGGAATTACCAATAGGTACCATTATAGTGTTCTTAGTTAGTGGCAGGTCCACCCATTAAAGCCCACTAATCAAAGGTCCATAATTAAGAGAAAACATGAAAATGGACCAAATTTTTTAAGCTCAGGTCCTGTACACGTGCGGGACAAATTGTGCGAAATTTCTAAATACCTAAACTACCCTTCCAATCCTACATATATTAAAGCAGTCTATTTCAAAGTTTCTAAAAAAAAAATTCAGCCGATTATTCTTGGGAAAATTCTGCTCTCTTTCTTCTTCTGGATTTGGGACTAGGGTTTCTGAAGATTTCTTCTGCGATTTTTAACAGGTATGTTGCTTAATCTTTTCGTTTTCTTCTTTCTGCTACAGTTTAATGGAGATAGGTTGTGTTCTGTTTTTCTTTATGATTCTTGTTCGTTTTTATTCAGTTATTTGGTTAGATTGTTAAGTTTTTAGTTTATTTTATCTTTCGATTTGATTATCTTTCTGTTTTCTTTTCAAAATCAGTTTTGTTTTCACTTTCAGATTGTATTATCCAGCAGTACATATATGACATACTCATTGTTTCTGCTACAGTTTTTGAATCATTATAAGATTTGAATTTTGGATCATGGAGATCGATTGTGTTCTGTTTGTTTTTTATGAATCTTGTTCGTATTTATTCAGTTATTTGGTTAGATTGTTAAGTTTTTAGCTTATTTTAGTTCGATTTGATTATATTTCTGTTTTCTTTTCAAAATCAGGTTTGTTTTCACTTTCAGATCGTATTATCCAGCAGTACATATATGACATACTCATTGTTTATGCTCTTGGATTCTGTTTCTTGCATAGATCTTTCACTTTTTTTAGTTTGACCCATCAGTACGTATGTGAAATACCATATTACGTGCTTCGATTCTGCTGTTTTTCCTAGATTCTTAGTTATTCTTTGTCATGCAGTTGATTTTGTAGTTCATGAATCTGCAGTACATATATGGCATACTCATAGAAACTGCTCTTAGAATCTGTTTCTTTCATATATCTCTCACTTTTTTTAGTTTGACCCATCAGTACGTATGTGAAATACTGTATTTTAATACTGTTACATCTTTGTGACATTTGCAGGTTCAAAACATGTCTGATGCAGAGTGTTCCAATCCAAATACCTACTGCTATGCATACATTTATTATAATCATCATCATTTTGCTCACCTGGTTACTTTTAAGTCTAGTATTGATGACCTGAAATTTCTTATTTGTGAAAACTGGAGAACCTTGAACCCTTCTGAGATTATCATCACTTATGTTGAGAATGGTGTCAAAGTGCCTGTGATTGCTGACTTTGCTGTGTTTTTGCTCCTTTTTTAGTCTTACCCTTCAGTACTTCTGTGAAATACTGTAATATGTCTTTCGATTCTCTTATTTTTCATAGATCTGTCACCTGTTGTTGTCATACTGTTGATTTGTAGTTCATGAATCTTCAGTACATATATCGCATACTGATAGGAAGTGCTCCTTGTTATGTTTAAGGAGAAGTGAAGTAGATGCAGGCATACAGTGGAGTTGCAATAATGGGTGCTGTTGTACAACAACCCAATCTTTTTACTAAAGGTTCTTCAACTTTTTTTCCCAAGTTGGGTACTACAACTGCGGATAGATTACCTTCTCAAGTTAGGCAGACCCTGAAGTACGTTCAATAATTGATAGTGAGAAGAATCGTCAGTTTAACAGCTTGGAGCTCATTGCTTCAGAGAATTTTACATCTCGCGCAGTGATGGAAGCTGTGGGTTCTTGTCTCACAAACAAGTATTCAGAAGGGCTTTCTGGTAAAAGGTAAAGATGGTGCTTAATGTTGTATTTTTTCCCTGTATTTGTATTGAAATGCATTTTATCATTTCATTCTGCAATGTAGGTATTATGGTGGCAATGAGTACATTGATGAGCTAGAGACACTTTGTCAACAAAGGGCGTTGTTCATGTAACTGGCACAGGGTCTTGATCTTCCTCATGGAGGTCACTTGTCACATGGATTTATGACTCCTAAAAGACGGGTATCTGGGACTTCGATTTATTTTGAATCGATGCCCTACCGTCTTGATGAATCAACAGGTGCTGCTCTGCATTCTTATATTGTGTAATGACTATGTGGTCTATTTTTGTTCATTTATAATTCGTTGATAATTTGCATTCATTACCAAATTCACTTGCAGGCCTTATTGATTATGATATGCTTGAGAAAACTGCCACCCTCTTTCGACCAAAACTCATCATTGTTGGTGCTAGTGCTTATCCTCGTGATTTCGATTATCCTCGAATGAGAAAGGTATACACATACATTTTGATTGTCAACAGTTGTTATTCTTAGTGATCAGAGAATCAGACTAGTTAACCCATTACGCACACCTAATTCCCTTTCCTGCTATGTTTCTTGAATATTGCAGATTCTGTTGGGGCTTTTCTCATGATGGATATGGCTCACATAAGTGGTCTCGTTACTGCATCTGAACTTGCCGACCCATTTGAATACTGTGATGTTGTAACAACCACCACTCACAAGGTACACCTAGTCACATTCATGAAGTCTGCAAGACTGCAACTACTGACACCAACACAAGCAGCATTTGTTTATATTGGTTTAGGTTCAAGGGTCATGTTGTTTACTATGTATTCTGTTTCAATTTGCAGTCATTACGAGGTCCCAGAGGTGGCATGATTTTCTTCAAGAAAGATTCTGTTCTTTGGGTTGATATGGAATCTGCGATTAACAATGCTGTTTTCCCAGGGTTACAGGTAACTAAAACTGTAGCGGTTATTTGTGATTTATCATTGGTTCAACATTATAACATTTTTTAGGTTTGTTACAGTTGTTTTTCGTGTATGAATTGACAGTACATATATGGCGTACTGATACAAAACTCTTCTAATTTTGTTTTATTTGAAGTTTTTCCAATTTTTTTGGTTCGATCCATGAGTATGTATGTATAATACTGATGGGAAGTTCTATTTGCTGTGTTTTTGCTCCTTTTTTAGTCTTACCCTTCAGTACTTATGTGAAATACTGTAATATGTCTTTCGATTCTCTTATTTTTCATAGATCTGTCACCTGTTGTTGTCATACTGTTGATTTGTAGTTCATGAATCTTCAGTACATATATCGCATAATGATAGGAAGTTCTCCTTGTTATGTTTGATTCAGTACGTATATGAAATACTGAAATAGATGCTCTTTGTTACGTTTGATTCAGTACTGGAATTGGATATGGAGATGATCTGGAGCTGCAATTCAGAACTTATTGCAAGAAATGACAGATTTTGAATGATAGGAACAGGAGTTGTTGTTGGTTCAGATTTGCAAGCTTGTGAAATTGGTGGTGGTCTTGATGAAGTTACAAATTGGTTGTGACGTGTGTTTGAAAGAAGGTGTGCTGCAAATGGATTTGGAGGAACATAGAAGGTTGGGTTGCTACATTGTATGATCCTACAATGTATGTGATATAATACGTTTTCTAATTTATTTATCATTGATTCTTACAGATTTGTACTCTACCTGGAAGCAGTGCAGCAAATATGTACTCGAATTTGTAAGCATTCAGATATATAATCGGATTTGTAAGCAGTACGACAGATATGTACTCAGATAGATATGTACTCAAATTTGTAAGCAGTGTAGCAAATATGTACTCGAATTTTTAAGCAGTGTACCAGATATGTACTCAAATTTGTAAGCAGTGTAGACACACACGTTTGGTAGTAATGGGCATTATGGAAATTTCCATGTTTTAATTAATTTTGGACCTCCGGATAAAATAAAATTCCGGTTGAACCCTACTATAAATAACTATATGGGCCTAGGACCAAACAAGAAATTTTCCTATTATCATTGAGTAGAAAAAAACCATGATGTCATCTTAGTGTCAGCTTTATCTCTGTATCATCACTTAAAAATGTTTTAATGATTTCTTCTTCCTTGATCATTGAACAAAAGAATTTCCTAAGCCGCATGCGGTATGTTTTCTTTATTTTCCAAACCAATCCTATAATGATTCAACACCTTTTGCCTTTTTTCTTTCGGAAGTACTTTTATTCTTTCTTTTAAGAACAGATGGATTTACAACTAGTGGAGTGGAGCTGGTTTGGTAAATCGGAATATCAATAATATACCACATTAATTTTGGTGTAGGGTCTTCTATCTTTTTGTTGTTATTACACCGGTATGATTTGTTTTTGGCCTCTGATTAATTGGGTTGGACACGAAGAGTATCCTTCTTATATGCCCATCTTCATTGCACTTTCTTATTTCCTGATCAAGAGAAGAAATCCAAAGCATATGATCACAAAATTCGGGTAATAAGTTTGGATTTTTTTTTGATCAGATATAAGTTTGGATTTTGGCTTCACTCTATTCTTAAGTATTTAACACTGTCATCCACTAAATGCAATATAAAGGCTATATTAGTTTTGTAACTTTCATGGAAGATAATTCTAGATTGTAACTCTTAATTATTCATGCATGAACTTCCTGTAACTTTAATATCGAATTACTAACTTTCTAACAGTCATAGATAAACAGAAGCAGAAACAAATAGTTAATGAAGTTGTGCGGTGGCTTTCTCCTTTAAAATAATGTGTAGTGGTAGTAGGTAACCTGACAAGCAAAGAAAAGAGAAAGAAAGGGATTGGGTAGGTGAAGATATCTACAGTGATTAGAAACACAAGAAGCAAAAAGAAAAGATATATAAGTATCACTTTCCTCATTCTTCTCTCCAACTCACAAATTCTCCACTTCTCCTCCTCCAATTCTACACCCAATTTCCTGATCAATCAAACAGCTATAACTCAAAATGGGTTCAGGCCATCACAGCAAACACAAAGGTGATCATCATGAAGAAGAAGAAGATTCCAAAGATAAACAAGAAGAACAAGCATGTATGTTCGCATTACAATTGGCTAGTGCATCAGTACCAGTGATGGTATTGAGAGCTGCAATTGAAATGGATGTTTTGGAGATAATGAACAGAGCTGGTCCAGGTTCTGAACTTAGTGCTGCGTATATTGCATCGCAGATTCTTAATGTTACGAACCCGAATGCTAGTATCATGCTTGACCGTATGTTGAGATTATTGGCTAGTTATAAGATTCTTTCTTGTTCTGACAGAACTCTTGATGATGGCACAACTGAGAGAGTCTATGGTCTTGAACTTGTTTGCAAGTTTCTTGTTAAGGATGATGATGGTGTTTCAATGGCTCCTTTGCTTCTGATGAACCAGGATAAGATCTTATTGGAGAGCTGGTAATTTCACAATCCATCGCAATTTGTATTCATAATCATGCATTGATTAACTGATTCTCAAATCTTATTTCTCTGTGTTGTTCAGGTTCCATTTGAAAGACGCGGTTGTTACCGGCGGTATCCCATTTAATTTGGCATACGGCATGAACGCATTCGAATACCCAGCAACAGATGCAAGGTTCAACACGGTGTTCAACAAAGGAATGTCAGATCACACCGCAATTTTCATGAAGAAGATTTTAGAAACGTACAAAGGTTTCGAAGGTATAAATTCCATCGTAGACGTTGGCGGAGGCGTCGGTGTCAGTCTAGACATGATTCTCACCAAGTACCCATCCATGAAAGGTATTAACTTCGACTTACCTCACGTAATCAAAGACGCTCCAGTTTACGAATCCGCAGTCGAACATGTCGGAGGAGATATGTTTGTGAGTGTTCCAAAAGGGACTGATGCTGTATTCATGAAATGGATTCTACATGACTGGAGTGATGAGTTCTGTACCAAAGTTTTGAAGAATATTCATGATGCTTTACCTGAACATGGTAAATTGATACTAGTGGAATGCATTATTCCACCAACATGTGAACCAACTCTTGAAGCTTTAGGTGTTTACCATGTTGATAACATGATGATGGCTTATAACCCTGGTGGCAAAGAAAGGACTGAGAAAGAATTTGATGCTTTGGCTAAAGCAACTGGATTTTCTGGTGTTAAGCTTATCTGTTCTGCTTTTAACACTTGGATTATGGAGTGCCACAAGAATTAATTATGTCCGTCCAGTGTTTGTGCCTATTTCCATGATCAGTTTCTTTTGTTAATTTTGCTTTTCTGGTTTTAAGTTTCTTTTATCTTACACTTTTTATTTATGTAATGATCGATCAATTTAATAAAAAAATAATTGTGTTTATGTTCGAACAGATCTCCATTTCTCCATTTTCTAAATCAGGAACTTCTTTGACTAGTGGCTTCAAAAGCTAGCAAATTGGAATTTTTCTACCATAATATGACTACTCCAAAGTGTAATACGCCACTAACCGCTACAACTTTAAAATGTGAGCATTGTCCATTGAATACGAAAAGTTGGATTGCGATAGCCAAATTGGTAGAAGAATTCTTCGAGCAGGTGTACAGGTTCCTACTAACAGACAAAGAATTAGTTTACCTAATGGAAGAACAAGTGCAACGAAAGCAGCAAGACAAGACCTACTCTACTGATGGACGCAAATCACTATTTTAAAATTTTATTTTCGCATTGAAAATAAATTATGGATTATACTCATCAGACCAAAGGATCCATCCGTCTATCATTCATTGGTTTAAGTACATTTTTTACTATTGTGTTTTGCCACTAATTCAACGTGGGCTGCAACATTGTCTAAATATTTCTCGACGACTTTGATTTTGATGGTCACATGAATAACCACGGGATTTAAGGTTGGTCATGCTGGAATCTCATGTATGGAACATTTCAAAAGAAAACGACATACTATATTAACGTGACCATGAGCTTGACGTTCTAACCACTCGCTAGATAACTCGAGAGATTATTGCTCCACCGTACCTGAATGTGGTGGTCCGCTGGCCTGGCCCCATGGACCTAGTTAGCAATTCGGGATTCGGCAAACGTACGGAACGGCAAACGTACGAGTATTATACGGTTTTGTAAAATCCAGATTCGATCCAAAATTCAGTCAACGGGACGTGATTCGTCAGTAATTCGGAACGGCATACGTACGTGTATAATTCGATTTATAAATGTGAGTTCGGCTCTGAAAATTCGGTATCTATATATAACAAATAATTTGTATTTATAAGGTCACAGACCAATTTTTATGCATATGTGTGAGTTATTTAAAGAAAAAATAAACTTAATATGATGATATTAATAATATATACAACATTAGTTATCCAAGAGGACGTCGTATGGTGGTTTAGATGCTTGGTTAGTGAGTTTGAGATCTCTCTCACCTTCACCTTCAAATCTCTTCAGTCGTTTTTGTTTCATAAAAATTACAACACGTCTAATATTTGGTCGTGTATGCTCGGAAGGCAGTAAAGCCCAAAAAGTGGAGTCTTTGAAAAGTAAAAGCTAAAGAATTTATGGCGAATTAAGCGGACGTATCATTCGGAATACGTAAAATTCGTGAACGGTTCGCGAATAATCCGGGAATGCCACATAATACGCTACTTGGGTTCGGAATTGCAAACATACGCGAATAAGACGGTAAAATTCGTGATACGGAAAAATTCGCGAATGATTCGCGAACTTACTAACTAGGCCCATGGATACTCTCATTTCACAGAACTCATTATTGCTAATAGAGGGTATCAATTTATTTGGGGGTGTACCAAATATCATAGACAAAACAACTTGTTACCTTTGAATTTGTACACCCCTAAGCAAACTAATACTCCCATTAGCATCCAGGAAAAAAAACCCCACAAAAGCAGATTCTTGTTAGTGGACCATAGACCACAGTCGAAGACTTCATGTCTTGGTCTTTTTTCCTTCATCTTTCTCGATAAGTCTTTAACATTCTTTTTTGTTTTGGCACAAACTAAGTCTACATTGATTTGTTACGGAGATTTTGATAAAGTGATCCAGTTTTGAATTAGGGTAAAAAAAGTGTCCCCGTTTTTTTGTATTTTTCTAAACTGCCCTGTTTTTTCAAATAACGCTTTCCATCCCGTTAAATGCAAGGTGGCAGTTATCTCACCTGTTAAAATGTCATATTTACCCCTGAACTATGTTGTGAACTATGAACCCTAACCATGAACCCTAAACCTCTAATCCTAAACTATATCGTGAACCATGAACCCTGAACCATGAACAACGAAGCCTGAACTATGAACCCTAAACCCCTAATTACCCTGAACCCTGAGTTATATCTTGAACCATGAACCCAGAACCATGAACTTTGAACCCTGGATCCTGAACCGCGAATTCCTGAACCGAGCTCGACGAACCTGAAAAATGAAGTAGAAGATAACTGTGACAAATAAAGGGTAAATAAGTAAAAAATTGGATGGAAAACTAAATTAGATGGAAAAGTTAACAGTGGGGACAGTTTTGAAAAGTTGAAAAAAACGAGGACAATATATTAAACCGAAATTGAGAATGGCAGTTTATCAATATTCCCATTTGTTATTGTTCTTTTTGACTTCTCTAAATATTTTAAACAGTTGTGCTAGACACACCGGGATATTCTCCCGCAAAATACACCGGGAGAGAACGCGCCTCTGAGACCCACCAGGAAAATTATAGGGGTGCTTTTGGACCCACTGTTTTTGTGTCTCCCGGTGTGATTCCCGGGATTTAAGCCCCGGGGAATCTAGAGTTTCTGCACATAAAAACTGCTCCAACAAAGCTACGCCAGCGATTGTAGAAAAAACTTGGAAAATACAAAAATAAATAAATAAATAAGGTTATTCCGTTCGTACTACTTTTAGTACAGTGTGACACTGTAACTCGTATAGACCTAAAATGTTCTTAACAAAGCAAGACAACAGAGAATTCAAATAGAGGAAAAATTGAGGTTGGGACAGATACATGGAAGAATGAGAACATGATTTTGACCAAGAACGTGACTTCTGGTTGACCAAGTTTTATCACCGATGGAAAATCATCTTTTTGGTGGACATGATGTTCATTTTTTGTACAAGAGAGTAGATCCAGCAATTCTGGTGTAAGTTGTCATCTGCAGTTGTTCATGAAAAGCTCAATTGATTCAGGAGGTGGGTCACCTGAGAATCAGTCGGGTGAAGACAAATGGAATTGGATGATGTAGTTGCTGAAAATGATTCATCATCGCAAATGGGAAAGAGTCTAATGAGGAAGTTCAATCTTTCAAAGAGAAGCTCCTTCAATATTTAGAGCTCTTAACTTTTCTCCACATTCTGCTGCTTCTCTAGCCCCCTTCCTTCAGCTTCTGGCACTAGGACACCAGTCTGATTCTCCTGCAAATTCAGTAGCCAACCCAAAGTTATTAACCTTGACAATTCCATAGGCAAACTTTGAAGATTGTTCAGCAAAAGCAGCATCAAACATTATATAATGCAGGTCTTTATAAAAGGCCCCTTGTCCAGTAACACATGACCATTTGTTCTGCAGTCTTTTTAGTTGGGGACTGTCTGAGATAACTCAGAGAGAACTTCCATACAATTGATCAAATTCAAAGCCAAAAGCATTATGTTTGGTATATTCAAATACTACTTTCAATCTGTATTTCCTCAAATGCCAAAGTATTTTACCAATTTTGTCATGTTCTTGAAGCTGGTTATCCTGAAGCTAACTATTGCACCACCATATGATATGAAAGATGAAACATTTTCTAAAAAACATATGAGGTAGGTTCATGGCTCTCCCAAGTGCTTTAGCAAAAACACAATGAAGAAATAGATGTGAGACAGATTCAGAGTCACCGCTGTAAAATAAAAGATAGTTTGTAATGATGGGAATGTATCTTCCTATTCACTCTCTGACTGGTAAGCAGTCGAGCTTTCCACATCCGGAATCTGACTTGCTGTTACATATGCAGAAATTGTAAGTGTCTTGATAATCCTAGGATGCGTAATTATAATATGTTTTACCTATCAATGTTCGCATAAATTTCCCTCATTGTCAATCAGCAGTCTATGAAATCTGAAAAAGGTAACGGAAACCATATACATACTGGCAATTCTACCCAAAACCTTATTGGTGACAGTTTTCATACCTGCTTATCATGAATAATCTGGAGAAGCCTTTCCTCCAGCTTGTGCGGCATCAGAAAGCCATCCTGCAACTTCAGTAACCAACCGAAAGTCACTAACCTTGAAAATACCATAAGCAAATTTTGAAGATTGTTTAGCAAAAGCAGCATCAAACATTATATAATGAAGAACTAGATGTGAGACAGATTCAGAGTCACTGCTGTTAAACTAAGGACAGTTTGTAAAATGATGGGACTGTGTCTTCCTATTCACTCTCTGACTGGTAAGAGATCATTACGAGCTTTTCACATCCCGAGTCTGATTTGCTGTTTAGGATCGAAATTACAATAATGGAAGTGTAATAATTGTAAGTGTCTTCATAATCCTAGGATGTGTAATTGTAACATGTTTTGCCTATCAATGTTTGCATGAATTTCCTCATGGTCAATCAACAATCTATGAAATCTGAAAAAGGTAACAGAAACCATATACTGGCAATTCTACCCAAAACCTTAACTGTGACAACTTTCATACCTGCTTACCAGTTCTGGCCAGCTCTAATTCGTACTCATGAACTATCCGACCCCACTTGGTGTCTATTGCCCTCGGCAGACTTCTTTCTATGATCACCCTGGAATTTCGACAAAGATTGAGATGAGTGTATACATCATAAAGTATTTTTTTATAAACTCTGAACACAACAACACAGCCAGTAACAGATGATCAATGTCTTCTGAAGCCTAACAACTCACCACCACGTTGGACTTGACATTGGGATCATCAGTGTCCGAAACAGGATCCTTCACTATATAGTCCGAACCAGGTCCATAATACGGTGGTTCAACGTAGCGTAGTCGACTCCTAAGCACCTCGAGGACACCATCGATGCTGTGAAATCAAAGAAGACTCGGTTGAGAAGGCGGGACGGCTAAAAGAAAGACACGGACAACTAGAACAACAAGAGAAGAATACGGATGAATGGAGTCATAGGCAAATCAAACGACATATTTAGATATTAGAAAATGTATTTAGATGATTAAGTGCCACTTACGTATTCTCATAAGGAATGATTGTCACATCGGCAGCCTCAGCAGAATCCACCATATTTTGGTTGTTCTCGTTACCAGAAGATGATGCCATTGAGGAGGATATCTCAATTCTACTTCTTCCTATTCAAAACGAGGAATTCCTCTTTAGAAACCCCCTGAAACTGAAAACACCTTATATATAAGATATTGAGCAGAAACCCTAACAAAATCAAAGAAGAGGAAAACCCTATGCCTTGATTGAAATCAATCTCAATCAAATAGATGTGTAAAATTCAATCAAAAACATGTATGAAAATCATAAGAACAGAGAGAAGTAAAAAATCGTTATGAATTCACCCTTGATTGATTAATGACGAGTTAGGAGGCAGGAGTCGCAGGACAAAGGTTTGAAAACGTTTTTTTTTACACGTTCACCGGCTCATGGCTCCGGAAGTTAATTTTTTTTTTCTTTTTTTTTTATTATTTTTAGATAAAGAGTATTACATTAACCAGTTGGAAGCTTAACAAGTTAAGCTCCAACAACGTACTGTTGCATTAATTGAACAGGTAACCTAGTCAAGGGAGCCGAAACGGATGGAGGGCTAAGATTGTGTCACAAGGGGGCAAGCTAACTCTACCTTCCATGTTAATTCCTGCAATATTACGCCATTGAGGGCTCGAACTTGTGACCTCCTGGAACGCATGAAACGGGGATGACCAGCTGAGCTAGGTGCAACAACTTAATAGGAAAGAAGATATATAAAGAACTTAAACTTAAGATGAGCATTTCATGAGATCTCCAAGCTCTTGAGCAGAGACTCATCCTCTGACCTCCTACTTGAGAGTCAGTTACACAAAGAAATGCGACACATGAGTTTTCCTAGTATATTTTGCTAAACCATCCGCATGAGACTCATCCTCTGACCTCCTACTTGAGAGTCATCCTCTGACCTCCTACTTGAGAGTCAGTTACACAAAGAAATGCGACACATGAGTTTTCCTAGTATATTTTGCTAAATGTTGATTGCATTTCCTATTGATAGACACATTTTTGTGTCTGAATTGTCCTCAGTGTCTGTATTGCTCGTGCTTGATTTTGTACTTATTATGGTGTATTTATGTTTGTGTAGGTGTTTTTAAAGAAATACAATTGTGTGGAAAAAGTTGCTCAAAAAGTGCTATTTGGACCCCTGGAGGACATTTGTTATACGGACCCCAGATTTGGCTAAGGGACACCCAAGGTTATGCGTAGCCCAAATTCATCCTCCGCACCCAAATTTGTCCTCAGCACCCATCTGCTATTCGCACCCCAGAAAAGGATAGGGGCACTTCATCTTCAACATTTCAAAAATAAAAAATGGCGGGAAAAAATATTCACTTCACTGCAGATTTTTCGATCGGATTTTGGAGGAGTTTTTGTGCGGTTCAATCGTTGAAACTTCATGGGTAGTTGTGATAAGTCCTAACATAGCTGGTATGGGTGTTTGTTTCGATCAAATTTGGCTAGATAACCCAAGATATGAAATCAGAGCATCACGGGTTGGTTTTCCATTCCGAGTCCTGATTGAGTGACCAAGAGATTTTCGCGTGGCTGCTGCATGTTGGAACACTTCTGGACAATGACTGGATGCGTTGAGAGTAATTTGGCGTGGGGAAACAGCGTGAGAAGCTAAATCAGGGAAGAAAATATTCCCAGAATATTTTTCATCAAGGCCGAGTTAAGAGAGAATTATCTTGAGTTATAGCGAGATTTCTTGGTGTTACTGGGTATAAATAGGTTCCTAGGATCACATAGAAGTGGTCTGGAGAGTTTGGGAGAGTTTAGAGTAACAACAGAGGAGATTGATCGTGTTGCAGAGAAAACTTTTATGCTGCTGCTAGGAAGAACACGAAGAAAAAAAGACCACCAGAGGCAGTCGTTTATCAACAGTGACAAAGTCAGACACACGAGGGTCACAAAGATACAACGACAACAGTTCTTTTCTATCGTTCTTTGTAACAGTGTTTTGCAACAATTATAAACGTTGCAAACACCCGACTTTTCATTATTTTCTCTCCATTTCATCTTTGTAAACAAATTTTGAGCATGAATCAATACTTTGAGCAAGTTTATACAATGATGAGCTAAACCCATCCTCTGGGGCGACGGAGGAAGCTATTTCGCCAATAAAATGTGGTAATCTCTATTTTATTTAATTTATGCAATTATTATATGATTATTTTCCTTGATAAATAAATAGAAAAAAATGGTTTTTGTTAAACAATTGTTATTTCAATTGATGGAGCATGATAGCCTAGGGTTTTGATGTCCCATACTTTCGATTTACAATTGTTATTTCTAAAAAAATCAACTTTTGCAATATTTAGAACCAATTTGAATGAAGGATTTGCATAATTATAATTAGAGAATATAAAATCACTTTGATATTGGTAATTAGTGGAATCCATAACCCCAGTCTTCTCCATATTTTCATATCACTTTTATTTAAGTTTCCTATATTTTTATTTAAAATTAAGTCTAAAATCTGCTTTCACAAGTCTTGAACGAATCTTATTACTACAACAACATTGAAATCACATCACCTATTTACAAACAAACACTTAAATTTTACAAGAAAACCTAATACGTCTTTACAGTCATTCACAAGAGAAAACAGCGTCCAATGTGAAAAGACGAGGGTACCCAAATACACCACAATCTTTAAAATATCCACCTACAAGTCCTTTTATCGAAAGTGATTGCCTATGGACAAAGTCGAGACAATACTACAACTCGGTATTCAAACTTTGTGCGATTGTCTATGGATACGCGATCGAAACAATACGACAATCAAAGTGTGATTACTTGATAATAGGTTCGGACTTAAGCAAACTCTATAGGATCACTATCAAGTAAAGCGGAGTTAACTTTTGTGTAATTTACTTCTAATTACAATAAACAATTATAATTGCGGAAATAGAAAAGTAAAAGACACAACAAGATTTTGTTAACGAGGAAATCGCAAATGCAGAAAAACCCTGGGACCTAGTCCAGAATTGAATACTCTCATAATTAAGATGCTATACAAAATCTAAACCAACTTCGTATAGTTAAGACCAAGCAACTAACCTTAGTTCACTTAGTTTCCCCAGTATCCCTGCGGCTCCGACTTCGCTGAGTGCACGCACTGGAACAATTCCTTTGGATCGTATTCCAAACAGTAAAGGAACAACAAATATGTTTGGTAACAACTCTATTGATTCTTTAAGATAAGATATCTCAAGTCATATGCAAAGGCTCTTCCGTTTAATCTAATAAACTTCTTTACCTGGTTAGATCAATCCAATCTCTATTACTAAAGTAATAAGATTCGGATTTGTAACAATCAAAATAGATCTTGAACGAACTATTATGTGTTACAGATCTCACGCAACTAATCAATCGAACAAATATGATATTAGTTGGATCCCAGTCGATCAAGGTTTGTGCAACACAAAGATATGAGAAACCAATAAGAGATCTTCTTCGTCTTCAAATCTTCTTTAATCTTCAATTAAACCTGCACAACACCACTTGAATCTCTTGTGATCATTCACACACAGAACGGAGTTTGTTAACAATGGATTATCACAATATGTCTTTAGATCTACAAACAATCTAAAGATCTCATCAACACTTCGATCTAGTTTGAGTGCATCTTATATCTGAAGAGAATATTCTCAAGAATAAACAAACTATGTGCAATCAAAGTTCAACAACCGCTAGTCAATCAAATCAAATCGAAAACTAATAACACTATCTAGTTTACCACCAACGGTACTCGTAGAGCTTCTTGATCCCACAAAAGTCTTTAAACGAGCGGTCGTAAGAGATTTCGCCAGATTAGGGTACTTTCCTCGATGGATAGATGGCTCCACCAGAAACAACAAAAAGATGAAGTTTGCCTGGCTCTTAAGATAGTTTACTAGAAATGCAAACTGGGGTATTTATAGACCAAGGATGTTTGGACACCAAGGAATTTCCAAAACCGAAAGTATTTTCAAGACATGCAATAAATGCCCATTCGGTTTTTATAATTCCAGGAAATGCTTTGTCCAATATTTTCTGAAATCTCTCAATAGAAAATCTCCAATTAGTAAATGTACATTACTAATTTTTATTCTCTAGAGGTATGCATTTATGTGTTGGTAATTAAAACATATAAAACTAACAACCTTAATTAAAAGATTCTTAAGTTATTTCCGAACAGGATCTCCTTGAGTAATAAGGAATATCTTTGAACAATAAAAGATAAGAGATATCGATCTTGTTCAAAGTATGTTGACATCTTTTCTTTGTAAATCCTCTCATATTTACAATCTTGGAATCGATTATACCACGCTTCCAAACAAGTTTAAAATTGGTTCGTCTGTATTCTAAGACAACTATGGGTTCACAGTTCTACCAATCATAGGGATCGGTTATACCTTAATATGGAACACTTTTGATCGGTCACACAAGTTACCAGGACCGGTTATATCAGTTACCAGGATCGGTTACATCAATTACCAGGACCGGTTACCATATACACATGGTATTGCTTGTGATCGGTCACACCAGTAACTAGGATCAGTTACACCAATTACTAGGGCCGGTTACACCAATTACAAGGATAGGTTACACAACTCTTTTGTGATCGGTCACACCAATTACTAGGATCGGTCACACCAATTACAAATATCGATCATACCATCTCAGGTGATTACTTAGGATCGGTTACATTAATTAAACAAAACTAGTCATGCCAAATCATAAGTCAGGCATTGTGATTAGTTATACCAAGATACATAACAAAGTTACGATCGATTCTACCATCTCACACATATTGGTAATGCAAAGATTTACAATGAATAACAATACCAATAAGCCTAACGATTTCCCTTTCGATTCATAAAACAAGTTCATGAATGCACTTTATTTAAACAAATGTAAAACATTGTTTCCTAGGATAAAATCTTCACCTTTACCCATACACATAATCACAACAAAATTTATAAGATTATGTCGATGTCATATCTACGAAGTTCAAAAGATAAGCGTTATACTTCGTAGTCTAATTCCTTAATATTATGGTCATATGATCATGTCTCACTACTAGAGTAAAATATTCATTCACAGCTTCGCAGTTATGTTTTCAATATAGAACGACTTGAAAGATACGTTAGGAATGAAACAGTTCAAGTCAATATTACTAACCTCAAGAGTAAGGATGATATCGTCGTTGTATCTCGTTACTTCTTCACGTTCTTCAGGTCTTCGAGTAATACTTGTATGTCTCAATACTCCTAGACTTTCTAATATAACCTATACGAAGTTGTCTCTAGTATATAATCAAGCGACTCTTAGATGAGTTTTGATTCATTAAAATATGACAACCAAACTTGACATACCAACGGTTGGTGGGTTCAACCGAGCTATGCTCTAACATAATGCATAGTTCAAGATGTTTCATTTAGTGTACATTAACTAGGTTAAGGTTATCATATACGAAGATTACTTTTTCCAACTGCAACAGAGTTGACCAAGTTACTGCCGAAAGCATAACTTGCGCTTCTGCTTCAATTATTGAATCAGCAAAGACTGACCAGCATCTTGCTGATCAAAACTTACCGTTTGCGTTGTACCTGATGACTTCACACCGTGCAAGTTTGGGAGAATGGAAAAGATGTAAGTATTGACTAAGTGGGGAAAAATCACCTTAGTATTACTTCGAAGTTGTGATACAATTGAACTTTAAAGAATATAATAATACTATGTTTTTGTTTAACAACGATTGAAAATATCTTTTCAAAATTGTTATCTCTACGGATCTTCAACAACAACGATGCTGAGTTGAACACGTTCAGAATCATTGCAACTTGAAGTAGCGAAAAATTCAAGGAGTTGAATAACCAGGGAAATCAAGCATGGTGGATTCTGCAGTTTTGAAGCTTCGTTTTTTAATCCATATGTATCGATAATTTTTTCACTAAAATTGACAAAGGAGGAGATTGTTAGAGATTGCTCGGTCGAACTCACAAGTATCGCTATCTTAAGCTTGTTTTTATTTTCGAAACTATATCTTTATTTCTAATCTACATTTAGTCAGTCTCGGATTGGGATAAAAGTGTGTAGTTGAGAATCAGATATTACTGCATTCTACCGTTTAAAGGCGGAGATCAACAAGAGCTCTGAAGAACTTCTTCAACAAAGGTAAGTGAAGATTGAACCACCTATTTCTCACATTTTAATTTTCTATCTATGAGAAATTATCGCATGACTAAATTATACAGTACATGCATAGCAGGAATTTCAAGTCAAGTTTATCTTGATTATCGTTCTCGAAATATGCTAAGCTAAAGAACATTTGTTCATACTAGATGAATTTAGTGAAAGCAATTTATTCTTTATGACCTAATTATGATTCAAGATTTAATAATTTTAAAATATCCTAGAACAGTGACATGTGTCGTTGATGTTATTCGGGAATGTTTCAAATCGATTGTATAGAGATATAGAACTACTGTAAATCTGGATATAGGACATTATGCATACCAATAAAACTACTGTAAATCTGGATATAGGACAGTATGCATACAAGTTCACATACTGGGATAACCGTTATAAGTCCAGATTTGTAGTGCATGTACCCAATACACGTACCAACGTAGCTATAGTTCAGCATCGACTTTTTGGTACTCAGACCAGGTATCCATATCATAAAAAGTCTGTGAAATCGTGTACCAGGAAACGTATGGATACCTAGTATTCAAACCGAAAATTTTTGTTGGTTTCAAAACCGGAAAGGTACGCATACCATAAAAGATATGTGGGTTCCTGAACATGTTTTTGTCTTGAGGGTACACATACCCAGTATATGTACTATGACACGAATATTCATGAAAATGTATAGTACACGTATCTGGTACAGTACTTACCCTGTCGAATAGTTTCAGATGCATCATAATTGTTTCTATGAGATAATCGACATTTGAATAACTCTCTAAGAACACATCTAGACATGATTGATCACATTTGTGACTCGAGAAAAGTCTTAAAGTGTTATATGCAAATGGTTAAGCTTATTGTTCAATTGGCTAGTTTTGGGTAACCATTTATGAACCAATCATTATACACGGTTCGGTTAGTTTCATCCTAACCAGAGTGTATATTGTATTATGTTAATCACAAGTCAATTTTTTTTTCATCTAACGGTTATTTTTGATTGCTTGATTCCAAAGCTACCTTAGCTTAAATCCAAAGCAACTTTAATCTTGAAAGTCTATAAAAGAAGAACCTCAAACAACTAGGGTCTTTGAATCCCCGACACTATATTTGTGTGTCCTAGTTGTAAACTAGAGTCGTCCTCTCCTTTAAACCCTTCTAGGATTTAGTGACTAAAAAGACTTCACCTAGGGATTCGTGAATTCAGGTCCAACTATCGTTATCTTGATAGTTCGTGTATCCTGATCTTGTTTTGATTGTTGATTCTTGCTCCAACAAACAATATAGATAGAAATCACAAAGTTTCTTCGTCTCAGGCTTTGTTATTCGACAAGTTTATACTTGTGAGGTGAATAATAATCTAGGCTGCTCTTCGGGAGTCATAAGATCGGATTCTGAGGTATGCTAGACTTTATCTATTGCAATCGATTTCCTACCTCACTTTGATCTTTGATCAGAATGGAAATCAAATATAGGCTTATCTGTGGGAAGCAGATTGATTTAAAGTCTTCAATTAAGTTGAAGAAACTTTTAGGCTGTAAAGGACGTCAGCTAATGGAATAAATTGGGCGGAGTCATGTTGGGATTCAAGAGACGTAAAGAGCGCAACTGTAACTGAAATGTTGTGACGGTTTAATTCGGTCTCAACCACATTCCAGTCTGAAGTTCTGATAGTAGGATAGTGTCTGTAGCGGCTTAATACAGTTTGGTGGTCAAGTCTGGACTAGGTCCCGGGGTTTTTTGCATTTGCGGTTTCTTCGTTAACAAAATTTATGGTGTCTGAGTTATTTTTTTCCGCGTTATATTGTTTATCTTTATAATTGAAATATCAAAGGTTGTACGTTAAGATCAAGGGTTATTTTGTTTTTGGTACTCAGGTTTTTTCCAACTTTTGAGTTTGGTCTAACATTTGTCCAGCTTTGCGTTTGGTACTTGGAAAAAACGTTGACTCTCGTTGACTGTGTTATATCTTGACTTCTGTTACATAATTACTAATAATTTAAAATAAAAATTAATTATTAACTGAATTTACTATGGTATCCTTACCTATATTAATATTGAGAAAAACTTTTTAGATCTCTTCCATGATTAGATCCAACGACTCTGATTAGACTACTAGATTTAGATTAGAGCTAACATTTTAGATCTCTTCCATTAATATTCTTCTTTGCTGCAAAAACCAGATTTAGATTAAATCTATCGTTCATTTACAAGCAACAACACATACACAATGAAAAATGAAATATACTATAATCCCATATTCCTTTCTCAGTAAAAAACATGGGCACAAAGGAAGATTTCGTTGGGTGGATTAATAACAAAGTTAACACGTCAGTAGTGTCAAAAATAATATGAAATTTTCGATTATAGTGAATCGAAATCATTAATGGGAGAAGTAATTAATTTGGTTTGTTCACAGGGGATCTCATCTGAAGAGTAAAAATGTTCTCAAAATCACCTCTTTATATATGTGATAATCAAGATTTCTGATCCTCTCCCAATCGCTTTCGATACACTAAAGTCGGGTCTTTGAATCAAGCCATTTTGGGGATTTCTAGCAGTGGATTAAAATTAGGCTTTACGTCAATGAAAGATGAATTTGGGGTTTTTGTAAATTGATTCTGATTTTACATCAAGGAAGTGGAGATGCTCTTATGGTTTTAGGGTTTTTCGATGCATGAATGATCGACTAATTGAGAATCTATTTTGAGTTTTTGTGAATGCTTTGGACCGTGGGTTTGTCTCTAATTTGAAATTGCAGAGATTGGAGAGCTCATAGAAGCATAATGGGTTAACTCTATGTTATATCAGTTTCATGCAGACGCAGTGTTTGATAAAAGGCATGAACGACCATTTCTTCCCCAGATTACTTTAGTGCTGCATCAAATTGTTAGCCATGGGTCCAATGAGTTTTCCGCTGGATAATCAGGCAACGTGGGCCGAGTTTGTGTGGGTTTTGAGCAAGTTTTGAATCAGAAAGAACATGGAACAGGTTGAATAGGATATAATCACTTTGCAGGAAGCTTTGATCCTTTTCGACGAGTGAATTAAGCAATTTGGGTTTTGGTCGGAACCTCCTGGTGGTGGTGGAGTAAGTCTGTCAGAAGATGGAAAAGAGAAGAAATTGTAAGTGTGTACAAAATGTGTGTGTGCGGTTATGAGGATAATTTTTTCCAAGCGAAGGGTACAATAGTAAATGTATAAATATAAATTTTATGAGAATTATACTTAACTTAGCCAAATTCAGTCAATGAAAGTCAACGTGAATTCCAAGTACCAAACACAAAGTTGGACAAATGTTAGACCAAACTCAAAAGTTGGACAAAACCTGAGCACCAAAAACAAAATAACCCTAAGATCAATTAAAGCAGATAAGTCCATCGAAATTGTTGGATACAACTTGATTGATTCTTGGATATTGATCTTTGTAATTGTCCAAGTACTCTCACGATATAATCAGGTTCACAGACTTGTGTTAGAGCATTGCTCGGTCGAACTCGCATGTGTTGCTATCTCAATCATGTTTGTCAATGTTAGTGATCAAAACTATAAGTGTTGATTTCTAGTCTACTACAGATAAGGTCTCGGACTAGGATAGAAAGTGTAGTTGAGATCAAGAACTCCATGGCAATCATCATACAAGACGAAGGACTACTCAAGGAACTGGTGGATCTTCATCGACTAAAAGGTATGTGGAGACTTGAACTTATCTATCACTCAAAAGTCTATGTATCTGCTATCTTGGGACAAAAGTCATTTTGCTATATAGACTTATACACATTTGGTATTTCGAGCCGAGTTTATCTCGACTATCTATTAACCGAAATATGTGTTGGTAAGCTTTTCGCTTTAGCCAAGTTCATCTTTACCTAGTGACGAAAGTCATGTTATGTTTCAATCACTTTGAAAATTGCTCTGACGAAAAATGGTTTATGAATAACAACTATATAACGTCCTCTGAGAATGGTTAAATGATTGAAATTAGAGTTTAGATTATGTAAAAATTGGTGGATATAAGCATTGTTGTGGAAACACATTTATGTATAAGTCCTATTCCTTGAACCGAAGTTTGCGAACTTTGTTGATCAAGAGAACCAGAATAGTGGCGTGAGCTAAGTCCGTGAACTTGCGAAGTTCTCAAACCTGAGAATTTTTGCTGGAGTTTGTGAAATCCTTCCGGGAACTTAATTCTGCGAACCCAGTCCGCGAACTTGAGTAGGTTATATCTAAAAACGATTATTCGTGAACTCATACATATATAAACTAAGGAATGAAAGTTTGCAAACGTAGCTATAAATTTCATGAACCGATTCAAGTGAATCACATCGTTTTTTCTTCAATTGTGTCTTATGTAGTACATAAGATTTCCTTGCAATTGAACAACTCTCTAACTAGTTCATTTGAGGACATTTGAACTAGTTATGGTGAAGAAGAATATGGTTGATATGAAAATGCTCATATGGCTAACCATTTGGTTAACTATTGTTGAACCAACAAATGTACACGTTTGGGTACGGTTACACAAGCCTAGAAACGTACATTTCATTTGCGTGTAACAAGCTATGTTTTCGATCTAACGGTTGATAAATATTAGCTTGAATCTAATCCGGTTTTCATCTAACGGTGAATATTGAATGCTTTGTTACCAAGCTAACATTGATTGCAAACCCTGATTTGAAAGACTATATAAGGGAGAACTCTAGCAACTGGGAAACCTAATCCCCACACATTCTTTGTGATACTAGTTGTGCTAAGCTAGAGTCGATTCTCCTTTAACCTTTGGTTTCTTCTTCTAGACCAGGTTAACGACTTAAAGACTTCATGGGGATTGTGAAGCCATACCGATACTACTTTATTGTAGTTGTGTGATCTGATCTTGTTGTTTCTATCGTACGATTACAATGGTAATAATTGTCTTGAGATTGATATCTCCGATAGGGAAAGATATAAAAGTAATCACAAACACTTCGTCTCATCGTTTGTTATTCCACAATATCTTTTTTCGCTGCGTCGATTAAGATTATTGTGAGGTGATTGATAATACTAGGCTGTTCTTCGGGAATATAAGTCCGGTTTATCAATTGGTTCCTGTTCACCTTGATTTATCAAAAGACGGAACAAAACTCGTAGGTATATTCGTGGGAGATGAATTTATCTATTACCTTACAATTTTCTATGTGAGACAGATTTGTTTATTTTCAAGTCTTCGACTTTGGGTCGTAGCAACTCTTAGTTGTGGGTGAGATCAGCTAAGGGAAACAAGTGCACTGTATCCTGATGGGATCAGAGGCGTATGAGCATAACTGTACCTCGGATCAGTGTGAGATTGGTTGGGGTTCAACTACAGTCCAGACCAAAGTTAATTTGGAGTAGGCTAGTGTCTGTAGCGGCTTAATACAGTGTCTGTTCAATCTGGACTAGGTCCCTGGGTTTTTCTACATTTTCGGTTTCCTCGTTAACAAAATTTTGGTGTGTGTGTTATTTCTTTTCCGCATTATATTTTGTTATATAATTGAAATATCACGGGTTGTTCAATCAATTAGAATATCCGACCTTTTGGTTGTTGATTTAAAATGATTGACACTTGGATATTGGTCTTTGGTACCATCTAAGTTTATCTCTCTTGTATTTAATCGAGACTCGCAGATTGCTTGAGTAAGATTTAAATCGAGAGATTGAGATATAAACTCTTTGATATACTTTTTTATCTAGATTGAATCTGACTGTCTAGTTGATTCTTTAGAAAGTATATTGGAGTTTGTCCATATAGATTGCTAAGCGAAATATTGGGTGTGGTTGTTAGACCCCCGTTTTTTCAATTGGTATCAGATCAGGCAAACACGTTCAAGACCTTATAAGTCTATGTTTGTAGCGATCTGACTCTATGGACATGAGTAGTATCTCTGATAAACGCGTCACCAGAAATAAAAGATTTGTCTCGTCTAATACTATTAAAGAGAAAGATTGTTCAATCTCAAATATCGATGAACCTTGTGTTATGACGAGACAGACAAACATTGACATGCGTAATCCCGATTACCCTTCAAAAGAGACCATCTCTATTAATGAACGTGAAATAGCTGAAGAGAGTGTCTTGATTCTAAATCTTGCTAGAATCCAAGCTGATAGATTTAATCGGTTAAAACACCATGTCGATGTTCTACTTGGTGTAATAAAGGACTGCAAATTCAAATAAAATACTGAAGATCATTCTTCACGTATGTCTCTTGAGGCTAGCCTCAAAAAGTATGCTTTGGAAATTGAACATCGCTTGAGTAAACTCTCTATTCAAGGATGCTCTAAGCAGTCTAATATACCAAGTACTTCTGCTACAACTGAAAACGTTCCATCTCTAGAAGTAAAATCGGGATCCCTTCCATTTGGAAAGAATGTGTCTGAAATCCCCATTAATCAAGGATATTCCACATCACATGGAAGGAAGAAATCTCCTAACGAGGTTGTTAAGACTACTTTGTCTAATCACTCTTGTGATCAAAAAGTATGTCTATTTTGCGAAGGAAAAGTTTCTGCTAAACAAAAGATAAACTCTAAGTTGAATAAAAACTCCTTGATTCAACTTCAACACACCTTAGACTTAATTCTCGAAGGTGCAACTGACATTCGTATGTCTAAACCAGTTGGTCTTCGTACTTACCCTGTGTATGTTACCAGGAAGGTCAGTCTAATGAGTTCCTCAAATTCTCTAAAGCAGAATAAAAGCCTTAACAAGGATCGTCTAAGGAAAGATCAAGTTGTTTCCTCCGGAAACAACATTACCCTTGATGTGAATGAAATTCCAGGAGAAAGAAGAAAAATTGATGATATGAGAAATAACCTGATAGAGATAATTGAAGGGTATAAAGGAATTGTCGACAGGTTGTCATCCTCTTCTGGTAAAAACTCAAACTATGTCTCGTATTTTGATGACAGTAAGTTTTATGATAATTTCTCACATCAAAAGGGATCCCTCTCTAGGTTCAGAAGGAAAAAGAGACTCGATCATAAACACAAATATTTTAATGAGCTTAAAGCTCATACTTGTGCTAATTAATCACAAGGGTTAAAGAACTTACTCATAAAAATCATGTTAAGTAAGATGTGTCGTTTTTCAGGTATACTTTCAGCATACTACTTATGTTTAGTGAAGTTATTTTCTTATCGTCTATATCCAAACTACTGGTCTGCAGAAATGGTTGCTTAAGTATTTTATATCAGTTCTTATTGATTGTTTTTATTAAAATAAAATTTTGTTTTAAGATTTTCGGTGGGTCAAGTTTGTTTTCGCACGGATACCCGTTCTTGTACTAGACAACTGTTTGTAAACCCCAAAAACTATCTTCCCTAAGAAACCTTTAAATACCAAACCTCTGAGTCACGTTTGCGTACTCTGGTTATTTTGGTTTATCAAGAATGTCTTCCTCTTCACTTTCTTGGGGTTTTGCTAAAGGCTTTCTTGATAAAGGTATTGGCTTTGAGTTTGAAGGGAGGAAGAAAATAAGTCTTGTTGAAGATGATCATCCCAATGCCTCATGTTACTTTGCCTATACACATGAGGATGTTGAGAAAGAGGAGATGATCTCTGCTGAAGTGGTTCATGACTTTCTTAAATATTACAAGGAAGAAAAACTGCAGCTTGTTGATACCTTGAAGAGTCTTAATGTGTTAAGAACTGAGTTGGAAAAGGTTACGTCTGACCTTGGTCTCATGAAAGCACAAATTAAAGACATACTTAATGTGGATATCTTTTCTAAAGATGTTGTCAATCACAAGCTCAAAAATCTCAAGACTCATGAGGATCCTGAACCGTCTGTTTGACTTCAGTTCGTGTCTGGTTTTGACATAGGAGTCGAATTTTGTTTTTTAGCTTGTTGCTTTATTTGTCTAGTAAATCTTATTTTTATTGTTTTATTTAGAAGAATAACTAGAGATTGGAATATCCATTATTGTGATTACACATAGCTATGTCCAACGTTTTCATCTTCATGTTTTTAGATTTATTGGTTTAAACTCTAAATTTGTTTGGAAGATGATTCTTGGAGTATTAATCTTTATGGTTTTATATATTGCAATTTGTTATGGGATATGTGTGTTTGCGTCCGTGAAATATGATTGTCCCGTACCTTGTCAAAAGTAAAGTCTTTCGTAAGTCGATATTCACGTATTGATAAAAGAATGAATGGACTTTTGACAAATACAAAAGTTAAGCCTATTATATCAATTTTTGATGGAAGATAGGTTAAAATCTTTTGTGTTCAAGGATTATGTCTATTGAATGTCATTGTGCAAATGGTGATGGAAAATTGAATGAGTCCTTGCTTATTCCACGGTATTAGGTCGATCTCCGATCCACAAACTTTGTGTACATACTGTGTTATTCCATAAGGTGTCTTATGTTTGAGCTCTATTGACTGAGTCATTGTTTTGGCATAGTTGTTTCTCCATGAGATACTTTGTGTCGAGCATGTTCAACTAAATTAATCATCTTTTTGGTTATTTAGTTATTGCTACGTAAGTTCTCTTATGTCGAGCATGACCAATTAAATTGATTACTTTTGTGATTAGTTTAGTTGTGTATTTCGATTAAATTAATCATGAGTTCTCTTATGGTTAATTTAATTGAATATCATTTGGATTCAAATTCATACTTGTATGTGATTTGTTATGTCCAAAGAAATCCTTGTTTTCTTTTTGAAATTAAGGTCGCTCTTGTTGTTCTCTCGAATGACATATTATGGGGGAGAGTTCCTAATTGAACTTGTGCTTAATTTCCAAATCTTTGTGGGGAGTGCGGCTGTGGACTATTATAGGGGTTATCTTTTATCTTTATAGACTCCTTGATGAATGCATTTAGCTTCAGCTTTATGATTGCATCTAAATAAGATGATATATGCTTTCTTTTGGTCATGAAATGTATCTTTCGAAAATTTCATTAGGATCCCGTTCTTGTGCCTTTGCCAATTTTATTGACAAAAAGGGGGAGAATTAATATGTAGTTCACACTACAAATACATATGGTTTTCGGATCATTATGTAAGGGGGAGTGGTTTCCATGTGAGATGGAGTATTGACTAAGGGGGAATGACATATCACCATAGTATTGTTGTTAAAGTTGTGATACAATTGAACTTTGACACTGTGTAATGATACTATGACACTGTATAACAATGATTGAGAACTCTTGTTTTCTCGTTGTTATAGCTACGGATTTTCAACAACGATGATGCTAAACTTAACCTTTGGGATCATTGGAGTACTTGGAAGTGACGAAGATTTCGAGTAATGTTGAAGATTAGGCATGTGGAATAGGAGCTATAAAAGTTTATTTATATATTTTTTGTATTCCATATGTATTGATAGTTTTGTCACTAAAATTGACAAATGGGGAGATTGTTAGAGCATTGCTCGGTCGAACTCGCATGCGTTGCTATCTCAAGCATGTTTGTCAATGTTAGTGATCAAAACTATAAGTCTTGATTTCTAGTCTACTATAGCTAAGGTCTCGAACTAGGTTAGAAAGTGTTGTTGAGCTCAAGAACTCCATGGAAATCATCATACAAGACGAAGGACTACTCAAGGAACTGGTGGATCTTCATCGACTAAAAGGTATGTGGGGACTTGAACTTATCTATCATCAAAAGTCTATTTATCTCCTATATTGAGACAAAAGTCGTTTTGCTATATAGACTTAGATAATACACATTTGGTATTGCAAGTCGAGTTTATCTCGCCTATCTATTAATCGAAATATGCGTTGGTAAGCTTTTAGCTTTAGCCAAGTTCATCTTTACCTAGTGACGAAAGTTATGTTATGTTTCAATCACTTTGAAAATTGCTCTGACGAAAAATGGTTTGTGAATAACAACTATATAACGTCCTCTGAGAATATTTCAATGATTGAAATGAGAGTTTAGACTATATAACCATAGTTGGATATACGCATTGTTGTAGACATACATATATGTATAAGTCCTATTCCTTGAACCGAAGTTTGCAAACTTTGTTGATCAAGAGAACCGGAATAGTGGTGTGAGCTAAGTCCGCGAACTGGCGAAGTTCTCAAACCCGAGAATTTCTGCTGGAGTTTGTGAACTCCTTCCGGGAACTTAAGTCTGTGAACCCAGTCCGCGAACTTGAGTAGGTTATATCTAAAAACGATTATTCGTGAACTCATACTTATATAAACTAAGGAATGCAAGTTTTCAAACCGTGGATATAAAATTCATGAACCGATTCAAGTGAATCACATCGTTTTTGCTTCAATTGTGTCTTGTGTAGTACATAAGATTTCCTTGCAATTGAACAACTCTCTAACTAGTTCATTTGAAGTCATTTGAACTAGTTATGGTGAAGAAGAATATGGTTGATATGAAAATGCTCATATGGATAACCATTTGGTTAGCTATTGTTGAACCAACAAATGTACACGTTTGGGTACGGTTACACAAGCCTGGAAATGTACATTTCATTTGTGTGTAACAAGCTATGTTTTCGATCTAACGGTTGATAAATATTAGCTTGATTCTAATCAGGTTTTCATCTAACGGTGAATATTGAATGCTTTGTTACCAAGCTAACATTGATTACAAACCCTGATTTGAAAGACTATATAAGAGAGAACTCTAGCAACTGGGAAACCTAATCCCCACACATTATGTGTGATACTAGTTGTGCTAAGCTAGAGTAGATTCTCCTTTAACCTTTGGTTTCTTCTTCTAAACCAGGTTAACGACTTAAAGACTTCATTGGGATTATGAAGCCAGACCGATACTACTTTCTTGTAGTTGTGTGATCCGATCTTGTTGTTTCTACCGTACGAGTACAATTGTAATAATTGTCTTGAGATTGATATCTCTGATAGGCAAGATATAAAATTAATCACAAACACTTCGTCTCATCGTTTGTGATTTCACAATATCTTTTTTCGCTGCGTCGATTAAGATTATTGTGAGATGATTGATAATACTAGGCTGTTCTTCGGGAATATAAATCCGGTTTATAAATTGGTTCATGTTCACCTTAATTTATCAAAAGACAGAACAAAACTCGTACGTATATTCGTGGGAGACGGATTTATCTATTACTGTATACTTTCCTGTGTGAGACAGATTTGTTTATTTTCAAGTCTTCGACTTTGGGTCGTAGCAACTCTTAGTTATGGGTGAGATCGGCTAACGGAATCAAGTGCGCAGTATCCTGCTAGGATCAGAGGCGTAGGAGCATAAATATACCTTGGATCAGTATGAGATTGGTTGGGGTTCAACTACAGTCCAGACCGAAGTTAATTTGGAGTAGGCTAGTGTATATAGCGGCTTAATACAGTGTGTGTTAAATATGGACTAGGTCCCGGGATTTTTCTGCATTTGCGGTTTCCTCGTTAATAAAAATCTGGTGTCTGTGTTATTTCTTTTCCGCATTATATTTTGTTATGTAATTGAAATATCACAGGTTGGGCGTTGTTCAATCAATTAGAATATACGACCTTTTGGTTTTGATTTAAATTGATTGACACTTGGATATTGATCTTTGGTACTATCCAAGTTTATCTCTCTTGTATTTAATCGAGACTCACAGATTGCTTGGGTAATATTTAACTCGAGAGATTGAGATATAAACTCTTTGATATACTTTTTTTATCTAGATTGAGTCTGAATGACTAGTTGATTCTCTAGAAAGTATATTGGAGTTTGTCCATACAGATTGCTAAGCGAAATATTGGGTGTGGTTGTTAGACCCACGTTTTTTCAACTTGTCTCTCTAACATTCTGATTGTGAGAGAAAGAGATATAAGATCATCATATCTTTCCTGATTGAGACTCATTAAGTTGAACTCTTGGAATTATAATTGAGTTTACAGGTTGCCTAAGAAAAAGTTGGTGGTGTATTTTGGTACCCCCACCTTTTCATTTATCATATATGAAGAAGAAGATTGTGACGTCTCGGAAAAAATTTCCCTTCCAGTCGGCCGTGGAGTTCGGCTAACCGGCAAGTTCCAAAATTATTGAGATTCCATATGGGATGAAAACAGTTTGATCCAAACAGTATGAGGTATGGTTTTATTAAACATGAAAATAGCATACCCATCCACATAATCAATCGGTTAACCAGAAAAATGTGAAATACAAATACTTATAGATGGTACACAGTAAAATATGGCCACACTCTTCCCATTACAAACAAGGTTAAAAACATATTTTTATGATATTATTAAACAATACCAAAATGAAAGATTCACTTACATTAGCTTTAGTACTCAAAAGTAATGACAAAAGGACTATATATAACTACATTGATTTAAAAAGTTTCCAAACACACCTAATTACAGACCAAAACAACAAGAAAGGATAATTGTGTTTTTCTTGAACCATTTATACATGATTATATATATGAAAAACAAAGTGAAGGTACTCACTTTGAACCCCAAGGATCTATGCATCAAGCCTTAACAAGCTTATTGCCTCAAGCCGCTCTCAAACTCTATGGAAAACAAAACAAAACAAAACAAAACAAAAAAAAAACGGTGAGCCACGACCCAGTAAAGGAATGCGTAAAAGGATTCAATGCCCAAGTAAGGATTAAAATGAGTTATTGAATTGATTAAATCATAAACAATGCATAAGGTTATTGAGCACGCATTTAACAAAGTCTTGAAGGCTCTACAAAGCAATACACTATAGAATTCATCTAAAGCATAAACAAATTGAAATATTCTATTGTGAGGGTTCACATAGTTGTCGAGGTTTATCAGAAAACCACACTATCGTTCCAGACGATCTTCCGCAGGTCACCATTAGTATGGATTGCCCCTCTAGGGGCCGACAATCTCAGCAGTTGAATTCAAACAAAAGAAGTGCTCAACACAATCGATGGGTACGTTACAAACAACGTTAAGTATGAGTAACAATTAAACCATCCCAACTATGAATTCATAATCCGTGAAAAACAACTTACCTTGCAAAGAAAAACATTTAAATTACAAGGAAGTATCAAATTACATTGCTGGGAATTAACTCTAAACTATCAAACACGCCAAAACAAAGTACTTATGTAACAAAACCATTTCAAACCACTTAAACTCAAAATTTCTAAGGGACTTGATACAAGTCAGAAATTCAATAATTCTTATAGATTTATAAACTGTAGAATGCTTCAATTCAGGTAATTATTACTAAAAAGAGAGTAAATTCAGTAGATGGAATAACTAAAGATGCAAGTGTAAAACAACATCAGAAATTTCAAAAGTTTTAGCTCGCCTAACCTGTTTTCGACATCTCTGTAGAACTCATTACTCAAGAAAATCGAGTGTTTCTTGGATCGTTTTAAAGAAGAAAACATAATCTTTCAGATGAAATGATAGGGAATATTAGTGAGTTTCATATATGTGACAAAGTGTTTCAGCAAAACAGGACATAAGGCACGTTTTTCAGATCTACATTCAAAAATTCTTACAAAATTTATTACACAATGAAATTCAGAAGTTTTGGTTTCATTGCAATTCTAAGAAGCCTCACTTTGATATAAAAATGATAAAAAAAAAGTAACGAGGCACATAGATATGTTTAAATATCTCAATAAAATAGGACAAATATGTAGTTCTTCAAATAATTTAGTTTTGATAGTCTGCAATCAAAATTTCGTGTAAAATTCATTATACAACGGAATTTAGAAAACTTAGTATTGTTATAAAGATGAGAGACTCGAATAAAAATCATAACCAGGAGAATCAGGTATATATCTGATTCAAAAAGTCTCAAATAAACGGGACAATAACCAAGTTCTTCAGAAATTACAGTTTTGGAAGTCTATACTCAAATATTCACCCAGACTTCATTATTTATCGAAATACATTGATTCTTGGGTAGTTTTAAATAAAATAAGGCCCTATTTGCATAAAAATATAAACAAAAAGAAGAGTCAAAAGAACTGGGTGATAATTTATCCCCAAACCAGGACAGAAAACTGTTTCAGAAATCCCTGAATTGCTTTAAAATTGAGTTTCAAGAGAAAGTAGAGATCAATTCTAATAGATTGAGATTACCCATGGCTAATTTTTAAAAGTAATATAGTTTTAACGTCAAATTATAAGAAAATCCTAACTTGTTTCACGAACCTAAAATCAATATCAAGATGAACAACCATGATTAAAACGTCACATATCCATCATATAGAGTTTCATAAGAGTATGAAGTGATTTGAATTTGATTGAACATGAAATCAGAGAATTATATTCAAAAATAGTTATAAGAAGAATTCCCCTACCTTTTGAGTAGTTGAATCTTCCAAAGCTATCCAAATCCAAATCAAACCACCAAAGATGTAGTATAAACTTCAAAATCGAGCTTTGTTGTAGAATTTTCTTTCTCTGATATAAGAAGAAGGAGAATTCAGAGCTAAAAAGAAAGAAATGGATTTGTATTGAAATTCATTAGAAAATATTTATCAAAACAAGTAAAATATCTAAAATGCCCTTTTTTCTCTCTTTTAACTCGACACATAACCATGGCGTGTGTCGTTTTATCGCAAATTCGATTTTAAAAACTCTATTAACGTCCGTGCACACCCTGGGAAGTCTCACACAAAGAGAAATATAATTTCTCAGGAAAAAATCCAAGTGATAACTATATTTCACAGTCCACATTGTGCTACTCTTGTCTTCCAATCCAAATGGATTGGGCTCGCACCCTAATATTTTATGAAAAAAGAACATGGGTATTAAAAAGATATTATTTAATGGAATTTGAAAAACAAAGTTAAATTCAATGTGCACTCTCTATATGACTCTATACATAGTAGTGATAACCCAACCTAAGATTGGAAAAATATATGGAATATAAATACAACACCATCTATCAAAATGTTTACTTGGAAAGCGACACATTCTATTCTTCCAACAGGGATGAGAATAAATGACATTCTGCCGAACACTGACACAAAATTTAGCCTCTGCAAAAATAATGAAAAAACTCTAGCTCGCCTTTTCCGTAAATGTAACTTCACAAACATGTTAGTTTGCACTTAAATCATGAATACTAGGTTCAATGACAATTGAAACACTTTTCATGAATGATTAAACAACAGGTTCAAAGAAGGAAACAAAGATAAATTCATATTAGGTTTACCAGAATTATGTAGTCTAATTTCTTGGCATATAAGGAAAGCAAGGTGGGTGGCAGATTTCGGAAGCAAATACCAAAACAGTGGAAACACAACAAGACAAATAGTTAGATTTATATATAGCTACATGCATGTGAACAACCCTTCTAATAATGTAGGAAATACCATATAGTCCTAGGAATAATATATTAGAGAGAGTCTAGTCCAGTTGACTCAGTCATGTGTCTGTTTGGTTCTATTTGGGAAAATACATTATAGTTTGGTCCTAGAAATTATGGTTTGGTCCTAGGGTGATGTCATGGATGAAGTAATTGTCATCTTGTAGTGGGAGAAATACCCTTTTATATTAGGACCATATATATAGTCAAAAAGTAAGAGAGAAGAAATCATTCTCATATTTACTTTCTCTCTCCTATATTTTCAGATATAGAATTTCTCTCTCTTTTTTTCTTTTTATATTTCTTCCTGCTACTGTTTGAAGATGTAAAAAAAAATTTTTGAAGATTTAATCTGCTGCTGCATCTTTTAAATATGTTGAAGATGAAGACGACGTTTGTTTGAAGATTTTTTTAGATCTGAACTCATGTTTGTTTGATGTTGAAGATGAAGACGGCCTTTGAAGATGACGAATTCAAATCTGCTGATGAAGACGACGATGAACTTGTGTGTTGTTGAAGATGAACTCATCAAATATGATTCTCTGCTGGTGTTTGTTGTTGAAGATGAACCCTAGAAATATGTTGATGTTGAAGATGAACTCGTCAAACCCTAGAAATCTGCTGCTGCTGTTTGAAGATGAAGATTTATGTGTTTTGTTGCTGCTGCTTAAGATGAAATCGATGAAGATGACGAAGAAGATGAATATTTATATGGATTCCATTTCTGTAATGAACTCTGTTTTTTAAAGTTTTTATATGGAGTTCATTTCTGGAATGAACTCTTTTTTTTAGGTTTTTATATGGAGTTCATTTCTGGAATGAACTCTGGCTTATATGTATTCTGAAAAAATAAGTAGAAATTAACAAGAGTTCATTTTGACGAATGAACTGCTACAAGAAAATAAGTAAAATTTAACACGGAAGGGTACTTTTGTCTGTTTTATATTTTTAAATAATTATGGCCCAAACCGTAAAGGCGTTTTCCCAAAGGACTAAACAGACATGGGCCCACCTAAAAAGGGACCAAACGATATTTTTCCCATATCATGCAGATCTGTATTATAACCATATGCATGATGAAGTGCTAGAAGTAATAGACAAAGAACCAGATGAGGAGATTATTTTTATGAGCTTGAGAATAAACATAACACTATCAATGTAAAATCCCATTACTTCTTTAGGTATATTGGTCTCATTCGTATCGACTACACAAGTACTACAATTGAAGCTAGGGGATCCTATAAAAATTGTACAACAAGAGAAACTAGAAGAAAAAGGTGCAGAAGCTGCCTTCCAATGGGAAACTGAATGGAGTGGATACAAAATCATCTTTCAAAGTGACTCAACACCAACTTTAAAGCTGGTGATGGGAAGATACACAAATGCAAGAGAACAGAGATATAAAATTAGCAATAATTTCCTAGATCAAACAAATCCAGTGATAAACTTTAAAGTAATTTCTTTAGTTTTAAAATCTAGATATAACGTTAAGAATGTTGCAGACATATCCACTTTATATATCGGGAATGCCATACAGAACACGTGGAAAGTAGATCCTCTTTTAGCCATTTTAAACAGTTTACATTTAAGAAACTTCATCAATCTTGTACCTATCAATGACCATCAGATTTCTGAAGATGATTCTAATCAATATATGGTATGAGGTATTATTCTTCATTTACGAAAACGGCGGGAGTATAACAGCCACATCCAATAATTCGTTCGGAAATCTGTATGGACTAAGTCCAATATAATTCCGAGAGAACCAACTTAAAAGGAGAGCTAAATCAAGAAATATACCAATGAGTTATATCTCAATTTTTAATACAATCTGCAATCGAATAGATAGAAATCTGTGAGCCCGATTGATATGAGAAATAACTTGGACAGTACGAAATACCAATGTCCAAGTGCCAATCAATTACCATCCAACAAACAAGGTCGGATTTTCCAATTGATTGAACTACTCACAACCTGTGATATTTCAATTATATAAACAAATATAATGTGGAAAAGAAATAACACATACTCCAGAAGTTTTGTTAACGAGAAAACCGCAAATGCAGAAAAACCCCGGGACTTAGTCCAGATTTGAACACCACACTGTATTAAGCCGCTACCGACACTATCCTACTAGAAGTTAACTTCGACTGAAATGTAGTTGAGCCCTAACCAAGTCTCGCACCGATTAAGGTACAATCACGTTCCTTACACCTTTTGAACCACGCCTAATTCCGCGCACTTGATTCCACTAGTTGATCTCACCCACAACTAAGAGTTGCTACGACCCAAAGTCGAAGACTTATAAACAAAGCCGTCTCCCACAGATAAGTCTATTCTGATAGATAAATTTGTCTCCCACAGAAGTACCTATGAAGTTTTGTTCCGGCTTTTGATAAATCAAGGTGAACAGGAACCAATTGATAATTTGGTCTTATACTCCCGAATAGCAGTCTAGAAATATTAATCACCTCATAATAACTTAACTATATGGTAGTAGAAGAGGTTACTGTGGAATTACAAAGAATGAGACGAAGAGCTTTGTGATTACTTTTTATATCTTACCTATCGGTCATAAATCTCGATCAATACGATAGAAAAAGTAAGATCAGATCACGCAACTACAGAGAAAATAGTTGGGTCTAGTTTCACGAATCCCAAATGAAGTCTTCAAATCCTTAACCTATAATGGTTTTGTAAAAACCTAGGTTAAAGGAGAATAGACTTTAGTCGCAACTAGGACATAGGAAAGTTCCGGTATTAGGTTTTCCAATTGCTATAGTTCTCTCTTATATAGTTTTTCAAATCAAGATTTGCTTTCAATCAAAGCTAAGATAACTTAGTAACAAAGCATTCAGTATTCACCTCTAGATGAAAACCTGGTTTAAGATTCAAGCTAAGTCTGCTTAAAACCAAAGCAATATCTCTCCACCGTTAGATGGTCTTAGATTTTTACACACAAATGAAATATACTTTCATTTAGATATGGGTGACCGTACTTAAACGTGTATATTGAGTTGGCTCAATAATAATTAACCGAAGTTAGCCATATGAACACTTTTATCTTAACCACATTCATCTAACACTTCTAGATAAAATATGATGATCAATCAATCATGAAAGATAATCAAATAAATCTAATTGTGTTTCAAATAGAGTTGTTCAATTGCTCACTATTTCACAGAAATATATATGAACCAATTGAATCAAAATCGGATTGATTCGTGAGAATCAGTTCATGAACATTAAGCCATCATTTGAAAAGATTGCATTCCTTAATTCATAGATGTATTTGTTCATGAGTATAAAAACATATTTAACCGATTTTAGAACTTTAACCACTAAGTTTGCAAACAGGTACGCAAATTATAGCTTCCGGACTTTGGTCTTGTCCAGCAGTTTGTAAACGGGTATGCATACTGCTGTCCCGGACCTTAACTCAGGTACAACCGTTCACATACTGGTATGCAAACTTGGTTCCCGGACTTTAACAGTTAAAACCGTTCGCATACTGGTATGCAAACAAGGTTTCCGGACCTGAATCATACAACAACAGTTTGCATACTGGTACGCATACTGTGTTGTATCCAGACAAAGGTTAATTGTTCTAAACTCCGATTTCAATCATTGAAACATCATTAGAAGACGATAGTAGCTGACTCACACAAATGATTAACTTATAAGTAATTTTCAAGTGATTGAATGATCAATACGAAAATTTCCGAGTCGACATCAAATGATTGTCTCACACAAATCATGTAAGATGTTTCAAGGAAATTTTCACATGATCATCTTTTGACTTATTATTTATTTTCCAACAAATAAATTGTTTCCAACTAAACTAGTCAAGAATATGATGAACGTAGCTAAATCAAAAAGCTTCCAACACATATTTAAATAGATACCGAGTTAAAATCAACTCGAAATATCAAATGTGTATAATATAAAAGTCTATATAGCTATACGACTTAGTCTCATTAGGAGATAGAATAGAATAGACTTATGGGTGATGGATAAGTTTTAGTCTCCGCATACCTTTTGTTGATGAAGTTCCCCCAAGATCTGCTCAGTATATCTTCGTCTTCAATCGATATAAGTAGGCTAGAAATCAAGACATAGCTATAAGTAGGCTAGAAATCAAGACATATAGTTTTGATCAACTAAACTTGACAAACAAGCTTGAGATAACAACACTTGTGAGTTCGACCGAGCAATGCTCTAACATTGGTTTTATTTTTTTGTCCCCTACATATAGATTCCAGGTTTATCGTTATTTTTCTCTATCAAGTTTTACTACTAGTATTCATCTGAAATGTGTATAAAAATTATCCACAACTATGATTTTAATTGCTATGAAAAATTAAAATCAACAAATTTTGAGGTTTGGAATGATGGAAATATATCGCACACATGGACCATTTAAAATAGGGTACTACGCGAACTTTATATTAATTTAACCTAAACCATTTTAACAGTTATTAACGTATAAGTTGCATTGTAGTGCAAAGTAAGATTAGAAAAATAGGATGTGGTTTGTCGAATTTCCATTTATCTGAGTTATCTGTCATGAGAGGAGCAAACCTACTTTCTCTTGGTAAAATTCTTCGTGTAAGATCAAAGGTTAATTTTTCAGGAGGAAAACGCATTTTAATCAGATAAGAGACTACCAATTACTAATTAGTTTTATCGAGAGTATGCATAATTTTTGAATGAAAATGGTTGATTATTGCTAACCATTAGCAGAAATACAACTACATATAAAAAATATGGTTGATTTTCTTTTTCTGCAACTACATATAAAAAATATGGTTGATTTGCTTTACGAAGTAAGAAAATATCTTATGGAAGGCAGCTTTTCTTGGATTAACTGATGTGAACCATCAGATAAACTGTTTTTCCTTCCATAAGATATATTCTTCCTCTCTATAGCAGAGACTAGTCCGCTGACACATACAACTAAGTTTGAATGAACCACCTTACCAAACCCATGGTCTTGCACTCGCAACATTGCTAATAGGGGTATCATTTTCCTTTAAGGGTGTACCAAAATACATATAAGATAAAATATCTATCACCTGATTGGTACACCCCTAAACAATATGGTATCCCCATTAGCAACCTTCCTTTGTATTTTTTTGTCCGGCAAGTTTAACATTCTTTTGTTTCGACATAAAAAAAAATCCCACAATGCTGCATAATTAATTGAAGGTTCTGTTAACTTGTATACCCTTTTACATGTTAAGGTTCATTAAAGGAACAATTCTTTGCATTGGGAACATAATTTGTTTGTTTTATTGGAAGGAAAAAAAATAATTCTTTGCATTGGGAACAAGATTTGTTGTTTTTAATGCAAGAAAAACCAATTTCTAGTAGAATAAGACAAAAAAACACAATTTCCAATCAAATAAAATAATTCTTGATTGAACCTAACATGTATACAGGTATACAAGTTAACAAAAGCCTTGATTTAAACTATACGTGAAATTATACATTGATTTGTTATATTTCTGTGACTTTCAACACGAAAAAGTCCCACAATGCTACATCATTGGTTGAAATTATACGTGAATTTCAGGTGATTGGGAAATGTCCTGGAGTAATGGAATAGTCATTTTCTTGTGAGATTCTAACTTTGGGAATTGAGATAAATATAACTATTACTTTGGCAAACCACGCAGTGCACCATGTTCTATGCACTAGACTTGTGGAGCTGTGTCGGCTCATATGAGCCAGCTCTTAGTCAAGACTCAAGGCCAAGGTATTAAAAGCGTGAAGCGTTTTTCATTTTTAGGAAGCAATGCATATATCAAAGCGTGAAGCGTCGCTTCATGGTTGATGTTTGAAGCAGATGTTTTGTTATAAATAAATTAGTCATAACTAGTAATTATAAATTTATTAGGAAGATAATATATATATAAATCATATATAAGTCTAATTATTATAAAAAAAAACAAAAACAAAGCGTGTGCACATCAATTCAACCTTCGCCAGGCGAGTGGGAGGTGGGGTGTTTGATTCCCCCTTAAAACATTCATATTTTTCTTTTAAAAGCTTTAAAAATTAGGCGCGAAAGGAGTTGACTAAGCCAAAAAGCGCACTTCACATAACCGCTTCGGAGCAAAATGCTGAAATTTGAAGCGAAGCGTATGCTCTGAAGCGTGAAGCGTACGCTTCATGAAAGATGCGCTTCACATGACCGCTTCAGAGTGAAATGCTAAGATTTGAAGCGAGGCGTACGCTCCGAAGCATGAAGCATACGCTTTTAAAAACCATGCTCAAGGCACATATGTTATAAATAGTTTCCGAACTGGTGCACAACATTTTATACCAGGTTCCACGTATATACAAAATTGCTGCACTTTTAATGTTTTTTGAATGTACAGTATAACTTCTATAAGATAACAGGCTCGGGACCAAGAAAAATTATTATTTTAAAGAAATATTATATTATCGATAATATAACAAAACTATACATGCACAAAACTATACATACACAAGATTATCTTCTTGCTATTCCTGCTGATGGTTTGGGACAGAAGATTGGGCCACGTCAGTTTAGTGTCGTGCTTAGTTACAGACTCGGTATCCCCTTGTTTGCTGCCAACAGTTCTTGCATTTTTTGTAATAGAGACATGCATGTTTATGGTGATCACGCGCTTCACTGTGCTAGTGAGGACGTTATTAAGTTCCGCCTTGATCTTGTTAGAGATACTTTTGCGCATATTTGTTATCGTTCTAGTGTAGCTTCTAAAGTTGAAGCAGCTTTGGGATTCCTTTTTGTGATGGTGGTGATGCTAGGCCGGCAGATATTTTGTTCTATAATTGGGAGGAGGGTCGTGATACTTGTTTTGATGTGACCGGGGTTTCTCCTTTTGCTGGGGGTGGTGTGCAAGCCTTTACTCTCCGGGCCTAGCATTGACTAATGCTATTGAGCGCAAGCGGGTTAAATAGCTTGATGTATGTAATGTTAATGGTTATAGTTTTGGTACCACAGCTTTTACTACTTTTTGTGAACTTGGTATTGAAACTATTGAGTTTTTGAAAAGGTTGAAGACCTACATAGCTAGGCATGATGTAAATATAAAAGTTGGTAATTTCCTTTTCCTTAGAATAGGTTTAGCTATTCAAAAAGGTGTCGGAGCCCAACTTGTTGCTAGACTTCCGACAAGTTTCTTGTAAAATCTTTTTCCTTTCATCAAATAAATTTCCCCTTTTTATAATATAATAAATTATTATTTTATAATTAAACAATATATAATTATTTTAAAAAGTAATTCCTAGCCTGGAGGTTGAATAATACTTGTAGGTTAAGTAAAATATCGACTAATTTTGTAAAAGTATTATATTATTGACTAATTATAATACAAATACAAGCACTCCAAGTATTAATGAAACTTCAAAATTACTTCTTGTTGCATTATAACAATGTGGCCTCAGGTTCTTTGATTGCATTACGAATTTAAAGGATGAAATACAACTTTATTTGAATTTTAAAGAAAAACAAACCAATATTAAATCATATTTTGAGAAAGTTTAATATGTATGAAATTAATTTTTTATTTTTCTAGTAGCATTATTGTTTTGTATATTATTTGGAACCTAATAATCATTAAGGAGAACTTCTGAAATGTATTATTTATGATTTTATCGAATTTATTATTTTAGCACTAAGGGCCCGAGTCGGGACCAGAAAATTTTATTATTTTAACGAGAATATTATATTATCGAGTATTACTTTAAATGAGTTATGTTGTATTGTGCTCGAGGTCTTGAGACTGAACACAATGAGAAAATTTTCGATGTTATTTTGGCCATTAGGTTACCGGTGTTCCCTATCCACATTTGTCTATGACTTTGGTCAACGAGATATGACTTACTTAATCTCCTGGATAACAAAAAGAAACAGTCATCGTGATAAGCATATCTTCCTGCTTACTTACTCCCCTGGATCACCCTTATATCAGCGTTTCTGCAAAAGTGATAGTATATGTATTTATTATCAACCCGCTGATTATATTTTAAAAGGTGGTCTAAGGATGCACGATTGTTAGTGGTCGTAAGTCGGGCAGTGGAGAGAAATAGCATAGGGAAGAAGCCACATGAAAGTTAGGTTTTTCATTTAATTTGTTCATTTAAAGCTCACTAAGTTGAGGTGGGCCACATGAGAATCAGCCGGAGGGAAAGATAATTGGAATTGGATGATGTAACTGCTGAGAATGATTCAATCATCTCAAATTGGAAAGTTCAATCTTCCAAAGAGAATCTCCTCTAAGTATTTGTAGCTCCTATCTTAATTGCACATTTTGTTGCTTCGCTGCCACCCCATCCTTCAGCTTTTCTGGCATTGCAATACCATCCTGATCCTCCTGCAGTTTCTGTAGCCAGCCCGAAGTTATTAACCTTGACAATATCATAAGCAAAGAAAACTTTGAAGATTGTTTAAAAAAATCAGAATCAAACACTATAATGCAGGTATTTGTCGAAGACCACTTGTCCATGACTTCAGGTGGCTTCAAAGTTGTCATATGGTAGGTAGTTGTCATAGACTTATTGTAAATTGTAATGAGAACTTTCTTGTTTAGTCCAGTAAATCCGACCCGGATTAATGGCTAGTCCAGCGGGAAAACATACTTACTCGCTAGTCCAAAAAAGTTTTGAAAATAGTAAAATTACTCTACTAACCCTAATATAAATTATGTATATTAGTACATATGTTACTACATTTGTAGTATGTAGTAATAACATATGTAGTATGTAGTATACTAGTAGTAATATGTAGTAACTAGTATACTAGTAGTAATATGTAGTATACTAGTACTAGTAGTAATATGTTATATATTGATATGTAATACCTAGTATACTAGTATTAATATATAGTATACTAGTAGTAATATGTAGTAACTAGTATACTAGTAGTAATATGTCGTATACTAGTAGTAATATGTACTAGTAGTAATATGTTATATATTGATACTACATATTAATATGTAATATGTTATATATTGATACTACATATTAATATTGATACTACATATTAATATGTAGTATCAATATGTTATGTTCATTACTGTTATGTTATGCATTAATACTACATATTGATATGTAGTATGTTATATATTGATACTACATATCAATATGTAGTATGTTTGATATGTAGTATGTTATATATTGATATGTAGCATCTTATGTATTGATACTACATATCAAAAAATTGTTATGTATTGATACAACATGTTACTACTAGTACTAGTATACTGATATACTACTAGTAAAGTAGTTACTTAATTTACTAGTAACAGATTAGTATACTATACTAATTAGTATACTATACTACTAGTATACTACTATACTAGTTACTACTAGTAAAGTAGTTACTTAATTTACTAGTAACAAATTAATAAGATATTTTTGTTACTACTAGTATAGTACATATTAATATGTAGTATCACCGTATTGATATTACTAGTATGTAGCAACATACTACTAGTAATATTTACATGTGTTGATACTAATTAGACCTGGAACGGTGTTTTAGGCATTTAGAAAATACACTCTATAATCTCCATGAAGTTTTTGGACTAGAGAGTAAATAATCTAGTCCAAAAACATGTTTTTGGACTAGGGAGTAAATGTTTTTCACGGGTGGACTAGCCATTAACTGGGTCATGAAAAATTGGACTAAACAGTAATTCCTAGAATTGTAATAATGATATAGACTGAAACCAACATGCAATTCTACTGGTATAGTAAAAAGTAACAGGCGGAAAAAAATAAAAATCCTTGTTGGGCCGTCAATATAACCAACATAAAAACAACATACTCAAACCAAACCAAAAAGTGCGATTTTCCGTTTCAGAAGCTAGGATCATTTTCTTCAGATTAAAAGTGACTTCTAAATTAGGTTTGTCAAGATAAGATACACGGGGGGTTTTGGGGATTAAAAAGGGGCTTAGTGATGCGTTATTATGCAAGTGAAGTGATTATGGAGGTTTTCAACTATAAGACAGGTCTTTAAAGTCCTGTGGAGCGAGGTAATGGGCGTGAAGTAAATCCCCTCCAGAAAAGCTGTCAGTGTCATCTGATTCTTTTGCTCCCCAGTTTAGTTGATTTTCATGTGCTATTTCCTCTTTAGTCACTTTACCTCTAGTGGAGAGAAATAGCACGGGAAAAGAAACAACAGGACAGCTGGGTTTTTTATTCGAAAGCTCGTTTGGTCAAGGAGGTGAGTTACATGAGAATCAGTAGGGGGAAAGACAGTTGGAACTGGGTGATGTAGTTGCTGAGAATGATTCATCATCTCAAATGGGAACGAGTCGTAATGAGAAAGTTCAATCTTTCAAAGAGAAGCTCATTCAATATTTAGAGCTCTTACCTTTACTGCACACTTTGCTGGACCCCCTTCCTTCAGTTTCTGGCACTAGAACACCAGTCTGATCCTCCTGCAAATTCAGTAGCCAACCCAAAGTTATTAACCTTAGCAATACCATAAACAAGAATTGTTCGACAAAAGCAACATCAAAAATTATGTAATTCAGAGACATTAACCTAGATGATCATTAAGACATTAACACATGATAATTTGTTCTGCAATCTATATTTTGTTGGAACTGTCTATGATAACCCAGAGAGAACTTCCCAAGACAAGTGATCAAATCCAAGGGGTTATGTTTGGTATTTTCAAATACTATTTTACATCTGTGTGAACACGTAAATCACGAAGGCATCTATATGTTCACAAACAATGTTCGCACTCTAGGTACATACTCGCACTGGTGATACAAGTGCATTGATTCCTTGGCTCAAAACCTTCGGGTTTATCATAGCCTCATCTAATAATACCGCGAGAGGCGTTTACGCAGGGGAAGATAAAGAAAACGAAGTATAAAAGTAAAACTCATGGAGCGTTAGACGAATATAAAGTGCTGAAATATAAATGAGACCGGGATTTACGTGGTTCAGCACTAAGGCCTACATCCACGGGGTTGTTGTTTCACTATGTACTTGATGATTATAGAGATAGTCGAATGACTTTGGAGTTTACATAGGTCTGTGTATTGTAAAGGACAAACTTACACTCACAATCCTTCTCTCTCTCTCCTTCTCTCCCTCCTTTTTCCTATCCCCTCACTCTTGGTGGAGAGGGGGTATTTATAGGGTTAGAGTGTGGGACCTATTTTCTGAGGGCCGTTGGAACCTTATCTTCTTGTGTTTTGTGTCCATCACGCGGAGATCTTTGCTAGTTACTTGATTACGCAGAGTCATCCTCGTTCGTTCCACAGGTTGATCGACACGTATACTGATCAGAGTGTTTAATGAGGGTAGTTGAGACGCATGCTCGTGTCATACAAGTGTCTTCTGCCCCTGTCACATCCATGTCAGTTAACCTTCTCTTCATCTTTGATCTTAGCTTCTTTTGGGGATGAGATAAAGTAACTCTTCGGGAGTTATTTGGTGCTCCGCAGTACATCGTGTTTTCGATACATCTTTTAACTTATGCCCTTAGATTTGTTCGGGCAAAGATCCGACATCGACGGGATGGGCTTCTTGGCTGTGGGCGTGTGTCATCATGTTTTGATGACTTTGTCCGCATGCTCTCCACGTGTCTTCCTGTATACACGTGTTTGATGATGAAATATGTACACAAATTTGCCCCTTTTCTTCGGGCTTGAGTGTTTAGTGGGAGCATTGAAGAAAACAGACGTTACATATTCTTCCTCTCTCCTAATAACTTCTCCTAGATACTTGGGCATGTTTCTTACTTGTGCATTAACTGCTCATTTAATGGGCACGTTTCCCGTTCCTATTTTAACTTCCTTCTATTTCTTTCGAGTATATTAAGGAGAGGAGAAAAATTAATTTCACTCAACGTTCCACAAAATTAATTTCATTCTCCCTGTCAGTCTTCATTCTTTGTTCTTCAACCATTAAATTCTCTCTGCCCTAGCATTAATCACGCTCGTTTCTTCTTTGTTTCTGGTTTGTTGTCTTCTTCCAGGATTTTGTTTGTGGTGGTAAGGTTTCTTTTCTTCGTTTCTGTTGTTTTAAGTTGTATTGATTGTGTCTTTTTTGCTGCTGTCGTCCCTTGTTTGTGATGAAGAACATCTTTTGATACATGTATGCTAGTTTGCCCCTGTTCTTCTTCTCAAGTCGAGGAGGCCATTGTTTTGTTTTGATTGGATTTTTAAGTTTAAGGTTTTAGGGTTTTGGGGAATTCAAGCATGTATGCTAGTTTTAGGGTTTCTGGGTTATATTGAGATGAACTGCTAATTTTGTGGTTTTTTGATCTTTGGTGATGTCCTCGTGTTTGGTTCTAACTTGTTTATGTTGTACGTCTTCGCAGCCATGTCTGACCGTCCGCGGCTTCCTTATCCAACTCCCTCATCCAGTCTACCGAGATCCCCTCCTCGTAGAGAGTCTGATACATATCCACCTGGGGGAGATCTCTCTAGATTGTCTCAAATGGATCCCCGCGGAAGTAAAGTTTCGTCTTCTTCTGGGACGAAGGCCTCTCCTCCTAGGAAAGGGGATCCATCGAAGAGTCCTTCCGGGTCTCGATATGCTGCTGGTCGTGTTGCTTCTCGTCCTCGTGATGACTCTAGGTGTACGCAGACACCTCCTCGTGGTGGCGCCTTCGATATTCCTCCTCTTTGTTCTGTAGCGCCCGTACAACATTCTCTGCCGCCGCCTCCAGTACTTTCTTTCAAAGGGAAGAACTCCAAAGGTGGTGTGCCGAGAAATGAATCGTCTAAGAATCCTCCTTTGAAAAGAAGAGCTTCCGAAGCTTTTATTGGTTCGTACGATCCCGCGGAAGAGGATGATGCTGCCCCAGTGATACGCAGCATTTCGGTCAGCAAGAAGAAAGTCACGTTCAAGCACATTGACCTTGAAGTTTTCAAGGAAAAGCATGAGCTTCAAGCCTTCGAGGTTCGTTTCTATGACCCTGAGGATGATATTACTTACGAGCTCATCTCGAAGTATCAGTTTGATGAGTTTCACCTGTTGACTACGGTTGGAGCCTTCGAGGCAGGTCTTATGCTGCCGTTGTACAAGTCTGGTGATTCTTTTTATTACGATGTGTTGTCTGGTCGTGAAGGCTCTTCCACCAATACTCACAGTCGTTCCGTGTCGTAATTATCGGGGAATTATCTCCGTGCACTGAGGGAATGTTACCTGCGGAGTAAGGGGGAGACGACGATGACATGTTACGTTCCCAATCCCGCTGAGAGGGAATGGTATACTCCTGAAAACTTCAACAACTCCTTTGGGGATTATGTCAATAGTAGGAACCGTAAACCGTGTAGTGTTAGCCTTCGGAACCTCGCTGCTCCTCGGGGCGAAATTCGTCTGTTAAGTGAGGTGAGCGATGCCAAACTGAAATATGTTCTAAGCACCGAGGGGTCGAGTCAGCGGAAACTTTTTCCCGCGCGCGAAAGGATCAAGCGTGACCATGATTATGAGTGGCACGCCACTGTTATTGAAATTGTTGGTCCTTGGGCGTATGGTTGGATTCCCGATCCGCGCGGTTGGAGTCCTTCGGAGAGCAGCAGGCCTCGTGAATCTCCTCCTGCTCGTTATGGAGATTTCTGTCCTTGGCGTAATTCCTAAAATTCGAAGTATTTTAGCAATTTTGTTATGCTCTTGATGCTGGTTATCCTGAAGTAAACTATTGTTGCACCAGCATATGAAAGATGAAACATTTCTAGAGAATGTATGAGGTAAGTTGATGCCTCTCAAAATTGTTTTAGCAAAAACACAATGAAGAAATAGACGTGAGACGGATTCAGAGTCATCACTGTTACGTAAAGGACAGTTTGTGTTGATAGGATGTGTCTTCCTATTCATTCTCTGACTGATAAGCAGTCATTAAAGCTTTCCACATGAAGACTCTCAATCTCTGATTCAGTGATTTACTGTTACATATGCAAAAATGTTTATAACCGAAAGTAATAATATTGAGAATGTGATTGTAAGTGACTCGGTAATCCTAGCATGTGTGGTGATTATAATACGTTCTGCCTATCAATATTTGCATAAATTACCATCATCGTCAATCAACAGTCTATGAAATCTGAAAAAGTATCAGAGACTACGTGCTAGCCAGTCTATAATTGGGTCTTCATAAGTTAACAAACCGCAGATGGTGTATTCTGCCCCCGACCTACTCTTTTTTCTAACAGGAAGTTCTTTAATTTCAGCTTTTGTGTGCATTTCCAAATCATGCTTTCTAAGATCACCCTGGAATTTGGACATAGATTTAGAGATGAGTATACACATAAAGTATTTCTAATAAAGTGGTTTTTACTACCCCAATCCATACCAGTAAAGTATTTAGCAAGAAAATCAACTACACTTTTGTTGCAAGGAAACCCACATTTGTTAACTGCACACTTTGCTGCTTCTCGGGCAGCCCTTCTTCCTCCAGCTTCTGTGGCACTAGATTACCAGCCTGATGCTTCTTCAAGATCAGTAGCCAACCCAAAGTTATTAACCTTGACAATTCCATAAGCAAAGCAAACTTTGAAGATTGTTTAGCAAAAGCAGCATCAAAATGCAGGTTTTTACCGAAGGCCACTTCACTTATCCACGACAATAACCTAGATGATCATTATCACATGATAATTTGTTCTGCGGTCTATTTTTAGTTGGAATTGTCTGAGATAACTCAGAGAGAACTTTCCGAAGAAAATTCATCAAATCTATATTTCCACGGATGCCAAAGTAGTGTACCAATTGTGCCATGTTCTTGATACTGGTTATTGTGAAGCTAACTAGAGCACCAGCATATAAAGACGGTTTATACAGATTGGAATGTGTTTCCGCTTCATTCTCTGACTGGTAAACAATCATTAAGAGCTTGCCACATGAAGAGTCTGATTTGTTACATATGCATAAATGTTTAAAATCGAAAATAATAACATTGAAAGTCTAATTGTAACCGTCCTGAATCCTGATACTCCTAGCTTCCTAGCATGTGTAATTTTAATATGTTCTGCGTATCAATATTCACATAAATTACCCTCGTCGTCACTGAAAAAGTATCGGAAATTACTAACCTTTTTATGTGCTGCCCAGTCGGTTATAATAGGGTCTTCATAAGTCACCCAACTCCGCAATGTGTGGTTTGCACCCAGCGTACTCTTCTTTCTTACCTGAAGTTCTTCAGTTTCATCTTCGGGGTGCATTTCCAAAGCACGTTTTCTATCATCAGCCTAGAATTTGGACATAGATAAAAAAAAAATGAGTATACACAATATTTTTCATGAACTTTGAGCACAACAGTATAGCAACTGAATTGATGATCAGTGTTTCATTAAGATCTGATATCCAAGAGCTGCTTATGTAAAAATATTTCCAAAATTAATGTCTGAAGCCTTAAAACTCACCACATTGCCTTTGGCTGGATCATCAGAGTCTGAAACCAAATTGCCTTTCACTTTAGGACCATAACTGTAATTGGGTTGAGGACCATGATACGGTGGTTCAACGTAGTCTCTTTGCTTATTAAGTATATCGAGAATACCAGCAAAGCTGTGAAATCAAAGTAGACTCTCAGTTGTGAAGGAAATTTTAACAAGAATTGATATAAAACAAATATGAACACCAAAAGAAAGATAGAAAGACAGACATACAGAACCACAGCAACAAGAGAAGAAGATGGGTGAATGGAGTCACAAAAAATATCGTTTAGTCCTTTTTTAGGTGGTCCCATGTCTGTTTAGTCCTTTGGGAAACGTCTTTACTGTTTGGTCCATAGTTATTTAAAAATATTAAATGGACAAAAAGCTAAAAAAACAGAGTTCATTCCAGAAATAAACTCCATATAAAAGCTAAAAAAAACAGAGTTCATTCCAGAAATGAACTCCATATAAAAAGCTAAAAAAACATAGTTCATTCCATAAATGAACTCCATATAAAAAGCTAAAAAAACGGAGTTCATTCCAGAAATGAACTCCATATAAAAAGCTAAAAAAACAGCGTTCATTCCAGAAATAAACTCCATATAAAAGCTAAAAAAACAGAGTTCATTCCAGAAATGAACTCCTAATAAAAACTCTTCCATCGTCTTCAACAGCAGCAGCAAACATCATAGTCTTCAAAACAGCACCAACAATATCGTATTCATCATGTTCATCATCTTCAACAACAACATCAAACAGTAGAGACGAAAAAAGAGACACAAAAACTAAATTATCGTCATCGTCTTTGGCATCAGCAACATCATCTTCATCGTATTTATCATCTTCCTCATCTTAAACAGCAGCAGAAAATCAACAAAAAACGAAAAAGAAACGCAAAAACTTCATCATCTTCTTTATCGTCTTCATCATCATCATCATCATCATCAATAGTAGCATTAGCAGAGAAAAAAGAGCCCAAAACCATCGTCGTTCATCATCATCTTCATCTTCTTCATCATGATCAGAGAAAAAAAAGGGAAAATATCGTTTGGTCCTTTTTGAGGTGGGCTCATGTCTGTTTAGTCCTTTGGAAAAACGCCTTTACTGTTTGGTCCATAATTATTTAAAAATATAAAACAGACAAAAGTACCATTCCGTGTTAATTTTTATTTATTTTCTTGTAGCAGTTCATTCGTCAAATCTAATTCATGTTAATTTCTACTTATTTTTCAGAAAACATATAAACCAGAGTTCATTCCAGAAACGAACTCCATATAAAAAGCTAAAAAAAAAAAGAGTTCATTCTAGAAATGAACTCCATATAAAAACAGAGTTCATTCCAGAAATGAACTCCATATAAAAAAGCTAAAAAGACAGAGTTCATTCCTGGAATGAACTCCATATAAAAAAATTAAAAAAACAGAGTTCATTTATATAAAAACAGATTTCATTGCAAAAATGAAGTTCATTTCAGTAATGAAGTTCATTCCAGGAATGAAGTTCATCTTAAGCAGCAGCAACAACAACAACAACAAAACGCATAAATCTTCATCTTCAACAGCAGCAACAGTTTTCTAGGGTTTGACGAGTTCATCATCATCATCATCTCCAATCTCAACAACATCAGGAAACCAAAAACCTAATTAAATCTTCAACAACAGCAGATATATCTTGAGTTCGTCTTCATCTTCATCATCATCACCAACTCGAGCAACAAACATCAAAACGATGATGAAGACGAAAGAAAATCAAGAACAGAAATCCGAGATGAAGATTCAAGATTATATTCGTTTTCTTCATTGTTTTCTTCTTCTTCATCATACACAGTAGCAGAAACTTCAAAACACCATCATCTTCATCATCAAAACAGCAACAACGTCTTCAAAACTGAGTTTGTCGTCTTCAACAACATCTTCATCTTCGTCGTTTTCATCATCTTTATATGATTCATCGTCTTCATCATCTCTGCAAATCGTATTCATCATCTCTGAAAATCAAAACCCTAGAAAAAACACAAATCTTCATTGTTTCTTTGCAGCAGCAGGAAAAAAAAGAGAGGAGAAGAAAACTATAATTTATATTACCAAATAGAACCAAACAGACAATTGACTAGGTCAATTGGACTATATTCTCTCTAATATATTATTTGTAGGACCAACTGGTATTTCCTACAAAAAAAATGGGGAGAAGAAAAAACTAAATCTGGAAATAAAGAAGAGAGAATGTAAATCTGAAAATAAAGAAGAGAGAGAACGTGAATCTGAAAATAAGATATTTTCTTCTCTTTTTTGTGTATATATGGACCCAAAAGGGTATTTCTGCCACTACAAGATGACAATTACATCATCCATGACGTCACCATATGACCAAATCATTATTTCTAGTACCAAACTATAATATATATTTCCAAAAAGGACCAAACAGACAGTTGACTAGGTCAACTGGACTAGACTCCCTTTAATATATTATTTGTATGACCTATTGGTATTTCCTACATAAATCAAACAACATATTTAGACATTATATTATGTATTTAGATAGTTAAGTGTCACTTACGTGTTCTCTCGAGGAACGATTGTCCCATCAGCACGCTTATTAGCAGAATCCACCATGTTTTGGTTGTTCTCACTACCAGAAGATGATGCCAAAGAAGAGGAAATCTCAATTCTTCTTTTTCTTCCTATTCAAAACGAGGAATTCTTCTTTAGAAAACACCTAATATATACGATCTTGAGCAGAAAACCCTAACAAAATCAAAAAAAGAGGAAAACCTTATACCTTATTGAAATCAATCCCAATCAAATAGATGTAAAATTCGATCAAAATCATGAATGAAGATCATGAGAGCAGAGAGAAGTAAAATTCAAGTTATAAACTTACCCTTGATTACTGACGACGGGCTGGCTTTCTTTTGACAAGTTTACGGCCATGGCGGTTACTCGGCCCATATTTTCAATTTAAGGTCGGTTCCATGGCAAATTTTTCCATACCGGGCAGGGCAAAACCGCTGGCCGAACTGTATATGCTATGATTTTCAAAATGTAGCCAAACAGGGTTGGCATTAGTTGGATTTGAGATCGATCCGAATCGGTATGGTCGGTTCAGGTTTTTATTCCGGTTATTTCATTTTTTAAAAGAGGAATTTATTTATATAGGCGATCAGTCATATTTCAGCAAAGTATCATTCCTGGTCTTTACAATTGGATAAAAAAACATTTGTGTAACCAATTCCCAACTATAAGCATTAACTTCTGACCGACGTGTCGTTGATTCTTTATTCTTGCGAGCCTCGAGTCCTGTTGTGATCTTCGTCACCTGCATGATTTCATCACAGTGTTGGTTATTTCTTGACTTTCGTGTTTTGGCCTACAGTTGGTGTAGAACACAACAGATATAGCTAGCCCGATGTTTGTTGTTGGTGTGGTGGTGATAAATCCGGAGTGTGATCTTTTTCAATGATTATTCACAAGAATAGCCTAAATTTTGACGGATACTTCATTGTCTGAACATTGAAGTGATCCCTTGGTGTTGCTGGTGGTTGTGTAACTGAGTGGTTGGTGGGTTGGTAGTTGTCGTTGTTGTGGTGAGGTGTATGTCTGTCGTCCTCGCCTTCTATGCTCAGTTGTTGTCGTTGTTGATTATGAGAAACTTGCATAAAGGAATCATGTTGTTGAAATCTCACATTACCTGAAGTATCCTTAATACTTCTAACATACTTGTTTAAAAACATGAAAGGAAAAACCAGAAAGGGATATACTAAACCTAAATCTTGATTATTCATTAACATGAAGGGAAATACTAGTCTAATTTCCGAGCTTGACCCTAGAAGTATGCGTAGGACTATGCAGATTTCATACTGTCATGGTTGCATCTTTTGACAGTCTAACCGTACAGTAATCATTCATCTTGCGAGAGTCGGACCTTGACAAACTCTCGCATTTCTTCAATGACGACATATGTTGTTGTGTCTTCCATAGTTGAACTATTGCTCTCTCTACATCCTCCTTGGCTTCAGCTATACGCATATATGTATCTGGGCCTGGAAAATGTGTTTCGATCTTATTACCTTTAGTTTCAATCATTATCTTTATGGGATAGCAAAAGCCCACTTGGTTACCCAATTTATGTTCTACATCCTTTTGTCCAAGTGTTTCCACGTGTCGTTCAAAAGGACTAGCACTTTCCCTAAAACAAGATATGTCCCTGTATGGAGTATTGCAACCCGAATCTACTTTAAAGGGGGTTGAATCGCGTGGGTATTGATAACTGAGTTCTTTTCCAATTCTTCAACCCAGTTTGTCCTCGACTCGACCAAGTTACTCAGTGACATCAGGGATGCATAAATTAATGTTATCTTCCTTGTAAGTGGATTTTTCTTGACATCTCCAACATGATTAAAGCTTTAGGGATGATTTCCTACGATTTGGTGGAGTTATATCTCTATTTCCAAAGCTTACAGGAAATCTCTAGTTTGTTGATGAAGAATTATTAAAAAAATTGTCTTCTCTTCTAGTTCTTCTACCAAACTATCTTCCCTGTATGGATTATCGTTTTCCTTTGTTCGAAGATTAACAAGGAGCCGTGTATTCATGCCCTTAATCCAATTTACCTAGATCATCTTGGAGATCCAATATCGTATTCTCTTGATGGACAATAGATTTATGTGAAACCCATTATAGATAGACCGATAGGTATTAATTTGATGATAACAATAAAAACGACTGTGAGGTGATATTTCTGAGAGTAGATATCTCCTGGATGTAGGTGATGAAGCATCAAATTAAGATCTTACAAGAAGCTGAACACACACCACAAAAATTCTTACAAAAAGAAAGACTCACCCAAAGAAATATTCGATCTACATGCATGTTCTGAAAGGAATATCCTTTCTTAAAGGCTACGCTTTGATAGTTTCTTTCTTTATTGAGGAAAAAAGGAACTCCCGCGAAAGGCTACCCCTTAGTTTCAGTTAGTCGGATTGGGGCAAGAAGACACTAATACAAGGATTCTGAAATAAAAGAGTTCAATCTAGAAGCCACTACGCTACGTCAAGTTCAGACAATCTGACTTGACTTCTCACCTGCTCTGTCCCCCAACAACGAAGAAAAAGAAAGCTACAAACAGGGCATTTTCAGGGAGTATCCCAACCTGCTTCTTATGATACTGACTGGCTAAGGCAATCATTGAAAGGTGACTGAAACACCAGAAACGGAGACTACCGGAGCTAATAATAAATGCAAGAAAACTTTCCGACAAGGTCCCAGACAACGCCTACTCTACGAAGAAATCTGCAACTAATAGAAAAAACCACTACATCGATGTAGTTGAGTGTCGGGTCGTGACCGGGTCCGAGCTTCCCAAGCTCTATGTTGTTGGGGAACTCTGCTAAGGTCTTACCATTTTCTTGACTGACAATACTTGAGTCTTTGGAGTACTTTAGGATTATATTACACGTCGATGTTTTGTGCTTGTGGGTTGGGGTAAATGTAGCAGACCAATGAATGTGGTGGTCGAAAATCGTTCGGAGTTTAGAAAAGTTGTCCCGGCATCTGTAATAGGACAGATGACTGATAGTGATGTCCGCGGACCGATTTATGATGTCTTCTTTGCTGAAGTTCGTTTCCTTCCATAAGATATCTTCTTCCTCCCTATAACAAACGCGGTCCGCCGACACATACAATTAAGTTTTAATGTACTACCTTACAAAATCCATGGACTTGCACACGCAACATTGCTGACGGGGTTACCATTTTACTACGGGTATACCGAAATATATATAAGATAAAATATTTATTCCTTGGTTGGTACATCCCCAAGCAATATGGTACACCCATTAGTAGCCTTGCTCACTCCAATCCCACAGACACAGTCGAAGAATACACCAGCTGAATGTCCATTTTGGTGTTTCTTTAGTGCTTTTTTGTCCGACAAGTTTAACATTTTTTTTGTTTTGATATAAATACTTTAAGGACCATTATTTAAATATCCTTTTGAAATATATCCTTATTAAACTTAAAAAAAAAATACCCTCACTAGAATCAACTAGTACAAGTTGCTTCAAAAATGAGAGCAACTAGCACAAATTACTTCCAAAAAATGAAAGCAAGTTGGTTCCAAAACTGAAACCAACTTTCTCAAGTTGACTCTAAAAGAACCCATCGGGAGTAAGGTTGGATATGCACAAAAAAAAACTACTTCTGGAAGTTACTTAAAAGCATAAAAAGAAATTCTGGGAGAAGCAAAAAAACTTAGCTTGTTGCTTCTCGAGAAGTTAGTTCTCGTTAATTTTGAGAATAAAATATTTTCCTTGTTTTTCTGATTTATTTTTCTTTCCCTTCATCGCCAATTATTAATTTCTGACATTATCATCCATTATTAACTTCTCATCTCTGAGACTTGGGCCAACGAATTTGTCCTTCTGGGATCTTGTATCTTATATTTTAAATGGTTTAGAGATTTTTATGTCTAAATCAACTGGTATTTCATATCCATTCAAATATGATTTTGAAGTGTATATGTTTATATTTCTCCTTTGAATTTCATATCGGATCATATCATCACTTTTTTTATTACTACGAAAATCTTAAATTAGGTCTGATTAATGCAAAACGATGAAGTGATTTTCCTTCAACCACATTGTTAGCATTGTTCATTCATAAAGATTGGATCCATCTCTCTAGAAACACAATATTTATGCGCTTCATCAATAAACTCAATCATTTAATTTTTTGTAATTAAAGGAGATCTATTAAAAATTACGGATGAAGATCACGAAAAGTTTAAACTTAACTAACCAGAAAATGTCATCCATTGAAAAATGTCGAGATTAGCCATTAAAGCTTATTGATTTCCCAAACTAATTTCTCTATTTATTTTTTTACATTTAGAAGCACTTCCTTCTTCTGCTCATGTATCCAAACATGCTATAATTATTTTAAATCCTTATGTATCCTATTTTTTAGGGGTATAATTAGCAAACTAGAATATAACACATCTAAAAATTCGTGTCTTGGAATTTCATAAATTTTATCTCGTTGGAAAGATTTCAAAGAGACCCGAGTAAAGAAAAAATAATCAAATTTAAAGTTTTTACGAAAAATTCGGAGGTGTTTATCCATTTAGGCACAATTTTCGAAAATTGACATAGCCATTATGCAAACCACTACAAAGGATGCATAACACATTATGCAGCCACATTTTGGTTTATGCATCAACTAATTTTCTGTTGCAACTAATAAAACGATGTACTCCCTTCATTTCAGGAAAAGTGATGCTTTCACTTTTTCAAACTTGTTTCATTTTTCTTTGGTCAGCCCTCCCCACCGTGACAGCGTTGTTCTAGTTTACTTTTCAATTATGATTTTCTTGTATATTGTCTATAAAAGTCACATTGACCCTGACTATGACTATCGTAACGACTAAATGAAACCCAAGATTTAATTACATACAACCTCAAAAGGAGAGGTAACTAGTATACCAACTTTTTCGTTTAGGAACCAATATGGACAATTCTTGTACAATATATACATTCGGCTTTGAAACTGTATTTAAGATTGTTTTAACAAGGTAAACCTAGTATGTACTTAAAATTGTTCACAAACCGAATTCCAACAAGAATAAGTCTTGTAATATACATTCTAAGATAAAAATTCAACAAGAACGAGTCTTGTAGGTTTTGTACAGTTGAGTTAATACTATTTAGGTTTAAATAAAATCTGTGATATTTCAATCTAATACGAAATAACCCCGGTACTTAGTCCAGATTGAACACACACTGATTATCAACTACTAAGTTTATTCATATCATCTGTTGGTTTCAATAAATATCAATTATCACATCAGCAATTATAAAATATTTTGAGTTATTTGATGACCCTCGAAGTTAGAATTGTGTTTGACTGCTTACAAAGTAGTTGAGATGAAATCGAAAGTCAGTATCGTTACTTGATGTCGTATCTAGAGGTCGGAGCTTGTCAAGCGGGACGAAATCCGTCAAGATCGATTGGCGTGATGGTTAACCCAAGAAGAAGGATTTGAAGGTTTTAACATGGGGGAGTGTATGGTTCATCAACGAACAATCGAGAAACAAAGCGCATTTGATTGTACATTCACGAATAAAGAGATGAAGAAAAATCGTCTTTCTCGACAAATTTGCATACAACTATGACAAGCATAAGATTTTTAATGCGGACACTAAAATAGTGAACGAGCAACAAAAATATTTGTGACATAAGATCTTAACATGCTACAATGACAAATGGAACAACAACCCAATTGTTGATGAAACAAAATCTCTTAGCAATAGACGTATTAATTTTTTTTAGCAATTGATGTATTAATTTTTACTTAATATACTTAATTTGAATTTGAAACGATAATAAGTTTTACTTAATTTAAATCGTATTATATAAAAAATCTTAAAACCTCATTAAATATCATTGTATCGCATTAAACATCATTGCACTCCATTAAACATCATTAAAATTCCATGCAAATTAAAAGAAATTATTAGAGCATTGCTCGGTCAAACTCGCATGTGTTGCTATCTCAAGCATGTTTGTCAAGTTTAATTGTCAAAACTATATGTCTTGATTTCTGGACCACTTATAACTAAGTCTCGGACTAGGACAGTTAAGTGTAGTTGAGCTCCAGACTCCACGGCAATCATCTTACGAAGACGAAAAGAAATCCATCCGACAAAAAAGGTATGTGGAGACTTGAACTTATCTATCACTCAAAAGTATATCTCTCTATCTCCTACTCTTGAGACAAAGTCGTATAAGTATGATAGTTTTCATACACACGCATTTGCTATCTCGAGCCGAGTTTACTCGCCTATCTTTTTCTCGAAATATGTGTTGGTAAGCTTTTGCTTTAACCACTTTTCATCTTTACCCGTGAAGAAAGTCATGATGACGTTTCAATCTTGAAAATATCTTTGATGACGATAGTTGTGAATAACGACTGTTACAACATTATAGAAGAATGTTTCAATGATTGAAATGTAGAGTTGAGATTACTTAACCCATCTATGGAGCATATATAGTGTGTTCGCACATTAGTGTACCATGTGCCGGAAACCAAGTTTGTGCATATGTGTGCATATGGTATTGGTAAAGGAGACAGGTTGGGTACGCGTACCTGTACGAGTACTGGCGGAAGTTTTCTAACCAAAAATTTCTGCTGAGTTTGTAGTTTGCAAACTAGTAAACAAGTCATGGAAGTTTTCGAACCGAAAATTTCAGATGAGTTTGTAAACTCAATCTGGTAGCTAAGGTACACGTACCCGTACGCGTACCCAAGCTGGTTATATTTCTCAAATCGGAAGTTCATGAACTTAAACAATAAATCAATAAGGAATGCAATCTTTGCAAACCGTGGATATATTGTTCATGAATTGATTCAAGTGAATCAAACCGATTTTGTTTCAATTGTGTCTATATATAAAGATCTAAGCAATTGAACAACTCTTGAACTAGTTCTTTTGAAGTCATTTGAACTAGTTATGAGAAAGATTAACCCGGTTAATATGAAAGTGCTCATATGGCTAATCATTGGTTAACTATTTGTGAACCAACCAAGTGTACACGTTTAGGTACGGTTACTCAAACCTAAATGAAATACATTTCATTTGTGTATGACAAGCTAAGTTTCGATCTAACGTTTGAAAGATATTATCTTGGTTAAATCAGGTTTTTCATCTAACGATGAATATTGAATGCTTTATTACCAAGGTAACTTAGATTGCAAACCCTGATTTGAAAACTATATGAAGGGGAACTCTAGCAACTGGAAAAACTAATTCCCACACCTCCTGTGTGATACTAGTTGGTTTTGCTAGAGTCGGTTCTCCTTAATCTTAGTTTTCTTCTCGAGACCCTGTAGGTTAACGAGTGAAAGACTTCATTGGGATTGTGAAGCCAGACGAAACTAATTCTCTTGTAATTTTGAGATTTGATCTTGCCATTTTCTATCGTACGAGTTCAATTGAATAATTGACTTGAGATTATAGCTCCGATAGGGCAAGATAAAAAGAAATCACAAACATCTTCGTCTCATCGTTTGTGATTCCCCAATATCTAGTTTTGCTAGATGATTGATAATTCTAGGCTGTTCTTCGGGAATATAAGTCCAGGTTATCGATTGGTTCATGTTCACCTTGATTTTATCAAAAGACGGAACAAAACCCTTAGGTTTATCTGTGGGAGACAGATTTATCTGTTATCGTAGACTTTTCTGTGTGATACAGATTTGTTTATTAAAGTCTTCGAATTTGGATCGTAGCAACTACTGGTTGTGGTGAGATCATCTAAGGGAATCAAGTGCGTAGAATCCTGCTGGGATCAGAGACGTAAGGAGCGCAACTGTACCTTGAATCACTGTGAGATTGATTGGGGTTCAACTACAGTCCAGACTGAAGTTAGTTTGTAGTAGGCTAGTGTATATAGCGGCTTAATATGGTGTGGTGTTCAATATGGACTAGGTCCCGGGGTTTTTCTGCATTTGCGGTTTCCTCGTTAACAAAACTTCTGGTGTCTGTGTTATTTCTGTTCCGCATTATATTTTTTTATATAATTGAAATATCACAGGTTGCGCGTTAAGATCAATCAATTAGAATATCCGACCTTTGGTTGTTGATTTAAATTGATTGACACTTGGATATTGGTCTTTGGTACCATCCAACTTATCTCCCTAGTATTTGATAAAGACTCGTAGATTTCTATTTGTTTGAGTATAGATCAAATCGAGAGGTCGAGATATTGTACTCTTTGATATACTTTACTCTACATTGAGTCTGACTGTCTAGTTGATTCTCTAGAAAGTATATTGGAGTTAGTCCATACAGATTGCTAATCGAAATACTGCGTGAGGTTGTTAGACCCCTGCATTTTCAGAAACTCCTTACGAATTTGGAAAATTTGTATTTAATATTTCTTCCTTTCCATCTTCATCATTGCTCTAGAGATCGCACTACTTTACCATAGGTTTTACACCTATATTGATATCTATTTATAATCCGAACTAAAGCTATAAACTCTTTAACTTATGTTCTTATTCAGAACATCGATAAAACGACATTCACTTCCCGGATGTGAAGGTTACTTATGTCATTATAGAAAGTTTCATGAACTTTTACCCAATAACTCTGACAGACTAAACAATTTTGTCAGCGTTATGCACCCCTCTTCGAATCTAGGGTAAAGTTAGAGGATTAACCATATTTATGGAGATTAAAGTGAGAGATTTTTTTTTATACAAGATTGGTGTAGAAAGTGTGATTTTGAAATAAGGATGGGTGAGTAAAAATAGACAGATTCAAAGAAAACAGTTGGATAGAAAACGCAGGGGTACCAAATACACCACCAACTTTTTTGTTCGGAAATCTATATGAACAAAACCTAATACGATTGCAAGTAGACCAACTGAAAGATCCTTAACGATATGTGTATAGAGTTTATATCTCCACATTTTCTCAATCAGTATGTATATAGACAAAAAGTCCATCAACTTGATTGTTTAGAAAAGTTGTTGGACAATCTCACAAATCAATATCTTAGATCAATCTAGTCGTATCAAAATAATTTGATCAGAATTTTTTCAAGTAATTATTAAACTTGTTATCTTCCTTTAAATATATGAATTGTACAAAAAACAAGTCTCGTAATCAATTACAATTAAGCGGACCTATTTACTTAGATTGAATACACGCATACCCGTGTAAATCTATAATATAAAGAAAAATGATTTATTTATTGTCCCATAAAATTTTCGTTACTTTTTTTATTGGACAACATCGCCCCTCCGGGTTTTTGCCTTTCTGACTAATTCATCGTCGGAATACGGTAGATTATATGAAATTCAGGGGTAGTTACAAAACTGATAATCTGTGAAAACAAAATCATCGTTGTCTCTTCCTCTACCTTAACCAGCGAAACACCGACACCGCCATTACACACCAGATGTCCATCAGTTTTATCTTCTCCTACAGAAACCACCACCAGCAACACCTTCGCCGCCATTACAGAAAAACATCATCATTAGCATCACAGCTTCCCCGTCTTCTCAATTTGATATTATTATCAATTTCATGCCCTAAATTAATACTGTATATTCATCTTCAACTTCAAAATTGATATTGGAGTTCGATAACAAACTCGATTTCGGCTTCAAACCCAACAACTGTTACACAAGAGAGACAACACCGCCACCCTCCTCCTCTCCACCACCGTTGATGCAACAATGAAGTATAATTTCGAGCTTACACACCATTAACAAAACAATACGGCCACCACCACCGATACCAACTTCGTTCTCTTCCTTCTGCACCCCTAACACAAAATCACTGTTAATCCTATCTCCAGTCCCCAAGTAACTGTCACCACTGTTGCCGACTCCTTCACCACCACTACCAACTCTTCTTTTCCAAATCCATAAACTTTAATTAAATCAAAGGAACTAATGATAAATTTCTGTCAATCATAAGTTCCCAATTTCTAATAAATTTCATCCATTTGGGAGTATATGATTGATTACAGTACCAAAGTTATTGCAGTACCTAATAATCGACAAAGAAAAAAATGAGACAAAGAGAAAGAGAAAGGTGGAGGAGAAAGTTCAGTTCTTTTCCTTTTCATATGTAAAGAAAAACCTTTTTTTTTGTTTTTCTTTTATAACTAACCTAATTTTCCACGCCATCCTTATTTTTACACATGTGTCTCATAGTAAGTTTTTCTACGACATGTGGCACTGCATAAACAGCTGGTATGATCTTATAAGCAGCATACCAAGTTTAGACTGATATTAGACAAACCAAGTCTAATCCATTCATTCCCATTGTATCATTTCATCATCCACTACTATTATATGAGCCGTTAAAAATCTTCATCGAATCATGAACTATTTGATAAGTATTTTACACACCCACTGATGAAGAAAAACAAGGAGAGTAACATCTTCCTTATAGAATAACAAAGATGCACCCATGTTGGCTTTCCACCACTAGCAACACAAACAATCACCAACGCCAAACTATCCAGTCAAGATTACAAAAATGATTTACAACAATCCCGTGCCATTATAGCATGGGTAATACACTAATATAATACATAAAAGGAAGTTTTTGTAATCTTAACGAATGAATCATAGGTCAAGGAAACACAAGATACCAGAAATTTTGTTAACGAGGAAACCGCAATACCATAAAAATTCCGGGACCTCTCGTCCAGATCGAACACCAAACTGTATTAAGCATTTACAAACACTAGCCTACTATCATACATAGGACTGGAATGTAGTCGAGACTGAATCCACCCTCCAAGCAATTCAGTTTTAGTTGCTCTCCTTACGTCTCTTGAACCTCGCAAGGCTTTACGCAATTGATTCTCTTAGCTGACGTCCTTTACAGCCTAAGAGTTTCTTCAGCCGAAGTGGGTATTTTTGATACGGTTACAACATAGCTCGGTTGAACACACCAAGCGTTGGTATGTCAAGTTTAGTTGTCATATTTTAGTATCAAAACTTATTCAGGGTCGTTTGATTAAATACTAGAGTTAACTTCATTTAGGTTAGACTATAAAGTCTAGGAATGTTGAGACATACAAGTATTAGTCCAAAGACCTGAAGAATGTGAAGAAGTAACGACGACATCATCCTTCCACTTGAGGTTAGTAATATTGACTTGATCTTGTTTTCATTCCTAACGTATTTTTCAAGTCGTGCTATATTGAAAACATAACATGTGAAGATGTATATAGTATATATAATACTCTAGTGACGTGACTTGGTCATAATAGTATGATCAAAGTCTCAAGGAAACATATCACGAAGTATGAACACTTATCTTTTCGAACTTCGTAAGTACGAAATCGATATAATATATTGTACATAGTTATCTTTGGGGATTCGTAAATTTATTAATATAAGGAGGTTATTAATATAGGGAGGTATACCTAAAAATGTAAAAAAATTCTAGTTCAATGTATGTAAACCTATTAGATAATGTAATACATCTTTCTAGTTCCAATACGTAGGTATATTTATGTATTCCAAGAACTTGTAAGGCTATCATGAATTTTTTTGATGTTTTCTACAATTGTAGATAGTACTAGTATCTCAGAAGATAACTCATCAATCTATAACAATCCATAAATTACTGTAACAACCCAAAATTACCTATTCTTCTCAACAATTTTAGATAAATATTTTATTTCATCATAACTTTTAATGTAACAAGATCTATATTTCTCTAATATAGTGCCAATTATTAATATATAGAGGTAAATTTCTTTAAGGGGGACTAGAAAGAAACAGTAATATTAAAATGCGGAGGTTATTACTATTTATAACTGGCCCAAGTTTGGACCATGATTTTTTATTGATATATGGAGGTTATTAATACATGGAGTATCAATATACAGAGGTTTTACTGTATTAGTTTTCAATTATTAACTTGATTGACTAACAGTTGTTGAAATTTTGATTGCACCTTGTTTGTTTCTTCTTGAGAATCTTCTCTTTTGATATAAGATTCACTCAGACTAGATTAAAGTATCGACGAGATCTTTAGAACTGTTTTTAGATCAAAATACATCTGGTGATAATCCATTGTTAACAGACTCCGTTCTATGTTTGATTAATCACAAGAGGATTCAAGTGTTGTTGTGCAGGAATTTGAAGACGGAGAAGAATTCTTATTAGTTTTCATATCTTGTGGATTTAGTGCACAAACCTTGATCGGTTGGGATACAAATAGAATCGGTTTATCTTTGATAGACTTGATTGATTAGTTGCGTGAGATCGGAAAATCTCTATATTTTCTCTTTGAGATCTATATCGATTGAGTGCCAAGCTAAACTTGATTATTTCGGTAGTCATTAGATAGATTTGTCTAACCAGACAAATGAGTTTATTAAAGTTAACATAAGAGCCTTTGTCAAGAACTTATCTTATCTTTAGCTATATTGATTAGAGTTGTTACCAAACAGATTCTTCCTTTGTTGTTTGGAATACGATCCAAAGGACTTGCTATTCATGTTTGTGACTCTAGAAGTCGAAGGCGCAGGGATACTGAGGGAATTAAGTATCTAGGGGTAGTCTTCTTGGTCTCAACTATACGAAGTTGATATTAGATTTTGTATAGCGGTTTAATTCTGAGAGTATTCGAAACTGGACTAGGTCCAGGGGTTTTTCTGCATTTGCGGTTTTCTCGTTAACAAAATCTTGTTGTGCCATTTACTTTACTTTTCGGCATTATAATTGTTTTATTATAATTAAAGTAAATTTCACTTGTACGTTAATTCCGTAATACGAGTTTCGGTTATTTCTGAATGTATTATCAAGTACACACTTTATTGTCGTATCATCTCGATCTTGTATCCATAGTCAATCACACAAGTGATCTTGTTGTTGTATTGTCTCGATCTCGTATCCATAGAAGATCACACGAAGTGTGAACCGAATTGTTGTATTGTCTCGACTAGGTCCATATACGGTCACATCCGGTAGAGGACTTATAGTTGATAAATAAAATATTATGGTGTATTTAGGTACCCTCGTCTTTTCAATTGGTATCAGAGCGGGAAAACACGAAATGATCTAACAATCTGTGTTTGGTGCGATCCAACCTATAAGATTTGAACTTAATGGATGATTCAGTTAACGTTGTTAAACGATTTAATAACTTCAACGACTCGTGGTGGAATAAATGAATGAAGTATGTCATAATTTTGTTCCTAAATCTGTTAGGATGGATTATGTCCGTGCATGTCTAATCTGACACACATAATCTTTTGATTATCATAGAATTGTATCTCATGGTATTGAATACTAACAAGTTTAGTAACACTGATACAATCTTCTATGTAACATGTTTTATCTTGAAAATGCATAAGATTCCACTTGAGATTTTTCTAAATACGAACCATGACTATTATGATTTTGAAAAATCTGAGATCTCAAATATATTTTGGTTTTACTACCCAAATATATGTATGTACATTTTCATATCTAAAACTATCAATGTATCGTTGATCAGGCTGCGATTTTGGAATCCCTGTGTTTTTCCAAAGGATGTTTTTTTGGTTAACAATCCTATTAACAAAGGATTGCTTCATACACCCCACAACTGCTTTAATGAAGCAAGTGATCTTTTGAAACATTATTGGGTTTACAATTCTAATGATATTTTTTATAAATATCGTGTTATGTTAAATTTTGTGTACTCTATTGAAAATTTCTTGAGTGAGTTGACAAATATTTGAACATAAAGTTAGAATTGATCCATAATAAAGATCCAGTCCAAGAAAAATCGATCTTCCAAAAGAAATGCCTAGTTCCGATTTTTGAACGATTTCTTAAAACTAGTTATTTCCGAAACCGAATATCTCCACTCCCTGTAAAAGAAGATTATTGTGTATTTTTTTAGCAAACATCCTGGGAGAAATTGTTTGGAACTGAAACTAGGGTTTTTCATATATCTTTGATATTTGGAAAAATTGGAAAAAGGAAATCATGTGACAAAACTTATGATCCAGACAATGATCTCATTTCATACAATCAGATTACGAAGATCAGTTTTCCACACATGATCAGAGATCTACATGAGCTCACTAACTTCGTTGATAGCACCTGCTTTAACAAATATCAACTGCTCAAAGGGATGGGTTTCAATGCTGAGAAGAGATTTATCTCGGAAGTTTCGGATGGTGATTATGTGAAGTTTGTTCAAGAATGAAACTGGGAAAAACCATTTGATTTTGAAAAATACTCACCTGATGTGGTCAGAATATTTTATTTTAATATTCACAACGTCGATCATAATAAGCTTACTTTTGTCACGCTTGTTGGATGTTATATTCTTTATATTGATCGATAGGTGATTTCAAATATCATCAAGTACAGTGAGAAATATAATCATATGATTACCGGTTTTGAAATTGATCACGATACCATTTCAAACAGTCTAGTTGGAAAAAAATGAAGATAATGAATCCCCTTCTTTTTGCCGTTGTACTTCCCAGTCAAACTCGTCGTAACACTCATAATGATCGACTTTCCACCAAAGATATACCTCTTTACTTAAGGATTTCTGGAAAACTTGCTAATGCATCCATATATGCAAGTACAAGAGACAAATCTGACTGGGAAAGAGAGTTTTCCGAATTCGTCTACTTTCTTCTAGAAGACGATAAACAACTTGATCTATGTGGCATAATCATAAATCATATGATTAATATTTATGAAATCTCCTCCTCTTATGTCTCAAATCGAAACCTTGGGTATCCTTGCCTTATTACTAAGCTTTGTGAAACTTCCTTGGGTGATAATTTTAGTGATATAAAATTCACTAAAGCAATTACAAAGGGGAACACAATTCAAATGGTTGGTGGACTAAGAAAAGGAAAATCACTTATCATGTAGTTTCGTACTCCTGAGACTGATGACCTACTCCTTCTCATCTTACGTATTGGTAATAAACAATTAAACTGCATTCAATGGCAATTAGGCTTTGCTGCTCCTAATGATCCGGAAACTTTACAAGGTATCTTGAAGTTTGATATATAGTTTTGGAGAGGTGAAGGATATCTAGGAACAACCATGGAAGATGATTATCAAGAATGGCTTAAAAATAAGGAGTAATCTACTTTCCGTTATAACTCAGGAAATAAGCTATCCAATGTATTGAGTTATTTCGATATTTTGTATAATGCCTATTTGAATAAAATTATCATTATTTATTGATGAATAAAATTATAATTTTTGGTTCATGTGATAGTTTCTGATTGGATAGCCTGTGAGAATGTTTATATTTTTGCTATGTGATTTCGGTTTTATGAGATGTCTGATTTCGGTTTTTATTAATCTTAATATTCGATCTCATATGGTGAATTCCATTATGATTTCTTTGGCTTTTTGATTTAGCGGGATTGAGTTCTAGCTCATGTTAGTAGGCTTTATTAAAGGATCATAAGGTGTTCCGATTGAAATCATATGTGAAAAGTCACAATATGTTGATAATCAATTTATGTTTACATAAGTTGTGTTTAACATAACATATGTGTTTCAAGTTTACACTTTTGCTATTGGCACGCATTAGTTAAAACCGATTCAACATTTATTTAATAAAAATTGATTTGTTGTTGTTCTTTTGTTCTTGTGAGAGGATGACAACACACTGGGGGAGAGTTCTTATTTGAACTTGTACTTAATGATATATCTTTCGGGGGAGTATTGGCTGCGGAAATTGAGGTAACAGTTTTATTTGTTATAATCGTTTTCCTGCTTAAGAAAAACCTGTTTTTATTGCATATACAATATTTTGCTTTTGCTTAACAAAATTTCAGTACAATTGATGTGTTTCATTACGCTGTGTATGGATTGTTTACATGATTCAATTGTCTCCGATTAAGAAAAAACTGTGTCAATTTATTGGCTTATGATTTGGTATCTTATTTATTGTTGGATATCAAGTGTTTTTGCTTACGAAATTCGGTGCAATTGCGGTGTCGTAATGTTTATATTTGTTTCAATTGCTTCCGGTTAAGAAAAATAATTGCAAGTCAATTTATTTTGGTTTGTATCTATTATTTTTGGCTTAACAAAAATAAGGGATCATTTGTTTAGTCAATATGATTACGGGTAAGAGAAACTAAGTTAATTTTGATCTTATTTAGACTTATCAATTGAAGGATTTTGTTATTCAAGTCTAATCAAACTCCCTGACAAGAAAAACTAGTTAACTAACTTAGTGTTTGTTATGTCTATAGGGAAAGGTCTGAGTAATTTTCTGAAATAATTAGAGCCTGATGAAAAAAATAAAGTTAATTCTGATCTTTATTTTTATCTGGTCGAAATAAGCGATTGTACATACGTAATCGATTCAATAATGGAAATAAGTATCTTAGTCAATTTGTTGGAATATAGCGAAATTTGTTTCCTTGATAACATATTGAAACTAAATTACTTTTGTAGTTTCAGTTTTAATATCGGTTATCTAAAATGGTATGTGAAACCTTCGTTCTAGGTTGTACAAGTCTTATAGATTTGTAAGATCCTTTCGGTTTGACCTTTATTTGCTCGAACCTTTGTCATTTTGTGACAAAAAGAAGGAGAAATATATGGAGTAAACAAGCGATTTTTAATCACTAGGAAAGGACAATTGTACTTAAACGTTATATCTAACGAAAGAGTAAAGCATAGACTAAGAGGGAGAAACATATCATAATGTTGTGTAGTGTTTTTGATTATAAAAGGGGAATAACAATATGTTCGGATTAAATATTTACCTAACTCGCCTTTAGGCCTATTCCTATGCACATGCCGAACCATGGTATTTTGCATATATGCACCCACTATGGGTATGCCAAACTGCCAAACTCGTATGCCTTTATGCAAGACAGAGTTTCCATCGAGCGATAGAGATTCCATCGCCCGATGGTCTTTCCATCGATCGACAGTCAAAAAATCTCTAGCATCAGTCAAGTTGTTGCTCGACGCCATGATTATCGCTGATTAATTCATCATCCAACGACTGCAGTTTTTCATGATTATAATCTATGAAAATATTATGATAAGCACCCGATGTTGGGTTTCAGACGCAAGGGATATAGATTTAAGATATTATGTTGAAACATAAAACTAGTTTTTAATTAAAAGATAGTTTTCATTAATTAAAATAAAAAGATTACATTTGAAATATTTAAACTAAACTATGCAAATAAACTACTGATTTCCTTGACCGTTTATTTCTTGACCAAATACCCAATTACCCGCATTTTCTGGATCAAGTGTACTGTTCAACATTTTAGTTATCGAGCCTGGTTCGGTTTGAGACTGACTTGGTGGTCGAGTCTCATCAGAATCAGCAAAACCTTTGAAGGGAACACGATACAAATCTTGAAATGGGTGTTGTTGATATGTTGGAGGAGTTTGCTGATATAACTGAAATGCTGACGAGCTTGAGGCAGTTGGGATAAACAAATTCGTTTTCCTAATACATTCTAAGTCCACACCACCTCCGGGAGTAATTATTTCCATATGTGCAGGAGTTGTATCCATGCAAACGTGTTCATCAGCTCCACGTTCTACTTGAGTATCTAACACTAGGTTTGGAGTAGAACTTTCTGGTACCTCCTGCATACGACGTCTCAATCTTATTTCACTTCCACGACTTTGATGACTTCCAGTTGGACTCATTACTGCACCACTCGGACTCAAATGAGTCATTCCTTTACCAGCTCTACCACTGGGACTCATTCCTCTACCAGTGGGACTCATTCCTCTACCACCGGGACTCATTCCCTACTACTACCTGAACCATCATAACCTTCAAATCCTTAACTCATGTCAAACATCATGATGTCCCTCAGCTTTTGCAACTCCTCCAAGTGGAATCTCTAAAATCCTGAAATAGAGCTTCATAATTGTTACACCGAGTCTGATACTCCAACAGTGTGGCATTGACCCCTCCCCACCCCCAGTATGGATAACTCCGATCAGGTGCACTCAAAGTAATTGGATACGTAACAACCTCTCTAGATGTGGTCGACATAGTCTGTATCTCCCAAGAAAATGGTGGCATAGTTGACGATGCACTTTGAGAAGGATATGCAAATGCGTCGTCCGTCTCTGGTGGAGGTTGGGAAGGAAAATAGTCATCAGCAAGTGGCATCCTACCTAAATCTGGGAAATCAACTCGACCCAAACTTTGCGGTTGCATAACAGTATTGGGCTTGTAAATAGTATCAAACCAAAATAGGTAATTATTTCTATCAGTTGGCTCCTGGATCAATTGATCAGCTTTTTTCCAATGATGACCTTCCCTTAATAATTTGAAGTAGTCATCCGTAGAAATCTCAGAATTTTGATAGGGGTTGACGGATATAAATGATCTTCTTTGCAACTGAAGAAGTTGTCTTTCACCATAATACCAAACATCCTTTTGAGAAATAGGATTGTATAACACGATCCTTGTAAGGCTTAGATGTAACATTCTCTGAGCTTGTTCTTCTTCGAACTCATGTATTCCTTCATACGGCTGGGAGATAAAGTTATTGCTTGTTCTACTCAACTGCTGAATCTTATGAACAAAAGCAGTATGTTGACCATCTTCAATCTGTAGAGGTTGCCAATTCTCGGAATCGTATTTCCTTATGATCGGAAAAACATTGGTATGATTCTTAAGAGAAGGTTCTGCAACAAGGAACCATGTATACCACCAATACTGCAAATAATAACATTATTGATTATTATTTTCCATGTGAAAATAACAAACAAATATTTGGAAAAATATTGGTTCTTACCTCCAGAACGCCCCAAAAAGCATTTAAACTATCTTTGAGACACGTCGAGTTATCACCAAGTGCCATGTAAATCTCTGATAAAATAGGAGACCCCCAATCATATGATGGTGCTTGCTCTAAATCTTCTAATGCTTCGAGAAAACCAATTAAGACGACTGAGTTAGCATTTGGAAATAGACATTGGCCTAGTGTCCATAAGACAGACACCCTTTCGAGCTTCTCATAATGTCCAGGGAACAAATATTGATTACCAGCTTCCCTGTTCTCATTCATGTTCCCTGCATAACGTTGTAAAAAACTTTTCAACCCAGCCACTTTTAACCCTCCCGCTTTTATTTGTCTGTGTTCTGGATTTCCTTCTAATTCACTAAAGTATAAAGAAAGTCTTTGTTTCCATTTGTCTTATGCCAACCAATTTAGTGTGTTGTATGGAAGTAAGGTTCCCTCACATTGAATTCCAGTTAACATGTACAAATCTAGCAGGGAAACTCCTACTAACAATAATTATTCATAATTAGCGTTTGCTGATTTTTATAAAACTAAATACATAATTTAAAAAAGAAATTACTGGAAAAAACTAACTTACTGCATTCAAAGTCCTTGAAAAAGAACGTGTTTGTAGTTTTCCACCATCTTTCAAATATAACTTGAACTCCTTGAGTCTGGTGGTTTCTGGGCTGAATAAAATATATATGTCGCCAAGGATATCTTATAACTCTCTCTTGAACAACTGGGGGAAGTAATTCATAAACCACTTTTAACTCAGTCCATCCACCTCTTAGAGTTATCGAATTAACTCGCTCCTCATGGTTAGATAGGTGATTAGAGAAGATACCTTCACCGGCTATTTGTCTAACATTATTAAACTCATAATTTTTATCCACAACAAAATTTATTCCATTGGTTGGGGTACTAGTACATCCTCTGGTTTTTCTGTTTCTTTTTTTCTCTCCATTTTTGAGAAGGGAAGAAGATTTGAGAAGGGAAAAGAAGAGGAGAAGGGATTGTGAAGAGTAGAATGGTATTGGTGCGGAATTTATAGGCGGTAGAATACCAAGAACTGGCGATATTGTTTATATCGACAACGGTTTTAATAATATCGTTCGCTAGAAAGTCTAGCGCTAATCGGTTCTCCCATAGTGGCGCAAATGGTTTGCCATGCCACCTGGCATGCCAAACACCATTTTTTTTGGCATGTGCATAGGAATAGGCCTTATGGGTAAAATATTTTGTTATTCAAATGTCAACAACGTCATTTATTTATTAAATATATGCAGGTTATTGTGATGTTGAAACTTGGAATCAAGCGTGTGAAGAATGAGTTATTTGTAATTCGTTTAGCTTCATATGTAATAAGTATTTTGTCACTAAAATTGACAAAGGATTGTTAGAGTATAGCTCGGTTGAACTCACAAAGCGTTATCAAAACTCATCTAGAGTCGCTTGATTAAATACTAGAGTCAACTTCGTTTAGGTTAGACTACAAAGTCTAGGAGTGTTGAAACGTACAAGAATTACTCCGAAGACCTGAAAAAAGTGAAGAAGTAACGATTACAATGACGACATCATCCTTCCACTCGAGGTTAATAATATTGACTTGATCTTGTTTCCATTCCTAACGTATCTTTCAAGTCGTGCTATATTGAAAACGTAACATGTGAAGTTGTATATATTGTATATAATACTCTGGTGATATGACTTAGTCACAATAGTATGATCAAAGTGTCAAGGAAAACATATTACGAAGTATGAATGCTTATCTTTTTGAACTTCATAAGTACGACATCGACATAACATACTGCATATAGTTATTTGATTATGTGTGCATTATATAGGAACTAGAACTTCACCCGTGCCGTAACGGCACGACCTATATAATAAGTTAAAGACGAATTATTACAATTTTAGCTCTTGTCATTTTTGTGTTGGCTCTATATATAGTGACAATTTTTCCATGGTTTTTTTGAAGAATCGCTAGGTTGATCATAATAGTTGTCTCGAAGAAACTAATGAGTGAAACATGTAGTGGGACTAACTGAAAACCTTTACTACCCCAATAGTAGATTCACTACGTTATCATCGTTGAATTTTTCTCTGCTTGTTTTTAGGGCAATTCATGACCATCATGTACCATTGTTTATTTATTTCTCTTTTATTTATTTCCTAAATATACAACAAAGCCCCTATCATAAATGCATATAAATTACATGAATGATTAATCGTATTTTTATTTTATTTATTATGTATACATGTGCAATAATAATTATTTTTTATTATTTATTGCATTTTATTGAAGAAAATAAAGAAAGATGTTGTATTGTATATATAATAATATTTATTTAGTTTTAATTTAGTTGAAGTTAGTATAATCAATAAGCTATGATAACTTTCTTATCATGCATTAGATAACTTTGCATAACTTCTCAAGGTTTTTCCCAATATTGTAGAACTCTCAGAAATTTGTTGATTTTCGTGACTCTTTTTAAATCTCTACACATCTATAGAAGTATATTGAGTAAACCCTTGTTAACTCGTAAAATCTCCCAAAAAATGAGCAAAAGGAAGAAATAAAAAACTTACATTACCGGTAAAATCTTACCCAAAAAAGAAGAAAAAATAAACTTACTTTAGGGTGGAATTCACATTAAATTCCTGATGTCCAACTCTATCTATAATAATGTTGTTGAAAACTCTAATTTTGTTACTGACAGTTTCAATCTTATTATTATATTCCATTATTCTTTTCCTATAATTTCCTCTCACAACCCTTGTATTAATGCCTAAGGCCACTTTGCCTTCATGGTTTAGCCGCATTATAAAAGTTCCACTCAAAATCTCCATGATTTTTCTTTTGAAGAAGAGAAGAAAATTATTTTCTCTGTAAATTATCTCTTCCTCTTCTCTTCTCTTCTCATCTCTTTTCTTCTTGGTGTCTCCATTATTAAATAAGAACTGAAATAACTGATCGGTTCTCTAATCAGAGATCCAGAGTACTCTTCTTACCTCAAAATGGATAGAAGTCCAGAGAAATTTTTTAAGAAGAAAATAGAGTTTTTACTGATTATAAACTCTGCTTTGAATATTTATCTAAGTGGTGGATCCCACACATAGAGTAAAGGACCCCATTAATTTTTGTGTATTCTCCTTTTTAATAAAAAATCTTTAATAAATTTTTTGGTGCATATTTCTCTTCGATAGTTATTCAGTGATGTCTGATACTCAACTACCATACTCAAATCCTAGTCCGAGAGTTGACTTTATTAGACTAGAAATCAATATATAATTTTGTACATCTTATATTGACAACAAGCTTTATATAGAAAAACTTTCAAGTTTAACCGAGCAATGATCTAACAATAGAAATACTACCATATCAAAGAAAAAAAATGAGAAAACCATTTCGGTATCAATTTTTTATATCATATCATATAGATAATTAGTTATTAAAAAAACATCATGTTTACCTCGTCATTGACGTAAAAAGAGTTAAAAGAATATTGAACCATACTAACTTATTCGAAAAAATAATCAAATATAAAAGCTTAGACACACATATATAATATAAATAAGCATAAACAAAATGAAATTTTATTAATCGGTCATGCGTAAATAATGAAGAATAAAGATAAACATAATGAGTCGATGTTATTGTAGTACAATGGTCAAATCATTGGTGATCATACCAATGACCCGAGTTTGAAACTCGTCGGCGCCAAATTCTTTACCAGTAAAAAAAAAAAAGATAAAATAATGATTAGCAGAAACCTGAAACACAGAATAAAAATAACAAAAGATTTTTGTTAATTACTGGTATGAATAACAAAACAATTGTGCATTGTAGTTATCCTTTTCTCAAGACGTTTGGCAAAATAATCATAACTACTTAATCTAGCATGGCTATTTTCCAATGCCGAAGTTGCATCTGATTAAAATAAACAAGTTATAATCTCCAAAGAAAATGAAGGCATGCATGCTCTTGAATTAGAGACTAAAGGAGGAGGATAAATGGTTTGAAGCGAAAATTATTATATTGCTGGACAAATTCTTGTTTTATGAAGAGATTGCAAAGCTAATTGAGGTTTTTTAGAGATGTTTTTGATCACATAGTGGAAAGAGTCTTTTTTTTGGGGACGGAGTGTCATTATTATTTATATTCAATATTTTTCAATGATTCAAGCAATATAATGTAAATATCATGTCTCTAACTCTCTCTATTTATGAGCATGTTGTTTTATCTCGTGTAGTTTCTCACTATCTTGTGATTAATCATGTTGAGATTTGAAAATCTTGGCTTTTGCACCAGACAATTTAATGCTACTGAGGGTGCATATTTGCTGGCTTGTCGAAAGAAACTCTGTTGTTGAGTACATTTTTGGAAGAGCTGCTGACAACGAACAACCATATCTTAGGTTCCCTAAGGAGATGATTGATGATTTGTTGAGTCATGGTAATTTTGGGCAAGGGGAAGGTTCTGAGGGTGAAAATTCTATGAATCAGATAAAAAATTAATCTAATTCTTTCTTTTTGTTAAGAAAATGATAACTTTGTTTAGGTGAAGATGCTGAAAATGTTACGAAGAAAGCTTGTCTTATGTTAACAATGAGTTTCAACTAAAACTTAGTAAGCCGTTTTTTTTTTTTTGGTGATAATTGTCCATTCCCTCTATTATTAATGACACACATTAGGAAAACCTTTATTTATTTGAACATTCACAATATCCTTCTTTTCCAGTTCACTTATGTTATGACTATACAATAAGGATAAATTACTGCACGAAGACATGTTTATGATCACAAAGCGAAAATAGTTCTTTTTGTTAGGGGGAACGGAGTGCCATTAATTATATTTAATATTTTTTAATGATTCAAGCAGTTTAATGTTTGATATCATGTTTGTACCTCTATATGTTTATGAGCATGTTGTTTCATCTTTTATAGTTTTCACTCTCCTGTGATTAATTACGTCGAATGAATATAGCAGGCTTGGGTTTGCTTCATATGTGGTGTGTTTGTGTCCAGTTGAGGAGCCAGAAAAAGATATTCAGAGGGCTAAAATAAATTTTAGAAACTCTGGTGGACTAAATGTTAATATATAGTGGGCTAAACATAAAATATATGCAGAAATAGAGAGTTTTTATACAGTTAACTAGATTTTAGGGGGGGCTAGAGCCAGGATTAGTCAACCCTTGGCTCCGCCCCTGTTTGTGTCGATGTAACGATAGTGTGTGGCAGTTAGCCTTTTCTCAAGACGTTTTGTGAAATAATCTAGCACGGCTATCTTCCGGTATTGAAGTTGCATGCGACTAAAATAAACAAGTTATAATCTCTAAAAAGGAGTGAAGGCAGATTTTCTTTAATAAAAAATTAAAGGAAGATGGCAAATGGTTTAAAGCGAAAATTATAAAACTACTGGACAAATCCCCATATAAAAAGAGATTGCAAAGCTAATTAAAACGATCTGACAAAATTCTCTGGTATGTTTGTGTCCATCGGGGGTCAAGAATTAGGTCATCAATCAAAATGATTTAACAAATCACTAATTCGGCGAAAATAGTTTTCTCGGTTATGGTTCGATAAATTGGATTGGCCCCGCGGTGATACTCTGGCAGCCGCGACACACAATGGTGTGCCAGAAGTGCTGGACCCGTGTTAATAAGCCAAAGATATGGGTCGACAGCATTGGAGGACAAGCGCAACTTCCAAATTCCAGAGATTTATCCTAGGGGTATTCTGGTAAATTCACCAATAATATTTCAATAGTGTCCGCCCGAGTAAGGATACAAACATACATGGAACTCTTCCGTTTCGGAAAATGATACTTTCACTTTTCCAATTTGACCGATCTTTATTTAAAAAAAAAAAAAAATACAAGTATCATTTTTCTGAAACAAAATTCATTTTTATACATGAGAGTTGATCCGGGCCTAGGCCTCTTAGGTTGTCACCCGCAATGATGATATACCACCAAATGTAGGGGAGCTGATATAGCAGAATATTTTATGCTCAACTGCTGAAGCGCTGCTAAAACTTTGAATAGGATATAATCTCAAGGTTCTAAATCATGCTCGTTTACCTCTCGCATCTTCTTTAGCTTTAAATCACAACAAGTGTTTCAAGGTTTCTAAAAACAAAATCATCTAGTACTTTCTTTAACTAAAAATGCAAGTTTGATCCACCCTAATGATATCTATACAGTCCTGCACATGGTCAAATCATTTTCATGTCTCCATGATGAAGTTTGCTTAGATTGCAACTAAAACCAGAATAAGACCAAAACATTCATCAAAATCACAAACCTAATTCATAATTCATGACCACCAATATCTTCCATCAGAAGCAAAAATGAAACATAATGCTGCCACCCCCACCAAACCTTTTTCTGATCCCTGATCAAGGCCTGAATCACAATGTTCCACTTGACCTTAACAAAACCCATAACCAAACATTTTAACTTAATCTAATTCAATCAAAAATCTCTGACAAAATTTGATTAGATACCAAATTCCACTAAAAAAGACACACACAGAGAGTCACAGACACATAGGATCCCAAATTTTTAACTAGTTTTCCAGCAAGGACAACCAACCCACCTAATAGTAGATACGTTTGACTGTCATTTGACCGTATATATATACTATTTCAGACCAACCCATTTGGAGACTTTGACCAAAACTAACACTTACTGATAGCTGGAAAACGTACAAATGTATGGTGAAAAAGGATTGATTAGATTCCATTTGTTATGGGTTAAAGAAGATGGGAGCTGTACTGAAATACTATTTAGAAATTCATGTCATCTTTACCTAATTGTCATGGTGAAATCAAGGGTCATGATTTGATTATTTGTTGGGGGTTTATATTCTTGAATAAGCTTATTGTGAAAGGAGGAGAGCACATGAAAATATGTACTTTTGAGTCTTTGACAACAGTCGTGTGTACTTCATCCATCCAAAAGCATCAGCTCAGCTCTACGATGATGTGGTTGAAGTGCTTCCTAGTAAATTTGTCTCAGTTAAGTGAAAGTATCATTTTTTCTGAAACAGAGATAGTATTTTTTTAAGTGCAGGCAGGTGATATCCTCAAAATGACATTGAATTGATAATTGGGATTTATTTTTGTATTAGTTGCGGTCAAATTCACCAATCAAATAATGCAAATAAAAAAAAAAAACAAAGTTTATTCATTCTGTGGACGGTGATCTATAAAATTTGTCACCAATACAAAAAAACATAGATATCAGTCTTCCAACCATTATCACTTGTCAAAACAATGGCACAGCACACGCTCAAATCTGAACACGGCAGGACAATGCACCCCCAGGGAGCAGCTAGCAAGGGAGGTGGATGGATGGGATATCGACCCCAGTTTGATACAATATAACCTTGTACTCCTTGAAAAGAAATTTGATAAAGGAAAAAAAAAAAGAGAAAGAAAGAAAAAAAGGGTTAGTTGGCAGTGAGAAGGGAATTGAGTGCAAGACAGCAAGTGATGTGTTAAGATAGTTGGCAAAAAAATGTGTCAGTGAAAAGATGGCAAGCAACGCTTCTAGTTGAAGAGAAGAAAGAACAACATCTTCTTCCCTGATAATCAAATCAAATCAATTCAATTCAATTATTTTTTCTTTATTTTTGATTTTTTTTTTTAAAATAAAAAAAGTTACACAGAGAGAGGGAGTAATAGATTATGATTCAAAAGCAGTTGGCAGTGGTTTATTGTGTCTCCTCCAATTTTATATTTCTTATACCATTTTTACCTGTAAATTTGGAGCAGGTAAGCAAATCTATCTAACATTATCTCTTTCTGATCTTCAAAGATTTATCTTCCTTTCTTTATTTTTTTACTGTGATTTCTGCAACAACAACAAAAAAAAAACCTACATCATTTAGTGGGTCTGGTATGTGAAGGAGTAAATCATCAAAAAGGGTTTCTGTAATTACAACCCATTTTTCATGAGTAGATAGAAAAACTGAAGCTTGATGAAACCCCCCAACTGGGTTTAAGTTTAAACTGCATTATATTGTATGAAACCCCCAACTGGGTTTGATTATTAAACAACATTTAAAGGTTGTTTGTTTGGACTAAATTCATGATTCATATGAGTAGAGATGATGTATGAAAGAACCCCCAATCCATTTGTTTATTTAACAAAAGAAAAGGGAATCTGCTTTCTTTTAATAATTTTGTGGTGTGAGCTGTTAAACTAAATGTCATTTCTTTACTAGTTTGTCTGTCTGCTTTGTGCTCTGAAAGGTTTACTTTCTTGTCTATTAGGTGCATTTGTTTTTTAACATGACTGATCACATAAGCCTTAATAATCTGATTAAAAAGTAAAGAGAGGAGGTGGTGGTGATATTAGTAGTAGTAGTGGTGGTGGTGGGTAGTCTAGAGTAGAAGAAGATTATATGCCCTTCTGCTTGATATCATCTTTTCTTTCTTTCTTTTTTAGTTTTAGTGTTTATTGGATTCTGAAAACTCAGTTGGGTTTTGTTGCTTTACTTTAAAGCTGCAAAGGTTACTTGTTTCTTTCTTCCTTTGTTGAGTCCTTCACAAAATTTACTATCTATTCTTTTTTGTCAAACCTACTTTTGCTTTAGTTTGGGCAACTTTTCTTTGAAGATAAACTGTTTTTCAATTTAATCTTCCTTACATTATCTTGGTACTAGTGTGAAATTTGAGACTAATTAGAGAGGGGGATTTGAGTTTTGGATCATGGGTTCTGATGATAATTGTGATTTAGGTCTTCAACAAAGAGGTGGAGGTGGAAGTCATTTGAATTCTCCATCTTCTGGGATTTATACAAATCCACAGTCTGGAAAGGTTACAATGTCTTTAGGGGAAACCTCTAGTGGGGGAGGAGGGAATTCATATTTTGGTACTGGTTGGGATCCAATGCTTTCACTTGCTCATAGTGGTGGTGGTCCTTCAATGGCTTCTCAGCATCATCAAATTCCCATTTCTCCGTATGGTATGTATGGAAACCAGGGTGGTCATCCTGTTCAGTTTCCGAATGATCCTAGATTTATTGGATCAGGACCGAAACTTCCTTGCTTTGGCAGTGGGAATTTTTCGGAAATTGCTGGTTCGTTTGGCGGGTCTGAGCGTAGCCAGATTGCTAACTCTGGTTGCCCTTCTAATTACACTTCGAATAAGGATGGTATTGCCGAGAATAATTCAAGAAATTCTTCGCCTGATGGGAATAAAAGGAAAAGGGTGCCTGATTACAACTCAAGCAAGAGTCCCCAGGGTCAATTCAGTTCTGTACAGGTAATCTTGGTTAAAATTTTCTATGAATTTCGTGATCACATTGTAATATCTTTGCATTTACGGATTGAATGATACTTGATGATTTACATTTGTTTTCTGTTGTTGTAGAATGAGACTGACGCAGAGCAACAGAAGGATGTCTCTGAAGGGGGCCTTGATGATTCGAACGAACAAAATGATAAGAAATCAAAAGCTGGAAAGAACCCTGCAACGAGTTCACGTGGAAATTCAAACGGTAAAGCTAAAGATAATTCACAAGATGGTCAAGCTCCAAAAGACGACTGCGTTCATCTCAGGGCAAGACGTGGTCAGGCAACCAATAGTCACAGTCTTGCTGAAAGGGTAAGGCGTTGTTTCTTTCGTAGTGTTGTTTGTCTTTTTTCATTCATTTTGTGCCTTTTTACTCTTTAGTTTCGTATTTAAAGTATAAACTTCCTTTGGATCATAGGTAAGACGAGAAAAGATAAGCGAACGAATGAAGCTTCTGCAAGATCTTGTTCCAGGTTGCAATAAGGTAAGACTGGAAAAGATTTATCAGTAGGAGCCTTATGTTAGATAATGCGTTTGAAATTCTAATTAGAAGGATCATATTTATGTCACAGATTACTGGCAAGGCAGTCATGCTGGATGAGATTATCAACTATGTTCAATCCCTGCAACAACAAGTTGAGGTATGACTATGAACGTTAGTAATTTTTCACCTTGCGTAGCTAGCAGTATGAGAAAAATCGATGTTCATTAACATGAGAAATCCAGTTAATATTCCTGCACTTGGATTAGTTGATTATCCAAACTTTTTAACTAGCGGGCTGCATAACCTATCAAGCTTGGTCCCATGAGGACCCAAATGTGAAATTTTCTTAGCTTTAGATCCTGGATACAGTGTTAGTCTACGAAGATTAGTTAACTTTGGGGGTTATCTGGATTGAGTGCACAGTCGTGCTTAGTCAGGTCCGCCACATGATACTTGGTGGGGTTGATTGAGAAGACCATAGTATATTATAACTTCCGTTATTTCTGTAACGAAGATTATGCGTTGATAGTGCCATGCTTAAACACAGCATCCAGTAGTATCTATAGATGACCCACTATCCGGAATGAGTTTATCTGAATTGATAGCTCATATGTTAAGGTATATTCATTCTCTCTTTCTTTTTGCAGTTCCTATCAATGAAGCTTGCCACTGTCAATCCAGAAGTGAACTTTGATATTGACCAAATTCTTTCCAAAGATGTAAGTAGGGAACGCTGTTCATTTCTAAACCAATCCTGGCTGTTTCTTTTTTAAAATCTTTGTATAAAAAGTTGTGAGCTGATTTCGTTTTTTCGGTTCTAGATTCTTCATTCAAGAAGTTTAGGCGCAGCTCTACACGGATTTGGTCCAGGAGCGACCTCATCTCTTCATCCATCTTTAAATCCTCTAGCAGGGATGCAAGCTCTACAATGTACAAATCCCCAGCTACCCAACATGTCTCAGGTAAAAAAGATTAGAAGTAATATAAGAAAAGAAGTGGTCGTTAAATATCAATTTCAAGCTATTCTTAATCGTTAGTTATATACAGGCACCGCCGAATACATGGGAGGACGAGCTCCAGTCAATGATTCAAATGGGCTTAATTTCTAACCAAGCTCTTGAAAATATGGGATTAAGTGGTAATGCTATTTGTGAAAACTTCGATTTGAGATTTTGCACAGATTATATTATAAATAGCGCTAACATACGTTTCTGTCTGCAGGTCATATGAAGTTGGAGCTATAGTGGAATTAGGAAAAGAGTTCATCTCTTGTAACAAGTAGTATATCCAAACATCGATGAGTTTCCACGGTTTCTTCCACTGAACTATTCAACAGAAACCCCATAGAAAATGAACTGTTAAAAGGGAAAGAATTGTTCAGAGTTGTATAGGTTTATCGCAGCTCCTAAGTTAACCATTTTGTTCTTCGAATTTTAGCAGAAGAAATTAAGTGACATGATGATAGAAGCAAAAAAAAAAAAAAAAAAAAACAACTGTGTATAGTCAGACAACATAGTTCACAGGACTTGGTCAGAGAGAAAAAAAAATGATTTCGTTTAGGAAGTGTTTATTATTAAGAGAGGAGTTTTGTTCATGCTTTGTGAAGAAATTTCTGTATTTTAAGAGTTTTGCTTGCTTATTAATTAAGACTAATTATCAGTTTCTTTTAACCAGTGGGTTCAATTCTTCAAAACGAAGTTTAATCATTTGAATGTACCACTCTCTGCTATGACTATGTTTCTTCTCATTGAGTTTAACTTCTTTCGATAAACAGGTGGATTGCATTTGGTAACACTTGAAACACAGTTTGAAGTTATCCTCTGCCATCTCAGTCCTTCTCAACTTTTACATAAGCCAAAAGTAGGCAGCAATGTCTTGCTTTGCATTCACGCTGTTGATTTTCAATAATGCTGAATTCATTTTTCAGCACATTGACACCTACAGCTGAACAATGAGAAAGGACCACAACCAAATATGCATCCAAGTCCAATAATCTAAAACTTCAACAAAGTATGGGTTCAATTATAAAATAACTCAAACGCCATGTTTGTTTACTTATGACTCATCTGAGTCGTCTTGATCCGACTGAAATCACCCGACTCATCTGGATCAGGCTCAATATGCTTGTTTTGAGTCAGATATGACTCATTTGACTCAAAAATATGTGAGTCAGTGGTTTGGTCCCATGAGTCGGGGGTATTTCGTTACTTGACTCAAACGGCACAGTCAGATCTGACTCAAAATAGAAAACAAATGGTCTAACTGCTGACTCAGCACGAGTCAGTGGTTGACTCAGGCCTAGACCTCGAGTCAGCTGCAAATAAACAAGGTCTAAATAATACTTCTACACCCACCTACCAAAAAAAAAGTCTTTTTTTAAGAGGTGACGGGTCTAAATCAAAAATATTTTTCTAAGCGTGTCATGAATCATCACAAGACTCTAGCACCTTGACTGTTTTGATCTAACTCATGACCGTTTTCTCTTAATGTCGGACTTGAGATATTTGAGTAAAATATACCTCAGTGTCTGAGTCGTGGAACACACGTCTGACTGAATTTTACAGTTTTAATTTTATTATTTAATAATTTTTGAATCAGATTATTAGAAGTAGTGAATCAGATCCGAATGAGTTATAGTATGTTTGTGTGCATCTGACTCAGCGTCTGGATCTAAGCCAACTCGTGACTCGACGCAAGTCAGATATCAGACCGTTTATTTATTTATTTTGAGCTAGATCTGACTCAAACCTAATCCTTTATTCAGATCCGTTTGGGTCAGGCAACATAATATCTCTGACTCGTTAGACCAAATCACTGACTCGCTAATTTTTGAGTCTGATCCAAATAAGTCGGGTGAATTCAGTCATATCTTATTGGGGAGGTTCAGTTCAACGAGCCAAACAGCCCGATCCACTTCTAGGCTTAGTTTCCAAGAGCAAGTTGGCACACCAGCACAGGCCGGCACAGTAAAGCTTATAGTGGTGATGTGTTGCCAAACTACGAGTCCAATACACAATGTGTCGTCTAATCACCCGTACTCTTATTTGTCAGCAGCATTTTCCTCTCTTAACGCTTCCCCACTCTCTCTCAAACTCTCTAAAGAAATTATCATCCGTATCCACTCCAATCTCTTCTACCCACTTCTTCTCAGGTATTAACTAATCCATTCCAAGTTAGGGTTTTTGTTAGTTTCTTTTTGCTTAGATTTCTTTCTTTTTTTTGTTTTGATTTGATTGTGTAGATAGAAGTAAGTTGGTAGTAACCCGTGCTCGGCAAATCAATCACATAAAACAATCTATGGATTCATTACCGGAGTTGAACAGGAACCTTTATTCAGATATAGAGCCACATAAGTCTGGGTTTTTGAAAGTTTCTGATCTTCACTCAATCTATTGGGAGCAATCAGGGAATCCTAATGGACATGTGAGTAGTTTGTTGCCGATTACATTTTTTCAATGAATGAAAAATTCAAATTTTTTTCATTTGATTTGGTTATAATGGATTTCCAATTTTGTATTTTTTGCCAGCCAGTTGTGTTTCTCCATGGAGGTCCAGGAGGTGGTACAGCACCTAGCAATAGAAGATTCTTTGACCCTGAATTTTACCGTATTGTTTTGTTTGATCAGGTTATGCTCGTTATACCCCCAATTTGTTCAGTATTTGTGGTTTCGCAGTGTAAATTCTGTTGTTAATGTATAAAGGTCTCTTATTTTTGCAGAGAGGTGCTGGTAAAAGCACACCCCATGCTTGCTTGGAGGAAAACACAACATGGGACCTCATTAATGATATTGAAAAGCTAAGAGAGCATTTGGAAATTCCAGAATGGCAGGTTAATATTTTCATCCTATATGTTTTAGAGAGAGAGATAGCAGTGAATTTTGTAGCTTACACTTTCTATTTGGACTAGTAATGCAGGTTTTTGGTGGGTCGTGGGGAAGCACTCTTTCCTTAGCCTACAGCCAAGCACATCCTGACAAGGTGCCTTCTTTTATACCATCTTCTGCTTTCCTCCCTTTTGAATAAATAACATACGGTGGGAAATCGCAAACCACAGATAAGCTGATTCCTGATTGTTTGCATTCAATTATAAGGTTACTGGCATTGTCCTTAGAGGTATCTTTCTGCTAAGAAAGAAAGAGCTTGATTGGTTTTACGAAGGAGTTGGTGCTGCAGCTGTATTTCCCGATGGTATGTGTTCACTGTTCAAGTATTTCTAAAATTATATTTAAAATTATAAATAAGAATTTGTGTACTAAATAAAGCCGTTATGATCACTGAGGCTCATATCTGGGATCATTTGGGTTAGGATTGTCAAGTTTCAAATGTGGATTTTTACGTAGCATTGGTTGATTATTGAAGTTGTGTGATAATATCTGAAGTTCCTTGGCACTATCTATGCCACCATCGAGTTAAAATTTTCAGTCTGCATAATGTGTGTGGATGTACTTGAAATCTTTGAAAATACGTGAGGAGAAAAATCAAACCTTGTAAGCCGGTGATCAAAATATTTGTAAAGAAAGATTTTCTTTTGCCCTTTTAAAAGGAGTATATATCTGTTCTTTCTTGTTTATTTTATATATGCATGTACACAAAAATTTGCTTTGGCTGGTCATTCTGATTGACAAAGAGGAAATAATGTCTTGTTGTTTTCTCCTTGCATTCTTTAGCTTGGGAGTCTTTCAGAGACTTGATCCCAGAAAACGAGAGGAGCTGTTTTATAAGTGCCTACAACAAGAGGTTGAATTCCGAGGATCTAGAAACACAAGTAAGATTACTGATTTAAAGCTCAATGTTTTTTATCTTTTTGTGGTTTTGTTCTTTACTTTGGCTCTTTGCCCAATATTTGTTGTTAAAGCCTACGGAGTTTGGCTCATTAATTTTTAGTTGCTAACTTGCTATCTATGTAACTTGCCTAATATAATCTGTACGCATATTTTAATGCAAGTAATCCAGTGGAATTCGCCTACTAGTAGCTGAAATATTAAGCTGAGGTCATGATTTGTTGTGTATATTGTGCAACTCAATAGAAATTGGTGTAGAAAGCATCTATGATCTCATGGAATTGTGAGATTTGGCAGGCCCTCCTAGAAACATCAGAGTTTTCTCCTAAAAGAAATTTTGGAACTTCATACTCGAACTTCTTAAAAAATTTAAAATACCCATCTCAACCACAAGAAAAGTAAAACCTGTAACAGCATTACCTGATAGGAAGGCAAGAATGGTGGGAAGGGACCATGCTCCCAACCCACGCAAATGACCAATCACCAGACAGGGCTCTTTATATTAACTACATGAATTAGATATGTATCTGTCATGGATGGAATCAACGTAACCAGAACTTGGTTGAGAATTTGTCCATTTACATACTTAACACGTAAACATTAATATGTATGACTTTGTTGGATCCCGTATGCACATTGAGATTGGTCATGTGGTCATGTGCATTGCCTATTCATTGTTGTGTCACTTGCAAGAACAACTAAACATTATCTGTTGTTGGAAGGAATTTTTTATCATTTGTTAATAATCTTTGTCTATTAAGTAGGATACTATTTGTGTTCACCCTTTCCCTTAATAAAGCTTTCTTTTTCATGACTATTCGATCTCTTTTGTGTTTAGTATGAGGCTGCTAGAAGGTGGACCAGGTGGGAGATGATGACCACATATCTTATCCCTAATGAAGATCAAGCTAAAAGAGGAGATGATGATAAGTTTTCCTTGGTTAGCTTCCTCTTTCTCTACATGTCATAATTTTTGCAAACAATAGGTAATATATAATGTAATGATCTGTGTGATATTAGCAGCTTGGTTTCCCGTACAACTAATGCCTTGATAGGATATGGTTCTCTCCGAATCTTCATCCTTTTGTTCCTTCAACCTACACATTCTGTAGCGTCTGTAACCATTTTGGTTGACCTTCCAGCTTGCTACCAACATCCGTTTTTGTTTTTTTAATGCCCCAACTATTCATTAAGAAACTTTGTTCCGAGTGCAACCTTAAGAAGTACTTTTTAATAAATATGTGCGTGTTTGCTGCATGCAGGCATTTGCAAGGATTGAAAACCATTACTTCGTGAACAAGGGCTTTTTTCCTACCGAGTCGTTCCTCTTGGATAACATCGATAAGATAAGACATATTAACACTACAATTGTTCAGGTAAAGTTTGTTGTTTCCTTTGGTTACTTACCTCATGTCTTGCGGAAAAGCTTACATTTCTCTCAGTACCTTGTATCAGGATCGTATTAAGGAGTGAAAATATTTACCTGTATAAATTTGCCTTTTTCATGAGCTATAACGAGCTGTATAGCAGGATTTGGTTTATTATGCTTCTTTCCACCTTTGTTTGATAAACTGTCACTTTACAGGGAAGGTATGATATGTGCTGTCCAATGATGTCTGCATGGGAACTTCATAAAGCATGGCCAGAGGCAGAATTTAAGGTGAGACCACTGATATTATGTGACTATATTTACTTTTTTAAATTATTGATTTGAAGAGAAAATCTGTTGCCCGTTTATCGTGTATACTGTCTAGCTAATATTATAGTAGGAGAAATGTTTAGCTTCAACAGGTGCCCATTACTTTAAACCCCGCAAAGCTAGCACCTTAGCCTCAAAGCTGACGGCTGAATAAGTGTAATCTCTTAGTCTGAACACAGAAAGAGGTTAAAGTAGGGAAGAATACAATTGTGCTCCTCCTACTTAGTTCTAACCAAGTGAATGCTTTTAAGTACCATCGTGCTCTCTGTCTGAAACCGGTGTCTCAGTCTTTCCACTTATAATCTAAATCTTGATAGATACAAGTCACCTTACTGGTAACTCTACTTTGTTCACGACAGGTGGTTGCAGATGCTGGACATTCTGCAAATGAACCAGGAATAGCTGCTGAACTTGTTGCAGCAAACGAAAAACTCAAGCACATTTTGAAAAGGGACGGAACTGTTAGTAACTAGTCATAGTCAGTGTCTTTGTTTGTTTAGCCTTGTGTATGTGCAGTGATCAGTGCCCCTCCACAGCCATAATAACCAACTGCCAAGAGCCCAAGACAATCTGAAAAAGTAACATCAGAGTCATCAGCAGCTCCTATTTCATATATACATTGGAGTTCGATTACGAGTTCATATATACAGCATGCATCTGATGGTATTTTTTACGTCAATGTTCTGGTCATCCCTCTTAATTTTACTATATACATTAGAGTTGGGTGATAAAACTTATCTGCATTTGGGTTTAATGGAAGATTTATTTGGTTAGTCTTTTCCTACAAGTTCCAGGTTTTTATGAACGGGATCATGAATTCATAAAAGATATGGAACTTCTTTGATGTCCCTAAATTTTCAGGGTATAATTTGATTGTCGACATAAAAGATTTTCATACTTCGACCCTTACAAGTCATTCACTCAAAAATCCCTGACCTACATGAAAATCTGGGCTTTTATTAGTTTTGGATTTTTCATTAATGAAATGGTTTGGATTTTGGAATGTTGACAACCAGGTTGCTAGAGAAGTAAAATCCGGTCTTTCTAGCAGCTGTGCATATCTTGATTCTTGAGGCGCCCCACTCATAATGGGTGTAGGGTCTTTGGATACTGCAAATACTTACTTCCAAAAACTGGTAGGCATGTGCCAATGCCTGTGCATGTTTTTGTGAGCAGTATTAAGTTGGATAACTGCACAATGACTCCAATTTCACTTTCTATATGTGGACTTGGTGGTCCTGTAAGAGTTTAAGTTGGAACATCCTCCTGTTCATACTTCATTCCAAAACTCAATGCCTGAAAAATATGATGCATCAATCTGGGGTCCTATTTAAGCCCCATTAACAGCTGTTTGAGAGATGAAACAGTGGCCAAACTGCCTAAGAAATCATCCCAGCATTTACAATTTCTGCACATTTATCCACTTTCCACAAATAAAAACTGAAGTCTCACAACTGTAACCATGTCAAATAACAATGAATTTCCATCTAAAAAGTTAAGGCTAGGAATTTACTGAATCAGATGTTCATTTACAGATATAGTAATAGAATATGTTCACTGTTAAAAACTAGATCGACACAACTGAGAGTGAAAGGGTGGACCTTCACAATGTCCTCCTCCTTCTCCTCTTTATATTTTTCTGCTGTTCTTGGAGCAATTAAACTAAACTAAAATCCCTGTTTTTATAACAAAATTTCTTACAAAAGAATTGTCACAGAAAAAACAAAAGAATTAACCATACGAAAAAAGGAGAGAAAAAAAATGAAAGAAAACCCAGCAAGTCAAGTATCTACAGCACTTTGTTCTCCAGTATACGAACGTCCTCTTGTTCCTACCATCTTTCTTCTATATAGTCTATCGATGGTCTGCATTGAGATGGAAAGGGTTTCGATATCAAACCACGGGTCTTGGGAGAGTGAAATGCAAGAACAAAATCTTGCTCACCTTCCGCATTTTCACCTGTTTTCTGTCGAAGACTAGGATCATTTGCACATGGCGTATTTTTCTGTTGTTCTATCTAATTCAGTCCTCCTACTTATGTTACTGTCTTACTCAACCTGTTCTCCTATCAGGTCCAGACCCACCATTAAGAAAGATATCCCCTGGAAAAGAAGAAAGTAAAAATGTATACCCTGTGCAGACAACAAACTCCTTGCAGAGGCTGTGAGGAGAAGAAAAGCAAGAGCTAGCTCCTTTGTATATATTCTGTTGTGTTTCTTCTTCTTTTCAGACACTCGTTGTTGCTTCTGCCGAATTTCTTCCTTCTCCATCTCATCGAGATTGGGCACAGATACACCACGAATGTGCTTTGGATCTTTTTCAACTAATGATACAAGATCACCCTCAGAGGAGCGACCTGACTTTTTGGTGACAACCCATTCGTAGGCACTCCCAAGCTGGAAGAGGCCAGAGATCATTGCGTTGAATTTGGTGACAGACATTGTGTTTTCAAAGAGGAGGTAAGGAACTATGAAAGGGAAGGATTTGGGAGCCGGAAGGATGTTGAGAAATGACATGGTGGCTGGGATATAGCAGACGACCCAGGGAGGAAGCTCAGCTTCTGGGATGAACATTGTCATGGGGAGAATTATGCAGAAGAGGGTGAAGGAATAGAAGGGTAATATAAGTTTTCGTAGTAGGAAGAAGAGGAATATCATATTGGCCTTCTTTCCAACACTGATCTGCATTTTTCCAAGCAGAATGAAACAGGTACCGTCAGCAATAAGAATTTTGATATGATTTTCCCGAAGTTTAAAGTAAAGTTCTTATTTGTTTACAATATCAGAGCATGTTTTTTAGAAGATAGCTTATGTGGTATAGAACACGGAGAAACCGAACGATACACAAAATGATAATGATGAAAATAGTGAAGCGGCAGTAAAAATAAACTGAAAATGTCCATTACCTTTGAACGAATAATGTCAGGCAAACAGAGGCGAAACAGCTGCATGGGACCAGAATGCCATCTGTGTTGCTGCTTTCGATATGCTTCATAAGATTCAGGTAGTTCACATTGACACTGTGAAGACAGGAATTCAGTAATCAAACCAAATATGCAACCCCAGGTAAAATAGGAAAAATAAATCCATACAGAGTACTCATAGTGGTATGTAGATAACATACCTCAACATCATTGAGAAAAACGAATTTCCATCCATGAAGATGAGCACGAACGGCTATATCCATGTCTTCCACTGTAGTTCTCTCCAACCATCCACCAGATTCCTCCAAAGCCTTTATCCTCCAAACGCCAGCGGTTCCATTGAATCCAAAGAAGTTGAGGAATATCCCATTGACTTGCTGTTCAACCTCAAAATGAAAAGACAAGTTGATGTACTGCAATCTTGTGAGCAGGTTCTCGTCTTTATTGACAAAAGACCACCTGGCCTGAACCAACGCTATTTCATCATTGTCCTGTAATTCAACAAAAAAGTTTCAGTGAAACTATGATAAGATAATAATGCTTTAGGTTATTTGCAATTCTTAGTAGAGAAGTCGAGATACCATAGAAAACACCCTGTACCTTGAAGTGAGGTACTGTCTTCATCAAAAAATCTGGGTTAGGTTGAAAATCAGCATCAAAGATGACAACAAATTCGTAATCCTTGACATAACTACAATTCATGGCAGATTTCAAATTCCCAGCTTTGTACCCGTCTCTAAGCACACGATGCCTGTAGACAATGTGCGCGCCCTCTTGCTGCCATTTCTGAACTTCCTCTTTGATAAGCAATTGTGTAATTGGGTCATCAGAGTCATCCAGTACTTGAATGAGCATGTTTGATTTTGGCCAGTCTAAATTGCAGACAGCACCGATAGATTGCTGGTATACCTGATCAGTGATCACCGCATTTCACAATTACATCAAAATCTTGCGGCCGAGAAGTAAAACCTACCCCATTTCAAAGTTTCTATGAACATATGCAAATACAAACATGAAGCCAACCTAATATGGTAGCTCTAGCATTAGAATTCATCCCTACAACTAAGATGCACATAATCCATGAAACTCGTTTCGCAAAAATAGTAGTACTACTATTTAAAAGAATCAATAGAGATTGAAACAAATTTACCTCCTTTTCATTGCACATAGGGATCTGAACAAGAACCATTGGGAAGTAATTAGTTTTATCAGTGCTTCCACCACTTGATTCAACATCCAACACAATCTCTCCTTTCGGAATCGGTTTAATCTTCTTAAATTTGATCCAAAAACACCCTAAACACAAAACTAACCGATCCACACTTTGTATCAAGAACAACACAATACAAGCATTTGCTAGAAACTGTAGAGGTGGAGCTAAATACTCAACCCTTATAAAAACCCATCTAGAATACACAAAATCAAAAAGACCCCCTTCAAATTCAAAAGAAGGCAAATGAAAATGCTGCTGAAAATTCAAGTATGGTGACTCAAATTGCCAACCATTAAAATAAGCAGCAATTTCAAACCCTAATAGCACCACAGAAAACCATAAAAACAGTTTTATAAATGAATAAAATCTGCTTTTTACAGTCTGATTTTCATTAGCATTATCATTATGATGAATCTCTTGGGTATGATCATCATTTCCATCATCATCTTCTTCTGAATCTGTTCTTCCTGAATGAAGCCTACGTTTAATTGCAGAGAAAAGATTGAATGTTGTTGAACCAATTGAAGTTAAACATCCAACAGCTTTGTGAGCTTTCAATAACAAAACCCATGTCAATTGTTTTGCATTTTTACCTCTCCCTTTTGCATTTCTATTATTCGGCGTTAGAAAAACATCTTCTTCACTTGGACCTTCAATCTCCACCATTGAATAATTAGGGTTTTCCATTTTTACTATTACCGGCGTCCCTCTATGGCTTTCTTTCTCCCACCATTGGAACGTCGGTGGTGCCATTCTCTCCGATCTTCTCTTCCAACACAAAAACACACAAATCCCTCTCCTTTTTGTTGTAAAGTTTCAATTTTTGGAGTATGAAATGACTGAAATTCAGAGAACCCACATCACATTATCCTGAAATTTGATTTCTGCAGAGGGTAAGAAATAATTATTATGAAACTGAAGGAAATGGAAGAGATAAGTGACGCGTGGGGATTTATGCTGGAGCTATGTTTCTGTACTCATATCGACATTCGGAAAGAACCCAGAGAGCGAGTTGGTTTTTTTTGTTATGTATATGGAGATTGGAAGGTGGTGGAAAGAGATGAGTCCAAAATTCGATCTCATTAGGAGGATACAGCTTTGAAATAGAGAGAAGATGGTGTGGATTATTAACAGCTCAACACGTTTTTGTCTGTTGGTTTTTCTATCTTAATTTTCGTTTTTATAAAGAAAAAAAAAACAGGGTTCGTTTTCAATGCAGCAGGTACTGAAAGAAAAAACAGAATTTTTTTCTGAAAATTGTGATTTTTTTTTTAATCAAATGGAAGGTTTCATAGGACTCTCTGGATAGAAAATAATTTATTGAAAAACCTTAAAATTAAAAATGAAATGGAGAAGAGAAAAGGAAAAGGAAAACGTCAGCCCTAGTTATTTAAAGGAAATTTGAAAAATCCTGCCATTATTTGCAGAGACCCACCAATCTGAACACTCAACAGGGAAAAAGTACAGATGATGATAACGAAAGAAAACGGGGTTCCTCTGTTTTTTTTCTTTTCCTTTCCATTTCCTCTTTTTTTCCTTTTTTTTTTTTTTTTTTTAACTTTTTTAAAAAATTTACTGTAATTTTGTTCATTCATTTTCTGGAGAGAAAAATGGAAGACCAATTCTGCATTTTTTGGTACTTGGGTTACCCAAAATTACCTCGCTTTTATTCACCGAGGGTATTTTGGTCATTTCAAGACCTCTGTTTCAGACACACATTTCTCTCTCTAATTTTAAAGTGTTTGAGTTTAGGTGAGTAAAAATAGATCGACTGATCTATCTTTTAGTTCCAGATTTGTGTCTATGATTTTACCACCGACTGTGATTCATGATGACGAACACAACAGTGGAGTGGTCCTATGATAAAGTACATCACGGATATCCTATGACCAATCTCTGGTCTGGTCTGGTCTTGTGGGGGTGGTGTTTGGTTTGTGTGAGGTGGCGTCTGTTCATTGCTTACTCCAGTACATGTACTGCATGCATTCTAGAATTTTTGATTAGAGTGCGGTTTGGGTCGCATTTTAGGAACTGATTCATCCAAAACTATGACCATGCTTGACAATTTGAGATTTAATCGTGGTATTCCCAGGTTAACTGCGAATCTCTGGAATCATGTTTGAGCACGTGATTACTGGACGGAGCCATTGCCCTTTTATTCGTTTGGCATATGGAGATGGGTTTCTTTGCCTCATCTACCATCCAGCTAACTTCTGCTTGTGCACTTGGCTTACAGTAATTATTAGGAAAATGAAAAGTACACGTGAATGACTTTTATGAGTAGTTTGTGTTTTTAATAGTGTTGTGGTCTTTGTCCGTGTTCTTCATAAGTTGAGAACCATCCAAATCTAATGTTTGAATATGACTTGCCCAACAACATGTCAAGGTGGAGAAGAAGAATATTTTCCAGCTAACTTAAGTTTACAATAAATATCTCAGAAGTTTGTACACAAAATTGGTTAAAAAGATCAAAATCAACAATTTCTGGGTGAAATAGACAGTTAGATTTTGATACTGTTTAAATGGACAAAAATGTAAAAATAGGCTGGAAGTAACCAGTTTCATCGTGCCAATTTTCAAATATTTTTCCTTATTTTTATTTTACACAGGATGTATCCAGTGTCATCCTTGCTATTTTATAAATTTAAGGTAGGATGAAACCAGTTTCATCCTTACTAATTTTTTTTTGGTCATTTCACCCAAACTATTTTTTACTCGTTCATTTGAACCGTGATTTATATATATATTAGGACAAATGATCCATTTTCCGTTTGAAATAAGGATGTTTGGCGATCTTGTGATGTGATGATTTTATGTGGATGCATGCCAACTCTTAAACAGAGTGATCGAAAATAACAATCTACAAGAGTGACATGGAAATTTGAATTTTTGCAGTTTTGGTAAGATGAATGTTATAACGTTGAAAGTTTATTTGGTCATGATCGAAATCTTCTTCATCAAGGTTTTTTGGTTCAAACAGACTTTCCACAACAAATAAAAGTCTTTAAACAAATTAGAAAGTCATCTTCATCTGAAAAGAAAATGCTTAATTAATTAATAAAATGTCAAATTTATTCATTTGGAACTCGATAATGTAATATGATGTTCACCATCTAATGCCCACCAAATCCAAAAGAATAATAGTAAGCTTGGTTTGTTTTGAGTTCTTATATATATATATGGTGATAACAACAACACAATAAAATGCAAGCTATGTTTTGTGTCCAACTGTCAATTCTAATCATACGGCTAAATGGTGGGGGGACAATCTTTTAATGCCACTTGGACACGTTATCAAATGCGTGACCACAATATTGCGTTTTCTTTTCTTCTTGCTTACATCTCGAGAACAGGTTAATTCATGGTGGGATGGATACGTTGACATGTTTTCTTTTAATAGAGGGTGAACTAGAAGTTAATGTGAGGGTAGTATGTACGGGGTTGTACATATCTATCAGAAATGAACACAACACTGTCGTTTATTATTTCGAAAATTAATCGTTGAAAATTGACATTTGAAACTAAAACCCGTAGATGGTGAGGCTAGCTATCCGGAATGCACTAGTTTTTGGTAGCTACGTAGAAATTCATAAGAAATATAATGTTGACTGCTTTTTGGTTTGCCTGATAAGGCCAACTGGCTTCTGCTTCGCTGTGATCGTGCTTCCAGAGGCAACTCTTATGATTTTATTGGCAAAGATAGTGGGGTATACTCATAGTAGTTGTTTCAGGGAGTTTAGGCATTGTTAGAGTTGTTAAAGGGTATCCGTTAAACCATGCCCGAACCGAAACCGGCTGATTCGGATATGGTTCTCATAAGGTCTCGTTGTCCTAAAATTGGACTCAGATTCATTAGCAATGTAGATGCCCGACGGTATATCCGAATGGACACCATAAAGGTACAAGATTGTTTAACTTATACATTTTTACCAAAATTTATCTAGCCTTGGTTTTAATTTTATTAGATTTTTCATTCGTTTGCTTAAAATTAATGCTTATTTAGGCTATTAATAAAACATAACTATAAGTTTGTATTAAAATAAATTTGATTTGAATAAACAAGTGAAAGGTATTGTGTTTTCTTTATCATAACTATTATTCTTTTAATACCCAACGGGTACCTGGATCTGATGGGTTTCCGATTTTTTAGCGTGTTTGGTTCAGGTTCCATTAACTTAAGAACCGGACCCCAAACTATTAAAACCCGGACGCGGATAAAATAAACGGTTCTGAGTGTATACTACCTTGACCTGATAGGACCCGTCAACATCCCTAGGCCTTAGTCATTGCCACTATTTGGCAGAGGCTATAACTATTATTTGTGCTGGTGAATGGCCTTTTTCTAATCATTTCAACAATATTTGCTTCAAAACTTATTTTAGGGTAGTTGTTTCGGCTTTTGCTGCTAAGAAATTTTCTTGGTGCATTATCTCGATATGGGATAGACTTGTTTTGCACCTGGCAAGTATTACCCTTGTGCATAGCTTCAGAGAAATTAATGTTTCTGCTGATAAGCTAGCTAAGAGAGGTACTGGTTTATGTAGAGGAATAAGATTGTATACTTGTTTAAGCCTTTTTTTTTGTGTGTGTATAAGACAATTCATTAAAAAACTAAGGATCCCGTGGGACTTGTGTTATAAAAAAAGTAGAGTCATCTAATATCGATCCACAAGAGGATGTATTGATATTAGATTTATCTACTAATAACTGGTTTTCAATACAAGCAGGGGGTGTTTCCCCACAAAAATAGGTGAGTTTAAAGGTCTAACGAACTTTGCTAGAATGTATGTCACCTTATTTCCTTGTATTGGGACAAAATAAAAAACTAAAAAGTTGTTACATAATTGAGCCAGTCTTTTTGCTTCATCTAAGTATGCTTTGGAACGCCAAGTGATGTCTGAATTCTTTCCATATATGTATTTGAAGAGGCTTTCACAATCTCCTTTTATGCTAAACTTTTACAGTCCTTTATCATGTGCCCAAGTAGCTGCTTGAAACACTCATATAGCTTCCGCTTCTTGTGGGTATGGGGATGTTGAATGTCCATCTTGTCCTCCTCCTTAATTACCTGCATCATCTCTCTGAATTATAACATAACTGGAAGGTAAGATGTTAGAAATCCAAGCAACATCAATATTGATTTTGAGAGTGTTCTTTAGAGGTGCCCTCCATACTATAGCTATATTATTCTTATGTTGTTTGGCATCTTTAACCTGCAAACTCCTTTTTTTTTATTATCAGAAAGCAATGTGTCCTTGAATTTTTAAAGCCAAGGACTTAGCTGGTGTTGACTTGTTTTCAAAAACTTTGTTACACCTTTCCTTCCAAATAAACCACATCTTAGTCAGCATTGATTCCAAAGAGATCTCTCTTCTGGGGTTATTGATATGATCCTTACAGAGTGTTAAAAAGGTACTTGAACTATCTATGTTTAGAGAAATCGGACTGGGAGCTAAGTTCCAAACTTCTGTAGCATAAGGGAAGTGCAGTAGAAGATGTTCAGTAGTTTCAGTTGCATTTCCACACATGGTACGGTGTAATTCTACATCCTTTACCTTCCCGTACAGTTTAAAGTTAGTAGATAAAGCATTTTGAAGGCACTTCCATAGAAAAAATTTAATTCTTTGAGAAATATCTAGTTTCCATGTAGCAGTACAAAAGGAGTCAGGCAAATCTAGAGTAACTATATCAGTACCATTTTCATTCAGTTTGTCATATAAGGATTTCATTGTGTAGTCTCCTGACTTTATTAAAAGTCCATCTTAACTGATCTTTCTTAAGAATATGGTTCTTATCCTTAAAGAGGTGTTTTTTCTTAATTTTATTAGCTATATATGTCTTCAGGAAGAATAGATTTTATGATGTTCATATCCTAAGAACAAGAGTTTGGATCAAACAAGTCTGAAACTAAGCTAATGTGAGTGTATTATACTGGACAAAGGTTTTCTAGAGTTTCAGTTAATTCCGGGATCCATTTGTCATTCCAAATATTAATATCCTGACCATTGCCTACTTCCCAGAAGCTATACTTGTATATGTGTTCTAAACCCTGACTGGTGCAATTCCAAGTTCAAGAGCCATTGGTTTTAGCTTTGGCTCTGAGGGAAGATGAGTTTCGAAAGTATCTAGAGCCCAATGTTTTGACCCAAAGAGCATCTGGTTCGTTGACTAATCACGATGCTAACTTATCATGCACTGCTAGATTAAATTTACGAGCATCCTTAAAGCCTAAACCCCCTTTCTGAATCGGTTTACAAAGACTTGACCAAGTTTTAAGGTAACAACCTTTTCTTCTTGTTTCTTTTCCTCACTAGAAATCTCTCTGAATTGCATAAATTTTATTAGTTATTCTTTTGGGAAGGATAAAGCATCCCATCTGGTAGGTAGGTATACTAGCTAAGACTGCTATATTTAGGACAGACCTACTGGGTTGAGAAAGTACTGAGCCTTTCCATCCTTTTGCATTAGATTCCATTCTTTCTAGGATATGTGGAAAGGTTTTTATTTTGGATTTATACATGAAAAGGGGAGCTCCTAAATAAAGATCTTTAAGACTTATGCGTTTTATTTTCAGGAGTTTAGACATCATTCTTTGGTGTTTTGCTAGCACTTTTCTCCCAAAGAAAACTCCAGACTTTTCGAAATTAATGAGCTAACCAGAGGCTTTACTAAAGATTGTTATAGTGTCAAGTAAGTTCTTGCACTCTACAAGATCGACTTTTACGAAAAGAAGGCAATCATTAGCAAAGAAGAGATGAAAGATTGGTTCACTTTTTGAAATTATCTTAACTCCATGTAAAATTTTCTTGTTCTCTTGTTGAAGAAGAAGTCTAGAGAAAACTTCCATACATATGATGAATAGATATGGAGAAAGAGGGTCACCTTGACGCAAACCTCTGGAAGGGATAAAGGCTTCGCCAAGAGAGCCATTTAAAAGGACAGAAATTGTAGTAGTTGAAATGCATTGTTCTATTAGCAAGCAAACATCTCTACTGAAACCAAACGAAGATAAAATTGAAATAAGAGATTTCCAATTTACCCTATCAAAGGATTTAGACATGTCGATTTTTAAACCTAAGCCCCAATGTTCTTTCTTTCTTATTTTTGAAAGAATGTATAATTTCATGTGCTACTATAATGTTATCAGAAATATTTCTGGAGGATATGAAGGCTGACTGAAATGGTGAAATTATTTTCTCTAACAAGGGTTTGATTCTATTAGCTATTATCTTTTCTATTTCTATATAAATTGTGTTATAAAGCCCTATTGGTCTAAATTGACTGGGATTTTTGGGTTGTTTTACCTTGGGAATTAGGAAAAGATGGGTCTTATTTAATTCAGGGTGCATTTTTTTTTAAGAAGAAGTTCTGGACAGTTAAAGTAACATGAGTACCTAATGTTTCCCAATGGTGCAAGAAAAAACTAATAGGAAACCCATTAGGTCCTGGAGATTTATTAGGATTCATATTTTTTTTAAACTAAAAAGATTTCCTCTCTAGTAGGGGGTAGCATTATAATAAAGTTGTTTAGACTAGTAAGAACTAGAGAAATAAATTTAAGCAATTGGTCATTTGTATGTTGCTCCGAAGAAGTTTCCATAAAAAGGGTTTGGAAGTATTTGTCAGAATTGTGCAGTTTTTTTCCTTGTTATTGTATTCTATATGTTTAGCATGCTTTCTATGTTATTTCATTTTCTTCTTCTCAAGGTAATTGTGTAAAAATATTTAGTATTGCTTTCCCCCAACTCAATGAGATTGTCTCTAGATTGCTGCTTAGCTATGGCTTCTTGAGTATCATACAATAGTTCTAATTCTAATAATTTTTCTTTTAGCTTTTTCTGCTGATACTCAGTATACCTACTTTCCTTTAGTCTCTCAATATCTCTTAAAAGTTTTTTTTTATCTTTTTTGAGGGTAATCCAAAAATATTTTTCTTTTTTTAGGGTAATCAACCAAGTGTCATAAAATTTAAAGACTCATTCAAGTTTAGCATTTGTACTTTTTGTACTAAGTAAAATAGGGCCTGATCCTATAGCCACTAGATGTCTCAGAGAAGCATTTGGGAATTGAGAATGCCAATCAGCATTGATTACTGTTCTATCTAGTCTTTCATGTATGTTTTGATTTCCTTATTTGTGATTATCCCAAGTGAAGTCTGAGCCTGAATAACCTATATCATATAAGCCAGCTTTCTCTAAAATGTTGTAATAATATTCACTATTCTTTTTATCGAAATGCATACCTCCAAGCTTTTCTGATTGGTTAAATATCATGTCAAAGTCTCCTAAGACAATCCAAGGCATATTTATTTTAGTTATTTGTACACTTATCTCTTCTAAGAAATCTCAAGCTATGTTCCTATTTGAAGGATAGGGACTGCCATAGAAACATGTGAGAGCCCATTGTTTTGTGTCAAAAGCTGAGTTAACAATAATGTTTATCATGTTGGTATTCCACTGCACTTGTTTAAGCCTTTATTTTTTAAGTGTTCTAGAGTCCCTTAACCAGGCTTACTACAAGTTTCGTCAAAATTTTGTTCATTTTTCTTTTTTAGTTTTCCCTTGTTGTAAAGGTGCCCTGCGCGAAGTTCATAATCTTTTACGTGTGTGGTTGAATATCCAAATGAGGTTGAATCTCCGAATTTGGTTTTTAATAAGGTGGATGTGGATTACGGATCGTGTTCTCCGACTCCGCTCAGTTCTGAATAGTGAGTCCAGGTGGAAAATGACTTTTTTGATTCGGTTTTAACTCAGACTCGTGAGTATTATGTCAGAATCAAGCTATTCCATCTCATACCCCTGATTTTAGATCTTTTTATTCTTTACTTATTTTCCATTCCCTGGTTGCTTCGATGTTATTGATGTTGATTTAGATGATGGCATTCTTCAAGCATGGTTAATCATAAATCAAATCAAGCTAGTGCACATTTCTCTTTCTGGAAAATATTATGCTCTCGCAGTGCGGGATCCTTATTGAACTAGTAGAGTCATGTTCGTTGGGTTACAAGTGTTGGAGATGGTGATGTTATTAACATATTTCCTAAGAGTTAGGATGCAAAATTAAGCAATAACATATGATAACAACCTTAGCATCTCTTCGAAGTTCCCAGTTGGAGTTTATGAATCTAGAGATAGTCTTGGTTTCATGGGAAATTTTGCTGCAAAATCTTCCAATGAAGACCCATTTACAGTTCTCTTGTTTTTTAGGAATGATGTTTTCAGAGTTTATGAAAACTTTTAGAAATATATTTTCAGGAATATTTAGTGTGGAGTTCATTTGTTCAACCAAGTTGTCAACTGAATCATTGGATGAAATATAAAATCGTAGTTATGATTGGGAAGAACGGGGTAATTGTGATGGTGTTGATATTGGTGGTGTAAGCAGGGTTATGCATAATGCTATAGCAGTATACGTTAATTTGAATTTTGAAATATAAAATCGTAGTTGGCTTGAAGGACAGTTTGTTGTTACTATGCAAATGAGAGTCACTCTTATTAATACTCCAACAACTAGTAGAAGGGAAGTACAATGTCCATGTGATTTCTGAAGTATTCCAGTGTCAGGTTTGCATATGGGCGTTGACCGTGTTGCGTTGGTTGACTACTAGAAGACCTTAAGAGGGCGACCTGTCTATGAACCATAAGATAAAATAAAGAAGAGTATGCATAGTATAGTTAGTTGGCTCGTGAATCCTATTTAAGGTAAAAAAATTGTTTCGTGGTTTTGTCTAGAGAGAGACATACCGAGTGATAATATCATGTGTATATTGTTTATTGTAAGGTTTATGATAACGTGTACTGGTTAGATAATGCTCAATCCTGAGGGGGAGAGAATATGTATTGCCATGAAATAAGTTGGTGATAGGGTAAGAATAAGTTAAGAGAGTACTGAACCAGATTGAGATATTCTTCCCACTAGACTTAGATATTCTTGTGAAATAAGTCTTTAGCGAGTCATCTTGCCAGTCAGCAGGTCTAGTATTTCCATTCTGCCCATCGAAGTTCTGAATCGTGTATGTAGTGATGGTGTGTGTGCTGATCCAGTCAGCTTTGTTCACCGTACTTTTTCTTTCGCCAGGTGGAAGAGATATAAGAGTCCGCCCGCCATCTATCAAAAGGAGTAAACAAGTAATAACTATGTAATTTGGGAAGGATTTTTTTCTCTTAGGGTATAGGTAATGATAATCTTAGTGAGGGATATTTGAAATGACAGGGGGTAGGGAAAAAAAGGTTAGCGAAGAGAAATATTTCTCTTTGGGAACCGCTGCCAATTAATGGTGAAACGACCCAAGACCAAAAAAATGAATTCCATTATAAAAACCCTTTCAATCGCCGGAGATAGTCTCAATTTATTTTCCTCATTTTCATCTTCAACCAAACTCAATTTGGAATTGAAACTATCTGTTCTGACGTCATGGATGATAATGAGAAGAAATTGGACCGAAAGGGCAAGCAAAAATTGTAGGAGGTTGATATCGAGCCTCGAATTCACTGGTATCTGATGAGTGCTAAAAAGTGCATATTTCTATATATTTTTCTTGGCATTTAACTCATCTTTTGTGCATTAATTCTACATTTTAACCCATATTCTGTATTTTCATTGTTTTCAAGAATAAATATTTTTATTAATTAATTTTGCATTTTTAGGTAATAAATAAAGTTTGGATGAATAGCGGAGCGGAAAGAGCAGAAAAGTAGTGAAAAGCCGGGAGGAATTACACAAGGAAGCCGCGAAGAATGTTGTGCACAAGACCAAAAGGCTAGAAGTGGGCTTGAAGAGGAAGAATTGTTCTTAAAGAAGATATGGGCTTGGCATACCCAAGGCCCAAAACCCTCACCCAAAATCCATACCCGTTTTCCCTTTCTAGCCGTCAGATTGGATCATCTCAGCATCCTACGGTCGCAGCATCGCCAGTACATCAAAGTCTGAAATTCCTGACCAACACTACAACACCTAACTCCATCTTGAGCCGTCAGTTTTGTTGTATCAGGCATCCGACGGTCGCTCCACATCCATTCACATCACGTCATTGGATCTTTCCCTCATCCTATCATCCTACGGATTCCCCTCACAAATCATCAAAATCCGCTACACCCGACCAACACTCTAGTACCTAATGCCTATACCTTAACCAAACATACCCTCCATCATTCCCATCGACTTCTTCTCCCCCATTCCTCTGCAGAAACACCTTCTCCCTCGCCAGTTCCATTAGCACCACCATACCTCTGCCACAACCACCAAAAGCCATTATGGCTCTCACCAATCGAAACCCATCATTATCCTACCCTTCTACCTACCTATTTCACCATTCTCTCTTCCTTTTCAGAAACCCTAGAGGAGAGATTAGTGAAATATGTCGAGCTAGAAAGAGAAATTGAAGGCATGGGAAGGAGCAGAGAAGGGAGAAGAAGCATGGGTTGAAGACGGACTCGTCTTATCACGTTTGGTAAGTTCGAAAATCAAAACCCTAGTCTACTGTCAATTTGGGGGTTTTTTGTATATGAACCCTAATTCTGTTGAGAGAGAATTGGGAGGAGGAGAGTGAGTGAAATAGGGTAAGTAATTAAACCATTCCCCTAATTTGTCGAAACCCTAGGTCCACTGTGTATTTTGGGAATTTGGGGAAAACAGGGTCTGAACCCAAATTGGGATTTTTGGGTATAAATAGAACTGATGTAAGTGTTGTTGGGCATGCCTGGATTAACCAGAGCATCAGTAGAATAGTTTAGTTTTGTTATTTCCATGAACTGTAGCTTTGAGGGTTTCAATCTTTTCAATTCCATGATTCTCAATTCAAATGCATTGTTAATTTCAGCTGTTCTGAACTCCAACATGTATTTAAATTGAGTGTGTGATTGTTACATTTTATTTCAAGCTCCTGTTCATGTTTATCTTGATGCCTGTTTTGTTTGAGCAATGGGAAGTAATCAGTGCTCTGGTATGCCTGTGATTGACTGTGCTGTCAAAAGACAGTCAATACTAGGGGAATATCAGTGAGCAAGCTGATTTTCCTCCCATTCTAATATATTGCATTGCTTTACTTTCTGTCACTAGAAAAGTAGAAACAACACCAGCTCCCTCCTTGTCCCTGTGGACTTCCCCTGCTTTTCATTATCTACTATCTGACCCTGTATACTTGCAGGTGTAAATATAACCATAGTTTTAGGTTTAATTCCTTAGCTATCAAGTTTTTGGCGCCGCTGCCGGGGACTCGGTAGCGGTGCTGTTGCTGTTTTCTCTTTATCTTTGCTCTTATTTTCTGCATTTTACTGCATACTTTTCATTGTCACTGCATATTTGCACTTTCATTGCATATCTTGCACATAACCTCATTCTTGCATCTTCATCTGTCACTCTTGCTGTCACTCTTACAAGTTATTTCCCTTTGCTCATTTGCTGCTCACTTGATCTTCTAGCTTGCTGTGTAGTCTCTCCTGTACATATGCATTTTTAGCTCAATCTTCACTGTTGCCATTCTTTTGCATTGCATTCCATTCCTGTAGCATAATTCATAACTGCATACCACTATATCTTAAACTTGAATTTTTAGTCTAGCTGCATACCATCGTCATCTTAAACTAATTCTGCATTTCATTCACTTTAGCATCTTGCTCTGTATCCTTAGCCTTCATCTCTTCCTGTAACTTAGCTCTTGTAATGATAGCTATGCATTGTCATTTTCAGCAACTTCTTAAACTGCATGTTCTCAGCAACTTTATATTCTGCATTCTGTAAGCATTTTCTCCATCTGCAATTGCACAACTGCATTGCAGTTCTTCAACTTTGCTTACTTTGCCCATGTTCTTTGTGTATTGATCACACACATTTAAGTGTGCAGGTAACTGGTGCTGCTGTTGGTTGTTGCCTTGCTTGCCAGAGTTGCTGGTGGGCTGTAGGTACACTTTGCTTACCTAGCTGCTGGGCTAGAAGAACCTTGTTGTTGGGCTGTAAGCTGCAGAAGGAGAGGAAATTGAACCAAGCCCAACTGGGCCTTGAGTGTTGAAGCCAAAGCTTAGGATGATCCAAAGCCCAACTGGGCTTTTGCAACCAAACTGAACAGCTGTGCTGTGCTTCAAAGGTAAGCCTAAACCCATTAAGAGAACCCAACCTGTGGGCTTCCATTTTTAATCTGTGGGCATGTAATAATTATTTTAATTTTAATTTTATTTCTTTCTTTATTTGGGATTGTAATAATTTTAGTTTTATTTTTTTTTTTTTTTGTGGGTTTGTAATAATTAGTTTTATTTTTATTTCTTTCTTTATTGGGCTTGTAATTTAGTTGTTTGTTAGGCTTGTAGTTTCTTTAAACTAAAATTTGGGCTTCAAAACCCAACACAAAAAAAAAAAAAAAAAAAAAAAATTGCTCCTAATTTCGAAAACCAAATTTTTAATCCCATAAAAACCAAAGTTTTCAAAACCCATAAAAACCAAATGTTTCCCATCAAAAACCAAATGTTTTTCATTCCCATCAAAACCAAAATTTTCCCATAAAAAACCAAATTTTGAAAACCCTTTAAAACCAAATAGTGGGCTTTGTGTCTTTTCAATATGGGCCAACCTAATACTCTCCATGAATACATGTATCCCACAATAAAAATTCCATTATCATGTATTGTCTTACCTCAAACCAATAACCCTTTTAAAATAAATGCAAGCATGATACAAATACTTCCTTTATTTCGAGGGTTCGATTCTGAGAACCCCTATACTCATGTAAGAGAGTTTGAACAAATTTGTCGGAATATGCAACCTGATCATATGTCCGAAGACTCTCTGAAATTGCGTTTGTTTACATTTTCTCTAAAGGAAAGGGCCAAAACATGGTTTTACGGTTTGAGACCACAATCAATCAACACTTGGGACCAACTCACAGATCTATTTTTTAAAAAATTCTTTCCACATCATAGGACCATCGCTATTCGTCAAAGTATCAATTGTTTTGTCCAATTGGATGAGGAAACTGTTTTTGACTATTTTGAACGTTTTAATGATTTGTGAGCGAATGTCCACACCATGGATTTGAGAAGTGGAGACTTGTCGCTATCCTCTATGAGGGACTAGACTTTAAATCTCGAGCCATGGTTGAGTGTATGTGTAATGGTGAATTTCTTGATAAAACTGTGGATGATGCATGAAATTTTTAGCTGAGATTGCGAGAAAACCCGTCAATGGGAATCCATTAGGGAAACTGAGACACTATCACATGATATAGGTGGTAATGAATTGAACTTTGAAAATAGCATGTCTAGTCCTTCTCATGTGTATGATATTGAATATGAACCTAATCTAGAGGAACATGAGTTGACTAATGACACCACAACTGCTAATAGGGACAAGTATGCATATTACTATGATGATGATAATGATAATGTTATGTTAGAAGAACATGTCTATGCTGAAAATGTTGTGGAACCTTTGGTTTCAAATACAATAGGCTTTTCTGCCCCGACCTTCATGAATGATATTTCTTCTAATATTCCATATGCATGTGATGTTGATACTGATTTTGATATTGTGCAATTATCCTGTGAAGAGCATGACTTAGGTAAATCTTCTGTTGACACTAATGATCCTATGCAGGAAAACATAGTTGATGTGTCTGATTCCATACTTAAGCCACAATATATTGCTTCTGTTGATGATAATTTGAATATATCGGATAACCACGATTCTGAATTAGGACTTGTGCAAATTTTTTGTGATGATGAGCATGCTACACATCTTGAGTGTGACTTAGATAATGCTGATGTGACCGATAATACTGATATTCTTGATCTCATGCATGTGAGACACTTAGATGTCACTTTCTTGCCTAAGTCACAATCTGATACCCTTCCACCCAACCTAGAGTTGGTTTGTACCCATATTGTCAAACCAATTTTTCTGAGAGTCCCTAATCTAGGTTTGGAACTGTGTGCTTCCCAAGTCCTTTTGGACTATTTTGCATCTAAGTATAATATCTTTGAGGAACCACAGTTGGAATTAGCATGTGTACCCGTCCCTAGCAAAGTTCATTTCGAATTAGACCTTGTGCATGATGAACCCCCAAAACTGCGAGATTTTGTATCCAAAATTTTATCTGTTGAAAAATCCAGGTTTGGGGGTAGCTCATTTTGTTTACAGCTTCACTTGCATGCCTATCATATTATTATTGTGTGAAGCTGTTGAAACCTCTACACTTTGTCTTTTGGGTTGATCCTCAACTCTTTAGATTGTTAGTGTATGGTGAATTTTTTGTATATAATCCAGTAGATAAAAATTTTAAAAACCCTTTTGTTCCTTTTGTATATATTTTGCTAATCCAATATGATCTCGGCTGACATATGTTGGATTCTTGCCTGAATAACGGAGTTCTAATATTACTTTCGCCGAAATCGGGTATTCTCTTTCCTTTTTCTCTACTCAACATGATCCTCTTCATATGTTGTATTATAATTTTGTTCATATTTTGAAACATTGAGGACAATGTTTAGTTTAGGTTTGGGGGTGAAAAGTAGATACTTTGATAATATGCCATAATTGAAAACAAGAACTCCCTCTTTTTGAAAAAATTTAAAAAATTCCAAAAAATTAAAAAAATGAAAAATCATAAAAATGGAGCTCATTTACCTTGAAATGTTGACTCTTGTGCAAATATGTAATTTTAGGAGTCTTAGTCTAGATATTTAGGCACCCTGATTCTAGCACAATTCACATAGTGATAAGAAATTTGCACGCGCACGATCTACCAATACATGTATAGCCTCGATCTTCAAGGTGTTTGATAGGAAGTTAGATTGCCAATCACTTTAGAATACTGAATGAGACTTGACTAGCTTGTTCTTTGGTTGGCTGGGATAGAAGTTGGAGGATACGTTAAGAAAAGCAACCATAGAATTTGACCGGATGCATTCGATAAGGGCCACCTCTTGCTAAGAGTCATGTAATTATGTTTTTTTTTTTGTTCATGTATCAAAAGTGTCACTATGTTGTAAAGATCAAAGTTATTTCTTCAAAAAAAAAAAATCAAAAAAACAAAAAATCAAAAAAAAAAAAAAAAAAAATATCAAGTATTTATTCCATGTTTTGTCATGTTAAAGACAATAGTTCTCTCTTGTTCCAAAAATAAAAGAGAGTAATCAATGTAAATAAGAGTCATGTAAAGAGTCATCTTTTTGTTGTAAATAGTCTTGTAATAAGCAAGGAGGGTGCAGCCATCGATGTATAACGCGGGTAAACTGAAATATCACCAACTCATTGGGTGAACATTCACAATTCTCGTAAAGCCGGACAGCTAGCTTGGCTTAGAATTCGGTTCTTAGCCTAAAAACTATCTCTTGGTGGTTAGTAGTCATAACTTCAGGTCATTCTAGACACATGTGTAGATACACTTTACACTCTTATCACATGTCTTTTTTGTTATCAGTGCTAGGATTGTGCCTTATAGCTAGATTGACATCTCCATTTTGCTGTGAGCTTAAACTGTCTTGCACATGTCACATTTGATGGAATCTGAGCTTATATTTTGACCTAGAACTTTGTAGGTACGTTCTAAGCAAACCTTCACGAGACTTCACTCGTCCACTAGGGACACTTAGTGGTTTAAAAGGCTTAGTGCATATGCTAAATGCATTCGAGAGACCAGCGACAGTGGTATAGGTAGGATTTCCTTAGTTTTGTTTTACTTGAGGACAAGTAAAATTCAGGTTTGGGGGTATTTGATGAGTGCTAAAAAGTGCATATTTCTATATATTTTTCTTGGCATTTAACTCATCTTTTGTGCATTAATTCTACATTTTAACCCATATTCTGTATTTTCATTTTTTTCAAGAATAAATATTTTTATTAATTAATTTTGCATTTTTAGGTAATAAATAAAGTTTGGATGAATAGCGGAGCGGAAAGAGCAGAAAAGTAGTGAAAATCCGGGAGGAATTACACAAGGAAGCCGCGAAGAATGTTGTGCACAAGACCAAAAGGCTAGAAGTGGGCTTGAAGAGGAAGAATTGTTCTTAAAGAAGATATGGGCTTGGCATACCCAAGGCCCAAAACCCTCACCCAAAATCCATACCCGTTTTCCCTTTCTAGCCGTCAGATTGGATCATCTCAGCATCCTACGGTCGCAGCATCGCCAGTACATCAAAGTCTGAAATTCCTGACCAACACTACAACACCTAACTCCATCTTGAGCCGTCAGTTTTGTTGTATCAGGCATCCGACGGTCGCTCCACATCCATTCACATCACGTCATTGGATCTTTCCCTCATCCTATCATCCTACGGATTCCCCTCACAAATCATCAAAATCCGCTACACCCGACCAACACTCTAGTACCTAATGCCTATACCTTAACCAAACATACCCTCCATCATTCCCATCGACTTCTTCTCCCCCATTCCTCTGCAGAAACACCTTCTCCCTCGCCAGTTCCATTAGCAACACCATACCTCTGCCACGACCACCAAAAGCCATCATGGCTCTCACCAATCGAAACCCATCATTATCCTACCCTTCTACCTACCTATTTCACCATTCTCTCTTCCTTTTCAGAAACCCTAGAGGAGAGATTAGTGAAATATGTCGAGCTAGAAAGAGAAATTGAAGGCATGGGAAGGAGCAGAGAAGGGAGAAGAAGCATGGGTTGAAGACGGACTCGTCTTATCACGTTTGGTAAGTTCGAAAATCAAAACCCTAGTCTACTGTCAATTTGGGGGTTTTTTGTATATGAACCCTAATTCTGTTGAGAGAGAATTGGGAGGAGGAGAGTGAGTGAAATAGGGTAAGTAATTAAACCATTCCCCTAATTTGTCGAAACCCTAGGTTCACTGTGTATTTTGGGAATTTGGGGAAAACAGGGTCTGAACCCAAATTGGGATTTTTGGGTATAAATAGAACTGATGTAAGTGTTGTTGGGCATGCCTGGATTAACCAGAGCATCAGTAGAATAGTTTAGTTTTGTTATTTCCATGAACTGTAGCTTTGAGGGTTTCAATCTTTTCAATTCCATGATTCTCAATTCAAATGCATTGTTAATTTTAGCTGTTCTGAACTCCAACATGTATTTAATTTGAGTGTGTGATTGTTACATTTTATTTCAAGCTCCTGTTCATGTTTATCTTGATGCCTGTTTTGTTTGAGCAATGGGAAGTAATCAGTGCTCTGGTATGCCTGTGATTGACTGTGCTGTCAAAAGACAGTCAATACTAGGGGCATATCAGTGAGCAAGCTGATTTTCCTCCCATTCTAATATATTGCATTGCTTTACTTTCTGTCACTAGAAAAGTAGAAACAACACCAGCTCCCTCCTTGTCCCTGTGGACTTCCCCTGCTTTTCATTATCTACTATCTGACCATGTATACTTGCAGGTGTAAATATAACCATAGTTTTAGGTTTAATTCCTTAGCTATCAGTATCCGCATGCATATTGTGTAGATCGGTTGCCTTATGGATTTGCTTTTCCCCAAGGTTGTGAATCTTCAGAGTTCAAGGAAAGTTTTGCATGGTACTTGGATGATTTGCAACATAATGTGAATGTAAAGGTAGAGGAGTGTTTGCAACAAGGAGGGCCACCAGGTGTTGTTCATGAATTGTTGGTTGATTCTCCAATTGAACGTTTAATTCAGTTCTTCAATCAGTCAAAACCCGAACCTATCAATCAAGATACTAGCAATCCTTTTGATGAGGAGAGAAATATGAGAGAGGGAGAAACAACCATCAAGCTAATTGGGTGAGTGGTGTGACTAAAAATTCGTCAGGAGGAGTAGATGATGATGATGATGATATGAGTGATGTGGATGGTACTGAGTCTCCGTCTCCTGCTGTTAGGCCTCGCCGATCTGGTTCCGACGATGATGACTGGATTTTGTATGCATATGATCCCAAGTTCGCTCCTTTTCAAGTGTATGAGGGTGTTGTTGTTGTTTCTGATCGATTTTTTGTTTCCGGCTTGATTATGATTGGATTTCAATCCATCACTCTCCCTGTAGATGCAAGATTGATGGTTCGTTAGTTGGCTGCTCGGCCCTGGCGACACGATGATCCAATGCATTTTCCAGTGATGAATGCTCTTTGTCCCGTAACTGGTCAGATATGGCGAGCTATTTTTGCAGGAGAGACACGACCAGCCACCGATCCAGTCCAGCTAGGAATCGGTTCTGACGATGGAGAGCCAGCTACTTCCGCACCAGAGCAAGCTAATCAGGATGAAGGGCTGAGACGGGCCGAGGAAGTCCCGTTGAAGAGCAATAGAATCCAACACCAGTACTGCGAATTTCTGAGCCATCTATGGGTATGACTCGAAGCCGAACTCGCAGTGTCAGTCAAGGAACTCAGAGCAAGACTCGCCAGCATTAGAAGTAAGTTTGGTTTTCCTCATTCTCTAGATCCTGTAATCTTATGGGATATACTGTGGTTTTGAAAATAATGTTTAGATTGAGAAGGAGATGGATTAAGATTTGCTTTATGTTTAAACTGTTTGGGATACTTTTTTGTTGTTGAAGTTTATATGGATATTTATGGTTTTTGGGTATGGTTAAATTGATGTTTGTTGTTTTAAATTGTTCATGAATGAGATGTGGGTGATGATGTCTAGATTCTAACTGTTCAGGACTGATGTGATGATTGGCATTGAAATCTAAATAGAGATACTCAGACATAAGAGCATAATTGGTGTTCAAGGGTAAAGATAGGTGATTATGTTTAGAGAGATTATAGTAGGACTAAGAATTTATATAGAAGTTGAGACTACTAATGATAGTATTGGTGGTACTGTAATTGGTATTTCTAACTTGCAGACAGCTAACATCCGCCAGTAAGTAACTGTGATTGTAATTGAGATTGCCAAGGTTGATGAGAGAGTTATCAGAGTTGCCTGTGATACCTGTAATTCCTGTGATGTTTTCAATGGTTGTGTTGAGACAGTTGCATAAACACAAGTGATTTAGATTGGTGTAATCCATAGAGAGAATGACAAAATATACTGATGAATAGACATAAGCTAGAAAAAGAACTCAGAAAGAGAGATCATAGAGTGAGTTATATAAATCTGACATAACTTTCCGGTGAACTCCGGAGGAAACTAGCTGTTATAACACTAGAAGACAGAGAAAACGTCTAAAAAGTAACGGAAGTAAAAAAAAATCAGATGAAAGGGAGAGAGAAGGAGTCATACAGATTAGAGAGAAACATTTCACTATTTGAAAGACAACCTTTCGCTTTCCTTTGTTGGTGGACGACACTATGTTTGCATTTGAAATTAATCAAGGAAATGACAACACCCCAATATAGTTTCCTTGTTCCGAGATATTTCCTAACTATGGCAAGTGGAGATGGTCGTATATAAAAGGAGAGAGCCAGTACTGTTATGGGCATTTATTGTTTTTTTGGGAGAAAAAGCTACTGAGATTTTGAGAAGAAAAACTTGTACTCCGTTTTATATTATTTTTCGGTTTCTCTGCTTAATTGTTCTGGTGTAATCGAAAGGGAGGAGACAAGAAGCGGAGAACTCCGGCTATTTTTTGTAAGTCCTTTTGAGTTTGAATGAAAATGAATACCATCATTTTTTTTATGTCATGTCTTTCGATTATGAGTAGCTAAATCATTTTATAGGATCAGAGAGAAAACCATATATTATACATGTTAGAGTGTTTTAAATTATTATTAATATTTTTCCATGGTCCTTATATTCTTCCGTAATAACGATAATAATTAATCTTTACATGTCCTCATGCTTGATTAATGAGCTATATATCTACCATAGAGACCAGCATATAAGTAAAAAAAATTATTAGTCATTTAAGAATTTCATTGATTTGAAGGATTTATTTTCCGAGACGTATTTTGTGTTTAAATCGTCTCAGAGATTTTGGAGAAGTTTTAGAAAATTATTTAAAATTCTAGTATACATAATACCGGTGGAATCTCGATATCATAGATTTTCACCCCATTTAAATACAAAATCACCATATCAATTTTTTGGTTTATTTTTAGAAATTTTTGTTTAGTATTTTTTTTTATTAACCTTAAACCAAATCTCTAGAAAAGTCCGAGAATTGAATTCTTACTTCCACTATAAAAACTACATCATAAATCATCTGTGAAAAAGCGGGGGTCTAACAACCACACCCAACAATTCGTTTGGCAATCTGAGAGGACTTATGATAGACACATTTTTGTGTTTAATTTGATCTCAATACTATATATTGTTGGCACTCGAGTTTGTACTAATTTTGGTGTTTTATGTGTTTGTAGGCACCTTTGGAAAATAAACATTTTTTGGAAAATTCGTCTCGAAAAGTTGGTAAAAGCCCCGGAGGACACGTGTTATTCGGACTCTCACCGTTGGATAAGGGGAACCTCAATTACTAAGGGGCACCCCAGGTCACCCCAAAAGGAATCTGCTATTCTCACTCCAGCAACGGATAAGGGACGACCACTGGATAAGGGGTGTCCTTCTTCTAAAATTCAAATTTCATTTTTGGCGGGAAAATTTCCTTCTTCACTGGAAGATTTTTGATCGAAGTTTTGAACGTGTTCTAGGGAGATTCAATGGCTGATTTTTAGTAGGAAGTTGTGATATGGCCTAGCAAACACGTTGTGGGCTTTTGGTTCGATCAGAATTAGCTAGAATCGGCTAGCCAATCCACGAGTTGCAAACAGGGAAAACACGTACAGGGAGAAGATATCCACGGGTTCTGGAAGAATTTGTACGTGTTCTGATGATGTGTAATGACTTGAACGACTTGTTGGAGCATGACAAAGATAAACAGGGATAATTTTCACGTAATTGACAGCTGCAGATACGTGATCGAGATAAAAAAAGGAAAGAAAAATATATCGTTTACTGCCGAGTAATGGGAGAATATTTGGAGTGATTGAGCAAGATTTTATGAGGCTGTTGCGTATAAAAAGGATTCTCGAGAGTCATAGAAGGGGGATGAAGAGTTAGGGGTGAGAACAGAGTATAGAAATTAGAGTTGCAGAGAGTTGCTGCTGCTGCCATTAGAGAAGAACACGAAGAACAATAGACTGCAACAAGCAGTCGTTTTCTAGTGTCTTAAAACCGTTTCGTTTTCTTCCAGAAAAAGACTGTTGCTTTTGCGACTGTTTTGTGCTATAATTTTGTAACAGCTTCTTTGCAACATTTGTAACACCCGTAGACCATTGCAAATCTCTGTTTTATCTTATTTCTCCAATAAAAACACTATTTGAGCTATGAGTTATCTTTTTGAGTGTGTTTTCACCATGTGGAGCTAGAACCCTTCACTGGGACGACGGAGGAAGTTGTATTTCATCCTTGGGGTAATTTAATAAATTCCTTATTTACTTTTTGCATAAATTTTAAATGATTTATGATTTCTATTCATCATTTGTTATCTTGTTAGATAGTGTATGCTTAGTCTTAGATGCTTTATATACACTATGCTTGTAATTTACAATTGATGTTTTACGAAATCTACTTTGGCAAAGAATAGAGTTATTGTTTCTTTTGCTTTGAGCTATAAATGTCTAGTATTAATTTATGAACCCCATGAACATGAAAACCAGTGGAATCCCGAGTCCCGGTCTCTCTTCATCCTGTGACAAATTTTGTATATATATTTTTCCTTATTTTCTTTATTAAATCTTAAAACAAATTCTCAACAAATCTGAGTGAACGAATCATCTTACTACAACATCAACTTACTCCAATACACTTTCTAGAGAATCAACTAGACAGTCAGACTCAATCTAGATAAAAGTATATCAAAGAGTTTAATATCTCTAACTCTTAATTCAATCAGCAAATAGAAATCTGCGAGCCCGATTGAATATAAGAGGAGTTAACTTGAACGGTACCAAATACCAATGTTCAAGTGACAATCAATGTAAATCAACAACCAAAGGTTGGATTTTCTAATTAATTGATCTTAACACATAACCTGTGATATTTCAATTATATAACAAAATATAATGCGTAAAAGAGATAACACAGACACCGGAATTTTGTTAACAGGGAAACCGCAAATGCTGAAAAACCCCGGGACTTAGTCTAGATTGAACACCACACTGTATTAAGCCGCTACAGACACTATCCTACTACCAATGAACTTCGGACTGGACTGTAGTTGAACCCTAATCAATCTCATACTGATTCAAGGTACAGTTGTGCTCCTTACGTCTCTGATCCCAGCAGGATACTACACACTTGATTTCGTTAGTTGATCTCACCCACAACCAAGAGTTGATATGACCCAAAGTCTAAGACTTGATAAACAAATTTGTATCACACAGAAAGTCTATAGGATTTAACAACTCTGTCTCCCACATAAATACCCAAGAGTTTTTGTTCCGTCTTTTGATAAATCAAGGTGAACAGGAACCAATTGATAAACCAGACTTATATTCCCGAAGAACATCTTAGTATTATCAATCATCTCACAATAATCTAAATTGTATGATGGCGAAACTAGATATTGTGTAATCACAAACTATGAGACGAAGATGTTTGTGATCACGTTTTATCTTGCCTATCGGAGAAATTAATCTCGAGCAAATCTTAGAGAAGATAGTACTCAAACGATATAATCGGGCAAGATCAAAACACACAACTACAAGAGAAATAGTTGGGTCTGGCATCACAATCCCAATGAATTCTTTCAAGTCGTTAACCTACGATGTTTAGGAAAACCTAAGGTTAAAGGAGAATCAACTCTAGCTTATGCAACTAGTAACACACCAGAGGTGTGGGGATTAGGGTTCCCAGTTGCTAGAGTTCTCCATTATATAGTTTTGAAATCAGGGTTTGTAATCCAAGTTACCTTGGTAACAAAGCATTCAATATTCACCGTTAGATGAAAAACTTAATTCAACCAAGCTAATATCTTTCAACCGTTAGATCGAACTTAGCTTGTTACACACAAATGAAATGTACCCTCATTTAGGTTTATGAACCGTACCCAAACGTGTACACCCATATTGGCTCAACAATGGTCAGCCGAGGTTAGCCATATTATAACTCTCATATCAACCATATTCATCTTATCCATAACTAGTTCAAATGACTCAAATGAAACTAGTTAAAGAGTCGTTCAATTGTTTTACTCTCATAGAAGTATACAAGAACACAATCGAAACAAAATCGGTTTGATTCACTCGAATCAATTCATGAACATTATACCCACGGTTTGCAAAGATTGCATTCCTTATTATATAAATGTTTAAGTTCATGTACACAACCGATTTTAGAAAGTAACCCACTCAAGTACACAAACAGGTATGCATACTTGAGTAGCGGGTCTTGAGTTTGGTTACGCCAGTACGCATACGGGTGAGAATACTTCAACACATTCCAAACTCCAGCAGATTTTCACGGACGTGAACTTTCCGCCGGTATGCGTACGGGTACGCATACTTCAGGTTCCCGGTTTTGGACTTGTACACTAATGTGATTAACACACTATGCTTATATCCAAACATGGTTACATGATTCTAAACTCTTTATTTCAATCATTGAAACTTTCTTAGAGAATGTTATATAGGTATTGTTCACAAACTATTTTTCGTCAAAGCGATTTTCAAGTTATTGAAATTATGATAATGAAAAATTCTAAGACAACACCAAATGATTGTATAACACAAACCATGTAAGATGTGACTCGACAATTTTCATATGATATTATTCGGACTTTCTTCACGAATGTAAGATGAATTCGGCCGAAGCTAAAGCTTACCAACACATATTCCGAGAAATTTATAAGCGAGATAAACTCGGCTCGAAATCTCAAATGTGTATAATAGAAAACTATATCGTAACACGACTTATGTCTCAATATAGGAGATATAGTAGAAATAGACTTTCCAAGTGATAGATAAGTTTCAGTCTCCACATACCTTTTGTCGATGAAGTTCCACAAGATCCCCTTAGTAGTTCTTCGTCTTCAAGAGATGAACGCCGTGAATTCTAAAGCTCAACTGCATAATCTATGTCCTAGTTCTGAGACATCTAAATAGGCTAGAAATCAAGACTCATAGTTTTGAGCACTAACATTGACAAACATGTTTGAGATAGAAACGCATGCGAGTTCAACCGGGCAATGCTCTAACAATCTCCCCCTTTGTCAATTTTAGTGACAAAACTATCAATACATATGGATTAAAAAATAAATAAAAACTTTGTAGCTTCTCATCCAAATGCTTGATCTCCTGGGCATCTTCAACATTACTCGAAATCTTCGTCACTTCCAAGTACTCCAATGATTCCAAAGGTTGTAAGTTTAGTATCATCGTTGTTGAGGATCCGTAGCGATAACAATGAGAAAACAAATGCTCTCGATCATTGTTATACAATGTCATAGTATTATTACAAAACATCAAAGTTCAATTGCATCACAATTTTGACAATAATACTACGGTGATATGTATTACTCCCCCTTAGTCAATACATCATCTCAATATGAAAACCACTCCCCTTACATAATGATCCGTAAACCATATGTATTTGTAGTATGAAACTACACATTAATTGTCCCCCTTTTTGTCAATAAAATTGGCAAAGGTACGAAAACTAGTGGGATCCTAATGAAATTTCCATAGAGATTCTTCATGACCAAAAGAGAATTACCAATAAATTTAGATGCAATCATAAAGCCGAAGCTAAATGCATTCATCAAGGAGTTTATAAAGATACAAGATAACCCCATAAAATGTCATTCCCGAGAGAACAACAAAGGTGACCTTGCTTTTACAAGAAAAGAAGGATTTCATTGGATATAACCAAATCACATGAAAACATGAATTTGTATCCAAAAAATCAATAGAATTAACCACACAAGATGATCAATTCAATTGCACATGCTCGACATAAGAGAACTTACGGAGCAACACAGTAAAAACACAAAGATGTGGATCCGGGAAGATCAATACTGCGGAATAAACAAGAAATCACTCTATTTTCCATCACCATTTGCACAATGACATAAAATAGACAGTTCTTGTAAACAAAAGTTCATCCTTTCTTCCATCAATATTTGCATAATGACATAAAAGGCATAACTTTTGTTTGTCAAAAGTTCATTCTATCTTTTATTGATACTTTCATACCGACATAGATAACTTTTGAACAAGTATGGGACAGTCAAGGTTCACGGACGTAAACAACTTATCCCATAACAATTTGCAATATACAAAACCTTAAAAATTAAAATTGCAAACATCATCTTCCAAATAGCTTAGAATTTAAATAAATAAATCTAAAAACATTGAAGATGAAAAAACGTTTGGAACTAGCTATGTGTAATCACAATAATGGCTATTCCAAACCCTAGTAATCCTTCTAAACAAAAACATGAATAAAAATTCTCATAAGAAGTTTCCTAGATAAAAAAGAAGAAAAACTAAAGACAACTCTAAAACCCCGAGACTTATCACAAGCGATAATCAGAGTTCATGACTGGAATCTTCATGGACCAAGGCATCATCAAGCTTGTGACAGACAGCATCAGAAGTAACTTCAGAGAAGATATCCTCATTGAGAAGTTCCTTGACCTGTGACTTCATGAGAACAAGGCCAGAATTAACCTTTTTCAACTCAATACGAAGTAGATTAATATCCTTCACAGAGTCTTCAAGCTTCAGTTGAGTTTTCCCGAGATCAGTGAGAAACCCATGAACCACTTCAGCAGAAACCATCTCAGCATTCTCTCGATCTTGGTGAGAGAAAGCATAGTAGAATGATGCACAGGATTCCAGTTCGTCACTTTTAACAAGAGTTATTTTCTTCTTTAACACAAACTCCAAATACACAGAATCATCAATTGAATCAGCTGGTAGATTCCCGGAGTTTGAGGGAGACCCCAATCTTGAGAAAGACACAAAAACAAAAGTATGTGAACTCTCACGAAAGTTTTTGGTATTTATAGGGTTTCGTAGAATTTAAGGTTTCCCAGTCGTGTCATGCAAAGTAGGTACACGCACGAACACAACCGTACCCCTATCAAAGAAAATACCATGGGTGACAAAATTGCAAACAAAGAGTTTACCCAATATTTGCTAGGAGAGTAAATCTCACAAAACTCGGCTCAAATAAATTTTATTCTCATAAGAGAAAAATTTAGAGCTTAGCAATTTTGACATAAGAAATTTCAAAAGAATCGCCAAACCAAATACAAATACTTATACAAAAAAAAAAGTTTTTGAAAGATCATCCAGCTAAGAGCGATAAGAAATTAGCATGGAAAATCAGAAAAACATTTTGCCATCAAGTATACATAAATACATATCACTCTTCCAGGATTTTTCTTGAGAGTGAGGTTCCAACCTTGTGATTAATTAACACAAGTATGAGTCTTGAGCTCATTAAATGAACGTTGTTTACGGTTAAACTTCTTTTTAATCTTTAAAGGAAAACCGTTATGATGTGAACAATTATCATAGAATCTACTATTATCAATATATGACACATAGTTTCCTTTCTTACCTGAAGGAATTTGACCAAAGGGAATTGACATCCTATTGATGAATTCTTTGTATCCTTTTATTATCATTTTTAGGATGCCTTCTGAATCTCCTGTTTCGCTTCCTTCTTCTGATACCTTTTTCACATCAAGAACAACATTATCTCCATTTTTATCATAAGAAGATCCATGAGTTCTTCTTCGACGAAATTGTTTAGGAAGACTGTTTTTCTTTTGAACATTTGAGGAACATATCAAACTGACTTTCCTGCTACAATACACAGGGTGAGTACTAAATCCAATTGGTTTAGACATACGAATGTCAGTTACACCTTTGAGAATAAGATCTAAGGTATGTTGAAGACCAACAATAGAATTGTCATTCAACCTGGAATTCCTCTTTTTTTTCAATATGTCCTTTTGAATCACAAAAGAGACATACTTTCTGATCACGAAAGTGACTATAAGGAACAGTCTTAACACCATTGTTGGGAGACTTCTTCCTTCCATGTGATGTAGAAATTCCTTGATTAGAGGAAGACAAAATCACATCCTTTTTAATGGGAAGGGATTTTGATTTTGCGTCTGAACCAGAAATTTTTCCAGTTAAATCAGAAGCAGTTGGTATATCGGGCTCTTTGGAACCTCCTTGAATAAAGAGTTTACTCAAAAGACATTCACTTTCCAAAGCATCCTCTATGAGTTTTTCCTCATGAGAGTTCTGTGAAGAACATATAGAGGCTTTTTCCTCACAAAGGATTTTTAGAAGAGAGTCACACTCATTTAGCATACCAACAAGGACATTGACTTTGTGTCTCGACCGATTGACTTTATCGGCCTGGATTTTAACAAGTTATAGAATCACTGTACTCTCTTTGGTTGTATTCCTTTTAACTTCAGAGTCAGACTCGTCAGTAAGGTAGTCAGGGTAATACTTGTCAATGTATGTCTGTTTCCTTGGAACACAAGATTCTTCTATATTCGAGATTGACAAATCTTTCTCTTTAAAAGAGTTTATAGAAACAAAATTTTTATTTCTGGCGATGCGTTTATCAGAGACAATATCGTGCATCCTCAGATCACTATAAACACAGACTTATAAAGTCTTTAATGTGTTTGCCTGCTCTGATACCAACTGAAAAAGCGAGGGTCTAATAACCACACCCAACAATTCGTTTGGAAATCTGGGAGGACTTACTCCAATACACTTTATAGAGAATCAACTAGACAGTCAGACTCAATCTAGATAAAAGTATATCAAATAGTTTTATATCTCTAACTCTTAATTCAATCTGCAATCAACAAATAGAAATCTGCGAGCCCGATTGAATATAAGAGGAGTTAACTTAAATGGTACCAAAGACCAATGTTCAATTGTCAATCAAAGTAAATCAACAACCAAAGGTTGGATATTCTAATTGATTGATCTTAATGCACAACCTGTGATATTTCAATTATATAACAAAATATAATGCAGAAAAGAATTAACACGGATACCAGAATTTTGTTAACGAGGAAACCGCAAATTGGTAGGCTTTGGGATATGTATAAAATAAGAGCAAAGACAGCCTACAGTGATACCTGCAAGTGCACAGGGTCAATTGTAGCAATGTATGTGCAAGAACAGGGTCATTCCACAGGGACAAGGTGAGTGAGTTGAAGCTTTCCTACACTGTTTTCTAAGCTTAACAGAGAACAAAGGCAGTAGCCAAAGGCAAGGCAGTAAACAAGTGGTGAAGTAAAATGCAAGACTGTAAAAGTAAGAGCAACAACAACAAAAAGAGGCAGTAACACAGGCAGTGATAAAGAAACAAAGGCAGTGATAAAGAAACAAAGAAACAGTGAAACAATGACAAACAAACCAAGGCAGTGAGCCAAGGGCAATGAGCAAAGATTACAAAGGCAAGTCCTCCAGCTATGTTCTTGTCCCTTGTTAGTTATCAGTCAGCTTCTAGGCTTTCTGAATAACTAGATGACAGTTGCGGTTCAAAGCCGGCTGTTCATCTAAGGGTTGGTCTAGAAAGGAGGCTAAAGGCACTAAGATGAATTCTAAACCTTGTGATAGTTGGGGCTCTCACACTGCAACTACCCGCAGAGAAGCTTGCTTAGTGTTTTAACAACCTATAAGGATATTCAATCCTAGACAATTCAATCACAACAAGATCAAAGCATGGATAGGATAAAAACAATTGAAATTTACAACATCATTTAAAGTAAAAACTAACCCTTGAGGCACTGGCTATTCCAGTCCTCTTGGGTGAAGCACTGGCTAGTCCAGGCATGCCCTAAACAACATCCAAAGACCCATATTTATACATACATTTGAAACCCCAAAATTCCCCCAAATCAGCAAAATTAGGGTTTGCTAAAAAGTTCAATTAAACTCACAATTCCCTCACCTAACACACTGATAACCACCCTAATTCGTGACCCATGCTTCCAATTGGACGTACAACCAATTTCCCCAATTTATCCCCAAATTATGAAATTAGGGTTTTACAAAAAATCCTTACCTAATCTCTGAAAACGATTGATAGCTCTCACCCATGCTTCCTTCTCGTCTGGTGATGCTCCCCACGCTTCAATTGCTTCTCAATTTCGACCTAATTTCCCAATTTTACACGCTAGGGTTTCTGATAGAAAACGTGCAGAAATTGAGAAAATAGGTGGCTAAGGAGAAGGGAAAATGATGGGATTAGGTTCCTTTGATGGACGTGGTGGTTATGATGATGGTTGAGGTGGTGACAGGGAGTTGGTGGCGGAGCAGGTGGTGGAAATGGTGGTGGTATGGCGTCTGTAGAGGAAGAGAAGGGGAAAGAAGGAGATGGCTCGATGGAAAATGGATTGGGTTTGTTTGGTTTTGGGTTATAAACCTAGATGCTAGGGTGGTGAGTGGGTTTAGCAATTGTTGATGAACAGCGAGGATGAGACGTTGGATGCGAAGATGATGGATCGATCTAACGACGAGATGGAAGAAAGCGGGAAGCGACCGTTGGATGCCCGATACAACGAAACTGACGGCTCAAGATGGAGTTAGGTGCTGTAGTGTTTGACAGGAGCTTCAGACTTAGATGCACGACGATGAAGCGACCGTAGGATGCTGAGATGATCCAATCTAAAGGCTAGAAAGGGAAACGGGTATGGATATAGGAATTGGATTTGGGTGAGGGTTTTGGGCCTTGGGTATGCCAAGCCCATATCTTCTTTACGAATAATTCTTCCTCTTCAAGCCCACTTCTAGTTTATCCGGCTCTTGAAAACATCATTCTTCGCTGCCTTCCTGCGGGAGTCTTGACCGTTTCTTTGCTCTTTTCGCTCAACAATTCATCCAAGCTTTATTTAGTACCTAAAAATACAAAATTAATTAATAAAAATATTTATTCTTGAAAACAATTAAAATACAGAATATGGGATAAAATGTAGAATTAATGCACAAAAGATGAGTTAAATGCCAAGAAAAATATATAGAAATATGCACTTTTTAGCACTCATCAAATACCCCCAAACCTGAATTTTACTTGTCCTCAAGTAAAACAAAACTAAGGAAATCCTACCTATACCACTGTCGCTGGTCTCTCGAATGCATTTAGCGTATGCACTAAGCCTTTTAAACCACTAAGTGTCCCTAGTGGACGAGTGCAGTCTCGTGAAGGTTTGCTTAGAACGTACCTACAAAGTTCTAGGACAAAATGTAAGCTCAGATTCCATGAAATGTGACATGTGCAAGACAGTAGAAGCTCACGGCAAAATGGAGATGTCAATCTAGCTATCTAAGGCACAATCCTAGCACTGATAACAAATAAAGACATGTGATAAGAGTGTAAAGTGTATCTACACATGTGTAAAGAAAGATCGGATGTTATGACTACTAATCACCAAGAGATAGTTTCTCAGGCTAAGAACCAAGGTCAAAATCTAGCTAGCTGTCCGGACTTTACGAGAATTGTGAATGAGTTGGAGGTATTTCACAATTACTCGCGTTGTACATCAATGGCATACACCCTCCTTGGTTATTACAATGAAACAACACAATGACTCTTTACATGACTCTTATTTACATTGACTACTCTCTTTTATTTTTGGAACAAGAGAGGATGGAATTGATAAATACTTGATTTTTTTTTTTTTTTTTTTTTTTTTTTTTTTGATATTTCTCTGAATATATACTTTTTTTTTTTTTTTTTGTGTATGGAATTTACAACATGGTAACTCTTTTGATACATAGAGAGAAAGGAATAAAAATTACATGACACTTAGCAAGAGGTAGCCCTTTTTGATGCACCCAGTTAAATTCGATGGTTGTCTTTCTTAATGTAACCTCCACCTTCTATCCCAACCAACCAAAGAACAAGCTAGTCAAGTTTCGTTCAGTATTCTAAAGTGATTGGCAACTAAAACTTCCGATAGAACACCTCAAGGATGAGGCTATACATGTATTGGTAGATCGTGCGCGTGCAAGTTTCTTATCACTATGTGAATTGTGCTAGAATCAGGGGTGCCTAAATATATAGACTAAGAATCCTAATAAAAATACATATTTGCACAAGAGTCAACATTTCAAGGTAAATGAGCTCCATTTTTATGTTTTTTTAATTTTTTAATTTTTTTTTTTTTAAATTTAAATTTTTTCAAAAAGAAGGAGTTCTTGTTTTCAATTATGGCATATTATCATGGTATCTACTTTATACCCCCAAACCTAAACTAAACATTGTCCCCAATGTTTCAAAAGATGTAAAGAATTATAATACAACATATGAAGAGGATTATGCTGAGTAGAGAAAAAGGAAAGAGAATACCCGATTTCGGCGAAACCAATATTAGAACTCCGTTATTCAAGACAAGAATCCAACATATGTCGACTAAGAGTCACATTGGATTAGCACAATATATACAAAAGAAACAAAAGATTTAACTAAGAAATTATCTCCTGGATTATGTACAAGAAAATTCTATCATACATTTGGTTTTGTGGGAAACATTTGGTTTTACGGGAAATATTTGGTTTGTAGGGGTTTGAAAAACTTTTGGTTTTAATTGGGAAAAAGAGAAAGAAAGGTTTGGTTTTTAAATGGGTTATGTGGTGAAGCCCACTTAATTTGGTTTTTAAACTTTGAAGACAAAGACCAGGATTTGGTTTAAATGGGTGAGGCAAATGGATGTTTTTGAATCAAAAAGAGCCCAAAGTACAAAGCCCACAATTCAGTGAACTAGGCCCAGTTGGGGTTTCAGTTTGTTGAGGCCCATAGTTCAGTTAAATACTAGGCCCGGATTTTGGTTTTCAAAGTTACAATTACAAGCCCACAGACAGTTTAAACAAGCTCACAGAAAGTTCAAATAAGCCCACAAACAGGGTTCAGGAGCCCAGTTGGGTATTTAACTGTTGGACTCTCAGAAATTCAAAGTACGAGGCCCACTTGGGCTTGCAATTTATTTTCAAAATTTGGGTTGGGTTCAAGCCCACAGTTCAGTAACAAGCCCAGATTCAGTTTGAGTTGGGTTTAGGGCTAACAGAATAGCCAAAGGATTAGGCCCACCTGGGCTTTGAAACTGTTTTGAAAACTTTAGTTTGGGTACATCTCATAATTCAGAAACAGAAAATAATTACAAGCCCACAAAATAAACACAATTACACTTTCAGAAATTTCTACTTTGAGTTTAGGCTTACACTCTGAAGAGGGGATCCCCGTTGGTCTCCTTAGTTGCACAGCCCAGTTGGGCTTGGTTCTCAGCAACAAGCTCAGACCAGCAACTCAACAACAGCAGAAGAAAAACAGCAACAGCACCAGAGGCTGGCTGTAGCAATGGCCCAAGCACCAGCAGCAGCAGGAACTCAGCAGCAGCAGGGAGAAGAAGAAAGTAGCAGCACAGCAAGAGCACCAGAGGCTCAGCACCAGCAGAAGCAAGTGGCAAGCCCAGCAGCAGCAGCACAACAACAGAGGCTGGCAGCAGCAACAGGAAGCAGCAGCAGCAGCAACACCTGTTGGCTCAAAAAGAGAAGTAAGTTTCTCTTGAAAAATAAGCAATGAGGGATCAATACAGCAGTGATATGCAAACTAAGATGCAAACTAATATGCAATATGCAAGATGCTAATGCAAGTTACACTAAGATGCAGTTAACCTAAGATGCAATGCAAAACAGTAAGATGCACAGCAAGTTATGCAAAAACAACAAACTAAGATACAAGAAAAACTTCAACAAAACAGCAGCCAAGTCCCCGGCAACGGCGCCAAAAACTTGGTAGGCATTGGGATATGTATAAAATAAGAGCAAAGACAGCCTACAGTGATACCTGCAAGTGCACAGGGTCAATTGTAGCAATGTATGTGCAAGAACAGGGTCATTCCACAGGGACAAGGTGAGTGAGTTGAAGCTTTCCTACACTGTTTTCTAAGCTTAACAGAGAACAAAGGCAGTAGCCAAAGGCAAGACAGTAAACAAGTGGTGAAGTAAAATGCAAGACTGTAAAAGTAAGAGCAACAACAACAAAAAGAGGCAGTAACACAGGCAGTGATAAAGAAACAAAGGCAGTGATAAAGAAACAAAGAAACAGTGAAACAATGACAAACAAACCAAGGCAGTGAGCCAAGGGCAATGAGCAAAGATTACAAAGGCAGGTCCTCCAGCTATGTTCTTGTCCCTTGTTAGTTATCAGTCAGCTTCTAGGCTTTCTGAATAACTAGATGACAGTTGCGGTTCAAATCCGGCTGTTCATCCAAGGGTTGGTCTAGAAAGGAGGCTAAAGACACTAAGATGAATTCTAAACCTTGTGATAGTTGGGGCTCTCACACTGCAACTACCCGCAGAGAAGCTTGCTTAGTGTTTTAACAACCTATAAGGATATTCAATCATAGACAATTCAAGCACAACAAGATCAAAGCATGGATATGATAAAAACAATTGAAATTTACAACATCATTTAAAGTAAAAACTAACCCTTGAGGCACTGGCTATTCCAGTCCTCTTGGGTGAAGCACTGGCTAGTCCAGGCATGCCCTAAACAACATCCAAAGACCCATATTTATACATACAGTTGAAACCCCAAAATTCCCCCAGATCAGCAAAATTAGGGTTTGCTAAAAAGTTCAATTAAACTCACAATTCCCTCACCTAACACACTGATAACCACCCTAATTCGTGACCCATGCTTCCAATTGGACGTACAACCAATTTCCCCAATTTATCCCCAAATTATGAAATTAGGGTTTTACAAAAAATCCTTACCTAATCTCTGAAAACGATTGATAGCTCTCACCCATGCTTCCTTCTCGTCTGGTGATGCTCCCCACGCTTCAATTGCTTCTCAATTTCGACCTAATTTCCCAATTTTACACGCTAGGGTTTCTGATAGAAAACGTGCAGAAATTGAGAAAATAGGTGGCTAAGGAGAAGGGAAAATGATGGGATTAGGTTCCTTTGATGGACGTGGTGGTTATGATGATGGTTGAGGTGGTGACAGAGAGTTGGTGGCGGAGCAGGTGGTGGAAATGGTGGTGGTATGGCGTCTGTAGAGGAAGAGAAAGGGAAAGAAGGAGATGGCTCGATGGAAAATGGATTGGGTTTGTTTGGTTTTGGGTTATAAACCTAGATGCTAGGGTGTTGAGTGGGTTTAGCAATTGTTGATGAACAGCGAGGATGAGACGTTGGATGCGAAGATGATGGATCGATCTAACGGCGAGATGGAAGGAAGCGAGAAGCGACCGTTGGATGCCCGATACAACGAAACTGACGGCTCAAGATGGAGTTAGGTGCTGTAGTGTTTGACAGGAGCTTCAGACTTCGATGCACGACGATGAAGCGACCGTAGGATGCTGAGATGATCCAATCTGAAGGCTAGAAAGGGAAACGGGTATGGATATAGGAATTGGATTTGGGTGAGGGTTTTGGGCCTTGGGTATGCCAAGCCCATATCTTCTTTACGAATAATTCTTCCTCTTCAAGCCCACTTCTAGTTTATCCGACTCTTGAAAACATCATTCTTCGCTGCCTTCCTGCGGGAGTCTTGACCGTTTCTTTGCTCTTTTCGCTCAACAATTCATCCAAGCTTTATTTATACCTAAAAATACAAAATTAATTAATAAAAATATTTATTCTTGAAAAAAATGAAAATACAGAATATGGGATAAAATGTAGAATTAATGCACAAAAGATGAGTTAAATGCCAAGAAAAATATATAGAAATATGCACTTTTTAGCACTCATCACAAATGCAGAAAACCCCCGAGTGCTAGTTCAGATTGAACACACACTGTATTAAGCCGCTACAAACACTAGTCTACTACCAATGAACTTCGCACTGGACTGTAGTTGAACCCTAATCAATCTCACACTAATTCAAGGTACAGTTGCGCTCCTTACTTCTCTGATCCCAACAGGATACTATGAACTTGATTCCGTTCGTTGATCTCACCCGCAACCAAGAGTTGCTACGACCCAAAGTCGAAGACTTGATAAATAAATTGTCTCACACAGAAAAGGCTATATGATTGAATAAATCTGTCTTCCACAAAAATACCCAAGAGTTTTTGTTTCGTCTTTTGATAAATCAAGGTGAACAGGAACCAATTGATAAACCAGACTTATATTCTCGAAGAACAACTTAGTATTATCAATTACCTCACAATAATCTAAATCATATGATAGTGAAACTAGATATTGTGGAATCACAAACGATGAGACAAAGATGTTTGTGATCACGTTTTATCTTTCTTATCAGAGAAATTAATCTCGAGCAAATCTTATAGAAGATAGTACTCAAACGATAGAATCGGGCAAGATAAGAACACGCAACTACAAGAGAAATAGTTAGGTCTGTCTTCACAATCCCGGTGAAGTCTTTCAAGTCGTTAACCTACAAGGTTTAGGAAAACCTAAGGTTAAAGGAGAATCACTCTAGCTTATGCAACTAGTAAAACACCGGAGGTGTGGGGATTAGGTTTTCCAGTTGCTAGAGTTCTCCTTTATATAGTTTTCAAATCAGGATTTGTAATCCAAGTTACCTTGGTAACAAAGCATTCAATATTCACTGTTAGATGAAAAACCTGATTCAACCAAGCTAATATCTTTCAACCGTTAGATCGAACTTAGCTTGTTACACACAAATGAAATGTACCCTCATTTAGGTTTATGAACCGTACCCAAACGTGTACACCCATGTTGGCTCAACAATGGTCAATCGAGGTTAGCCATGTCATAACTCTCATATCAACCATATTCATCTTATCCATAACTAGTTCAAATGACTCAAATGAAACTAGTTAGAGAGTCGTTCAATTGTTATATTCTCATAGAAGTATTCAAGAACACAATCGAAACAAAATCAGTTTGATTCACTCGAATCAATTCATGAACATCATAGACACGGTTTGTAAATATTGCATTCCTTATTATATAAATGTTTAAATTCATGTACACAACCGATTTTAGAAAGTAACCCACTCAAGTACGCAAACAGGTACGCATACTTGAGTAGCCGGACTTGAGTTTGGTTACGCCAGTACGCGTACGGGTGCACATACTTCAATACATTCCAAACTCCAGCAGATTTTCACGGACGTGAACTTTCCGCCGGTATGCGTTCGGCCGGGTACGCATACTTCAGGTTCTCGGTTTTGGACTTGTACAATAATGTGATTAACACAGCATGCTTATATCCAAACATGGTTACATGATTCTAAACTCTTTATTTCAATCATTGAAACTTTCTTAGAGGACGTTATATAGTTGTTGTTCACAAACTATTTTTCATCAAAGCGATTTTCAAGTTATTGAAATTATCATAATGAAACATTCCAAGACAAAACCAAATGATTGTATCATACAAACATGTAAGATGTGACTCGACAATTTTCATATGATCTTATTCGGACTTTCGTCACGAATGTAAGATGAATTCGGCCGAAACGAAAGCTCGCCAACACATATTCCGAGATATATATAAGCGAGATAAACTCAGCACGAAATCTCAAATGTGTATAATAAAAAACTATATCGTAACACGACTTATATCTCAATATAGGAGATAGAGTATAAATAGACTTTCCAAGTGATAGATAAGTTTCAGTCTCTACATACCTTTTGTCGATGAAGTTCCACAAGCTCCCCTTAGTAGTTCTTCGTCTTCAAGAGATGAACGCCGTGAAGTCTAAAACTCAACTACAAAATCTATGTCCTAGTTCCGAGACATCTAAATAGGTTGGAAATCAAAACTTATAGTTTTGATCACTAACATTGGCAAACATGCTTGAGATAGCAACGCATGCGAGTTCGACCGAGCAATGCTCTAACAATCTGCCATTTGGGAAAATGATGAACTGTCTTTTTCACCTATTTTCTCCATACGACAGATATTCTGCCTTATAGTCATCCCTTTCGTACACTCCTTCAAATGAACGAGTGTTTTGTAAGCACCCAATTTAGTTTATTTTGCTGCACTGCATTTTGATTAAGGAATCGTAACTCTAACCCTTGCTACGAATCTATTCCAGACGAGAATAATCCAAAACCCCCAAAAGCCTATGCAACCTCCTTAAAAAAATGCAATATTTCTACTAGGGATACCAATTCACTAGGAGGTTACCGAACTTATATAGGATTTGGTACCTTCACAACCCACCTCTGATATTTTTAATACATCGTTTAATTTAAGCAAGTTTTTGGACGCCCAAAGCGAGTCCCTATGTGATGAAAAAAACTCATTGATGTCTGTCACAACAATTGTGCATAGAAAATAAAATTGAAATTTATTTCTCACAGTTTCACCAAATTGAGTTACAAAATGAGATAATTAAAAAAATTGTTCGCCAATTTCGATCAACAATAACCAAAAGAACAAACTAGTTGTTCAACGTTACTTAAAAACTTCATTAAATCAGGTGGAATCGATTAAAAATCGAAATACAGGGCAAACAATTAAAACATAGGAGTTTCAGTTAAACCAATGAAGATGATTGCTTTCTGGGTCGGGTTTCTGCATCCGAAACCACATTACTGAATCCACCTGATTATTAACATAAAAGAAAAAAAAACTGAGATGAACAGTTAGAAAATCAAAATATGTTTTTGAGTTCATCCACCACAAAACTCTTGCTTTAACATCGACATAATCAGGAATCTATGTATGGGTGGTTGTTGTTGTTGTTGTTCTTTTTTTTTTTTTTTTGATTTCAGGTTCTCTAATATAATCAGGAAAATACAAATTATTCAAAAGGATTCTCATCCGACAAGAAACTAATGAACACAGTAATTTTTCTCGACTGAACTGTTATAATGACAAAAACGTCAAAAATACATGAAGTGAGCAAGATGCGTCGTGTTACATTTTTTTTTACTTTAAATCAAGTATCAGGTTTCTGCTTTAGAGTTTTTCATCTAAAACAATGTATAGAATCATACGTATTCACCTTACTACTACCGCAAACAAAATAATAAGGGTTTCGGGGTTCAACACTTTCATCGTGAGGAAGTGAAGAGACACATTAACAAATATCAATGTAGTACGTATACTGGTAAATTCGTTGGGTGATGACACCAATAACCTGAGTCCGCCACTCGTCAGCACTATAACCAATTCAAAAAAGGGGGAGACACAATAAAAAATGGAGGTGGAAACAGAAAAATGGTCATGATTATTATAAAAAGCTCAGATTTTAAAATCTCTCACAACTTTTAATGTTTTTACACAAGAAAACTAAAACAATGCAATCATTTTTAAGTTTTTAATCATATTGTACATAATTAGCAAGTAATCAAATTTGATTAAGAAGTAAAAACTAAACGTATTTTAACCATTAAAATGAAAACAACTTTTTAACAAGATGCTTCTTTTCTTCTCCTTAGTCTTTGAAGGGCTAAGACCATCTAATGTAGGATTTCTTTTTGTGGGACTGTGTTCCTATCTATTTGAACGACTAGATATATCTAGTGTAGGATACAAAACACAGTTTGGCTAAGTTAGCCTAGATAAAGAATGGTCAGGATTTGTCTAGGGACAACATAAATCAATGGCTATGGTTTGCTCAATCCAAAATTTATATATTATTAGTATCCTATTAAATTTTTCTAATAAATATTCTATTGATAAGTATTCCAAAATAAATCTTTCATTAATTAATCAAATAGATATAATTCATTAATAAATTGCTTCGAATTTTTTTTACTAATAAATAATGAGCTATTTGACATTAACTAGATAAGTAAACATTAATGGTGATTGTGATGGTGGGAGAAGGTGGTGGAGGCGGTAGCGATAATAGTGGTGGGTGTTGGTGACTGCTGGAGGGTGACATTAGTGGTGGTGGTGGAAGAAGTAGTGGTAGCGACGCAAAAAAAGATATCCTAAGATAGATAAATTATGTTGTTATTCTTAATTAGTTTTTTCTTCTTCTTCTTTTAATTATGTTTTAGTTAATGCTTATCTTTTTTTTTTTAAATTTAAAAGCAATTATTGTGATTTTCAGACCAAATACAAGGTTACATGCAAATTCATTCACTTTATCACATCTCTCTCCATTTTTTCCCTTTTGTCTCCTGGACTCCATATGATTATGCTTGAAAAACAGTTCACGGGAAAAGGTAAATAAAGAAGATGAAGAGACAAGAAATGAAATGGATCAAAAGTAACATATTATTCAACTTTAGGAAAATGAATAAACCAAACTTATGTAAATTTGGAACAACGATTTATATCACCAACGAGAAAAAAGTAAACCCTACATCTAACAGATTTTCTAAGATTAATTTGATTGATTTTGAAGTAATCTTGGATGCTTTAGTTTTGTTACAAATTTGGTGAACCGCTTTGGATGATTTTTATTTTATTTTATTTTGAGGTCGGGATACTCCTTAGTTTTCTGAAGTCATGTTCAACTGGATATGAGATTCGCTTTAATAATTAACAATGTTTGTCCTCGAGGGTTGTATGACTACCGGATATAGTATCAAAACGAAAACATGTGAGGATAAGGACATGTTTGCTAACCATAATGTTAGCACAAATGTATTTATTTTCCGCAAACAACTATAATATATAAGAATCAGGGGATACATTTAAACACATATCAGTTCCCGTGCCGTTAGGGAGAAGATAAATCTACGGTCATGGTTTATTTAAATTAAATATTACAAGTTTTTTAGAAATTAGTATCCAATTAATTATTTATAATAAATAATTTATTAATTTTTCATCCTAACTTAATCTATCAATATTTCCATCAACAAAGAGTTTAAAAAAAATTATTTTAATAGATACTAATGGTGGTAGTGGAAGAAGTAGCGGGTGGTGGAAGCGATGTCGGGTGTTAGTAAGTGTGGAGGCGGTTATGTTAGTGTTGGTGGAAGAAATAGTGGTGGTAAATGGTTTTAGTGGTGGGGGTATTTTTATTTTAAGAAAAAAATGATGGGTAAGATTGTATTTTAAAAGATGTAGTTGGTTATTTTTTGACATGATTAATAAAGATAGGTACAAAATATTTCGAGATGATACCAAATCATATAAGACAAAATGATTATGACCATTGGATTAAATGGTACCCCGTTATCTTTCGTAACCGATCATATGAATCATGGTTTATAGAGTTAAAATAAAATTAATTGCGAGACAAAAAAAATATAATAAAAGAAATATAGTTGAATAAATTAATTGACGACCTAATTTTATTCAATGTAAACTTTATACATGACATTTGCGCTTAAAAATTAGAATTACGCCCAACATCTTATAAGGGATGTGGTTGTTTTGTGGTACTGGCGGGTATTGGTGATTAGGAATAGACTATGTTAATTTTGTGCCGCCACAAAACGGGTAACACTATAAAGTAAAAGACGTGGTTGATTGTCTTAATGCTAAAATAAACTCAATTAAATACATGACAATTAAAAAAAAGAAAGGATGTCACGTTATATATATAATAACTATTAAAGATGTAATCTTTATTATCAAGATTTTTCCTTTCATTAGATAAATCTACGGTTGTATTGAGATTCCGAAAGCAGTGCGCAAGTTTCCTCTTAGCTTTCTGAATGATGATGAAAATAATGAAACGCTCCCACTCAGTTTCTCCAACCAAAAACGAAGCCTTCTCAAAAAGAAAAATCAATCGAACATCGGTTAGATGGTGCACCATCTCCACCACTGTAAATATATCTGCACTTCATATCCAGGGAACTTTTTACAGATTAATTTGGTGATTTCGACCTATCACAATTATTGGTAAGGCATGTAATTAAATCTCTAATAGTGACCTGAAGGTATTTCTTAATTACGAAATTCTTTTATAAGTTTCGTTTATGGAAATATTATCCAACTTGAGTTCTTTCATGTTTAATTGATGATTTTTTAATTAGAATATACATATACATGTTTAGTTAATAGAATTTGATACATATAGGGTATTCTCTTTGTAACGCTGATGTAAGTCTCTGCCTTTTTCCCGTTGGCACTCTGTTTTGATCCCGAATTTCTAGACATTATTTGACCAATGTTTGTTTAATCTAAAGGCCGATTAAACAGTGTATATTCTACAAATTGAAGGCGACATAAGTTTGTGTAGGATTCTACCCTAAAACTAATAATTTTTCTTCAAAAGGTTAGTTGAATTTATATAGACATGGACATCAATATGATTATGTTCTTTATTATTCCAAAATATTTGAGCAACACTAGATGTGAGAACGCCACTCATGCACAATTTAGCATAGTTGATGCTAAATTTTTCTATCCACGAATTTGTTTAATTTTTTGTTATCAATATGATTGAGGAAGAAGCTTGCACATATTTTGATTTAAGTTTATAAGTTTATTTTTTCATCTCACACATGTATATCTCAGCCTTCTAATAGCCAGGAGTTCTTCATTTTTATATAACTCTCACATTTGCATAGAAAGAATAGTTTAGTAGGGAAAATATTATGGATCTTTGTTTCACTTGGTAGAGCTTTAAATATATTCATAAATGTGTTCAGTAATTTTGGAACCCAAGTATTCATAAATGTCGTGGAGTAGGGTTGTCAGTTTTTGTATATTTACTGTTAGATGAAATATTCTTTTTTGAAATTTAAAATTAGTCTCGGATGGAATAGTAGACATGGACAATATCTATTATTTTTTTAATTTTCATGTTGGGACAACATTATTACTCCGGCCAAATACTAAATTGAAATAACATGTTTAAGTAAAACAAAATGGTCAGGTAACTCATCATTTTTCTGTCCAAAACCTATTTCAATATCAAAATTATTACCCACAGAAAAAATAAAACAAACTGAATGTAAACAATATCGAATTAGAGACAAAAACATCTCGTGCCGTTGCGACACGGGTTAATCCCTAGTCTATAATACAAAACATAATGGGTTTTTGACCTTGGACGGTCAGATAACATTTTGAGAGACAAACTTTGCATCCGACCATCCCAGTCTCATCCCAGCGAAAGACATCGGACGGTCGCCATTTCGTAACCCCTCTCATTGTGAATCAAAATTTATTAATCTTTAATTATTGCGTAAAATCTTAACTCAAGATATTCAAGGAAACATTAAATGAAATCATAATATATCATACATGCATTAATTGGATTTAGTGGTGGCATGATGAATCTAATGGGATGAGATTATTTATTTGTCTCTATTCATAACTCATAAGTGAGAAATGCATACATACTATTACTTAAATGATTTTGTGTTCGTTTTTGGATAATGTATATGAATAATTTTACATTGTATTTATAGACATTAGTTTCGCTTAAAAAAAAATAGAAACTTGCAAAGGAACACGATTTAAAGTCGGGGATTTTTTTTTTACACCAGTCAGATATCATATTAAAGCAGTGCCGTTACGACACGAACTATCTCTAGATATTTATTAAAACTCTATGTTAATCTTATGTTGTGCCGTTACAACACGGGTTATTTCTAATATCACAACGTAAGAATATAAGAATCGAAGCTAAAAGCATCAAAATGTTTCACAATTGTAGTTGGGCTAAATTAGTACTTGGGCTAGTTATAATTCTCACCTGGGCTATGTCTTACAAATCTGAAAATTACATGGGCCAAATGAGTAAGCCACCCCCAGCGGCCAGTACCGTCCCTGCTTTAAGTTCTTCCACGATATATATTATATACAGAGAAGAAATCCAAACATCACAAAGCCTGAAACGACATCTGAAACCAGGGGCGGATCTACAACTTAGCTTAGGCTGGCTCAAGCAAGCCCCAAAAGTCCAAAAAGAACGATTTTTTGGGGCCATAGTTTTTTTGGGGACCATGGTTCTAATTTTAGTAAGACATTTAGAAGTAAATCTAGGTCACCCCTTATATAGATATTTATATTAATATTTAAACTACCCTCCTGATTAATTTTGGGTAATGATTAGTGAAATCATTAGTAAAATGATTAAGTATAATTATTGAGAGAGTAAAGTTAGAGAAGATGAAGAAGAAAAACATAGAAAATAATTTTTTTTTGAGTTCAACCACAACCGGAGGAAGAGCATTTAGGTTATCAGGTATGCTTCAAACTTAGATAATGTTGTTTAGTTGCTCCAAACTTTCAAAAAAATGAAATTTTTTATGTAGATTTGGGCCAGTTAGGTTACCATATGTCAAGAACATGTAATCGAACACACCTGAAAGTGTAGTTCGGTTACGTTTTCCAAACACGCAGGTTACCAAATTCTCTCGTTAATGGAGGTTTTGGTCGTACAGTGTAATGTTCGGTTTTCCCCCAATGTAACCGAACTTTAGGGTCTAGAAGTTCGGTTGCTTTGCATACAATAACTAACCGAACTTTACGTGAAAATAAAATTTTACCAACTGTACATAGTTCGGTTGGCACGCAAAGTTCATACCAACCAACTATCCAACCGAACTTTACATTAAAAAAAATTATTCCAAGTGTAAGAAGTTCGGTTGGATCGCAAACTTTTATCCAAAAACGTATCTAACCGAACTCACCGATAAAAAAAAAACCCAAAGTTACAGTGCTATATTCGGTTACCTGGTATAAAATAGTAGGTAACCGAACTTTGAACTTAACAATTTATATGGGTACATCTTTTGTGTTCGGTTACATATCAAATTGCTCTACCAACCGAACTTAAAGTTCGGTGATATCCTTATTGTGCGAAGGAACCGAACTTATGGACTTGTGTTTTTCTAATATAAGGAGTTCGGTTAAGAAAAAATTAATTCGTGATAACCGAACCTTTTGCGACGTAACCGAACTAAAAGTTCGGTTGAGGCTTGTTTTTTGTGACGTAACCGAACTTTTCTTTGAAAAAAACCCCTCTATTAAACCTCTTTGCAACTTTCATTTTCAACTCATTTTGATGATTACTTCTCATTTATTCCACCAAAAACGAATGACAAATAATGGGTTTGTGAGAATATCTTTGTTAATATTTTAAATTAATCTATATATATAGAGGTGGTGGTGGTAATCGGAGGTGGTGGTGGTAATCGGTGGTTGGTGGTGGTGATAATCGGCGGTGGTGGTTGGTGGTGGGAGTAATCGGCGGTGTTGGTTGGTGGTGGTGGTAATTGGTTGGTGGTGGTGGTAATCGGTGGTTGGTGGTGGTGGGAGGAGGTGATGGTGGTAATACTCAGAGGTGGTGGTGGTGGGAGGAGGAGGTGGTTATATATATATAGGTGGTTATTAGGTTAATTTTAAATTAAATTAGGTTAAGGATATGTTAGGACACCCCATATAATTAAAGGAAGGTGACCTAATAAAACCATGGTCCCTAAAAAATTATTCTCCAAAAAAGGCTTAAGCAAGGCCTAAAATATGGGCTTTACCCAGCTAGTTTCTCAAGCAAGCCCTTAACCAAATTTCTGGTTCCGCCACTGTCTGAAACTGCAAAGTTTGATTCATTCACTTACAGTTACACATACGACAAACTAAATCCAAAGGAAATTGAAAGGTATGGGATCGTTAACCAATATCCTTGCTGATTTCTTTGTTGTGAAAAGTGATAAATCATAAATGGGTTTTGTATCATAAATTTAAGTGAATGGGTGATTTTGAGAAGTGGGTTACAGAGGATTTTATGTTTGTTATTGTCATGGAACTAATGGTTCAATTTGATTAATGCAGGTTTTGTATTTTTTCTGTCATGTTTTGTGTTTCCATCTAATCAAATTTGCTCTCATAAGTCATATGTCAAAAAGAAACAGAAAAAATAAAAGTATTGGTTAATCCCTGTTTGATAAAATGCCTCAAAGATATCATGTCCCTGAAATTAGATTGTAGTTTTGGGATTATTAGATTGTAAAGAGGTTTTGGGTACTGGGTTTTGTCTTAGAGCAATCACTTATTGTTGTGCAATCCATAAATTCCAGCAATTTGGCAGCATCAGGTCAAGAGTTTTCTCTTTGGTCGGCCCTCACCGCCGCAGCAAGTAGTCTAGTGTATGTTCAAGTTCAAGCAGCGCGAGAAATCTCTTTTACCTCTCCGTTACCGAGTTGCATGTTAAGCCTAGAGCCCAAGCCCAAACTTTTGTTAGTTTCATACGTCGCCCATCGGCCATCTGAAAATTTGGACACAAATATCTTTGCTAAACCCTAAACTCTCTCCCACTCTGTTAAACCCTAATTTCTTCACAGCAATCTTCTTTTTTTCTCCACTGTAAACCTTTCTTCTTTTTCCAATTCAAAAACTCAGAAATCATATTCAGTTTCACCTATGGTTATATTAGCTGATGCCAAACAAAATATACAGAATGAGAAGATAAAAGAAGAAGATGAAGAAGAAGAAGTAAAGACCTGGGAAGAACTTGGATTAGACCCTCGTCTAATTAGTGCGTTAAACAAGAATGGTATTGATAAACCGACACCAATCCAAATTTCAGGAATCCCATTGATTCTGGTAAGTAATTCATGATATATTTATCTAATTAACCTAAAAATGTATTCAGTTTAGGATTAATTCTGTATATGTGTATGCAGGAAGGTAAAGATGTTGTAGCTCGAGCCAAAACCGGGTCTGGGAAAACCTATGCTTATCTTCTACCTTTGCTCCAGAAGCTATTTTCTGATACAGGGGCTAGTAAAAAGACTGCTCCAAGTGCTATGATTTTGGTTCCTACTCGTGAACTATGTCAACAGGCATGTTCATATTACATTAGTCTTTGTGGTTACGGTTAATTAATCTCTTTTATCGTGAATTTTGTCTTCTGAAATGTGTATTGTTTTTTATATTAGGTTTATGAAGAGGTGCTGTCTTTGATTGCGGCGTGTAAAGTGCAATTGAAAGTTGTTCAAGTGACAAGCAGTATGGTGGGTAAAGACTTGGTATGTTCAAGTTCACAAATCTAGTATGTGGTATAAACAAATCATAAGTCGAGATTGATTTCTGTTTGATTGATGTGATGTAATTGGTTTGCAGCGGGCAGCGTTGGCAGGGCCGCCAGATATCTTGGTTTCAACCCCAGCTTGCATTTCGACGTGCTTGCAATCTGATGCCCTCAAAACAAATTCAATCCAAGAATCCCTTCAGCTTCTAGTACTCGATGAGGTACAGTTCTGATCCCAGTCTGAACATTTTAGTTTCTTAGTTTTTCATGTTTTTTCAGTGTGTTGTGTAATGCTGTTTGATGATGAGTGTGATTCAATATTTATTATAAATTGAACTTTCATTTAAACAGTCAAGTCAACTATTTTTCTTTCTTGGCTAGATCATCAAACTTAGGCTGCATACAATATTTGAAAAATTGGCCATGCTCTTACACCATGGGCATTAGACTTTTAGTGTAGCTCTAAACACTAGTTTTTATGCTTCCTTGGTTGCCATTCCATTATGTGTATCTTGTTCACGAATGCCCAACCTTCCAAGAATGGAGTGATTTATATGCTTATGTACAAATTTTGGATGTCGTAGTTGCGAGGGTGTAAATAATAGCTGTACCATATCTTAGATTGTGCTGTTTGTCTTATCCGTTTAGCTGCCTTCCATCCTGAAACGGATTTTACAGTCCTATGGAAAAAGTGATATATTTCCTGGCCGGCCTTGATTTAGGCATGTTGACAAGTTCAGGTGAGCAGATTGTGAATCCTGGAAAATGTCACGATTACAGGGATTGTCATTTTTCGTGAGTGCAGGTTTCAAGGGATAGAATGCTGTTGCATTTTCACTTTTGCTTAATAGAATATTGGTTCATTGTCTTGGTAGGTTGTTCTATTACCTGGTCTGTAGTTTTTGATATGTTCTTCTAGGCGCTCTCAAGTCATAACTGCAAGCCTCTACTGGCACTATTTGTAGATGCAATGTTACCTTAATAAATGGCTGATGTCTTCCTAATGAAGCATGTGGGAAGTGTTTCAGTGAGTCTGGTTAATGAAGCTTACCCAACTTGTGGATTCCAGAAATTGGTCTGAGAAGGATTCAACTGAGGATTCTGATTTTATGAATTCTGCGTTCCCAACATCCGATACTTTCATACATGGGTTTAAGACCTATATTCGGTTTTGCTATTTTGCTGTGGCTCAGTTATGTGCTGTTTGGTTTGCTATTTAACAAGTACATCCTTTCCACCAGCATTTTTTATTAATTTTTTTTTTGCGCTTTTTAAGGGTTTAGTTCAGGTAATCATCTCTCATCCACCTCGTGGCCGCACCCATATATTATTCTGTGGTAGAAGGTTAGGTTGTACAGGTTGGCCGTCAGTCAGAAGTTTTAGAATAGGAAGTGCAGTCTAATCTTGAAAACTCTGTTCCGATTATCTACTTTTTGTATAGCAAGGATATACTCATGTTTTGACATCTACACAATTACTATCGTGATTAGTCATTCTTCGGAAGCATTTGCTTTGAAGCCCTTATGGTTGGAATTTTAGTTTCTGGTAATATTGCAAGATATGGTGTATCACCCTGTACAATGATTTAGTAGCTTCTAAAATCCTGTATTTCATATGTTTGTTTTCAGGCAGACCTTCTTTTGTCATATGGTTATGAAGATGACTTGAAAGCCCTAACTCCTCATATTCCTCGCCGTTGTCAATGCCTTCTTATGTCTGCTACCTCAAGGTGTGTTGTCAAATTTATTTTTTGTTTTCTCTCTGCATTAGTGTCTTGCTTTTCTAAGGTTTCGGTCCAGTCTACCACTGATCTCTTGTGAATTTTTATTGCCCACTTGCATAAATTATATCTTTGCAATTTTTTCTACTGCTTCTACTGACCACACCTTTTTAGCGGGTATGAGTATACATATCTAGCTATAATGCAATTTTCTTATTTTGTTTTACGTGACTTTGGCAGTGCTGATGTTGAGAAGCTGAAAAAGCTTGTGCTGCACAGTCCAGTTATTTTGACTCTTTCCGAAGTTGGAGATGTCAAGGATGAGATGATTCCAAAAAACGTTCAACAGTTCTGGGTGAGCCAGTAGTTTATTAGTATTTCAATTTTAAAAGAGTAAGGGTATGCCACACAGGAAGATGAAATCTTAGAACTCATCTTGTACATCTTATGCTGTCAGATTTCATGCAGTACTCGTGATAAGCAACTCTATATGCTGTCACTCTTGAAGTTGGAACTTGTTCAGAAAAAGATTCTTATTTTTGTAAATACTATTGACATGGGTTTCAGACTGAAGCTCTTTCTAGAACAGGTAAGGTGTAATCTACTCCAAAAGCAAAAAATTATTTTTTGTTGAGACGCTTTGTTCACTTCTCCGGTTATAATTGACTCAGTCACGTATTGTCACAGTTTGGAATCAAAACAGCTGTTTTAAATGCTGAGCTGCCGCAGAATTCGCGTCTGCACATCCTTGAGGTATGTTACGTAGTGTCTTTTTATGCTTGCAAATGCGTGGAAGAGGGATTACATCCCTATTTTACTGAAATACCTATTTGACCAACAAAATAGACATTTTCCTTATAAAACAAAATGATAATTGCAAAAGGTGATTTGAAGGTTCTTTCTTTTGCTGTTAACGGTTCAGCTAGGTTAGGCATAATTTAAATAGGTAGACGACACAAGTTATAAATCAGATTGGGGACCCAGATACCAATGAACTTGATCATATGAGCGTCAATATAAGGAATGCACTATTCCTCCAAGAGTGTCTTTGGGAATTTTTGAAGTTCGGGCTTGGTGTTGTAGTTTAGTATTCATTGTGGCTTTCTATAGTTGAGTAGTATAGAATTGGCTTTCTTCTCTTGGATGTTTGGTAAATCTGCTGGTTAATAGTATGGATTCATTGATTGTTATTTTGAACATCTGTTTTGATTGATTGTTATGAACAAAGTCTCTTCCGTTCAGAATTTGATGGTCACAGCTAGGTTTTCTGGTTTGTTGCATGAGCCTGGTGCTATTCTTTTTATTTCTTCATGTGACATATCTTTGTTCAAAATCAAAATTGTTATTGATTGATTCTAGATCTTAGGAGGAGTTTAGATTTTTACTTTGTAAACATGATTTGTTGGTATTAAACTGATTCTTGGTTAACCATTTCCAATCGAACTTTGCTAGATATATTGATTTACTTATGTAATCTCAGCAGTAACTCTGAGAATGTGTTATTGCAGCTGTGGTTAGCTTGTGAGTGCTCACATCTGCTGCATCTGGAATCTCACAATTTGTTAAATGGTGCTTGGTCAAGTGTTAAAACTTATTACAGTATTTGACACGGTTACAAGCCTAGCATATCAATGTGTAGGGTGAAGTTCATATCAACTGCTATCACCTGTACATATGTACCCTACATTTTTTTATATTCTGCCTTCCCATAGATTGGTTCATTAGTTGCGTAACCTAAGTTTTTCTTAGCTTAACTGTTCTATGCCTAGAGATGCAAGGCAATGTTCCAGAAATTTGCATTAAAGGCTCAAAGCTAATGGAATATCCGCTGTCAACCATGATGTATGGGTTCTAGTTTTAGATACTCTACGACTAGTGTGGTGTTTGTAGATTGTTTGGTGGGCAATCCTTTAGATGTGGATGATTTAGATTACACACTACTGGAGTACTAACGTGGCTTAATTTGGGAAGAAATGATGAAGTTTTCTCAAAGATCTCTCTGGATCTTAGACGAAGCCTCAAATCCTTGGATTTAGTAGTATATCCATCTAGTTGCATACGTTAGCATTGTCTTAGAGTTTGAGTTTGTTGCTAAGCTAGCTAAGCTCATCATTAACTAATTCTAATATTTCCAGTGGCTACAGCTTTTGTTTGAGACCAACTATTTTCAGAACAGGGTTCACAATGGCCTAAACTGGGCTATATAGTGTTTGATTAAGTCTATTAGGCTGAGAATTAAACACTCTCTTTTTGACAACAATGAGCTTTTTTGGAAATTGTGGTCTGACATAGCATAGCACCACAAGAAAAAAAAAGGATATATGAATATATGAGATTGGTTCTCTATGCCAGGCATGTTTTATACTGTTTTTATTTAAGATGTTTGAAGCACAATTTGGTAGTGGGTTTTACTGTATAAATGATGTTTGTTTTGAAATGGTTGTGCTTATTGACGGTCCGGTGCTGATTAGATATCTTCCCCATCAGTGCCTAACTTTTTCATAAGCTAGAGTTTACGTAGCCACCTTGTCTTTCTAACTTCCCTTGGATGTGATAGGGAAGAAACACAACTTGGCTTACATTCCGTCTAACATTACCCCTAACTTCTGTGATCTTAGATTTTCACTTTCTTTTGAAATTCCAAATATTGGGTTGCAGTGATGCTTTTGTAATTTACAGCACTTACTTTTTCCAGCCCCTATTCCAATGAATTGAATAGGTTTTTTGTGCAAATACCATCAGATCTTCTCTCGGGAGTTTTTTGTGGTTGGTTTATGTTGACTAACTGGAAAAAAATCCCGAAACTTTTACCAAGAGAAGATCCAATAGTAATTGGTGTAGTCCCTCTATCATTGAGATATGTGCTGGAAAAGTGGGTCCGTTGCTCTTTGTCATGAAATTTTTCTGGGATGCAAACCATTTCCAAATTATTATTTTTTTGAAAAACATAAAGGAATCAATGCACTGCAAAGGGATTACACATCACTTCTGCTACCATGCAGGTTAGACTTTAAAACTCTACTAGAATATGTCCATGAAATCCTGGTCCATGTCATGTTTAAAATCGTTGTCCATGTCATGTTTATTATTAAGAATGATAGACTAACAATTGAAGGAGGGTTTAGCTACCATTTGAGAACTTCGCGAGAGCATCAGTCTTGGTATAATACTGTTTTTGTGGTGGGTATTAGTCTTGGTATAATACTATTTTCTTCCATGTTACTGAGCCTGCTGCTTTTTGATTGATAGTTGCTTTGAACAATTTCTGTTTTAATTGATTTTTGTTTTGAACTAGGTCAGTTCTGTTAATTCGTTGATGTGGTACAGATTCTGTTAGTCACAGCTAGGTTTTCTTGGGTTGCTGCAGTTTGATTGCCGTGCATCTGCTTGAGCCTGGTGTTGGTCTTTTTATTTCTTTGTGTCTTTTTATGCAAAAATTGATTGATTCTGGATCAGAGGAGCTTTTGATTTTTGCATGGCAAACTCGATTTGTCTCCTCCTAAATTCTAGAGGTTCTGAGGGAGAAATCCCGACTTTTTTCTTGAATCTCACAGCTTCAGGGACTCGTGACCCATAAAGTGGCCATGTTAATCTCCCGAGGGTGTATCGTGAGAGTCGGGAGAAATCTCGGGATTTCTTCCCGGTACATCTAGCATGGTTTCTCCCCTGTACGTCTTGCATCACTGTTTGCATTATTTGAGTTTTTCTTTGCTCAACTCTTCTGCCTGAAGATTTTGCTTGGTCCAATAGATGTGATTATGTCATCCACCACAATTCCAGTTTATAAATTTTTGGGAAATTCAAACACTAGATTTGGGAAAAAATGTATGAAATTTTGTTTTAGATGCTAGTGTGGTGCCTGAAGATTTTGCTTGGTCCAATAGATGTGATTATGTCATCCACCACAATTCCAGTTTATAAATTTGTGGGAAATCCAAACACTAGATTTGGGAAAAAATGTATGAAATTTTCTCGAAGATCTTGCTGGATCCCTGCCTGGTATTACAAAGCTTATCCTTGGACCTTGGATTATCCAGTTAGTTTACATACTTCAGTCACTGTTTTTAGAGGTTGCTGTTGTTGCTAAGTTAGTTAAAGCTAAAGTTATTTGAATTCATAGTATTCAGACTTTCGTCAAGATATTCATACTAACACATCCAATTCCATACTATTCAGACTATGATATTGTAGCCTCGGGAAGCATTTTTGAGACAAAGATTACCTACACTAGTTATTCTTCATCGTTTCCAGTTTTGTTTAACATTTTATCTTCTCTAAGTGGAATTTGATTGTTGTTGTTTAGATTAGTTTGTACTGACGTAGGTGTACTTCGCAGGAATTCAATGCGGGATTGTTTGATTACTTGATAGCAACAGACGACAGCCAGATGAAAGAGAAGGAGAAAGCCAATGATGATGCTCAGGTCACATCCAAAAAATCTAAAAGGCATCCCAAGCCAAAGTTGGACTCTGAGTTTGGAGTTGTAAGAGGAATTGATTTCAAAAATGTGTACACGGTATTCAACTTTACTGGACAGTTCAAATTTTTGGATATGTTGCCACAGTTTTCGTACCTGTCATTACTCTTTTAAACTATGGGATTGTAACAGCAAAATTTTACCTGATTGTTTTGTGCTATTGCAGGTTATAAATTTTGAAATGCCTCTTAATGCTGCTGGGTATGTCCATCGAATTGGACGTACTGGGAGAGCGTATAATACTGGTGCATCTGTTTCTCTTGTAAGTTTGTTTAAAAATATGCAAATAACAGGATTTTTGATTTTTCCTTTTTTTAGTGGTAACTTCGAAAGAATCGTATTACTTGTGTGTCTATCTCTGCGGAATTTCCTGATACACACAGTTTGAAGATAAATATTATCCGATGTTAGTAAAATCGTGCTCTTCATTACTTCGTTAATTCATTTCTAATACTGTGGGTTTATAGAAAGTCATTTCCTTGTTACCCTGTCATGTCCTTCTGAGTATATACCAAAAGAGCAATTAGTTGGAGAACTTCTTATAGATAGACTTAACCAACTTTGTCATAAGAAACTTCTGATATGAGTGCAGCATGAAGGAAAATTAATTTAGCATCAAACTGAAAAAGTGACATGGTTCATGTCTAACACTGCAGTTTTGTAGAAAGTCATTTCCTTGTTACCTGTAGGGTCTTTTGTATATTTTTTAAATGATGAACTACTTGTACTTTTTTCTCAGGTTTCCGAAGATGAGATGGAGGTTTTTGAAGAGATCAAAGCCACATTAGGGGAAGAAGAAGATGACAGCAAGGGTAGCTCGAATTTCATTGCTCCTTTTCCTTTGCTCACTAAAAATGCCGTGGAATCCTTAAGATATAGAGCTGAGGTATACTCTTACAATCTGATCATCGTAATAGTAGCAGCTATTTAAGGAAATCTTATGCTGGACAATCAACTGGAATTAATGAAATCTTAAATCTACTCTATTTAAGGACGTTAGAGTAGCAAATCTCCTGCATGGGAACCCCTCTTCTGCATTATTGCTGAAATCGGCTCCACCCATGCATCTGAATTCTACTTAAAATCGGCGTTAGTTATTCAGTCATTGGCTCATAACTTTCTGCCTGCCATACTTAATAACATGTCTTCAACCGTGCAAGTTAAGGAACAAATGTCTCGTTGCTAACAGAAAAAGTTGTGCTATTTTGCAGGATGTGGCGAAGAGTGTTACAAAAATTGCTGTAAGAGAATCACGTGCTCAGGACCTGAGAAATGAAATTCTTAACTCCGAAAAGTGAGTGCTTATATATTAAGCTCTTGCAGTTTTCTCTAAAGCTGTTGTATCCTTTTTATCGTATTAGATATATTCACTAAAATGTTATCGTTCATGTGTAGGTTGAAAGCACATTTTGAAAGCAATCCAAGAGATTTGGGTACTGAATTTTATACTTCTCGTAGATCTATTGTAACTGAGTCGCTTAATTTATACTTCTCGTTTTACCTTGCAGAAATCTCAGTTTATTGTATATTCGTCTTGCTAATTGTTGGGATGTTTGCTAAATCATCAGATCTACTGAAGCATGACAAAGAGCTAAGCAGAAAGCCCGCTCCTGCACATTTACGTGCAGTGCCGGAGTATCTCCAGGACCCGACAACACAGGAAGCAAGCAAGATTGTTAAGATGGCTAGAGCTGCAATGGGCAAAACACCTTCAAAACGTCGACCAGCTTCTAAGGGAAAATCAAGAAAAAGTAAAGATCCTCTCAAGGCTCACTCTGCTGAGGTATGTGATGCTTTTTTGTTTTTCCCAATATTCCATGAGTTTCAAAATTTATTGCCAATTTTTGGAATTGTGAACTTTTTCATCTAGTTTTCTTTGATTTTGGTTTCAGGGAGCTAAGAGGTTTGGGAAGAGGAAAGGTAAAGAGATGGGAGGAGATAAAAAGAAGAAAAGGACCAAGGCCGATGAATAAAATCCTTCCTGTAAAATAGTTTTATTAATAGATTATTAAGCAACCAGTTTACATACTGTCAAGATCCATCTGAATTAATTATTGTATCCAAATTTAAAAACACCCGACAGCAAATTTAGAATTACAATTTTGATTCGCCGGAGAGAGTAAGAGGAAGACCAATAGTTGGAAGTAGAATTTTCAAACAGTTGTATAGGGTTTAAAGAGTCTTGATTAAGTTGGAAGTAGTCGGTTTTCTCTGAAGCAGCTTTCCCATTGCACTAATCACATTCTTGGAGTCTCCCTCCAATTTTTGGTTATCAGTCCAATGCCTGTCCCACCTGATGCTTCAATATGAGAAGCATCAAAATTAATTTTCTCCACTGCTGACAGGGGAGGTTTCGAAGTAGGCATTATAGTGTTAACAGCAGACTGTTGTTGTTGGTTCCCATCTCTCAAGACTAGACACTGTTTCCAGTCACTTATGTGTGTAGAAATTTGTGCCACTGCATTTTTTGGACCTGTAAATTTCTCAAAAATGCTTGAACATCTAGCCTTCCGCAGTAATACTTGATCAAGGAATCCTATTTTCAGCTATCCCAACATTTGCCTGAGAGTTGTTCCTTTTAAGCGGACAAAATACTAAATCTAAGCAGTTTGATATATTGGACTTTTGCACCACCAAAGGTACTAATGGATCATATTCATCAAAATTCTTTACCTCAGATTTAAGAAAGAGCTCTTTGTTCTCTGGCTCCGTGATACAAGTTTCCAGTACATTAAATCATATTTTAATCTCAAAAGCCAAAAAGACAGAGAATTTTTTTTTCACAATCCTCACTGTATTTGTCTATTCCCTATCTAATTTCTACTGTGCAGTTGTCCCTATCTTTCTCAATTGTATACTAATTGATGCCTAGAGAACCAATTGGTTTCTTTAACCATGGTCTCCAAAACAAATTAATGGCGGGATTGTGAAGCAGAGTATTCTCTCTTCACTCCAAGTACATGAAACTGGTAGAAGCTCACTTCTCAGGAGTTTCTGATTTAAAATTCTTCTTATTCTTTACTCCTCATATTCTCCGATCCTTGATCTTTAAATATGCCGTAAATGTTACTAGAAATGGCTATTGTGCTTGAAGTCACTGCCAAAATCATCAAAAACCAAGACAACATCCTGTCTTTCTTTGTTGCAATTCCATATTGATCCCTGCAAACATCAAATGGAACAACATTAACTGATGAGTTTATTACAGTCCACTTCTTTAGGAAGAAATAAGGGAGTTCTTACTTTAGAACAATGGCTGCGGGGAAAATGAAGCCTAGAGAGGTAGCAGCAGTGGCACCGGTGAACTGGAATGCGGTCCATATGTTTGGCACAAAAGTGGCACCAATGAAGATGACTCCCATTAGACCAACACTGATCGACAGGAATCTTCGGTTGTCAAATACAATAGGTACTGCCGTTGGAAAAAGTAGGCCATCGATGCTGAGACGCAGAGAGAAGAAAACAACTGGAAACACAAGTATCAAGTGCAATCCATAGCTTACTCTCACCACATCATTCAGTAATAGTCCTGCGTAAGGAATCCCAAGGTCTGCATCAAAATTTGCCAAAACATCATCCAAAGTTTGTTCTCCAAAGAGTAGGAACCCAAACAAACTAGTTGCCACGTAAACTGATGCGCAGAATGTGAGTGACGCTCGAACAATCAACTTCATCTGTGATGGATCTTTCAGTTCATTTTCTATAGGGTGTACTGCCAAAGCAAACAAAACTATTAGACACCAACTTCATATGTTTTGCCACAGTAAGCATCAAGTAACACAACCAATAATTCTTCCCGGTTTTACGAAATTGAAGCCTAGTTAGACGAGTTAGACATAATGCTTACTGCTGTAATGGCAAATGTAGGCAGTGACAAGCACAGGAACAGTTGTAAAAAGCTTCCAAAAAGAAGCTTGGTCTACAACATTAGGGAACAAACGCGGCATTTCAATACTTCCATTCATCAATTTAACAACTGTTATTCCTGTTGTAATCGCAACAAAAACTACCGCCAAAGCTACCGACAATGCCGACGTGTATCTCAAAGAATCTACACATAAATGCAACAAGAACAACTCTTCATATCCCATCCATCCAGTCACTACATTTATCAGCAAAATAATTGTACAGAAAACAACTCACCGACACGCTTAAAAGAGATCAACGGAGAGATAACAGTAAGCGCAGTAAATAGGAGAATCACAGAAGGTGATGTCCACCAATGTGCTCCAAACCACTCTTCTAATACACCTGAATGATGCACCATCCCAGAACTTAATCTTGTACCAGACATTACATCACCTGCACAAAGTATAACCTAAGTGTAAGCAGAAAAATCACTTAGCAAAATTTCAGAAAACCTCCATCAATTTCGGGATTTACTACCATGAATAACCGAAAATCACGGCATGCAGTAAACTTTACAAAAAGAAAAAAAAAAGGTTTAGTTAGTAAATTCCTTTTCTTTTACCAGAGCGCATGTTAGCAAAAGCTTAGTATGAAGATCCATGGAGATTTACCTATGATGATCATGTAGACGATGAGCAATCCAAGATTATTAACAATCACACAAATCTGCAACAACGTTCTACCACCACCACCGAACGAATCTCCGACAACACCCGAATACGAAACTGATTTCGACGCTTTACCGAATCTCAAGATGATTTCAATAGATGATTCTGTTAATACTGCCATAACAACAATCATGATCAATCCCGGCAATAATCCCAATTCTTTAACAGTGGCAGGAAGTGCCATAATTCCAGCACCAACAATTGTCGTCGACAGGTTGAATACCGCACCGGAGAACGAAGCGCCATTGAATCCAATTTCTCCTGATTCGTAATACGATTCATCAGATCTGAATTGGTTATTGTTTTGATTTTTGGGAAGGAAAGGGTGACTTTTCGGACTTCTTCGGTATTTTTTGTCGGAGGATGAGAAGGGTAGAATTGACATTTTCGAGAAGGAGAGTGTTTGAAAGTTTAGGAAATGGAATGTGGTGAGGAGATTTTCATAAGAATAAAACGTCGGTTTTTCTATTGATTCTTTACTCTGGATTTACGCGCGAAATGATTTTTTCACAGTGACAGCAAATGTGAAGTGGGCACGTGGAAATGAAGTGGAAAGTGGCTGGGGCGAGGAGATGGGAGATTTCATAAGATATATATCTTTTCTGTCTGGATTCATACCCTTGACCCTAGTTAGCAATTCGTGATTCGTCAAACGTACGGAACGGCAAACGTACGAGTATTATACGGTTTTGTAAAATCCAGATTCGGTCCAAAATTCGATCAACGGGACGTGATTCGTCATTAATTCGGAACGGCATACGTACGTGTATAATTCGATTTATAAATGTGAGTTCGGCTCTGAAAATTCGGTATCTATATATAACAAATAATTTGTATTTATAAGGTCATAGACCAATTTTTATGCATATGTGTGAGTTATTTAAGGAAAAAATAAACTCAATATGATGATATTAATAATATATACAATATTAGTTATTCAAAAGGACGTCGTATGGTGGTTTAGATGCTTTGTTAGTGAGTTTGAGATCTCTCTCACCTTCACCTTCAAATCTCTTCAGTCATTTTTGTTTCATAAAAATTATAACACGTCTAATATTCGGTCGTGTATGTTCGGGAGGCAGTAAAGCCCAAAAAGTGGAGTCTTTGAAAAGTAAAAGCTAAAGAATTTATGGCGAATTAAACGGACGTATCATTCGGGATACGTAAAATTCGTGAACGATTCGTGAATAATCCGGGAATGCCACATAATACGCGACTTGGGTTCGGAGTTGCAAACGTACGCGAATAAGACGATAAAATTCGTGATACGGAAAAATTCGCGAATGATTTGCGAATCATTCGCGAACTTACTAACTAGGCCCTTGACTCGGACCAAGGGGTCCAAAAGCCACAAATGACCAGGACTAATTAGCTGTAGATAATGAACTAGAGGAGAGGAGTTTTTTTTCTTCTTCTTTTCTCTCTCCAAAGAAGAATTCTATTGATTAAATGTTCAGTTTACAGATAACTCTGTCATCCTGAACCCAACCATCAATATCAGGCGGGAGAGCATTTGAAAATTCAAAACTAGTGGCATCTAAGCTAGTAGATCTGCCACACCATTATTAGTTCTATTAACTAATTGACGAGAAAAGTTCACTCGACTTTGTAGTAAAAACTTGACATCTAGTACTGTATTCTGGTTTAACAAATGAACATAGGAGGTTTCCTGATTTATTGATTTAATTAAGGTTTCACCGTCTGATTCAAAAATGATCTTGTCAAAATTCTTCAAGATTGCCCGCTCCACAGCTTCATGTAAGGAAAGACATTTCAGCTGCTCCACTTCCTGATCTTGTATCATTCCTCCATTGAAGATCCTTCCTTTGACTCCAAGGCAGTTACCTACAAAGTCTCTAGCTATTAGTCCTATAGTTCCGATAAAGTTTGCTTTTAGAAAAGATGCATCAAAATTAATTTTGACAATATCAATATTTGGAGGATCCCATTGATGGCGCTGCACCTACAAACTGACATGATCTATAGAAGGAATAATAATTTTGGCCTAACATTTTGAAAAACAACAATGCATCTGTCTTTCCATATTGACCATATTGTAATCATCAAAAGATACGATACATGCTCATCAGGAGTAACAGAAATGTTGGCATTAGGGACATTAGGAGCAAACCAACTGAGAACCCAGTTAAAAACGTTAACTTGAAGAGATTTTATATTGCTAACATTAACATTAACACTAAGTCAAATGGATCTAGCATATGGGAAATCTAGAAAAATATGATCAGTTGTTTCTAAGGGAGCATTACAAACACTACAGTGGACCTCTATGTCATTTTTATACTTAAAGATCTTATCCCTAGTTGGAACAATGTCTTTGAGACGTTTCCAAACAAAAAACTTAACTTTGTGAGAAATTTCAATTCTCCAGAGGAATTCCAAGCATGTTCACCTACATGTTGAACACCAAAAGTCTCATTAGTATCACAACTAATTCTGGACTTTGTAAACACTTTTTTACAATAAAAGTACCCTTCTTGTCATGAATCCATTGCAAGGTATCACTACCATACCTAGGAATTTGCATAGCCAGGATCTTAATTGTAGTGTTTATGTCAAAAGTATTCTGAATTAGCTGGACATTCTAAGTTCTAGTACCCGGTACAGAAAGATCAGACACATAAACAAGCACAAAGAAAATATTAGTATTCGTAACTGCAACTGGTGGATGGTCTAAACCAATCACCCATTTATCCAACCAAATTCTGACTTTGGTAGCACATCTAACAGACTAGAAACTATTATCCTTAATAGTTTGAATTTTCCTATGTATCCCTTTCCAGACCCAAGAACTATTATCCCTCATTTTTTCTAAATGAAGAAGGTTAATATCTCTAAAGTACTTAGCTTCAAGGATTTGAGTACACAAATTATCAGAGTTAGAGCAGATTTTCCATGCAACTTCCTAATAAGAGCTCTATTGAAAACTTCTAAATTCCTAAAACCTAAACCTCCTAATTTTTTTAGGTTTTTGGAGATTTGTCTAAGCATTCAACTTGATACCTCTGTGAGCCCTATGTCCCCACCAGAAGTTCCTCTTCAAAGTTTTTAAGTGTTGAATAACAGTAATGGGGATCTTAAAACACCCCATCTGGTAAGAAAAGCTATTAAAAGGACTGAGCTATTCCGCAGACTTTATTAAAGTAGTCCTACCAGATTGATTTAGAGTAACACTAACCCAGTTATTAAGCCTAGCTTCAAAGGACTGAGCCATTCTGAATAGTGTTTTTCGTCTTTTAGCATAAATCAAGCGCAGAAAAGCTATTCTTAATCGCAACTGTGCAAATAATTTAGTCAAATACCATTAACCAAGTCAAACCCTGTTTCTTTTTAGCGTTAAACGTTGTTTGGATTCGCGTTTATTTGATTCCATCATGAGACTTTCTTCCGCCATAAGCCTTGCTCTAAGGTTTCTTTTTCTTTAACGTAATGTCATTTTTGTTTTACTTACTTTTACAAAGAATTAATATGGTTGTACTCACTTTTCCAAAGATTTATTCTAAAGTTCCACGAACAATTCCAACTGTTGAGCTGACATGAAAGGTGAAAGATATAATTTTTTCAACCATAAGACTTGCTTTAAGGTTTCATTTTCTTTTACGTAATGTCGTTTTTGTTTTACTCACTCTTACAAAGAATCAATATGTTTGTGCTCATTTTTCGAAAGATTTAATACATTTTGTTATATAGTATAACATTATCACAAGTTAGTTTGAATTTCAATCATAAGTAAAAATTAACGGAAAATTTCATACTACATAATGTAAATTCTGAATCCTCGAGTATATTTTAGGTTATCAAACAATCTTTGCATCGGTAAATAGTTATGGTGACCAAAAATATGTTGGTTCACGCGACACATTTAGGGTACCAAGGAAATTTTTGTTTTTGTAGAAGTATCGTCTCATGGGACATATTTTGAGTCACATGATTGTATTTCAATAACAGAATATTTTGTAAGGTATGATAAATTTAGGTTGTAATAAGAATTTTGGGCCATAAGGAGAATCCCTGTTATCATGATAAATTTTGAGTAAAAAGTGTAAATCTTGGATTAAGGTTGTTGGAGTCTTGGACGACGAGGAAAATTTAGGTAGTGGTTACTCTTTTTGGCCGATGAGGTATTTTTTGGTTATTTAATACGTTTGGTAAGAATAATCCATTTCCTAGTGGCCAATATATATATATATATATAAAAGTTGTCCACGTTTTGAAAGCTATCCACATTCTAACTAATACAATATTTTTTCTCACACCACATTTGTTTGTATCTGAGTCGCGATCTGGATCCGAATCTGACTCGCTACCTGACTCATACCTAACTCTTGACTCGGACCTGTTTGAGTTAGGTAACTTCAAATCCTAATTTGGTGAGAATACTTTTGATATCATTCCTACTATAATTACTGCCCGGGACAATATCCAACTTACTAGAATTCCAAGTAGTTAATAAATATTTCAGACCATCAAGCATATGTCCCCTTGGATTTCTCCCGGCCTAAATGGTTTTCAAGCTGGATTTTATCATTACAACTGGGACATTGTTGGTAAAGCTGTTACAGATGCTGTTCAAGGTTTTTTTTTGAATATGGTTACATGCCTACTGAATTCAATAAAACTTATCTTAGTTTAATTCCATGATGTGATAATGTTATAAGTCCTGTTGATTTTAGACGTATAGGCTTATGCAATACTGTTTATAAGGTTATCTCTAAGATAATTGCTGACAGAATTAAACCTCATTTAAAGCATCTAATTTCTCTTTACCAAGCTGCCTTTGTACTAGGAAGGGATATCCATGACAATATTATTGTTGCTTATGAGATGATCCATACTATGAAACATAAAGAAGTCTATAGTGCAACAATGGCGTTAAAACTTGATCTATCTAAGGCTTTTGATAGGATTGAATAGAAGTTTCTTCTAGGAGTTCTTAGAGAATTTGGCTTTGATGATAAATTCTGTGGTTATACTGACCAATGCATTTCCACTACTAATATATCTGTTTTGTTGAATGGTTCCCCTACCAATGATTATACTCCTTCTAGAGGTGAAACAATCTTAGCATACCTAAGGCATTAGGTGGTCTTGGCTTTAGAAATCTGGAGCGTTTCAATTCTTCTTTATTAACTAAGATAGCTTGGAAAGCTTGCAGTGAAGATAATTCTATTTGTATGCAGATTGTCAGAGCTAAATATGGCAAAAATGGTAATGTACTTCATTTAGACAAACTGAAATAGTTCAATGTGGAACTAAAATAACCATCTGGCTAGATAATTGGATTATTGGATTTAAAAGTCCACCTATCCCAGTTATAGGTCTTTCTAGCATTGTTAATTTTTCTTGTGTGTAATCTTTTTCTCCCTAGCACTAGAGTTTGGGATGAACAACGAATACACTCTCTTTTTAGCCATGAAACTGATACTTCCATCCTTAGTATGAATGTCCATATAACTGGTGAAAACTATCTTATTTGAAAATCATATAGGAAAGGTAAGTTTTCAGTCAAAATTGAAAAAGCGGGTGTCTAACAACCACACCGAATAATTCATTCGGCAATCTGAATGGAAAAACTCCATATACTTTCAAGAGAGTCAACTAGACAGTCAGATTCAATCTTTATAAAAGTATATCAAAGAGTTATATCTCAATTTCTCAATTCAATCCGCAATCAAAATAATAGGAATTTGCGAGCTCAGTTGAATAAGAGAAATAACTTCGACGGTATCACAAACCAATATATCGAAGTGTCAATCAATTCAATCAACAACCCAAAGGCCGGATTCAAGAACTGATTGAACTTAATGCACAACCTGTGATATTTTATATAACAAAATATAATGCGGAAAATAAATAAAACAGACACCAGAAATTTTGTTAACGAGGTAACCACAAATGTAGAAAAACCCCGGAACCTAGTACAACTTTGAACACCACACTGTATTAATCCACTACATACACTAGCCTACTACCATTGAACTTCTGACTGGAAACCAATCTCACATTGATCAAGGTACAATTGCGCTCCTTATGCCTCTGAACCCCAGCAGGATTCTACGCAATTGATTCCCTAAGATGATCTCACCCACAACTAAGAGTTGCTACGACCCAAAGTTGAAGACTTGATAAACCAATATGTCTCACACAAAAAATTCTATTGATATAGATAAATTTGTCTTCCACAGAAATACCTATGAGTTCTGTTCCGTCTTATGATAAATCAAGGTGCGCGGGAACCAATTAATAAACTGGACTTATATTCCCGAAGAACAACCAAGTATTATCAATCACCTCACAATAATCTTAATCGTACGAAAACGAAACAAGATATTGTCGAATCACAAACGATGAGACGAAGATGTTTGTGACTTCTTTTAATCTTACCTATCAGAGATGAATCTCAAGCAAATCTTAGAAAAGATAATACTCAATCACGATAGTAAAAGTAAGATCAGAACGTGCAACTACAGAGAAAATAGTTGGGTCTGGCTTCACAATACCAATGAAGTGTTTAAGTCGTTAACCTACAGGGTTTTGGAATAAACCTAAGGTTAAAGGAGAATCGACTCTAGTCGTAACTATTGTCACACATGAGGTGTGGGGATTCAGTTTCCCAGTTGCTAGAGTTCTCCCTTATATAGTCTTCAAATCAGGGTTTGACAGCTTTGGGACAAAACAATCAATATTCACCGTTAGATAAAACCTGATCTAAGAGCCAAGCTAAGTTGGCTTGAAATCAAAAAAATATCTCTCCACTGTTAGATGGTATTAGCTTGTTATACACAAATGAAATGTACCTTCATTTAGATATGGATAGCCGTACCTAAACGTGTACACTAGGTTGGCTCAACAATAGTTAACCTAAGTTAGCCATATGAACACTTTCATATCAACCTTATTCATCTTCACCACAACTAGTTCAAATGACTCAAATGAAACTAGTTATAGAGTTGTTCAATTGCTATATTCTCATAGAAGTATACAAGAACACAGTTGAAGCAAAATCGGATTGATTCACTCGAATTAATTCATGAACATTATAGCCACGGTTTGCAAAAGATTGCATTCCTTATTATATAAATATATTGGTTCATGACACAACCGATTCTAGAACTTAACCCACTCAAGTATGCAAACAGGTATGCATACTTAAGTAGTCGGACTGTGTCCGACAGTATGCGAACGGGTATGCATACTATCACACATCCAAAACATCACTTGAATTCAGTACGCGTACGAGTACGCATACAATAGTTCCCGGACTTCAACTGAGTTCGCCAGTACGCGAACGGGTACGCATACCAAGGCTCCCGGAATTTACCTGACCTCGTCAGTACGCATATGGGTATGCATGCTACACTAGTCTTGGATCAACGTATATGCAAGAGTACGCATACTATGTCTATAATCCAATTATGGTTAAGTGTTCTAAACTCCATTTCAATCATTGAAACATTCTTGGAGGATGACAATAGTTGTTTTCATAAACTATTAGCATCCAAGTAATTTTCAAGTTATTGAAATAATCAATACGAAACATTCCAGGTCTACATCAATTGACTGTCTCACACAAATCATGTAAGATGTTACCAGGCGATTTTCACATGATCATCTTTTGACTTTAGTCAAGAATATAAGATGAACTTGGTTAAAGCGAAAGCTTACCAACACATATTTCGAGAAATATGTAAATGAGTTAAACTCAGCTCGAAATATCAAATATGTATAATCGAATACTATATAGCTATATGACTTTTATCTCAATATAGGAGATAGAGTAGAAATAGAATTTCCGAGTGATAGATTTGTTTTAGTCTCCACATACCTTTTGTTGATGAATTTCCACAATCTCTCCTTTGTAGTTCTTCGTCTTCAATTGATGAACACCGTGAAGTCTAAAGCTAAACTACACAATCTATCCTATTCCGAGACATAGCTATAAATAGACTAGAAATAAAGACTTATAGTTTTGATCACTAAACTTGAAAAACAAGCTTGAGATATCAACACTTGTGAGTTTGACCGAGCAGTGCTTTAACAATCTCCCCTTTTATCAGTTTTTGTGACAAAACTATTAATACATATGTATTACAAAATAAATAAACTTTATAGCTTCTCATCCAAATGCTTGATCTCTTTAGTTCTTCAACATTACTCGAAATATTCGTCACTTCCAAGTACTCCAGTGATTCTGAACGTGTTCAACTCAACATCATAGTTGTTGAAGATCTGTAGCCATAACAATGAGAAAACAGTTGCTCTCAATCATTCTTATACAGTGTCATAGTATTATTATATAGCATTAAAGTACAATTGTATCACAACTTTGACAACAATATTATGATGATATGTATCACTCCCCCTTAGTCAATACTTCACCTCACAATGAAAACCACTCTCCCTTACATAATGATCTGTAAACCATATGTATTTGTAGTGTGAATTACACATTAATTCTCCCCCTTTTTGTCTAAATTGGCAAAGGTACGAAAACTTGTGGGATCCTAATGAAATTTTCATAGAGATACTTCACGACCAAAAGAGAATATATCAACTTTGTTTCGATGATTTCACATAGTCGAAACTTAGTGTATTCATCAAGGAGTTTATAAATATACAAGAAAACTCCTATCATATTCCATAGCTGCACTCCCCACAAAGATATGGCAATTAAGCACAAGTTCAATTAAGAACTCTCCTCCATAAAATGTCATTCCCGAAAGAACAACAAGAGCAACCTTACTTTTACAAGAAAAGAAGGATTTATTTGTACATTAACAAATCACATGAGACATGATTTGTATCCAAACATCTCAATTGAATTAACCGGAAAGGAAATGATCACAATTGGCCATGCTCAACATAAGAAAACTTACGGAGCGACACAATACTTTCGCAAAGATGTGGATCAGGGAAATACCAATACTGCGGAATAAACAAAGATTCATTCTATCTTTTATCACTATTTGCATAGAGACATGTAATAAACTTAATCTCTGTAAAAAAAAGTTCATCCTATCTTCTATCAATAATTTGCATAATTACATAATAGGATTAACTTTTGTTGTCAAAAGTTCATTCTATTTTTTTATCAATATTCGCATAATGACATATAATAGACTTAACTTTTGAGCATATATGGGACAATAATAGTTCACGGACGCAAATACATATATCCCATAACAAGTTGCAACACATAAAACCATAAAGATTAATACTGCAAAATCATCTTCCAAATAAACTTTAGAATTTAAATAAATAAATCTAAAAACATTGCAAGATGAAAAACCGTTGGCAATAACTATGTGTACTCACAATAATTGCTATTCCTAACCCTAATTATCCTTCTTAAAACACAAAAATAAATTCTCATAAGAAGTTTCCTAGATAAAAATAAAGAAAACCAAACAACTCTAAGACCAACAAAAACAACCAAAATCTATAATCAGAGCCCATGTTCGGAAGCCTCATGGGTTTCAAGACCTTTGAACTTGTGATTGACAAACATCAGTAACTTCTTTGGAAGATGAATTCTCATTAAGAAGATCCTTGACATGTGTCTTCATGAGAGTAAGGTCAGAGTTAACCTTTTTCAACTGAGTTCTTAACACATCAAGATCTTTCATAGTATTAACAAGCAGTAGTTTTGCATCGTTAAACTGACAGATGAAATCTTGAACAACCTCAGCAGAAATCTCTTAATCGTCCTCAATATCTGAATAATTATCAGGCAATTGAGAAGAGGTGTCATCAACTTCTACAAGTGTCTTTTTCTCCTCCTCTTTGAGCTTGAAACCAAGACCCATCAAGAAAACCTTTTTCAAAACTACAAGTGCCAGAAGGAGATGCCATTCTTGACAAGAGAAATAACCCAAAGTATGTGTACTCTCCTAGAAAAGGTTGGTTATTTAAATGGTTTCTCAGGGAAAAATATTTTAGGGTTTCCAAAGTTGGTTCGTGACATGCAACATGGGCACCCGTATGAACACAAACTGGACACATAGCTGGAAAATACCCAAAAAGTGAAAAAACATAGAACAGGAAAACTGTTTGTACAAAAATGTTTTGTTACGTGAATAATTTCACAAATTTTAGCTCAATAAATTTTATGCTCTCACCAGGGAAAAATTTAGAGCATAAGAGTAACATTTTTTTTACATAACAAAATTTCAAAAAGAAATTAAAAATCAAAAGCTTTCCAAGACCAAACACAAATACTTATGCAAAAATGTTTGTAAATGATAATCAAGCTAAGAACGATAAGAAAATAGCTAGAGAATCGAAATTTTTTTGCCATCAAGTATACCTGATCATATCTCACTCAATCAGGATTTTTTGTGAGTGAGATTTCAACCTTGTGATTAATTAACACAAGTATGAGCTTTGAGCTCATCAAATGAATGTTGTTTTCGGTTAAACCTCTTTCTCCTAATCTTTAGAGGAAAACCGTTTTGATGCGAAAAGTTATCATAAAACTTACTATCATGAAAATACGAGCATTAATATGGATTCTTACCTGAAGAAATTTGACAAGAGGGAATTGAAAGCCTATTGATGATCTCATTATATCCTTTAATTACTAGATTTAGATTATCTTCCATGTATATGTTTTTGCTTCCTTCTTCCGGTACCTTTTTCACATCAAGAACAACAATATCTCCCTTTTTAACTGAAGAAGGTCCCTGAGTTCTTCTTGAACGATTTGTGTTAAGATAACTGTTACGCGCTTGAATATTTGAGAAACACATCGAACTGACTTTCCTGGCAGGGTACACAGGGTGAGTACTAAAACCAATTGGTTTAGACATACGAATGTCAGTTACACCTTTGAGAACTAAATCTAAGGTATGTTGAAGACGAACTATAGAAATGTCATTCAACCTAGATTCCCTCTTTTGTTCAACACGTCCTTTTGAAAAAGAGAAACACTTTCTGATCACCTGAGTGATTAGAGAGAACACACTCAACACATCGTTGGGAGATTTTTTCCTTCCATGTGATGTGGATATTCCTTGATTGGGGGAAGACACAAGCACATCTTTTCCAATAAGAAGGGATTTCGATTTAGCTTTCAGGACTGAATTTATAACAGATAAATCAGAAGCAGTTGATACAATGGACTCTTTAGAACATCCTTGAGTAGAGAGTTTACTCAAAAGGCGTTTAATATACAAAGAATCCTCTTTGAGTTTTTCCTCAAGCAGAGCTCGTGAAGAACATAGTGAGGCTTTTTCCTCTCGAAGGAGCTTTAATTGAGAGTCACGCTCATTTACTATACCAACAAGAACATTGAATTTGTGTTTTAATTGATTGATTTTATCAGCCTGGATTCTAACAAATTTTAGAATCACCGCACTTTCTTTGGATGCTTCCCTTTATACTTCAGAGTCAGACTCGCCGGTAAGGTAATCAGGGTAACACTTTTCAATGCAAGTCTGTTTCGTTGGAACACTAGGTTCGTCTATATTCGAGATTGACAAATCTTTTTCTTTGATAGATTTCATAGAAACTGAACTTTTGTTTGTAGTGATGCGTTTATCAGAGATATCACTACTGTCCATAGAGTCAGATTGCTACAAACACAGACTTATGAGGTCTTAAACGTGTTTGCATGCTCTGATACCAACTGAAAAAGTGTGGGTCTAACAACCACACCGAATATTTCGTTCGGAAATCTGAATATACAAACTCCAATATACTTTCAAGAGAATCAACTAGACAGTCAGACTCAATATTTATAAAAGTATATCAAAGAGTTATATCTCAATTTCTCAATTCAATTGGCAATCAAACAAATAAGAATTTGCGAGACCGATTGAATAAGATAAATAACTTGGATGGTATCACAAACCAGTATCAAAGTATCAATCAATTCAATCAACAACCCAAAGGCCGGATTCAAGAACTGATTGAACTTAACGCACAACCTGTGATATTTATATTATATAACAAAATATAATGCGAAAAAGAAATAACACAGACACCAGGAATTTTGTTAATGAGGAAATCACAAATGCAGAAAAACTCCGGGACCTAGTCCAGATTTGAACACCACACTATTAAGCCGCTACATATACTATCCTACTACCAATGAACTTTGGACTGGAATGTAGTTGAGCCCTAACCAATGTCAAACTGATCAAGGTACAGTTTCACTCCTTACGTCTCTGAACCCTAGCAGGATTCTACGCACTTGATTCCCTTAGATGATCTCACCCACAACTAAGAGTTGCTACGACCCAAAGTCGAAGACTTGATAAACCAATCTGTCTAACACAGAAAAGTCTATTGATATAGATAAATCTGTCTCCCACATAAATACCTATGAGTTTTGTTCTGTCTTATGATAAATCAAAGTGCACAGGGACCAATTGATAAACCAGACTTATATTCCCGAAGAACAACCAAGTATTATCAATCACCTTAAAATGATCTTAATCGTATGGAAGCGAAACAAGATATTGTGGAATCACAAACGATGGGACGAAGATGTTCTTGAATTCTTTTAATCTTACCCATCGGAGATAAAAATCTCAAGCAAATCTTAGAAAAGATAATACTCAATCACGATAGTAAAAGTAAGATCAGAACATGCAAATAGAGAGAAAATAGTTGGGTCTGGCTTCAAAATCCCAATGAAGTCTTTAAGTCGTTAACCTACAAGGTTTTGGAATAAACCTAAGGTTAAATGAGAATCGACTGTAGTCGCAACTATTATCACACAGGAGGTGTGGGGATCCGGTATCCCAGTTACTAGAGTTCTCCCTTATATAGTCTTCAAATTAGGGTTTGATAGCTTTGGGACAAAGCAATAAATGTTCACTGTTAGATGAAACCTGATCTAAGAGCCAAGCTAACTTTACTTGAAACCAAAGCAATATATCTTAACCGTTATATAGTCTTAGCTTGTTACACACAAATGAAATATACCTTCATTTAGATATGGATAACCGTACCTAAACATGTACACTAGGTTGGATCAACAATAGTTAACCGAAATTAGCCATATGAACACTTTCATACCAACCTTATTCATCTCAACTAGTTCAAATGACTCAAATGAAACTAGTTATAGACTTGTTCAATTACTATATTCTCATAGAAATATACAAGAACACAATTGAAGCAAAATTGATTTGATTTACTCGAATCAATTCATGAACATTATATAGCCACCGGTTTGAAAAAGATCGCATTCCTTATTATATAAATGTATCGGTTCATGACACAACCGATTCTAGAACTTAACCCACTCAAGTATGAAAATGGGTATGCATACTTAAGTATCCGGACTTGGACTGTGTCCGACAGTATGCGAACGGGTACGCATACTATCACACATCCAAAACATCAGTTGAATTCAGAACGCATATAATAGTTCCCAGACTTCAACTGAGTTCGCCAGTACGCGTACGGGTACGCATACCAAGGCTCCCGAAATTTACCTGACCTCGCCAGTACGCATACGAGTATGCATACTATACCGTTCTTGGATCAACATATATGCAAGTACGCATACTATGTCTATAATCCAGATATGGTTAAGTGTTCTAAACTCTATTTCAATCATTCAAACATTCTTAGAGGATGACAATAATTGTTTTCACAACTATTAGCATCAAAGCAATTTTCAAGTTATTGAAATAATCAATTCGAAATATTCCAGGTCTATATCAAATGACCGTCTCTCACAAATCATGTAAGATGTTACCAAGCGATTTTCACATGATCATCTTTTGACTTTCGTCAAGAATATAAGATGAACTTGGTTAAAGTGAAAGCTTACCAACACATATTTCGAGAAATATGTAAGCGAGTTAAACTCGGCTCGAAATATCAAATGTATATAATCGAATACTGTATAGCTATACGACTTTTGTCTCAATATAGGAGATAGAGTAGAAATAGACTTTCTGAGTGATAGATTAGTTTCAGTCTCCACATACCTTTTGTTGATGAAGTTCCACAATCTCTCATTAGTAGTTCTTCGTCTTCAATTGATGAACGTCGTGAAGTATAAAGCTCAACTACACAATCTTTCCTAGTCCGAGACATAGCTATAAGTAGACTAGAAGTCAAGACTTATAGTTTTGATCACTAAACTTAACAAACAAGCTTGAGATAGCAATGCTTGCGAGTTTGACCGAGAAGTGCTCTAACACTTATCACACTCTTTGTAGTAGGAAGGTTAATAACACAATCAGTTGTGACCCTATTCCAAAAGAAGTTTGGAAGAATCTCTGGCAGACTAAAGTTCCTCACAGAATGCAACTCTTTGTTTGAAAATGTTTAAAAGATATTGTCCCTGTCAGGGATAAAATAACTAGATACAAAAATGATGTAGAGCCTCATTGTGTTTTGTGTAATCATAGTGCTGAAATTACTGGCCATCTGTTAATTGATTGTTCTTATGCTAAGGAAATATGAAACAGTTTGAATATTGATATTTCTGTCGTCAGCCTTAATTTTGCATCTTTTCAAGATTGGGTAATAACTTGGTTTTCTACAGGTAACAATGAACAATATCAAAGGGATTATGATTCTGACTCAAATGTAATCAGATTCATGTGTAACATCTGGTACATTTCGAAAGACAGATGTAGCTTAATTTTTCAAGATGTTAAACCAAGTGTTCAGAGCATAGTTATCTGAATTTCACAATCTGGTGCAACAATGTAATTTTGCTGTTAGTTTTGTTACAATAAATAGGAAAAATAATATGGCTATAAAGAAATGGATTCCACCAGAGGAAGGATCCATTAAAATTAATATTGATGCTTCATATATATTTGATACAAGAAAAGGCAGCATTGGTCTAATTGTTCGTGATTTTGCAGGTAAAGCTTTAGGAGTTAAATGATGGAACTTGGAGGAAGAGGTGGAAGCTGAGGTTGGACCTGAACATTTTGAATGTAAAGCTCTAGTCAAGGCAGTGGAGTTGATGGAAGATTATGGCTTCAATAAAGTTATATTTGAGATGGATTGCGAGAATGTGGTGAACTCAATCTGTAGATATGATTCTATTGTTCACGGGTTGAATCACCACTTAATTATATCAGTTAAGAACAAATTTTTAGGTAAAAATTATTGGTTTTGTAAGACAGTTCATAGACAAGGCAACAGTGTGACTTATGCTCTGGCAAGAAAGGCCAGGGTTGATGATAAAATTTTTTCTTTCCATTCTTATCCTCCTGACATTGTCAGATGGATAAAAGAAGATTACGTAAGACATTGCACTGTTTAATCAATAAAATTCTTTTAGTTTTAAGAAAAAAAACCCATTGACTCACATATCTTTGAGTCTGATCAACAAATAAACACATTAAGTCAAATCCAGAAAAATCAGGTGATTTTACTCAAATCGAGGAAAAAAAAGATTGATGTTTAAAAAACTTGATTTAAACATTTTGTACGAATAGTCCATGGCCGCACTTTCCTGGATTACGATCGATTGAATGTATGTATACTCTATTTCTTGAACTTGGATTCAAATAGTTTTCTTGATGTTAATCAGAATCAAAGTTAGGTATTGCTTCAAATAGATCCGACTCTTCTTGGCTACCACCGATGTAAGTACCTGAGTGAAGCGAAACTAAGCTCTCCACCTAAGATTCTGTATGAAACCTTGATTTTAGATGATCACCTGCTATTTTGCTCCATCGTCTGTCGTACTTTCCCAAATCAACCTCTGCAGCTCTAACTCTTTTACATTTTGGGTCATAAAAAAACATAGCTGCATACTTGTACTTATCATCTAACTGAATCTCTAACAAGATCTCCCCATTTTTTAATGAATGTATGCGCCTCAAGTACCAAAAGGATGGAATAAAATCAACTTTCATTAGAGAAATATTGTAGCGTTTGGTCCAAGACTCTCTGATTCCATAATCATTCATCACCCATACCTCAAAACCAACTTTGGAATTGCTACAGAGCATTGCTAAATACCCTTCCAGAACATCGATACACTTGTGTTTAAACTTGTTGCCATCATCAAAATACTCTAAATGCGGTATTTCAGTAAATACTTCTTTTGCCATGTTAAAAGAAAGTATTACTTGTGAGAACTTATTTTTTGATGTAATTGGACGTGGTTTCGCCAACCAGTGTAAAGCGCCATTCACAAAGACACCCGGTGGTTCACCCATAATTTTGTAAGGTATGTGGTCAATTCTTTTCCATGAATGTGAACTCAATGTGTAGACGTCTACTTCAGAAACCGTGATTTTCTGACTACAAGGACTCGTAATTGTTACCAACTTATAGTCATTGCTCTCTTGATCATATCCAAATCCATGCCTGTCTACGCGGTTGCTAATTGTTTTAAATCCAACTGGTGTTATATTATTGCGGGGAATTAGTTTATATTCTTTAGTAGCCGGATTCCATAAACCAGTAATTAACCATGGATCGATTTTAATGAGTAACAAACCATTACAAGAACCAACAATTTCGAGGTTCTCATCTTTGAACGGGAAATCAATCTGAACAACCTCATGAGATCCTGATGAGGATGGATCATAATCTATAGCGAAGACACCCCTCTCACCTTTTCTCGTAAAAAGTAGCGCAAAGTTATTCTTTTCAATAGAATGATTAAGTTGCTTGCTAACGAAATCAGAATTATGTTTAAAAAACTTGCACCACTTTTTGCATACACACCTGAATCTCAATGTAGACTTCACCGGTAGACGCAAGAAAATTTCCACAGCAACTTCATTGGGCATGTACATTGTTAGTCTCTGGTCGACGTTGCCTAATTCTTTTTTATTTCAGCGCATATGAAAGAAACAAATTTTTATCAGTGTTAAAAAGGTCGAGGTTGGTATGGTTTTTATACGTTTAGGGTTTTGGGGTTTATTCTAATATTTGGAAGCTGAAATCTTTGGGGCTTAGATTAATATTTGGAAGCTGAAACCTTTAGGGTTTATGATGCAAACGGATTTCCTTATTTCAAAAATCCTTTGAAGCCCACCATCAAACCTACTTTTCCTTATCGGAAAGGTATATTTTGCTTTCCAGATGAATGATGAATGGATTCTTGAGACGTAACCCAAATATTGTGCACGCAGAAGTTCGTCACAAGTATCCTTTCATCTCTAAAATCACCCACTGCATCAAATGTTATTTTACCATGGCTTCATAGTTGCTTCAGTTGTTCCCCGATCAATTTAAGTTGTTCTGGATCTTAGCTTGTTTGTTTCATCTTTACTCGATATTTTATTATTCGGGTGTGCAATAAGCTTAAGATTCATTTGTTGGGTGCAATAATCAAAAACAAGGAAAAATCAAATAGCAAAAGTTATTGATACTTAGATCCTTTATAATGGAAGTGATCGATTTGATGAAACGAATGACCTCCCTATATCTCCGCAACAGCAACAAAGCAAAACTTTGGAAAAACAGAGTGAGTCATGTGTTCAACACGTTGCCCTTAAGACATTAGCGCCCGGCTACACTCAAGAGTGATGCTATAGCCCTCACAGGACGGATATCTCCAGGATAAAACACCCTACTACACCTACTACTAGCATATGTAGTAGATGCTCAACTTGAGCTTGGCAACTCCGAAAAAACCGTTAAGGAAAATCGCGAACTCTTAAGAAACGCTATAAAATATTTTCCCTTAGGGGTCCCTCTAAAATATAGAGCAACCCTTTCTCATAGATTTTACAAAAGTAGTGAATTTCTTTATATAATGGAATAAAACAATTTAAGAAGAAAAACTCCCCAATGTGGGACTAAAAGGTTTATATATTTTCTTAAAACTACTAAAAATTGGAAACTCCACGATGTGGGACTAAAAAGTTTCATTCACAAAATAAAACAATAAATTATAATTTTTTATTAAAAAATTAAAAAAATTTTAAAAAAAATTTAAACTTTTAAAAAATTATTTTTTTGTTAATCGTTTTCCAACAATCTCCCACATGAATGAAAACTCAATAAAACATGAAAACACAGATAGATCTTGGTAAATCAACATCCCAACCTCACGATCCAAACAGACTGATCGTGCAAGTGTTGAAATCATACTAGTCATTTCTACGTCCTCTCCCTCACACAAAAGTGTGTTGACCCCAGGGTCATACTATGGATTGCATAAATCATAATAGTATTGAGAGCTTTCATCTTTAGTTCTCACATGGTGAGACTATAGGTATCTTTCACCAAAGTGAAAAAGCATGAACTAGTGAACCCTTAATGACCTTTAGGTCCTAAGTTCCAGTAATACCAAAACCATCAAAGCGAAAATCACATAAAAGCGCAGGAAATACCATTTTAGGCAGAGGTGTCCATGAGGTCTTGAACCTTTGCTTAGTGAAATATTACCGGAATTACTTGCTAGAGACAGTGAACTATGTCTTGAACTGATAGCATTTGATGTAATTCGTGATAACAACCACGAATGATATCTCCAAGATTGCTGCCAAGCTCGTGTCGTTTTGTCCAATTTGGACCTGGACATATCCTGTTTCTCAGAATACTCTAGAGAATCAAAGCTCATATTCTCATAGGAAGCGGCCCACTTCCTCGTTCAGATAGGTGAGTTTCCATAAAGAGTGTTACTGCTACACCCCATTTCAATCTTAAATTGAAACTATAGAACTCATTAAGACTTCTTAAAAGTCATCCTTCACATGCAGTCACACTATCACGTCTACACCATAGGGAAGGGACAGAGAATAAAATTCTCTGATAGTGTTTACCTTTACCCACCACAAATTAGTTGTCTCATTCGAAACCTTGATCTTGGGATCTCCAGTCAGCAAGGTTGAGTATCCTTCATGGCAAGTTTAATTTATGAGCTTAAGCCCCTTCCCCCTCGATGCATTTCTAACTATCTCTTGGGATAAACCTTTCGTCAAAGATTGCGCGATATTCTACTTGGACTTTATCCAATCAATGAAAATAACGCCGATTGAGATTAGTTATTTTCAGCTTTAGCTATTATAGGTTGGCTAACACAATGTATAGATATAGCTGGCACAGGCCTATGCCAGAGAGGAATATCTTCTAAAAAGCATCTTAGGCACTCGGCCCCTCTCGTGCTTTATCTAACTCAATACTCTCAGATTCCATAATGAATTGAGCAATATATGTTTGTTTGTAAATCTTACAAAAACAAACCCTCATGCTAGAGTGAAACATATCCACTCGTAAACTTAGACTCCTCTGAGTTAACTATCCAGTTTACATCACAAAGTCCCTCAAGGACAGCAAGATACCTTTGATAAATCAAATAAAAGGTAATAGAGTATTTTAGGTACCATAATACTCTACTCAGTGCATCTGAATGCTATTGCTCTGGACTACAGTTATATCTACTTAACTTACTCACAATATAAGCAATGTCTGGACTCTTACAGTTCATTAAATTCATCAGACATCCTATAACTCTTGAGTATTCAAGTTAAGATACTCCATTACCCTTTTTTCTTGAGTCTACATGAATAATCGTACGGAGTACAAGCAGGCTTACAATCACACTGATTGTATCTCTTAAGCAAAAATTTAAAATAATGAGAATGACAAAGACTACATATGTTAGATTATTTTCTAATTCTCATCCCTAAGATTACATCAACAGGGCCTAAGTCTTTCAAGTCAACGTTCTCATTCAGCGCATGTTTTTAGTGGAATTAATCACATCTATGTTTGTATCAAGTATAAGCATATCATCAACATACAAGCATACAATCACATAGGTATCCTTAACAAGTTACTTGTAAATATACTTGTCAGATTCATTAACTTAAATCCACTACACATTATCATATGATCAAATTTTCCATGTCACTGTTTACGTGCTTATTTTATAAACCATACAAAATTTTGTCATCATAACCTTTCACTACAAAGTCCTCAGGTTGGTCTATGTAAATTTCTTTATCTAATTCACGATTTTAGAAAAGCTGTCTTAACATCCATCTGATGTATCTCTAATTTTTTATGACAAAAATAACAATTAGCATCTCAACGGAAGTAAATCTCGTCACATGTGAATAAGAATCAAGGAAATATATACCTTCTTTTAGTTTATAGCCTTTAGCTACCAACTTAGCCTAATATTTTTCTACAGTTCCATATACCTAATGTTTCCTCTTAAAGACTCATTTACATCTCATGGTCTTATTCTCTGGAGGTAAACTATAAACCTCCCAAGTCAGGTTCCGACGGACTGAGTCCATTTCACTAAATGAAGCTTCTTACCAGAATGGGGTTTCAGTAGATATCAAGGCTTCTTTACAAGTCCAGGGCTTAGACTAAGCTAGGCATGTTATGAAGTCGGCTTCATAAGAAGTCTCAAGTCTAATTGTTTTACTTCTCTTAGGCTCAACCTTAACTTTATCTTCCTTTAAGATAAGTTCTGACTATTTGAAAATAGATCTAGGGGATCAACAACACATCTCTAATGAGGTACAGGTTTAAGAATAAACATGTTCAAAGAACTCAGCATCCCTAAATTATGTAATAGTATTCACAACAAAGTTAGAAAAAATCACACCAAAGTCTGAAAAATCAGAATACAACCAAAAATCTATATGTAGAAGTATACTCAGCATACCTTATATGAAGACACAATCAACATTTTTGGTTTTCTATCTACTTCTTTTAGGAATACGAATGGCAAACTTAGTCAAACACCCCCACACTTCGACGCATTCATAAGAAGGTCATCTACCTATCCATAAATCATATGGAGTTTTATCTGATCCTTAAGGGTACTCTATTCAGGATATACTAGTTAACATGACTGCCTCCCCCCACAAGGCCGCAGGTAATCCTGAACTAATCAACATGACAATTATCATCTTCTTAAAGATACAGTTGTTATGTTCAAGGCTTCTAATTGGTTTTGAACTTCAAGTTTATACATCTTAAGGCTTCTAAGGCATCATCCTTATCCCTAAGCAAGTATACAAGACAGTACCTCGTACAATCATCTACGGAAGTTATAAACCATCTTTTACCACAGTGATTTTGGGTTGAACTCATGTCATCTAGGCCTAACTGAATTAATTCTAAAGGATTAGAATTACTTTGAACATTTTTTCTAAAAGGTTTTAAAGCATATTTGATTCTTCACAGATTTCACTTTTGTGTTCAAAGTCCAAACTAAATTTGGGTACGCAGCCTATGCTATCCAGTTAAGCATTGACTTATAAGTTTACGGTTACAAGATTACCACATAAAAAAATCAATCACATAAAGAAAGCACAAGAATCAACTATGTTCACATCATCAGATTTTTCCGTAAAGCTTATATAGACCCAAAGTCCTATAACTCTTGCTTAAAAAATAACTTCCTTGTTACAACAAGTTTTCCAGATTCAATTAAGATTTTAAATCTTTTTCCATCTACAATAGAACAAGATACAAGATTCTTGCATATGCTTGGAACATGAAAACTTCATTCAATGTGAGAGTATTACAGATATGAGCTTCTGCTCGACCTTTTCCTTTTATGCAACCTCTATTGCAGATGAGTTACTCAAAAGAGTTTCTCGACATCCCCTATCCTCTGATAGGAGGTGAACAGGTCTCTGTTTCAACAAACATTCTTGGTGGCTCCAGAGTCCACCTTCTGGTCTCTCACATTGGTTGTTAAAATAACTTCCGACATCATGTCAATAACTCGTTCTAATTTGTTTCAACTAAATTAGCATTAACTTTCTACTTATTAAGGTTTTATGTTGTCTACACTTTACTACCGTATGGCCCGGAATTTTACAAACATAACAATCACCCTTAATTAAAGTAATGCGGATTCAGTTTTACGAAACATACCTTTCTTATGAAGACTACGGTTAGAGTTGTGTTTGATATTCCCCTTTGTCAGCTTTGGAAGACTTGTGTTCATCCACATGCGCCTGGTAGCCATGTTCCTTTTCAATTTCATGTCACAATCTTCGTTTATACTCTGACCACGGACACGGTAATTTCCCAATCACCTAATACACCACATCTCACAAACCTTAGTTCCGAAACGGAAGATAAAATATGAGTTTTGAAGATAATATCTAGATTTACAAACTTCGTTTGAACCACCATATCAAAAAACTCATGATTACCCCATAAAAATACTTTAGTTAACAACAAAAGTTTGCCCGTCAGAATTTTTCAGGAACATTTGTCTGTTTTGTAAAATATCAAAAAAATACTTTTACAACTCCAAAAATTCTGAAATTTTACGTGGGTAACTATCAGGATGTCTACTACGTTTGTCAAAAGGGTTCATCGAAATTCCTTCTAGGTTAAGAGATAATCTCGAAACTCTACAGCTGACCAAAAAATTGTTTTTGTTTTTCACTCCACAATTAACATCCATGATTCACAAACCAACCAACCATTTTCGATTATTACAAATTATAATGTCTTAAGATTGTTGGTGAAATAATCAAAAACAAGGAAAAATCAAATAAGCAAAAGTTATTGATACTTAGCTCCTTTATAATGGAAGTGATCGATTTGATGAAACGAATGAGCTCCCTATATCTCCGCAACAGCAACAAGGCAAAACTTTGGAAAAACAGAGTGAGTCACGTGTTCAACACGTTGCCCTTAAGACATTAGCGCCCGGCTACACTCAAGAGTGATGCTATATCCCTCACAGGACGGATATCTCCAGGATAAAACACCCTACTACACCTACTACTAGCATATGTAGTAGATGCTCAACTTGAGCTTGGCAACTCCGAAAAAACCGTTAAGGAAAATCGCGAACTCTTAAGAAACGCTATAAAATATTTTCCCTTAGGGGTCCCTCTAAAATATAGAGCAACCCCTTTCTCATAGCTTTTACAAAAGTAGTGAATTTCTTTATATAATGGAATAAAACAATTTAAGAAGAAAAACTCCCCGATGTGGGACTAAAAGGTTTATATAGTTTCTTAAAACTACAAAAAATTGGAAACTCCACGATGTGGGACTAAAAAGTTTCATTCACAAAATAAAACAATAAATTATAATTTTTTATTAAAACTTTAAAGAATTATTTTTTTGTTAATCTTTCTCCAACATCATTCACAGCATAACATTTGGGTATCTAGGATTTTTTGTTTACTTTGTGTCGTACTCCCGAGAAACCTGGTGAACGAAATTCTAGGATTTTTCTTGAAGTTGTTCGTGTGCTTGTCATGGAAGAAGAAAAGTATGCCAAGTAAATATTTTCACATCAAGTGTGTGAGAAATTAGAACTGACCCTATAGTGAGTCGAGCATGATTTTTGCTCTTCCTGCAAGAGAAATCTTTTAGATTCTTCCTTTGGACGACTCCTCACAAACTTAAAAATGTCAAGTACTAGAAATGACTAACTTTGGTACACTATTTTGCAAGGTCCATTGGACGAAAGTCCCACAGCTCTTCAGGTCGTTTTTCTTTAGGATTCCCGCAAAAAAGAAGTTTCGGAAAGCTCTTCTAAAAAGAAACAGAGTTAGAAAAATAATTCTGAACCAATCAGTCTGACCACATTCCGACCCAAAATATAAACTTTTTAGATATTAGCAACAACTGGAGTGAATGAACATTATATTGCTTTCAATTTTGTCAATGACAGCCTAATTCTTTAGGATTTGTGAATTCCGGGAACCCCCGTTTTTGCATATAAGTCTCTGGGTCTGGGTGTCAGGCACGCGCCATACCAACAAAAGGATATTCATTATCTGTGATCAGTGTCCAAGCACCTTATTTTTCGCATCTCCTTGTGGTAATAGTTCTCGAGTGCTGGCCATCTATCTATTGCATGTACAACCACAAAGAATTAGTCCAACATCCTAACAGGCTTGCTCAAACCATAGCAACTGGAAAATAAACGTTCTAGAAATCAAATGGCTGAAGGATGGCATGAACACGCACATATAAATATGCTATCAAAATTCAAATATGAGTGCATCAAATTAGAGATTCAAAGGATATAAAGTCTTATACATACCCTAGAGTACCAGCCCACACCGAATTTGGCGTAAAGAAATGCGATGGGTAAACCAAATACCAGACCATAAGCAAGGGTCGTAGCAAGGCTATCACGACGATGTCGAAAATTAGTGTATCTTACTGTCATGGTTTCTAGAACATTCTAGAGACAAGTTCTTTATTTCCTAGTTGAGGTGATTTCCTATTCAAAGGAGACTAATACTTGGAAATCAAGTTTGTGATATACCTATATAAAGATGTCTAGTTTATGGGTTTAACTATGAAATTATCAATGAAGTTGTGAGGGATTCCATCCCACCTCTTGGGGTGGTTATCTTGTGAGAGTTTTGATGGTGAGACTAGAGAAACAAGGATGGCTAACATAGAAAGATATTATTGTAATTGTTCCTTGAAGGTTCTCATTATAATGGAAGAGTCATCGTTGAAAGTGGACGTAGGCACATTGCCGAACCACTATAAACCTCGTGTCATGGTTTGCCTTTGTTATTTACTCATTTATTAGTTTTATGATTGTTTGCTTTGCTATATCTCTATGTGAGTCGTGTATGTATACTTTCCTGATCTCCTCTATACCTGTTTTATGACATGGTATCAGAGCAAGGTTATAGGAAGGGAGAGGAGAAGGAGGAAGTGTTAAAGATTTTTCTTTGTTGGGGTTGTCGAGAAAAGTTGTTGCCGTTGTCAATATTGAAGAAGGAATTTATTTCAACGAGCTGGTGGTAAGAGTTAACGTATGGGAAGTTTTATTTGGCTTTTATGTTGCTTGTTTTGAGTTAGGTTTTGCTATGGTCGAAGACGTGACAAAGAAGTTCCGGTATACAAGGACTTTCTCTGAAGCTGAAGTTATGGACGTGAAAACAGCTAACAGGGAGGCTGTTGCCGAAGGTCTGTGTGAGCCATTGTGTGGTCGAGAAGCACATGGGATTAGTACGAGTTTCAAGACTAGAAACCAGGAATTTGTTGCCGTGAATGGTTGAGAGTATTGCTGCGACTTTGTGAGTTTAAGGTGTTAGTGGATTTCACCACCTAAGTAATGCACGTGTAAAACTAGGTTTCTTTTGAAACCATTCATGGGACTGGGAGAAGGTCGTAAAAATAAAAATAAAGGCGAAGACATCTCACCACAGCATATGCTACTAAGTGGAGATCCTAACGAAGAATTAGTTTAATAAGATGGATGATCACCAGTTTCTACATGAAGATAAGTGGAGATCCCAGCGAACCAGAAGTCGGTTACAGAAGAAAACCAGCAGCAAGAAGCAGGCAGCTCGACAAAGGAAATTTGGAGGTGATGAAGAAGGTTGTGAAGTTGAGTACCACATTGATTTTGTTGCTCAAGGTTATTGGTAAAGATCGATGAAGGACATGGTTTTACCGAGGAGAATAATCAGTTGAAAAACTGTCCTTGTGTCGTTGATTGGAAGTGATGAGTTGCGTACGTTCTGGGTTAGTCTCAAACACAAGTTCAAAAAAGGTTTAGATAAGTTTCGAGAAACACGTACTAGAAATAGCTTGACGTCATTGAATTCCTTTGACGGAAAGTGGTGATTGCTGATATAAAAAGAATTCGAAGCCAAGATTGTCACATATTTTAGGTTCGAATCTGTTTAGTCTAGAGCTTGAAGTTCGTGGAGTTTTTTTCTAAATTGGAACTTGATCTGAAGACGAAGAAGAGAGTTAGAACTCGTTTTTTGAGCCGAGATGAAGGAAGATAATTAAGACAAGTTGTCCAAGACAAAATGAGTCTGCTGTTGTGAGCGAGCACAAGGATAAAGACATTGTTTTGGGTTCGGAGTTTGCGAAAGAAAGAGCAGCTGCTTGCCATGGTTTAATGGCTGTTAAGGAGGATTGTTTGACAGTGTCTAGGAGGAGTTATCGGCGTCATCAAGAGTTGTTTTCCAAGGGAAGTTTGTCACCTGTTCAAGTCATTTTTAAGCTATTGTTTCTGACCATAAAAACAGCTTGCAAGTGGCGTTGTTGCAGTTGTTGTTTTGTGGAAATATGACTTAGCCTGAAGAGTGTTTAGTGTCGTGTTGTTTTTTGAATTTAATTATTCATGGGACATGCTTGGCATATGGGTTCCAAGAATACATTGAATGCAAAAAGTATTAGGAGCTCTTGAGCTGAGATGGTGGAGGAATTAGTGGTTTGAAATTATTATGAATCTCGGGGTTTGCGTTGGGTCTGCCATAGAAACTACAATCGAGAAAAGAGGGTTCTTGTCGCAGGTGGACACAAGATGAAGACGGGTGCCTTTGGGAGAGAATTGACTCAATCTTGTGGTGTTTTTGGGAAAATATTTCTAGCCGCATAGAGATGAATGAAAAAGGAATTGCTGCCAATAGTTAGTTATCGTGTTCATAGAATTGAGACTTGAATTGGAGACTTAGAAGGAACCTGATTTAGGACTGATTGTGGTGATGTTTTATGCCGGAAAAACAGTCACAAGGTGCTTACTTCGCAGAAGTTTTAGGGTGTTGAACGACCAAGATTTGATAGCTTGGAGTGCTGTGTATGGAAATGATTGGTTGAACTATGAGATTTTTAATATTTGGATGTGGATTTGAGTTTGTAAGGAACTAACCAGCCAAAGGTGTTATTTGACATTGAATTTCTGGTTGATTTTTGGGGTCTGTATGGAACGATGATCTTAATAGGAGTTGAAGAGATGCGGAAGTTACGAGTATTCTGCTGTCAAAGTAGAGCAAGCCTTTTTAGGTAACCACAGTGATGATAACTTTGGCAGAAAGCCTTGTCAAAGTAGAGGAAGACTTTTAGGTAATCACACTGATGGTGACTTTGACAGAAGAGTAACAATTGTGTCAAAATCATAGCAAATACTGTAAAGGCGTAAATATAGTTACAGTTCTGACAGTAGCGTAGCTAATGAAAATTTGTGACAGGAGTAACTGAAGTTAGATGCAGCCGAGACATGTTTACTTGAGAAAAGAAGAAAGTTTTGTGAGGTGTGACTCTTCCTGAAGTAACATGAATAAGTTGAGATGTGAGCAGTTTCGAGAGACGCACTGGGTGCTATTGAACTGCCGGAGATGTATGTGAGTGTTTTTGAGGATGCACCTGGTGGTGCTTTTGAAATATTTTGAGGGATGCACATAGTAGTGCTTTTGAATTTTTTTGAGGGATGTACCTAGTAGTGCTTTTGAAATTCTTTGAGGGATGCACCTAGTAGTGCTTTTGAAATTCCTTGAGGAATAACTAGTAGTGGTTTAGGAGGTAACATGAGTTCTCTTAAACCGGGGAAAGAAATGTGTTTGGGGGGTAACATGAGTAAGAAATGGCTATCAAGACATATGTATGCTTGTGAAGCAGATTTGTTGAGGATAAGTCACGAGATGGTGTAACTGGAGAAGTGATTAAAAATGATGGGACTTAAATGTCCACTGGTGACAACTAGATGAGTTTGTTGGAATAAGTCAAATAACGAGTTCTGTCAAATGATGAGTTATAATGGTGTGGTGACAACTAGAAGGCCTATGCGACTTGAATATTGTGAAAGTGGCTAATCTGTACCATAAGTATGCACTAAGGGGAGGTGTCGAAAACTAGTGCATCTTACTGTCATGGTTTCTAAAACATTCTAGAGACAAATTCTTTATTTCCTAGTTGAGGTGGTTTCCTATTTAAAGGAGACTAATACTTGGGAATCAAGTTTGTGATATACCTATATAAAGATGTCTAGTCTATGAGTTTAACTATGGAATTCTCAATGAAATTGTGAGGGATTCCATCCCACCTCTTGGGGTGGTTATCTTGTGAGAGTTTTGATGGTGAGACTAGAGAAACAAGGATGGATAACATAGAAAGATATTATTGTAATTGTTCCTTGAAGGTTCTCATTTTAATGGAAGAGTCATCGTTGAAAGTGGACGTAGGCACATTGCCGAACCACTATAAACCTCATGTTATGGTTTGCCTTTGTTATTTACTCATTGATCAGTTTTGTGATTGTTTGCTTTGCCATATCTCTATATGAGTCGTGTATGTCTACTTTCCTGATCTCCTCTATACCTGTTTTACGACAGACGAATCGCTTCAACCTGTTTGATTTCTCTTTCAAGCTTGTTAGTCTGTCGAAGGAAAGCATAACGTGATTCTACCTGGAAACAACAACATATACGTTAAAATCAATCCCACCCTAGTATCATCTGATTGGAAATCTATACGAAAAAGAATAAACGAATACCTCCTTCACGGTCGAAGCAGCATTCCTACCGGAGAAAACCCTAGATCGAGCAGCGGATAACATCCTAGAGAAAAGTCTAAATCTAGCTTCCATATCTACAAAGGGAAACAAACATAATCTTAGTTTGTTAAAGGAACAACCATGAATCATAACATCGCCCTAAATTATATATCTAAGCAGAGATAAGGACCGAGAGAGAGAGAGGTTGTTAGAATACGGGCATCCATCTCAAAACCAATTGGAAACAAGTGGAGTAGCTCCACACCTTATATGGACCGCTGTATGGTTGCCCTGCCTTCTTGGGTCTTACTGGGTCTCACGTCTCATACAGGGCTTGGCTGTGATAACATATTAGAATACAGGCATCCAACTCACAATCAATTGGAAATGAGTAGAGAGGACCTAAGAGATTATAAACCGCAGGATCCTAAATGCCCAGACAATGTGAGACTAATAATCTCAACACGCCCCTCACGTGTAGCCTCGTTGGGTCTAACACGTGGAAAATTAAATCGGGTGACGCGGAATAAACGCGCGGTCAAATGACTCGTCGCAAATAGCCTGCTCTGATACCATGTTATAATACGGGCATCCAACTCAAAACCAACTGTCAATGAGAAGAAAGGCCCTAAAGGGTTATAAGCCGCAGGATCTTAGATTTTGAGGGACTAATAATCTCAACAGAGGTCACCTGAGGTCTATGACTGAAGGTGCCTAGAAAAAGTTTTGCTCCTCCTAAATATGCAAAGAAATAAAAAAAGAGCAGAAATTACGTCTGCAAGTTGCGATCAAATATAGAGAGGGCTTCACAATTCACATACTCCACTCCGCCTTCCTTATATACCCGTGATGTAGTGATACGGGCCTCTATTTCCGTTTCTAAAAATTTCCAGTTGTAGGGCCTTGGGTGTACAAAACAAGCATGATATTTGGATTCTTATGCAAATATCATAAAACAAGCATGATTTTTTAATACAAACGTACCAACTCCACAGTCCGAATACAAATACAAAAGTCCAAATTTTCTTTGTACACGTGCCTTAACACATGGGAAAAATCTGGGGTGCACGACCACATGACATATGAAGCTCCAACGCTCGTATGGCTCTTCACTTGTCTCTCATAGAAACTTAAAAATGTAAATAATAGAAATGATTAAGCCAATGGAATTAGAGATCAGGTTTACTAGTAGTTTTCATGACCTCGACAACAACGGAAAAAAAAATCAACACAAATCTTTTTACTTTTCTCTTTTATTTTACTTTTTTCTTTTAACTTGATTTTTTAGGAGGTCTCTTTGCATTTTTGGTGGGTGTCATCATATTTAATACCAGTTCTTATTCTCATAAGACTGATATCAAGATGAACAAAGTTTTAATAGGAAAGGAGAGTAATTACACTGATATTTCTTTTAATAACAATGGAAAATTTGAGTAAGGAAGAAACCGTTGGTACTGCTGGAAAGCTGAAGTTTTGATTTTTGATTTTCGCGTATTGTTTTTTGTAGAAAATCTGATATCAAAGATTTAATGAAAGAACACAAAACTAAACTCAAACAAACTTCTCTTAATTGATGTAATTCGACTCATGGCTCAACAACCTATTTATATGATTAACAAACTTGACTCTCAAGTAAAAAAACTTTCATAACATAATCAAACTCTAACAAATAAACTTCTAGACAATTCTCACGTAAACAAACTCTTAAAACTCGTAATACTTGCAACTCAAGTAAACTTATAAATATCGTACCACTGTGTCAACATTACTTGTTGATCCATTCACATCGTGTCAACTATACCAGTTGATCCAACCACATTCTGTCAACTCTCATAATTGATCCACACTACTGGATCAACAACACTTGTTAATCCCTTATGTATTCTTCATAGTATCTTGGTTTATTCTTCAACATCCTCCCTTAAACCAAGATACTCTTTTTTAATCATTCCCAATTTTCCACGCAAGTAAATGAAAGTGTTAGACTTCAAAGACTTGCTGAAAATATCAGCCACTTACTCTTCACTTTCAACAAACTCCACAACTATCTCCTTGTTATTGACAAGCTCTCTGATGTAATGATACTTAATATCAATGTGTTTACTTCTCCCATGAAGAACATGATTCTTAGTGAAATTATCGACTTATTATCACAAACTATTGTTGTTGGTATCGTTTGTTCTTGAAACAATGACTTCAGCATCATTCTTAACCATACAGCCTGTGTAGCACAGTTGCTAGCAGCTATATACTCAGCTTCTGTTGTAGATAATGCAACAACTTGTTGCTTCTTAGATGACCAAGAGAAAAAACCAGTCCCAACTGAAAACCGTAACCTGATGTACTTTTTCTACCTTCTGTATCTCCATACCAATCACTATCAGTGAAACCAACCAACTTTGGATCTTCTGAGACAGTATAAAAGATTCCCATGCTTGTTGTTCCTTTTACGTACTTCAGTATACGTTTTGCAGCTTGTAAATGTGATTGTTTACGAGATTCCATAAACCTACTAACCAACCAAACTGCATACATGATATCAGGTCTTGTAGCAGTAAAATATCTTAAACATCCAACAAGACCTTTAAAAGTCTGTTGAATTCACAAGCTCTCCTGATGCATCTTTTGTCAATTTCAGTCTCTCTTCTACTGGTTTTAAAATTGGATTACAATTATCCATCTTGAAACGCTTCAAAATTCCTTCAGCATACCTTTGTTGATTAATAAAAATTCCTCTCTCAGTTTGTTGTACTTCAATACCAAGAAAGTAAGACATCAAACCAAGATATGTCATCTCAAACTCCTTCACCATATCCTTCCTGAATTCATTAATCATCTCAGAACTATTTCCTGTAAATATGAGATCATCACATATAAACACACTATAATATGATTGCCAAGACCATCATCTTTCAAATACAAAGTATGCTCATGTGGACATCTTGTAAAACCTTTCTTGAGGAAATAAGAATCTATTCTTGTATATCAAGCTCTTGGTTCTTGTTTCAAACCATACAAAGCTTTGTTTAGCTTGTATACTTCATTCTCCTTCCCCTCCATAATGTAGCCAGCTGGTTTCTCTACATAAACTTCTTCTTCCAATACTCTATTCAAGAATGCTGACTTCACATCCATCTGAAATATCTTCCAATGCTTTTATGCAACTAAAGCAATGATCATCCTTACTGTATCAAGTCTTGCAACTGGTGCAAATACTTCTGAATAATCAACTCCTTGTCTCTGTCTATAACCCTTAGCAACTAACCTTGCTTTCAGTCTTTCTATTTCACCATTTGACTTGTATTTTGTTTTGTAAACCCACTTAACACCAATAGGTTTCTTTCCTGGTGGGAATGTTGTCAATTCCTAGGTGTTATTCTTCTCAATTAACCCCAATTCTTCATTCGTGGCTTGAATCCAACCTTGTTCTTTAGAAGCTTCTTCATAAGCTAGATGATAACAATTTCCAAATAGTGCAAAGTTCACCACATCATCATCAATATCTTCATCATCTCTTGATACAACAAAATCATTTAACCTAGCAGGTATGATATATTTTCTTATTGGTCTTCTATTTTCTTGTTGTGTTATTGCTTCAGTTCTTGCTTCTTCATGTTGTTCTTCAACATTGTCTTGAGCTTGCTCTTCTTCTTCAACCACAATTGGAACTGTTCTGACAGCATTAGATGGATCAACATTCCTTGTTGACCCAATATTTTTTGGATCAACATTCCTTGTTGATTCATTATTCCAATTTCATTGTGGATCTTCATCAAATATCACATCTCTACTTATAACTATCTTTCTAGTTTCTGGGTTATATAGCTTGTATCCTTTAGTCACTGAACTATAACCAACAAGAATACATTTTTCACTCTTATCATCTATCTTGTTTCTCAATTCTTTTGGCACATGTGCATATGTAATGCACCCAAAAATTCTCAGATGTCTTACACTTGGTCTTACTCCTCTCCATGCTTCTTCTGGTGTCTTGTTATTCAAACTATTTGTAGGACATCTGTTAAGTAGATGCACTGCTGTATCAAATGCATAACCCCAGAAATTCTTTGGTAAATCTTTTGTTCTTTTTATAATTCTTGCCATCTCCATTATGGTTCTATTCTTTCTTTCAGCTGTACCATTCTGTTGAGTGTATATGTTGCTGTTAGTTGATGTAGAATACCATGTTCTTCCATGAAACTATCAAAGACAGTATATTATGTTCCTCTATCAGTTCTTAATATCTTGATGTTTTTACCAATTTGTTTCTCAGCATATGCTTTGAAACTTCTAAAAGCATGAAAAGCATCACTCTTTTGTTTAAGCAAATATACCCATGCTTTCCTACTAAAGTCATCAACGAAAGTTATGAAATAGTTATTACCTCCATGTGATGTAACTTCTATAGGACCACACAAATCACGATGAATGATCTCCAACTATTGTTCAGCTCTTCTTGCTTTGTTAACTGGAAATGGATCTCTATGATGCTTGCCAAAGATGCAATTCTCACATCTTGATTCTGGAATTTGAATAAAAGGTAATCCTGACACCATCTCATTCTTTGCTAAAGTTTGTAAACTGTTAAAGTTCACATGTCCCATCCTCTTATGCCATAAATAAGTATTATTGTGCACACTAGTACTGTAACAACTTTCCTTTTGATGCTGAATGTTCAAAGGAAATAACCTGTTTTTGGTCATCTGTACTTTAGCAATCAATCTTCTTCTTCTATCTCTGATGAAACATAAACCATTGTAAATATTCATAGAGTATCCTCTTTCAGATAGTTGGCCCATACTCAGCAAGTTTTGATGTAATCCTGGTACATAAAACACATCCATGATATATGCTTTTGAAACATTCTTAAGAACAATTCCAATTCTTCCTTTTCCCATAACTGGAATTGTAGAACTGTTGCCAAACTTTACTGTTGATCTGACAGACTCGTCAAGCTTATCAAACAAATCTTTTCTGCCACACATATGATTGCTACAACCTGTATCTAAGTACCACTTAAGTTGAGGTTGTTCTTCTGCTGTATGACATGCTAGTAACATGTTTTCAGCCTTCTGCTCTTCTGATTCTTCTTCTTCTTGACTTTCAGCAATATCATCTTTGAAATTTGATTTATAATTATTTTCAGTAGTGTTTCTAGGTTTTGGACACTCTGGATCAAAGTGCCCAAAATATCCACAGTTGTAACACTGAACTTTTGATCTATCAACTGGTTTTCTTCCTTGATAACTTCCAGTATTAGATCTTCCTCCATTGTTATATCTTCCTTGAAACCTTTCAGCATTAGGTTTTCCTTGGTTGCTTCTCCAGCTAACTTGACTTTGAAGTGCTTCTTCAACTTGTTTTGTAGCAACTGTCTTCTCTAACAATCTTTGTTCATATGCTTGTAATGAACCCAATAACTCATTAAGAGTCATAGTTGCAACTGTGTTGCATTCCTCTATAGCAGTCACCTTTGATTCAAATTTCTCAGGAAAACTTCTTAATATCTTCTCAACAACTGTTGAATCTTCTACAGTATCACCATTAGCCTTCATCTCATTGACAAGATTCAAAGTCTTTGAGAAAAAATCTGATATTGTTTCATTACTTTCCATCTGCAATAATTCATACTTTGTCTTAGGGTTTGCAATCTAACCTTCTTGACCTTGTCAGACCCTGTGTAATAGCTAACCAAACCATCCCATGCTGCTTTAGCTTGCTTAATATAGATAACTCTGTCCATGAGAGCTTCATGAACACCTTGATGAAGAATATATGTAGCTTTAAAATTCTTCTTTATGTTTTCAGTTAATAGAGTTTGTGCAGCTCATTCAACTACAGCTCCTTCTGCTGGTTCTACATAACCATCTTTCACAATATCCCATACTTCTTGATATGTAAAAATATTCTCCATCTGTAACCTCCAATGTTCAAAGTTTTTGCCTTCAAACACTGGCACCTTGATTGAACTTAAACTCATCATCTTCTTCAACTTAACTTCTCATACCCACATTCCTAGAATCTGATACCAGTGCTCTGATACCAGATGTAGAAAATATGATATCAAAGACTTAATGAAAGAATACAAAACTAAACTCAAACAAACTTCTATTAATTGGTGTAATTCGACTCATGCCTCAACAACATATTTATATGATCAACAAACTTGACTCTCAAATAAAAAGACTTCCCTAACATAATCAAACTCTAACAAAGAAACTTCTAGACAATTCTCACGTAAACAAACTCTTAAAACTCGTAATACTTGCAACTCAAGTAAACTTCTAAATATCGTACCACTGTGTCAACAATACTTGTTGATCCATTCACATCGTGTCAACTATACCAGTTGATCCAACCACATTCTGTAAACTCTCATAGTTGATCCACACTACTGGATCAATAATACTTGTTGATCCCTTTTGTATTCTTCATAGTATCTTGGTTTATTCTTCAACACTTTTCAACTGATACTTTACAAGGTGGGCAAAAGTTGTGATATTTTTACGAAATGCTCTATTATTCCTTCATGTCGCTCCACAAGAACAGTTGCAAGTCTTGCAGTGCTTAGTGTCTGCTAGCATCTTGTTTCGTATCTCCTTGAGGTAACTGTTCTCTAGTGCTGGACATCTTTCTATTACCTGTACAACCTCTAAGAGTTACTCATATGAAATACTGCTACAATAGAAAATTACAAGGAGTTGCATGCAAATACAACATGTTGTAAAGTAAATATCAAAATTTCGATATGAGTATTTCTACTTGCATATAATTAGGGATAAAGATATAAAGTGTCAGATACATAAAAAAAAAACAGGGAACAAAGGAAATAAAAGTCTCAGTATAAATACCTTAGAGAAGCAACCAAGATTCAATTCGGCGTAAAGCAATACGACGGGTACACCTATTCCCAAACCAGAAGCAAGCAGCGAAAAAACAATATGAGGAGTAATCTTTATCCCCTCAAGCTCTTTGATTTCTCGTTCAAGTTTCTTAACCGGATTTACCTGGAAAAACATCATACGTTAATCAACCCTTGTCTCTCATCTAATTGGAAATATATTCGTAAATGAGGATAAAATAAAAACGAATGGAGATATCTCCGCAGCATTGCTAGTATAATTTTTTGGTAGATAAAACCCTAGCTCTAGCGGCGGAAAAAATCCTAGAGAAAAGTTTAAATCTAGCTGCCATATGTATCTGCAGATTCCTAGAACAAGTTTTTCTTCTTCTGGTTGAAAATCATCAAAATCGTGAGTTAATATACAAGAAATCATAAAGCTCAGAAATAAATATGCAAATAAATATCAAAGAGAGCACAACTTACATCGCGTTGCGACCAAAATTTAGAGAGGCTTCTACCACCTGGATTTGGATGCAATGAGACGGGCCTAGGACTTTCTGTTGTCGGCTCTGTTAAGCCTTTTAAACCTTTTATTGTTTTGCTTTTTATCGCAAAGGAAACTGTTACAAGAATGAGGTTCACTCAAATATTCAGCTTATCGCAAGGAACAAGCGTATTAGTAACTGGAGTAGTTTATTCACTAATTATGGAAGGTTTATCTTTGGAACTCGTTAATAAACGGGAAAGTACGACTGCACTTGTTATTTTGAATGATTGGTCAGTCCACGATCTTGAACCTAGCTAGCGTGGAATCTGCTCGCCTGTTTACATATGCTTCACCGCAGTGTGTTGTTTTCTTAATTTTGTTCCTATTTTTTTTTTTAATCAGAATTTTTTTTTTAATCAGAATTCTTTTTTGTTTTTTTTTGTAAATAAGGCATTGCATAAAAAGAACTAAGACTCGGGACGAGTCACGGTTACAAAAGAAGTAGAGCCATCTAATATGGGGCTTGAGGAGCTTCCAATATTAGATTTATCTACTAAGAGTTGTTTCCTACTATAGATAGGTGGGATCGTATCCTATTCAATAAAATTATCAACATTTTTAGCGAATTTTGCAATGTTATCTGCCACTTGATTTCCTAATCTAGGGACAAAGACAAAACCCAAAAAATTGTTACAAAGATGAGCTAATAATCTGTGAGCTTCCTGCATATATTCTTTTGCTCTCCAAGAAATATCTGCTTTCTGTCCATTTATATAGTTAAAGATGCTTTCAGTCTCCTTCAATACTGAAACTCCTGATCTTCTTTTCGTTAGCCCAAGTAGATGTTTGCCAGACTCCTATAGCTTCTGCTTCTTGTGGGTCAAGACCTGCTGCAATTTCCGCCTTTCATCCTTCACAATCTCCTGCAATTCCTGCAACTCCTGATTTGCTTTTTGTTCCTAGTTGCTTCTATGTCAATGTTGTTGTTGTGTTTCGGGGCCTGGGGCTGAAAAAAATTTCTATCCCAGGCCAACAGCTTTGATCAAGCCAAATTTTTTGTGAAATGTATTCTTTTTAAGCTTGCAGTCTGAAGAGCCTGGCTAAATTGGGGCCTATGCCACTTAATTGGGGACTATAACTACATGACAAAATAGGGTCATTAGGAAGTAATTTCTAGAAACTCCTTATCCATTATTTATGTGAATACCTAATATGCCCTTACTAAATTAGTGATGATTAATTAAGTTAATTTTTGTTAAGTTAATAAGTGTTTGAGTGGGATTATAATGTTTGGATTAGAATATAAATTAATTTTTCTCTTTTAAGGTTTGGAGGGAAAGAAGTAGAGGGAAAAAAGAAAAAACTAGGGTTTTTGATTTTCTTAGCAAAAATGAAAGAATATAGTGATGATGAAGACTCTAGTAGTGATGAAGAGGTGGGTGCATCATATTATCATGATTTCGATCCTACCGAATTGGAAAATTTGTTGAATCAAGAAGAGAAAGTGAACCAAAGAATGCTTGGGGATATTATTCAAGCACAAGAACAATTTCGTGGGAAGAAGAAGGTGATAATGCTCTTAATAAACATGTATGAGTTGTAACGATCTACAAACATGTATTTGCATGTCCCAATCGCTCAAAAAAGGAAATTTTTTCAAAACTTTAACCTAGAGTCGGTTTATTCGATAACACTACATAAACCGATTCTGGATAAAATCCCCAAATTTGGATCTACAATCGGTCTTTGTTAGTCACCATATAACCCGATTGTAGTAAATTTTTTGTTTCCATTGGTACGTGACCAGAATCGGTTTTTGTTGGTGATGTTAATAACCCGATTACTTCACTTAAATAATCGCGTAGAAAACACAAAGTTGACAATCGGTTTATTTTCATGTATATGTAAACCGATTTTAAAGTTCCAGGAGAAATGTGAACAATAATCGGATTATATGACACTAGAAGTGAACCGATTCTGGACTTTGAATTTTTTTCGAAAATTCTTAAATCGGTCGCTATAGTTGCACATATACACCGATTACTTGGAATCGATTTAATCGACTGTAACATATAAACCGATTTTGAATCATCAACTTGTTGATATTTATTGTAGATTGTTGTGGAGTTTGAAGAAGATCAACCCGAAGCCGTATCTCTGTTGGGTCCTGATACCTCTGCCCACTATTTTACCGATTTGGAATGGAAAGATAGAAATGATGCAAAGCAATGGTTTATAGACAAGGGAATAGAGATCAAATGCGCATTAGTTTTAGGCCGTCATTCAAGTAAAGAGCGTTTGGAAATTGTTTATGAGAGAGGTGGAAAGCAAGAAAGTCACCGGGCAAAAGAAAGACTGTACGTGAAGACGACGACAAGGGAATACATTATTAAATCAAAGAAGTATGGTTGCCCGTTTAAGATTATAGTTAATAGACCCGAGAAACCCGATGGTAGTAGGGTATACAAGTTATCTAAAGTGATGAATGATTGTCACAATCATGATGATCCGGAATCTCTTGTTGGACACGCGACCGTTTGTGGGTTGAAACCACATTAATTGGAAACGGTGAGGTCGATGAAAGCGTGTAGACCAAGTGACATCCTTAGGAAGATTAAGGAGGATGATAAGGATAACTTGTCCACTTTGAGGCAAATTTACACGGCAAGAGCAGCCTTTAGGAGGAGGTCATGGGATGGTAGAGCGGTTATGGAATAATCTAAATGGTTAGCCGATCAACACAAATACACAATGAGGAACCAAGTATTGGAAGGCAAAGTGACTCGTATTTTCTTGGCGCATTCGGAGATGATCAAGTTGGCACAATACTTCTATCAAGTTTTGTTAATAGATTGTACATACAAGACGAACAATTACAATATGCCATTGTTAAACATTGCTTGCCATACTTCCGACAAGCAAACTTTCACGGTAGCATGTGGGTTTATGGATCGGGAGAATGATGTGAGTTTTACTTGGATGCTAGAGACCTTGAAGGAGATATACCGTGGAGATCAAACTCCAAGGATCATAGTAACGGATAAGGACCAAGCACTAATGAATGCCATTGGAGTGGTTTTTCCGGATGCTAAGCATTTTCTCTGCACATGGAACATACAATGCAATATTAGAAGTAATTATAGGGGTCATATCCAAAAGCCAAAGCCACAAAAAGGTACCGCTCGTGAAAATGCCGAAGATGAGCGTCTTCAAAAACTAACTCCGGAACAAAGAGAGGAGGACAGGAAGAAAAGGCAATCGGAGTATGAAGCGAATGGGTTACTATGGAAGGCTTTTCAACATCATTGGGATTTAATGGCACACTCAATGTCCGTGGCCGAGTTCGAATCCTACTTGGAGAGTTTTATTGGGCTATGAAAGAAAGATTACGAGAAATGTGTGGTTTATTACTTGAAGGAATTGTTGGATCCGTACAAGGAAAAATTTGTGTATCCTTGCACCTACCAACACATGCATTACAAGAATGAGGCGACAAGTATCGCGGAAGGATGCTTATATTTTGTTGGATTCGAGGGTCTCCATTTGTTGGAATGAGTATTTTCCTTATGTTAAAAACTTGATCTATCGGATGCTTATATTTTGTCGCTTTCTTATATTATATTTTGCAAACTTGAACCAAGCTTAATTAACGAAAGTGGTTTTGTTTTTTTTTTGGGTAACTTGGACTCATGAAATTTGTACCAGAATCGGACTTTAAGTTTATCTATAAAGCCCGATTCTTGAGGTAGTTTGTTGCAGCTTTTTCAGAATCGGTTTATATGGATGACAATGTAATCCTATTATTGAAGAAAAGGGTTCAGAGATTTTTAACTAAACAATCGGATTACATATGATCCAAAATAATCCGAACATGAATCCAGAATCGGTTGATGTGTATTAATTATGGTTGATGTTCATCACATCAACCCAGAATCGGAGTATGTAGGTTCACAGTAAAAGACGATTTTGATCACAATCGGGTTACTATGGTTTACATATAAACCGATTCTGGGTGGATTTTCAGATACCTTGATGAGTGAATTTCAAAGTTTTAAAGGTAAATCATTGTAGAGTATCTCTTAGAAGGAAGGGTTTAAAGGGATTTAACTCAATCACTTGAATTGTCTGTTGTTGGGTTTTTTTTTTATATAAACCAAAAGGAAATTAGATTATAATTGTTGTTTGTGATTGATTAGGATTTAGTTTTAATTTTGATGGAAATTGAAAAATAAATTGAGTTTGATTAACGATTTTTGTATTTGTTAATTAAGTTATGATTTTGTATTTGTATTTGTGTTAGAATGATTAAGATTTTTTTACGGTTAATTTAGTAATTTTACAATCTTTAGACACCCCTCATCATTCTCTATTGGGTGGATGAAGAAATCCATAGACCCCAATTAAGTGGCATAAGTCCCAATTTAACAAGGCTAAAGAGCTATTATGTTTTAATTGCTTTCATTATTATTATGTTTGTTCCCGACTTCCAGTTGTAAAACATCTTCGAAGTGATTACAAAAGTCTGACTAGCAAATTTCTTAAATAAAAAAGTCCCAACTCCCCAACCAATCGTTTTTAATTATTTTTGTTTATATACGTGGCTCAACACATGGATATTCAATGCAGCAAAAAAGTTAAGGTCCCTAGAGGATATGCCTCTCACCACATGATAATATGAGATTACGAAGCTGCCACGCTGATATGGCTTCTCTTAGATTCTTCCTTTAGACGGTGTGTGTGGACTGGGCGCACAATCTTTCTTGGCCAGTAATTTTTGTTTTTGTGATTTGAATTATGAACACAGATGGGCTCTCTGTTTAGTGACTTAATCACAATATGAACATAATCAAAGATCTCTAATTTTTTCCTTACACCTTGCAAACCTTAAATGACAAATACTCGAAATGACTAAACCAACAGTTCTGGATACATGGCAACCCCAACTACATCATGTTTCACGAGTTGCCAAAAACATTGCCACTAGTGGTATTTTCCTGGTTGACCGACGGTCACCGACCTATCATTTCCCAACGCGGTAAACAGCTAACAGTCATCATAAAGATTGCTTAGCTTGATGTTGATCTCAGCCAAGCGGCCCAAGCCGTTACATATAGGACAGTGTAACGTCTATAAAGAGAGCACATGCAGGAGCGTGAAAAAAAGGTTTCATTTGAGAAGCTAAGTCCCTATTTGTATTATCACAACCACAACCGAAAAAATATCATCAACACTAATTATTCCGAGATGATTGAGTATATTTTAGGAGGAGTCCTTGCATTTTTGGTGGGTTTCTTCGTATTTTACAGTTCTAGTTCTCAAAAGAATGATATCAAGAAGAACAAAGTAGTAACGGTGGAGGAAAATGAATCCGTTGATGATTCTGTTGGTGAGAACAATGGAGAATTCAAGTCTAAGAGCAAAGAAGAAACTGATGTTATAATTGTGGGTGCTGGTGTTGCTGGTGCTGCTCTTGCTTATACTCTTGGAAAGGTGAGGTTTTGATTTTTGATTTTCGTAAAAAATGGAATTTTGAGTTCTTGGGTTGTTGTTGTTTCCTATTCTGCAACAAGATTCCACTTTGCATGAATTTCCAATTGCTTGGAATTTGCTATTTTTTGCAGCAGATTCTTGTGGAAATGGTTTGAGGAAAGTATTTCATGGTGCTTGTTTGATTCAATCACTGATTTCCTCTTCTTTTTTTTTTTTATACTTTTGACGATGAAAATCACATTTGTTTACCTCATAATCCAGAGCATTTTCAGTTGCCAACTTGTGTGGTGTGTTTTGTTGCAGGATGGACGCCGGGTACATGTGATAGAGCGAGATCTAACGGAACCCGATAGGATTGTTGGGGAACTACTACAACCTGGAGGATTCTTGAAATTAGTTGAGCTGGGTCTTGGAGGTAATGCAACAAGATTGTTGTTTGTTAACCATTCTTTTGTTAATTTTGAGTTTATGATTAAATGGGCATGTATTGCAGATTGTGTGGAAGAGATTGATGCTCAAAGAGTCTTTGGATATGCTCTTTTTAAAGATGGAAAGAATACAAAAGTCTCGTATCCTTTAGAAGAGTTTCAAGCGGATGTGGCTGGAAGAAGCTTTCACAATGGACGTTTCATTCAACGGATGCGAGAAAAAGCTGCAACACTTCCAAAGTACTACACTCAAACTTTTCCATTTTTCTCTATGGCTGATTGAATTAGCTTTGAAGCGTCTGCGCGTGATTATTAGGCGAATTAATAGTATCTGCATCTTCTCTGGAATGGGCTAATCTTGAATGTGATACTTTTACTCAACTCCATCTAGGCACTGCAAGTTTACTAGTCCAATTTATTCTCACCTAACTTTTGATATTATAGTGGCATCAATTCCTGTCACATAGAAGATATCTTTTTGGTAACTTAAAATTTAGAACGTCCATTCATTGATATTTAGATGTATATCGCGGATGTAGTTCACCATTGTGCAAGGAATTTCCCCATTTATAACTAGGATTTTGCATATGATTTAAGTACCGTTCTCTAGTTAGACTTTGTTGTCATCCATTACTTATTCTTTCAAACTTTCAATTGTTCTATTCAGCGTTCGGTTGGAACAAGGAACTGTTACTTCCTTGCTTGAAGAAAATGGTACCGTTAAAGGAATAACATACAAGACCAAAAACGGGGAAGAGCTGAAAGCTTATGCTCCTCTTACGGTTGTCTGTGATGGGTGCTTTTCAAACTTGCGCCGTTCTCTCTGCACCCCAAAGGTTAAGATCATACTCAATCTGGGTGCCTCGTTCATTGGATTCTTACTTGCATAAGAATATTATACTTGATTTGAATTGTTATTGGAACATAAACTCTCATTTATTGTAACGTTCACTGTTCTATTGTATGATGCATCACATATGAGCACAAACTTAAATGTAACTTGATTAATTTTGTTCAGGTGGATGTGCCGTCTTGTTTCGTTGGATTGATCTTGGAGAACTGTGAGCTTCCATACCCAAACCATGGACATGTTGTTTTGGCTGATCCTTCACCAATCTTGTTTTATCAAATCAGTAGTTATGAAGTGCGTTGCTTGGTTGACGTACCCGGACAAAAAGTACCATCTCTTTCTAACGGTGATATGGCCAATTATTTGAAAACGGTGGTGGCACCCCAGGTATGTATTTTATCTTTTTTAGGTATCAATTTGCAAGACTTCAACATGCATATGATTTCTTTAGAGTACGTATCTTCTGAACTCATTATTGTGGAAACATGTTTTGTTTCAGATCCCATCACAACTGCATGTTTCGTTCATATCAGCAATAGATAAGGGGAACATAAGAACAATGCCTAACAGAAGCATGCCGGCTCTTCCCCATCCAACTCCTGGTGCTATATTAATGGGGGATGCATTCAATATGCGCCATCCTTTAACTGGAGGCGGGATGACCGTGGCTTTATCTGATATTGTTCTTCTGCGCAATCTACTCAAACCTCTACAGGACCTCAATGATGCCTCTTCTCTATGTAGATATCTTGAATCCTTTTACACTCTGCGCAAGGTAAGTTTGTTTGCATTTTTATTGCACATCCATTCTTGAATGCGTACTTAACTTTCAAAAGCATTGTCCATAAGCACAAAATAATTCTAAGTTTTCCTATGCAGCCTGTGGCATCAACTATAAATACGTTGGCAGGTGCATTATACAAGGTCTTTTGTATGTCACCCGATGAAGCAAGAACAGAAATGCGTGAAGCCTGTTTTGACTATTTAAGTCTCGGAGGAGTCTTCTCATCAGGACCAGTGGCATTACTCTCCGGACTCAATCCACGTCCATTGAGTTTGGTTTGTCATTTCTTTGCAGTAGCAATTTATGGTGTTGGCCGTCTGTTACTCCCATTCCCTTCTCCCAAACGTTTGTGGATTGGAGCTAGATTAATATCCGTGAGTATTTAGCTTTCAGCGTGATTTACTAGACTAGCTGATTCTTAGTATTCTTTGATTCTGATTTACAAATTGCACTATTCGTGTTTACAATTGGCAGAGTGCATCGGGTATTATTTTTCCAATAATAAAGGCAGAAGGAGTCAGACAAATGTTCTTTCCAGCAACTTTGTCAGCGTATTATAGAGCTCCCCCAGTTAACTGAAAGAGTGGAAAATATGGGGTAGTTCAAGTCCTTCAAAAGAAAAATTAGTCTAAAATTCAATTGTTCAGGTTCTCGTACCACTTTATTGAAATGAAAACCAAAAATAAACATGGTGTAAGTCTGCAATATTATCAAAATAGTATGTTAGGACATTATCATCGTTCAAATATCCTCTCCAGTGTAACTATTCTATAATATGTATAGAAAAGAAATTCAATAGATTAAAATCTATGTAACATGGTACAAATAGACAAAAGGAAATCACCATATTTATTCAAGAATATATAGCAATCAAAACTCAGTTGTCATATTCTCACAAATTTTTTAAATCCACACACAAAATGAAGTTTGCTAGTCAATATTCAATAGCACCAGAATACTGAATACAGCCAGGCACACAATGAAAATATAAGAAAAAACTCGTTCCGAGAATTGCATGCTGGTGAGTAACGAACCATTTAGCCACTCTAGTTGTAGGTACACATTTCATCTTCCGCCACGTGTCCACAAAGACACACGTGGAGGACATGCGGCTGAGAACATCAAGATATAATATCACACGTGGACAGCCAAGAGACGCGCCTTACCAAGATAGCGTCGCCACCCACCAGATTCAACGGTAGGGGATCGAGGAAGACGGAAACACTAGAACACTGCGAAGCACTGAAGGATAACCCGAGATTCACTTTATCCTATCCCCAGAAAGATCTAAGATCTACGGCTGGGGATAGTCAGACTGACGCAGACAAGACAGGGGCAGAGGACAACTGCCTACCGCGGACAGACATCTCAACTACCCGCATTAAATACCCTCAAACAGCATACGTGTCAGTCAGCCTGTGGAGGAAGCGCAGATAGCACTGAATATTCAAACGGAACACGCAGAGAAGACCAAGAACACGAAGACCTCTGCGTAAGCGGCACAAGACACAAGAGGATAAGGTTATAACGGGCTTCAGAAGTGAACCCCATGTAACCACCCTATAAATACCCCTCTCTCCCAAGTGAAAAGGGAGGGGGAAAACATTGAGAAGAGAAGAGGAGAGAGACAGAGAAATAGAGAAAGTGTAAGTGAGGTTCCTCCTGCTACGTAGGTTTATATTAGTCTCAAAGTCATTCGACTATTTCGGTAATCCCCACCATATAATGAAAAACCCAATCTCGGAGACAGGGATCTGAGTGAGAATCATATAAGTTAATCGTTTCGTCTATGTTCATACATCCATACTTTATATATTCAATTCGTTACTTATAGCATATCATGTTCGTACATTTTATACTTCGTCCATTATTTATCTTATTGTATGAGCTAAGGACAATGATTGTAATTGATGAGACGAGGAAGAGTATTAGAACTCTGAGTCAAGGATTCGACATAACCAATCCGTTCCCTTCAGACGTAGCCTATTTATTGTATTGTCATGAGTCTGCGCACATTGTTTGTGAATACTCAGATGACTTTGATCTGCGTGTTCACAGTCTGGCGCTAGAAACAGGGAGGGACGAGAAATCAGACAATCTGCGTGTTCACAATCTTTGCGCATTGTTCTTTGGAATCTGTTTCTATCGGAAGCTTTTCTCATAGGCTGAACCTTAGATGCATCATTCTTCGAAATCACTTCTTTCGAAGACCTCCCATTGGGTTGAGACACTGGAGGGGGAGGTAGAGGATGTTGGTGAGACGCGGAAGGAGGCGCCACTGACCGAAGAGGTAGGACATCCCGCGTTCTCTTAGGATCATCACGCGGATTAGCTGAGGGACAAGAAACAGCATACCGGGAGCCAGGAGTCTCTTTTGGCCAGTCCCCCTTCTGCGTATTCCCTCTATGCGACTCACTCCTCTTAGAAGTTAAGCGCCTCTGACCAGAAACAGACGAAACCCTATGAACGCGGGCATCACCTTGGGAAGATTTAGACGAACCTCCACCAGGCGGAGAAACATCAGGATCCCTACGCGGAGGAGATCTACGCGGACTAGGCGGTGGAGTTTGATAAGAAACCCGCGGATGATCAGCCATGTCTGCGTAGTACACAAACAAGTTTCTGATTTCGGCGGATACAAAACGAAAATAAAAAAACCCAATGTCACCCAGTTCTTCATAATCATAAACCAGATGGAAAATAAGAACAAAACCTAAATAAAAACAGGAAATAACAAATATGGGCAACCATACACGAAGGACGATATCATTACCGTTTATAATGACGAACAGGGGCAATCATACACACATCTATATATATGTTCTTCATCAGAACACGTATAGCAGCAACAGAAAATGAATATATTTTTCGAAAGATAATCATACACAGTAGAACCACTTACCTATAAAAGAAAAATCAAGGTCGTAAAGAAAGCTTCGAGGAACAACAACAACAACAGCAGAAAAGCTCCGAGGAACGAGAACAGCAGCAGCAACAAAGACAAAAACAACAGCAGCAGCAGCAACAATTAATAACAAGGAAACAAAAGCAGAGAACAAAAGTTCTGAGGAAAGAGAAGGAATGAAATTTATGACTAAAGATTTTTCATATTCCTTCTCATATATATATACAAAGAGAAATAAAACCGCCCCACTACCCAAGAAGAAGTTATTGCAAATAGTGGGGAACGTGCCCTAAAATCTAGGAAAATAATAAAGAGAAGATGAAGAGAGTAACACGTTTTTTCTTCCCACTTCGACTAACCTCCCAGTAGGATGAAAAGGGGCAAATTGTAGGTACACATTTCATCTTCCGCCACGTGTCCACAAAGACACACGTGGAGGACATGCGGCTGAGAACATCAAGATATGATATCACACGTTGACAGCCAAGAGACGCGCCTTATCAAGATAGCGTCGCCACCCACCAGATCCAACGGTAGGGGATCGAGGAAGACAGAAAAACTAGAACACTGCGAAGCACTGAAGGATAAACCGAGATTCACTTTATCCTATCCCCAGAAAGATCTAAGATCTACGGCTGGGGATAGTCAGACTGACGCAGACAAGACAGGGGAAGAGGACAACTGTCTACCGCGGACATACATCTCAACTACCCGCATTAAATACCCTCAAACAGCATACGTGTCATTCAGCCTGTGGAGGAAACGCAGATAGCACTGAATATTCAAACGGAACACGCAGAGAAGACCAAGAACACGAAGCCCTCTGCGTAAGCGGCACAAGACACAAGAGGATAAGGTTATAACGGGTTTCAGAAGTGAACCCCATGTAACCACCCTATAAATACCCTCTCTCCCAAGTGAAGAGGGGGGAAAAAGAGAGGGGGAAAAACATTGAGAAGAGAAGAGGAGAGAGACAGAGAAATAGAGAAAGTGTAAGTGAGGTTCCTCCTGCTACGCAGGCTTATATTAGTCTCAAAGTCTTCGACTATTTCGGTAATCCCCTCCATATAATGAAAAACCCAATATCGGAGACAGAGATCTGAGTGAGAATCATATAAGTTAATCGTTTCGTCTATGTTCATACATCCATACTTTATATATTCAGTTCGTTACTTATAGCATATCATGTTCGTACATTTTATACTTCATCAATTATTTATCTTATTGTATGAGCTAAGGACAATGATTGTAATTGATGAGAAGAGGAAGAGTATTAGAACTCTGAGTCAAGGATTCGACATAACCAATCTGTTCCCTTCAGGCGCAGCCTATTTATTGTATTGTCATGAGTCTGCGCGCATTGTTTGTGAATACTCAGATGACTTTGATCTGCATGTTCACAATATGAGTATTCACAAGGGGAGGTCTTCGAAACAAAAGCAGAGAACAAACACTTCACTTACACTTATGGAAGCGGGTCGACGGAACGAACGTACATTCCAAACAACTCATATCCTAGAACGCTTCCCCGACCCCCGCCGTCTGGGAATCCTCTGCCCAGGATTAGCCAGCGGGGTGACAGGTCTCAAGACGTTCACGAAGTGACACATATCTTCGGGTTCGCACTCACACACTTCACTTACACTTATGGCAGCGGGTCGACGGAATGAACGTACATTCCAAACAACTCATATCCTAGAATGTTGCCCCGACCCCCACCGTCTAGGAATCCTCTGCCCAAGATTAGCCAGCGGGGTGACAGGTCTCAAGACGTTCACGAAGATACACATATCTTCGGGTTCGCACTCAAACACTTCACTTACACTTATGGCAGCGGGTCGACGGAATGAACGTACATTCCAAACAACTCATATCCTAGAACGCTGCCCCGACCCCCACCGTCTGGGAATCCTCTGCCCATGATTAGCCAGCGGGGTGACAGGTCTCAAGACGTTCACGAAGAGACACACATTTTCGGGTTCGCACCCAAATACTTCACTATCCCTGGTTACAGTCGGTTATATTCCAAATTAACCATAACAATTATCAATTCATTAAAAGTTGATTACAGGCTTGGCAATGGTACGCGGAAACAAGAAAATACAAAAGGAATCTCACGAAGCTTCATAATCAACAAAGATCAACTCTCTACAAAAATCTACTCGGATGATTCAACCCCACCAGCAGGTTTAGCAATCTTCCCCTTCTGCTTTGAAGGTACGCTCCCACCCGAGAAAGGGCCTGAAGAACCAGATGTAGGGGGAGGGGGTTTCTCACGGCGCGGATAGCTCCTGATAAGGCCATGCTCGGTCTTCAGATCATACTCAATGCTATCCAGAATTTTGTTGGTCTCTTCCACTAGTTGACACCGAGCCTTGTACGCAATAACAGTATTCATCATCTCAGCCTTTGACAACAACGAGGAAAGGCGACTCACTTGCTTCGAAGCGGCTTGGGCAGCCTCGTCCCTTGCTGCAGCTAAACCTTTATGATAATTAATCTGACTTTCCTGATGTACTAATTGAGATTGAGCCTCCATAAGCTCTTCATTTGCAGTACGAAGCTGTCCCTAGAGCTCTGCAAGGAAAAGAAAAACGCAGATGGTTAGGTCCAGGAAATTGCAGAATCACACTCGATAATATAAGAATATACCTTCGACTCTCGTCGAATCTATTTCATATTCGTTAAACAGCAGCATCACGGGCTTCACCAAGAATATCATACTCATCTGACAACTTCTTATAATCCTCTTGAAGGGTTGAAATAGCGTACTGACTCGCATCTAATTCTACCTGTTTCATTGAATCCAAGTGACGAAGATGATTGACCTCATTGTTTAAACCATCCAGACCCTTGATGAGCCGGTACATATTTACTTCAAGATTCCTCTCAGCCTCAGCTTGGCGTACCACATCAGCCCTAGACGCAACTAAAGCTTTGCTGAGAGCACCAGCCTCAGCCCTAGCGTCATCTCTCTCCCTAGCAAGACGCTGAAGGTAATATTTAACATCAGAGGTCTGAGAAGAACGAGCTTGACGCAATTCTTCTTCCAAGAGATTGATTTTAGCTTCCAATGATGAGACCTGTTCTCGGGATTCACGAAGATTATCACACATCCACAACAACGTTCCATCAAATAAACGACGATCATTGTTATATTAGTTCTGCAAATCATCATTTGGACTCGCCTGACCCGCCACTTCTCTGCCAGAGCATTATGTTCATCGGCACGAGCATTCCACTTATCAGCCTCGCTCTTTATCTTCTCTACCAACTCTGCGATGCGAGATTTCTGACGCTGCCGCTCTTTCCGAATCCATACTAACTCAGGAACTCCACCCACTGAAGATAGGGTGGGGGAGGGAGACTCAGACAGAACACTAATTACGGTAAAGGACAACAGCAAGGAAGAGAACAGATAATCAAACCTGTAACAGCCGAAGAATTCTTCTTGGCCTCCTCCAATTCACTACGAACCATAACAAGATCCATACGAAGCTTCCCCTACTCCTTGCCTATTTTCTCCTTAGACTTGAGGAGACTCTTCAACTCACATATCTCCCTATCCCTATCAGCGATGACAGTCTCAGCCGCAGTAAGCTCCTCTTCCCGAAGACGAAGCTTAGCCTCCAACTTAAGGGATTTGGCCTTAAGAAACTGGTACAACATGTGATTGCAATGCTCACTCCTCATCATCTGCGAATCAGAAGATTAGAACACCCTGACTCTAAATATTGCTAAAAACTGATACCAGGCAAAATGATAAGAGAACTCACCTCTAACATCCGCTGTTGGGGAAATCCATACTGATACCCATCAGCCAATGCCATCATATCAGCAACAGTCGAGGGAGCATCGACTACTAGAGCAGCCTCCGAGGCCCGAAGATTCTTATCCCACGCTACTGCAACCTGGTCCTCGGGAGACAATTGCATCATCTTACGGGTATAGGCATCAGAGTTCTTCTCACCCTCCACCACAAGGGCTGGATTGGGTACGAACATCAAGTTCTTCTTCTTAAACCAAGCTAAGATGACATCATCACCCTCCAGGATCAGTGACTGAGGAAAATCATCTCCAGGAGACCCAACCGAGGCCTTACCCATGTCCGTGAATTTAGCACCCGAAGAGTTCGAGGCTACTCTTGCGTCCAAATCTGGAAGGTCTCTAGCACCGCTCCCCTCTGGAACATCACTAGCATCCACGACTCCCTTACCCTTCCCGTCCACCTTGTTAGAATTACCAAGCACATCTCAATCATCGTTGTGGGAAAGCAGGTTGAACTCAGAAGCCAGGCCCAGGGCAGCGTTTATGTCAAAACCATCCTCCGCAGAATAAATCCGACCAAAGGAAAACTCTTGAGACATAGCAGGAATTTCACCACCAACACCCTCATCACCAATACCGCTGCCAGTGCTATCATCACCAGCATCACTGCAACCCGCAGGATTAGCTTCGGCACCAGCATCATAACACCCTGCGGGATTAATCTCACCACCAATACCGCTGCCACCGACGGTAGTATTCCCTTCTACAAATTCATCAACATCATGACCGGGAGGGGATGTATCAGTACGCTCTTCTATGTCAGACACATATTCATCCTCGCCAAGCTCAGTCACAGGACTGTTAACTTCTTCATAAACCTCCGCCTCCTCGATTGTTGCGGTGGTGGACTGCTTGGGATTTATCCTCCTCTTCTTCATCGCCTAAAAAGACAAGGCACAAGAATAAAAATCCCTAACTTTGAAAAGAATTAAAACTGCCTCAACTAAAGTACAAGGAATATAAAAATCTTACCTTGACAACCACAGCATTCTTCGCCTGAAGATCAGCATCGGAACTCTCTTCGTCATCTCCATCAACAACATCGAGGGCATATTGGAAATTCATGCCCTCAAAATTCAAATGCCAAGGACGGAAATTCCCATAACGAGCAGGAGGAGCCGTACGTATCTGGCTGTCTGCGGTAGGACGCCATCCTTGCGGACCTGGAACCCACCCCCAAGCCCAGGGACCAACAACCTCAATAACAGTTGCGTGCCATTCATAGTCATGATCACGCTTGATCCGCTCACGAGTAGGAAACACCAGTTTGTTAGTAGAATTCTCTGTACCCGGGACGTACTTCACCTTAGCACCACTTACTTCACTCAGAAGGCGTATCTCACCACGAGGAGCGGCAATATTACGAAGATCACACTCCACGGTTTACGATTCCTACTGTTAACATAGTCACCGAAATACTTGTTAAAATTCTCAGGCGTATACCACTCCCTTTCCTCAGGGTTGGGAACATAAAGAGTCATCATTGTCTCTCCTTTGCTCCGAAGATAACACTCCCCCAGTGCACGAAGATAATTCCCATGAAGTTGGGAAATAGAGCGACAGTGTGTGTTCTTCGAAGAACCCTCTCGACCAGCCAGCACATCATAATAAAAAGAATCCCCAGACTTGCACAAAGGCAACATAAGACCCGCTTCAAAGGCCCCCATCGTGGTCAGCAGATGAAATTCATCAAACTTATACGTCGATATCATCTCATAAGTAATATCATCATCAGCAGCGTGAAAACGAACATCGAATAGTTGAAGACCATGTTTTTCCTTGAAAACCTCCAGATCAATATATTTGAAGGTCACTTTATTCTCCCCAACAACGACGCTGCGTAGCTCCTGAGAAATATCCTCCTCCTCCACGGGATCAGGCGCAGAATCCTTCGAAGGGTTTCCATCGGAAGCTTTTCTCTTAGGCTGAACCTTAGATGCATCAGTCTTCGAAATCACTTCTTTCGAAGACCTCCCCTTGGGTTGAGACACTGGAGGGGGAGGTAGAGGATGTTGGTGAGACGCGGAAGGAGGCGCCACTGACCGAAGAGGTAGGACATCCTGCGTTCTCTTAGGATCATCACGCGGATTAGCTGAGGGACGAGAAACAGCATACCGGGAGCCAGGAGTCTCTTTTGGCCGGTCCCCCTTCTGCGTATTCCCTCTATGCGACTCACTCCTCTTAGAAGTTAAGCGCCTCTGACCAGAAACAGACGAAACCCTATGAACGCGGGCATCACCTTGGGAAGATTTAGACGAACCTCCACCAGGCGGAGAAACATCAGGATCCCTACGCGGACTAGGCGGTGGAGTTTGATAAGAAACCCGCGGATGATCAGCCATGTCTGCGTAGTACACAAACAAGTTTCAGATTTCCGCGGATACAAAACGAAAATCAAAAAACCCAATGTCACCCAGTTCTTCATAATCATGAACCAGATGGAAAATAAGAACAAAACCTAAATAAAAAGAAGAAATATCAAATAGGGGCAACCATACACGAAGGACGATATCATTACTGTTTATAATGACGAACAGGGGCAATCATACACACATCTATATATATGTTCTTCATCAAAAACACATATAGCAGCAATAGAAAATGAATATATTTTTCAAAAGATAATCATACACAGTAGAACCACTTACCTATAAAGGAAAAATCAGGGTCGGAAAGAAAGCTTCGAGGAACAACTACAACAACAACAGCAGAAAAGCTCCGAGGGACGACAACAACAGCATCAACAAAGACAAAAACAACAACAGCAGCAGCAGCAACAATTAATAACAAGGAAACAAAAGCAGAGAACAAAAGTTCCGAGGAAAGAGAAGGAATGAAATTTATGACTAGAGAATTTTCATATTCCTTTTCATATATATATACAAAGAGAAATAAAACCGCCCCACTACCCAAGAAGAAGTTATTGCAAATAGTGGGGAACGTTCCCTAAAATCTAGGAAAATAATAAAGAGAAGATGAAGAGAGTAACACGTTTTCTCTTCCCACTTCGACTAACCGCCTAGTAGGATGAAAAAGGGAAAATTGTAGGTACACATTTCATTTTCCGCCACGTGTCCACAAAGACACACGTGGAGGACATGCGGCTGAGAACATCAAGATATGATATCACACGTGGACAACCAAGAGACGCGCCTTATCAAGATAGCGTCGCCACCCACCAGATCCAACGGTAGGGGATCGAGGAAGACGGAAACACTAGAAAACTGCGAAGCACTGAAGGATAACCCGAGATTCACTTTATCCTATCCCCAGAAAGATCTAAGATCTACGGCTGGGGATAGTCAGACTGACGCAGACAAGACAGGGGCAGAGGACAACTGCCTACCGCGGACAGACATCTCAACTACCCGCATTAAATACCCTCAAACATCATACGTGTCAGTCATCCTGTGGAGGAAGCGTATATAGCACTGAATATTCAAACGGAACACGCAGAGAAGACTAAGAACACGAAGACCTCTGCGTAAGCGACACAAGACACAAGAGGATAAGGTTATAACGGGCTTCAGAAGTGAATCCCATGTAACCACCCTATAAATACCCCTCTCTTCCAAGTGAAAAGGGAGGGGGAAAAACATTGAGAAGAGAAGAGGAGAGAGACAGAGAAATAGAGAAAGTGTAAGTGAGGTTCCTCCTGTTACGCAGGTTTATATTAGTCTCAAAGGCATTCGACTCTTTCGGTAATCCCCACCATATAATGAAAAACCCAATCTCGGAGACAGGGATCTGAGTGAGAATCATATAAGTTAATCGTTTCGTCTATGTTCATACATCCATACTTTATATATTCAATTCGTTACTTATAGCATATCATGTTCGTACATTTTATACTTCGTCCATTATTTATCTTATTGTATGAGCTAAGGACAATGATTGTAATTGATGAGACGAGGAAGAGTATTAGAACTCTGAGTCAAGGATTCGACATAACCAATCTGTTCCCTTCAGGCGCATCCTATTTATTGTATTGTCATGAGTCTGCGCGCATTGTTTGTGAATACTCAGATGACTTTGATCTGCGTGTTCACACTAGTCATAGCTTTTAATTTCCAACAATTCAACACTCTCAGATTCTTTTGCTGCAGTCGCAGATGATTGAACTTTGTACTCACCGGAATAGACGGGCTTGGGTAAAACACCCTTCTTACTGCGACCGCGAAATATACCACGACCATATGTAGATAATACAATGTCAAAGAATACCGAAAACTGTGACCAGCCGAACAAGAGAACCGGAATGGCAGCTAAGATAGAGACAGGAATGTACACCCAAGAAGCTTGTTTGCGAAGAATAATTACGAGGGTTGCTGCAAAAGTTTCCATCATGGTTGCTATAGAGATAAAGAGGGTGAAGAGACCAAGTATCAACTTCCTGGGTAAAGATATCAAGAAATCACGTTCCGCATAACGTGCTGTTAATAAGGAGAAGAACATCAAGATAGATATGCATGCAGCAAATAGCGAGATTGCGTCTGAAATTATGAAAACCTTGAAAGCCGTTGTGCTTGAAGATAATGGAACGCCTGTATTTTGGTCACTTCCCCCGGTAGTGTAAATGCTGCTGCGAACATCACTGTCGCGATAAGAGTCGTAACAAGCATACACGCTTGTGCTGTGTCTTTCATCCATTTTTCTCCTCTCTCGGCTAAATCCTTATGATGGAGCGAGAATAATGCTCCAGGTTTCAGTTTATCATTGTTTTTCATCTCTTTGAATCTTGGTGGAACGACTCTTTCAACCTCCTAAACATGAAGCATCGATAGAAATAAGATTAGCTTAATATGGGTTTTGCTTTTGTAATATCTTCCAATTTCATTACTTTCTTATTGATGTATTGGTTTTCTTAATAAAATTAGCCTTTTGAGTCAAAAATAAATAAATAATTATTTTTCTGATAGGTATATTCCTAGAAAATGAACTTTATTGTAATCGTTATATTTGGTTTACCTGCAGCATTGTAATTCCCTTTGCATTTGCAGAGCTGGACCATGGACTTTATCTAGCTGTAAGGTTGGACCCAAAAATCCAGCACAATGTAAAACGTTGTTTTGAAAGCTGTCTCTAACATCCATATTGTTTCTTTGACCCAGTTCACACAAGTATAGAAAGATGTTCTCTTGGCGAGACATTATAGCAATTTGAAATAAACCTCTTCCATTCTCATCTGTGTGACGTTCCAGATATGGGTTCTTATCAATTAGATTTTCAAATATCTCAATAATCCCATTAGTAGTCGATTGAAGAATTGCATTATATATGAGTTTTTCTTTGAGCAGAAGAGGGTTCAAGTTTAAAAGCCGGGAAGAAAGATTCTTGATAATTGCCATGCTTTGATGATGTTTCACCTTACTATCAAGCGGTTGTTTCACACCTGGCACACGACTTATATACATTAACATCCAATGCTTTGATATCTTTCCACATCGATTTAGTTGATAATAAAGATAGCAAAGCAGATGAAAGTTGATGGTAAGCTCCTGAAATACCTATTTCTTTGAGAGCTTTCAATTTTGTTCCATGAGGGTTAATTCCAGCTGTAATGAAAACCAAAAAATATAAATAAGATTTAGAGATGAGACACACCGCAAACCTGACAGGAGTGTTATTTTTGAGCGATTCTAGCTAGACTTGCCGCGATAATAACCAACTCATTAGGGAGACAGAGATCACTAACCCAATTGATACACGCATCTTCTGAAAACCCCGAAGTTGTTTCCACTTGGAAAGGCAGAAGGTTTTCCGGCCATTACAGTCAAAAGAGTCATTTCGTAAGCATCTTTATTAAGGGCACAGGATGACGGTTTATCGAGAAAATCCAAAACAATATCTGGAGATATAAAGATAAAATTGCCATTAAGTTAATCAATCTAATTTAGACAGTGAATAATTAATTGACCAAACTATGCAATGTAGATCTGAACTCTTACCAAATGCATCGATCCTTGCTGTAGATGTAATAAGAGTAGTAAAACATTTATCCCATTCAATACCTCCTTCCGGGTCGATTTCTCTATCCCATTCATAGCCTTTGTCTATTATGAGTGTCTTTGCGTACAGATAACGGAACGTCGTCTCGTTTCCGTTGATTGCAGCTATAGTAAGTGCATTGTAGCCTTCATCGTTGAGAGTTTCTAACAATTTTGGATTTATCTTTGCCATCATCTCGATGATTTCGATGTTATTACCTCCAACGGCAATTCCCATGGCAGTATTACCCTTATCCGTCCTTGCTGTTAACTGCTCGGGAGTCATTGATCCTAACAGCTCTTTAACAAAATCAACTTTACCTAACCGCACAGCGACATGAAGAGCTGTGAAACCATCATCTGTTATTGCCGCCGTCAGTGCTTCGGGAAAATGTCGAAAGAAGTTATGTGCCCCTGTCCACCATTCATTCGGGTCATGCACATGTTCCCTGAAATCATTGTTCTGGACGGCATGGAGTAGTCGCGAGTACATCATGTATCTATCTGTGGTCAGACAAATTTATACTAATTATTGTTGGAAAACGATTAATAAAAAAATAATTTTTTAAAGTTTTAATAAAAAATTATAATTTATTGTTTTATTTTGTGAATGAAACTTTTTAGTCCCACATCGTGGAGTTTCCAATTTTTAGTAGTTTTAATAAACTATATAAAGCTTTTAGTCCCACATCGGGGAGTTTTTCTTCTTAAGTTGTATTTGTCAATTATATAAAGAAATTCACTACTTTTGTAAAATCTATGGGAAAGGGGTTGCTCTATATTTTAGAGGGACCCCTAAGAGAAAATATTTTATAGCGGTTTTTAAGCATTCGCGATTTTCCTTAACGGTTTTTTCGGAGTTGCCAAGCTCAAGTTGAGCATCTACTACATATGCTAGTAGTAGGTGTATTAGGGTGTTTTATCCTGGAGATATCCGTCCTGTGAGGGCTATAGCATCACTCTTGAGTGTAGCCGGGCGCTAATGTCTTAAGGAAAGCGTGTTGAACACGTGACTCACTCTATTTTCCAAAGTTTTGCCTTGTTGCTGTTGCGGAGATACGGGGAGCTTGTTCGTTTCGTCAAAGCAATCACTTCCATTGTAAAGGAGCTAAGTATCAATAACTTTTGCTTATTTGATTTTTCTTTGTTTTTGATTATTGCACCCAACAATCTTAAGACATTAGTATTTGTAATAATCGAAAACGATTGATTGGTTTGTGAATCATGGATGTTAATTGTGGAGTGAAAAACAAAAACGAATTTCTGGTCAGCTGTAGAGTTTCAATTTTATCTTTTAATATAGAAGGAATTTAGATGAACCCTTTTGACACAACGTAGTAGACATCCTGATAGTTACCCGCGTAAAATTTCAGAATTTTTGGAGTTGTACAAGTATTTGTTTGATATTTTACAAAACAGAAAAACGTTTCTGAAAAATTCTGACGAGCAGAAAATTGTTGTTAACTAAATTAATTTTTGTGGGGGTAACCATGAGTTTTTTGAAACGCTGATTCAAACGAAGTTTGTATATATAGATGTTATCTTCAAAACTCATATTTTACTTTCTGATTTGGAAATGTGATTTGTTAATAAAGGTGTCATCTCCGAGGGACATGGCTAATAGCCGCATGTGGTTGGAAACAAATCTTCCAAAGATGGCAAAGGTGAGAACATCGAACGCAACTATAAGCATGGTCTTCATGATAAAGGTATATTTCGTAAACCTGAATCCAGAATTACTTTAGTTAAGGGTGAGTGTTATGTTTGTAAAATTCCTGGCCACGCGGCAGTAAATTGTAGACAACATAAAAACCTTAATAAGTAGAAAGTTAATGCTAATTTAGTTGAAATAAACTAGAACGAGTTTGGTGGCGTGATGTCGGAAGTTATTTTAATAACCAATGTGAGAGACCAGTAGGTGGACTCTGGAGCCACCAATAATGTTTGTTGAAACAGAGACCTGTTCACCTCCTATCATAGGATAGGGGATGTCGAGAAACTCTTATTGAGTAACTCATATGCAATAGAGGTTGCATAAAAGGAAAAGGTCGAGCAGAAGCTCATATCTGTAATATTCTCACATTGAATGAAGTTTTCATGTTCCGAGCATATGCGAAAATCTTGTATCTTGTTCTGTTGTAGATGGAAAAATATTTAAGATCTTAATTGAATCTGGAAAACTTGTTGTAACTAGGCAGTGATTTTTTAAGCAAGAGTTATAGGACTTTGGGTCTATATAAGCTTAACGGAAAAACTGATGATGTGAACGTAATTGATTCTTGTGATATATTTGTGTGATTGATTGTTTTACGTGGTAGACTTGGAACCGTAAACTTATAAGTCAATGCTTAACTGGCTAGCATAGGCTTCGTACCCAAATTTAGTTTGGATTTTGAACACAAAAGTGAAATCTGTGAAGAATCAAAATATGCTATAAAATCTTTTAGCACAAATGTTCAGAGTAATTATAAGCCTTTAAAATTAATTCAGTTAGGCCTAGTTGACATGAGTTCAACCCAAAATCACTGTGGTAAAAGATGGTTATAACTTCCGTAGATGATTGTACGAGGTACTATCTTGTATACTTGCTTAGGATAAGGATGACGCCTTAGAAGCCTTAAGATGTATAAACTTGAAGTTGGAAACCAATTAGAAGCCTTGAACATAACAACCGTATCCTTAAGGAGATGATAATTTCCATGTTGATTAGTTCAGGATTACCTGCGGCCTTGTGGGGGGAGGCAGTCCTCTTAACTAGTATATCCTGAATAAAGTACCCTTTTAAGAATCAGATGAAACTCCATATGGTTTATGGAACGGTAGATGACCTTCTTATGAATGTGTCAAAGTGTGGGGGCGTTTGACTAAGATTGTAATTCCTCTTCCTAAAAGAACTAGATTGAAACCAAAAATGTTGATTGTGTTTTCGTATAGGGTATATTGAGTATACTTTTACAAATAGATTTTTGGTTGTGTGTTCTGATTTTTTCTGACATTGGTGTGAATATTATTACGGAATCTAGGGATGCTGAGTTCTTTGAACATGTTTATTCTAAACCTGTACCTCATTAGAGATGTGTTGTTGATCCCCTAGATTTATTTTCAAATAGTCAGAACTTATTTTAAAGGAAGATGAAGTTGATGTTGAGCCTAAGAGAAGTAAAATAATTAGACTTGAGACTTCTTATGAAACCGACTTCATAACATGCCTAGCTTAGTCCGAGCCACAGACTTGTAAAGAAGCCTTGATATCTACTGAAACCCCATTCTCGTAAGAAGCTTCATTTAGTGAAATGGACTCAGTCCGTTGGAACCAGACTTGGGAGCTTGCTAGTTTACCTCCAGGTTGTAAGACCATGGGATGTAAATGAGTCTTTAAGAGGAAACGATAGGTAGATGAAACTGTGGAAAAATATTAAGCTAAGTTGGTAGCTAAAGGCTATAAACTAAAAGAAGGTGTAGATTTCCTTGATTCTAATTCAATTGTGACGGAAATTACTTCCGTTGAGATACTAATTGTTATTGCTGCCATAAAGAACGTAGAGATACATCAGATGGATGTTAAGACAGCTTTTTCTAAAACCGTGAATTAGGTAAAGAAATTTACATAGATCAACCTGAAGACTTTGTAGTGAAAGGTTGTGAATACAAAGTTTGTAATTTGAAAAATCTTTGTATGGTTTTCAAATAAGCACGTAAACAGTGACATGGAAAATTTAATCATGTGATAATGGATAGTGGATTTAAATTAATGAATCTGACAAGTATGTTACAAGTAACTTGTTAAGGATGTCTGTGTAATTGTATGCTTGTATGTTGATGATATGCTTGATACAAACATAGATGTGATCAATTCCACTAAAAACATGCACTGAATGAGAACATTGACTTGAAAGACTTGGGCCCTTTTGATGTAATCTTAGGGATGAGGATTAGAAGATAATCAAACATTTATAAGTCTTAGTCGTTCTCATTATGTTGAGTTGTGCTTAAGAGATACAATCAGTCTGATTGTAAACCTGCTTGTACTTCGTACGATTATTCTTGTAGTCTCAAGAAAAATAAGGGTAGTGGAGTATCTTACTTGAATACTCAAAAGTTATAGGATGTCTGATGAATTTAATGAACTGTAAGAGTCCAGACATTGCCTATATTGTGAGTAAGTTAAGTGGATATAATTGTAGTCCAGAGCAAGAGAATTCAGATGCACTGAGTAGAGTATTATGGTACCTAAAATACTCTTTTGATTTATGAAAGGTATCTTGTTGTCCTTGGGACTTTATGATGCAAACTGGATAGTTGACTCAGAGGAGTCTAAGTCTACGAGTGGATATGGTTTCACTCTAACATGTGGGTTTGTTGTTGGAAGATTTCCAAACAAACATATCGCTCAATTCATTATGGAATCTGAGAGTATTGCGTTAGATAAAGCATGAGAGGGGGCCGAGTGCCTAAGATGATTTTTAGAAGACATTCCTCTTTGGCATAGGCCTGTGCCAGCTATATCTATACATTGTGTTAGCCAAGCTATAATAGTTAAAGCTAAGAAATAACTAATCTCAATCGGCGTTATTTCCATTGATTGGATAAAGTCCAAGGAGAATATCGCGCAATCTTTGACGAAAGGTTTGTACAAAGAGATAGTTAAAAATGCATCGAGGGGGTTGGGGCTTAAGCTCATATATTAAACTTGCCATGAAGGATACTCAACCTTGCTGACTGGAGATCCCATGATCAAGGTTTCGAATGAGACAACTAATTTGTGGTGGGTAAAGGTAAACACTATCAGAGATTTTCATTCTCTGTCCCTTCCCTATGGTGTAGACGTGATAGTGTGACTGCATGTGGAGGATGACTTTTTTAAGTCTTAATGAGTTCTATAGTTTCAATTTAAGATTGAAGTGGGGTGTAGCAGTAACACTCTTTATGGAAACTCACCTATCTGAATGAGGAAGTGGGTCGCTTCCTGTGAGAATATGAGCTGATTCTCTAGAGCATTCTGAGAAACAGGATACGTCCAGGGCCAAAACGGACAAAACGGCACGAGCTTGGCAGCAATCTTGGAGATATCACCCGTGGTTGTTATCACGAATTACATCAAATGCTAGCAGTTCAAGACATAGTTCACTGTCTCTAGCAAGTAATTCTGGTAATATCTCACTAAGCAAAGGTTCAAGACCTCATGGACACCTCTGCCTAAAATGGTATTTCCTGCGTTTTTTATGTGATTTTCATTTTGATGGTTTTGGTATTACTGGAACTTAGGACCTAAAGGTCACTAAGGGTTCACTAGTTCATGCTTTTTCACTTTGGTGAAAGATACCTATAGTCTCACCATGTGAGAATTAAAGATGAAAGCTCTCAATACTATTATGATTTATGCAATCCATAGTATGACCCTGGGGTCAACACACTTTTGTGTGAGGGAGAGGACGTAGAAATGACTAGTATGATTTCAACACTTGCACGATCAGTCTGTTTGGATCGTGAGGTTGGGATGTTTATTTACCAAGATCTATCTGTGTTTTCATGTTTTATTGAGTTTTCATTCATGTGGGGGATTGTTGGAAAACGATTAATAAAAAAATAATTTTTTAAAGTTTTAATAAAAAATTATAATTTATTGTTTTATTTTGTGAATGAAACTTTTTAATCCCACATCGTGGAGTTTCCAATTTTTAGTAGTTTTAAGAAACTATATAAAGCTTTTAGTCCCACATCGGGGAGTTTTTCTTCTTAAGTTGTATTTGTCAATTATATAAAGAAATTCACTACTTTTGTAAAATTTATGGGAAAGGGTTCCTCTATATTTTAGAGGGACCCCTAAGGGAAAATATTTTATAACGGTTTTTAAGCATTCGCGATTTTCCTTAACGGTTTTTTCGGAGTTGCCAAGCTCAAGTTGAGCATCTACTACATATGCTAGTAGTAGGTGTATTAGGGTGTTTTATCCTGGAGATATCCGTCTTGTGAGGGCTATAGCATCACTCTTGAGTGTAGCCGGGCGCTAATGTCTTAAGGACAGCGTGTTGAACACGTGACTCACTCTATTTTCCAAAGTTTTGCCTTGTTGCTGTTGCTGAGATACGGGGAACTTATTCGTTTCGTCAAAGCAATCACTTCCATTATAAAGGAGCTAAGTATCAATAACTTTTGCTTATTTGATTTTTCTTTGTTTTTGATTATTGCACCCAACAATTATTACGGTAATAGTAAGGACATAATGCAACTATTTCTCTGCTAGATCATAACTTATGATCTTTAAACATAGATTTAGTCTGGCCTTTTGGTTCCATCCGATAGACCTCTCTCAAAGTCTTAACCACTTCTTCAGCGGTATTTTTGCGGAAAAGGAAAGGTAACATCTCTACTCCACATGCCTCTTTCAAGATTCTAGTTGCACAAGCGTTTGCGATTGCGACCACGTAATCAGGAGAATATTCGTCAAAATTATTGATCCCCATATAGTCGTCATAGGAATAAATAGGCATCCCAAGACAATGGCTTATAAATAATTCGCTGATATACTCTTCCCACTTGTCCAAATCAGTCCTTGTCAGATCCTTATCGGTTTCTGAAAATTTGCCTAACTTCGCTCTAGCTTCTGCTGCTTCTTTCACCCCACAACAATGCTTTTCATGCGGTCTGACTCCTAGTTAGTAAGTTCGCGAATGATTCGCGAATCATTCACGAATTTTTCCGTATCACGAATTTTACCGTCTTATTCGCGTGCGTTTGGAACTCCGAACCCAAGTCGCGTATTATGTGGCATTCCCGGATTATTCGCGAATCGTTCACGAATTTTACGTATCCCGAATGATACGTCCGCTTAATTCGCCATAAATTCTTTAGCTTTTACTTTTCAAAGACTCCACTTTTTGGGCTTTACTGCCTCCCGAACATACACGACCGAATATTAGACGTGTTGTAATTTTTATGAAACAAAAACGACTGAAGAGATTTGAAGGTGAAGGTGAGAGAGATCTCAAACTCACTAACCAAGCATCTAAACCACCATACGACGTCCTTTTGGATAACTAATGTTGTATATATTATTAATATCATCATATTGAGTTTATTTTTCCTTAAATAACTCACACATATGCATAAAAATTGGTCTATGACCTTATAAATACAAATTATTTGTTATATATAGATACCGAATTTTCAGAACCGAACTCACATTTATAAATCGAATTATACACGTACGTATACCGTTCCGAATTAATGACGAATCATGTCCCGTTGATCGAATTTTGGACCGAATCTGGATTTTACAAAACCGTATAATACTCGTACGTTTGCCGTTCCGTACGTGTTCCGAATCCCGAATTGCTAACTAGGGTCTGACTGATAGACAAACAGGTGAACAAAAAGTATCTCTCTGTGATTCAATCATTCAAAGGGAGGTTAACAGCAATTACATAGACATTTCATCCATAGCCAGGTCGATAGCATTATTATCCTTATACAGTGGTCTTTTTTTCCAAGTCTTTTTAAAGATTTTGTTCTCATTTGTGATTCACTAAATAAAAATCCAATGTTTGACCAGATAATTTTTAATGATCGATAACTGGTGGAAGAGGTCTGTGACTCCGAGGGTAAACTTATTCGCCAATGTAAAATTATAAAAAAATATCTACACCGTAAAAACTTCGATAAAATAATAGCATTAGAATTTAGGAATAAGACTATTATATTGAAGTACTAGTTCTTAATCCGTGCCATTTTCATCTGGATACTAAATCTAGTATTTTTATTAATTATTGAGTATTTGTCATTACAAAAGTGAAGGGAAAATCAATAGATATTTTCATGTACTCATGTTGAGATATATGTTTTAAAAACATTAATTAATCTTCAATTTTATTCTCACAATTAAATGGTTTTAATGTGACCGTTATTCTTTTTCTTAAGGAATGAATTTATTTTTTTTTAATGCCAAAAAACTGTTTTTTATTGAGTGGGTTAATGAAGATAATTAACATCTTAATAATGTCCTTCATTTACTCATATTTATTTCCTTGGATATTAAAAATAAAATCAGAATTTTTTTATGGAAAGAGTGTTAGGGGAGTTGTTGAACATTTTATTATGAGAGAGTTTTTCTTTTATGTTTTGGTGTTAAAAAGAACTTGGAGAGTCTTTGAAATTTTTTCTTTTATGACGTGAGTTTAGAAAAGAAAAGATTTTTAGTGAAAGAAAAATAAGTGTGTGAACATATCTTATTTTTCTAAATGAGTTTCTGAGAAAGAATGAAGTGTAGAAGTTTCACATCCTCTCACCGTGCAAGAGTGATTGTGAAAGAGATACTGATCTCGGATGTTTTATCCTGGGGACGAAGCGCCATTGAAGAACTTCTTGCACAATCTTGGGCAGAGCCGCGAAACGTCTTAAAGAAAGCGACCTAGTCCGTGACTCATCCATAACAATGTTTTGTTTGTTTTTTGTTTAATTATTTTGCAGGCATACTTCAGCAATTATTCCAACAATTTTAAGACGTTGATTCTGCTATACATTCGAAAGAAAAACGATTGCTGAAACGCGATAAGTATCATTGTTAATTTTGTTTATTGAATTATAATTTGTATAATTTTTCTTTGACAATTGAAAATGATGCTTGAAATTTTAGGTAACCTGATACCTAGAGTTAAATTTTATGTCTGATTTTGATGGATTAGGATTGTAACATGGATAATATTTTTATCATGAATATCTAACATAGAAAAATATTGTTGATGTGAAACGAATATTTTTAACATGTTATAGAGATGTATTTTTATCTCCTATATGGTAATTAATTGGGTCTAGAAATTTTAACCTGATATATTAGACATCATGAGGGTCATCCATGTCAAATTTCAGAATTTTTGTGTCCTAAAAATATTTTTAAAGTATTTTGGAAAACTGCACAACGTTGCTGAAAATTTCCGACGAGCAAAAATTTAGTCCTTGTTGAATTCGTTTCGATGATATTTTGGATTTGTGTATAATACGAAACTTGTAGATAAGGAACTTATCTTAAAAATCCACTTTGAAATTTTCCATTTGGATTTTTTATTTGAGAGATGTAGTGATTTTAAATTCGTTGTGTATGTTTTTCCAAAATATAAGACATATATGATACTTGAGATTAGAGATGTAAGAAATAACTTTAAAAATCATGTTTTGATTCTAGTATTTCGTACTCTTGTTTTGATAATGAAAAGGAAGATTATTGTTAGAAATCAAACTAGTGCACCACACATGTTTGATAAAATGCTTGATAGAGAGTTATAAATATATGATGTTATAACTATATAATTTCGAAACTTTATTTGACACTCAAGAGAAACTTGGAGTACTATAGTTTATTTGATTTTCAAGTAATTATGTAAATTCATACCTTACTTAATTTTAGTTACAAATACTCACATCTAAATGATTGTGACAGGTGAAAATTCACTTACTTGAGCAAATTTTTATTTTGCAATGAAATAAAAATTGCGGGAGATTAATAGATGTGTGGAGCAATGGGGTTAATGATTTCTATGTTGGTGTGCAAAGAATGGACAATGGTTTATAACCAATTGAGCTTTAACAACAATTGAGGTATGGTTTATGGACTATTTGTAGTTATTGTAGTGATCAAATAGTGGAATTGATTGTTCAATCTTAGAATAAATTTTAAGAAAACAATATATTGAGAATTATTGTATATGCCAATAAACATGTGACTCATATAAGTTTGGAACTTATGAGATAGAATTTGATATGAAACCAAAAACCGAAAGAATTAGAAACCTAGTCAAAACAAATGTGAATATCAACTCTCACTAAGAAATGAACATAATATTGATTATGAGATTATTTGCTATTCTTGCACGGCATTGCAAGAATATCAAATGTTATTAACAACGTTTTTCAAGCTTAGTTAATGTAATTGTGGATACGGTGAGAGGTTGGTATATATTGGTGTTTTACACCATGTTTGGTTTGATAGGTTATAGGTTCAAAAGTTGAATCGAATCGAATCGTTCGAAAAAAAGTGGTGTTGAGATACACTCACATCACTAGGATTTTCGGTATTGGTACGATCTCAAAGTTTACTTTGGGTAGAACAATCTTGTTAAAGATGTTGATACTTTTGAAATGAGCGCGAATCTAGTTTACGCATATGTTGTTATAAACAGAATGGAGATTAAAATTTTGTTGAATTTGATCATTGCACTACTACAAATAATATGTTATGGATACAATGTTTGAATATAATATCACAATTTTATCATAACATGAATTGAATTTTGAATATTTGAACATGCTTTTAAGAATTCAATGAGTTAGTGATGAATATGAGCATGTTATACTTTCTTATGAACTTGGTGAATTTTTTAGTAACATGTATGTAATAATCTTACCTAACTCATAAAAGCATGTACACTTTCAAATCTTACATAATTTGCAATGATACTGGATGAAATAAAATATTTGATAATTTTATAAAGATGCTTCAAGTAACTTGTCTTGATATCAATATGTTTTTTGAGTCGTGAATTAGGCGATATTGACTTTACAAAAATTGTTTGAATTTTTATCCTCTATATTGTGTAAAATGTTTTGGGTTTAAATCATTGGTTAATTAGTTTTCACAATTCTTGGAGTCTTTTGATATTGTTTAGAAATTATTGTTTGAGTCAAAAATTAGTGGGGGTTCCATAACCTTATGTTTTAACATATTTGACTTAAATTAGAGGAACTAGAAAAATGAAGGTGACAAGTAATTCACTAAGAATGAACCTAGAAAAACATATTTATAGTGAGACTAAAATTTAGTTATGAATATTTTGTTGCTTATAATTAGAAAGATAACTTCTAATAGAAATTAACTTCGTTCTTCATAAATTTATCCTTTGGATAAATAAATTCGTGAGTCTATTGTTTTTAGATAAGCATACAGAAATTGTTGACACTTGCATTGTTGTCACTAAATTAACTTACATACTTGTTTTGTTGATGTTGGTTCTGCGATGTATGATTTATTATAGTCATAATTAAAAATATATACTTTTGTGTAAGTTAAAAATGAGAATCTATGTAAACCAAGCTTGGAAAACTGTGTAGTTTCTACAATAAAAGAAATCACATAAGTTAGATAAGTTATCATTTATATTCTGAAAAAAACAACTTTAAAACAATTTATAAAATAAAAATTGTTTACTTGATTCATCCGAATGATTTCAGAATTAATGAAAGTGAAATGCACAATAATCTTTGTTTTGTATGCATAAGTGATTTGTTGAATTTGTGTTCTAACTTAAGGATGAAAATGAAATTGAGAACATTCTTAGTTTACTATTTCACATGAAAGACTTCAGTGAAGATGCGTATGTTTTTGAAATGAATTTTTCCTTTCTTTGAAAATATTTCATTTCAATGGAAATAGAAATTTAAAAGAGGTAGAAATATGTATAGTGTGACTGTAAACTAGTTTTCACTCATTTGGTTTAGTGTGAATGCTTTTGAGATTGTGTGTGCTTGCACTAGACATGAGTATGGTAGCTCAGTATATTATTTTGCTACGTGATTGACTATATATATATTTTTTGTAGTGAGGGTGTAATATATATTGCTTCCATAGTGGGGGTTTTATATTCTGATTTACCAATCCTAGAATGGAAAAAATTGGTAAAATATTGAGAAGGTTATGAGATATCTTACGCCTACAAATACACTATCTAAATGGTTACTGCAATCCTATAAGGATATTGCGAAGCTGATTGGACATCCTTTCAGTTGAATCCTTTAAGGGATGGAGCGATTCGATACTCTAATAGATAGAGGAACATATATATTAATCCAATGTGATAGTACCGCGACTATTACAAGAATTGAGAATGTAAAGACAACTAAAATAGTTGATATCATGAGAATGGATTATATAGTGTCTGAAAAGAGTTTTCATCAGTCCTTTGAAGAAAGGATTGATAAGAAGATGTGAATACATCTTAGGAATTAGGTTGATGCCCATTGAGATTGAGTTATCTATGATGGGTACCCAACCTAGAAATAGGTTCAAAGGGACTAGACGAAGTCATAGATAATATAAAAATGTGAGAATCGTGCTTTTGAAGAATTCATCCCACGACATGATATCCTGAAGCAAGTAGAGGTTGGGTTTAATTTTTAATTTTTAATTTCAAACTCTTAATGATGTTTATATCTATATGTAGAGTGGGGTACTTTCAAGAGTACTCTTGATAAACTCACCTATGTGAATGTGAAAGTGTGGCCGCTTTCTATGAGAATATGGGCAGTTCTCTAGATCATTCATTAAACTGGGATACAAGCACAAGGCCATAATGTGTTGGCTTTATACTTTACACTAGTATAGTCGTGTGTGTTAAGTAATCTTTTATCTCATAGAGTTCAAGACTTGTGTTCACTCTATGGTTAGATTTAAGAGAGCCTATTAACACTACATAAAGGTTCAAGTCGCGAGACACCTTTGCTTATGCACAATTCTATAATTTCTTGCTCAATATTTTGAAAAATATAAGTGGAGGATTGTTGAGATATATGTTTTAAAAACATTAATTAATTTCCAATTTTATATTCTCACAATTAAAGAGTTTTAATGTGACCATTATTATTTTTCTTAAGGAATGAATTTATTTTGTTTTAATGCCAAAAAACTGTTTTTTATTGAGTAGGTTAATGAAGATAATTAACATATTAATAATGTCCTTAATTTACTCATATTTATTTCCTTGGATATTAAAAATAAAATCATAATTTTTTTATGGAAAGAGTGTTAGAGGAGTTGTAGAACATTTTCTTATGAGAGAGTTTTTATTTTATGTTTTGGTGTTAAAAAGAACTTGGAGAGTCTTTGAAAATTTTTCTTTTATGATGTGAGTTTAGAAAAGAAAAGATTTTTAGTGAAAGAAAAATAAGTGTGTGAACATCTCTTATTTTTCTAAATGAGTTTCTGAGCAAGAATGAAGTGTAGAAGTTTCACATCCTCTCACCGTGCAAGAGTGATTGTGAAAGAGATACTGATTTCGGATGTTTTATCCTGGGACGACGCGCCATTGAAGAACTGCATGCACAATCTTGGGCAGAGCCGCGAAACGTCTTAAAGAAAGCGACCTAGTCCGCGACTCAGCCATAACAATGTTTTGTTTGTTTTTTGTTTAATTATTTTGCAGGCATACTTCTGCAATTGTTCCAACAACTCATATATGATTCCTTCCAGTATGTTTGTTAGTTTGACATTCTCACAAATAATGCCTCTTCCCGAGCCGTACCCTATCATAATTATTTTTCACATACCTTTCCACAAAAAACCAACGATATTTGATATGTTTTATATATTGTAAAGACAAAAAAAAATATTATCAATCAATTAAAACGGTATTTCCCTTCTGCATCTCCCTTATTTTAGTGACCGCGTAAAACAAAACGTCGAACTGTGTAGGTTAAAAAAATTTACATCACTCGAACTCATTCGTCCCATAAATAATTGTGTACGTATTAACAATGTCAAAATCCTTGTTGATTTTGTCCCCTTTAAAAATGCTCCAAAAATATTAAAACTCAGAATGGACTCTACAGTACATACTACATCGTATGTTTTTACAATCCAAATAACACAAATAAATACTAATTCTGAGCATATGTCCGTGTTAATTTTGGAAACTGGCCATCAGTTATTTTTGGGCAATTGGCCCGTGTTAATTTTGGAAACTGGCCGTATAAATTGTTGGAGTTGGCAACTGGACAAATCTGATTTTACGCAATCGGCCGTCCCTTATTTTGATATTGGAACCCTTGTCGAATTTTATGAGTATTATGGTGTGGGACATATGCTCATAGAATTCTGAGTTTGAGACTAATGAGATTTCTACAGTGTGCAGGATTTTTAGTGAACGAAAATTTTACTTGACTGGCGTATCCGAGAATCGGAGCATTCCAAGCGGGTCCTAACCCGACCCGCAGGAAGCAAAAATTCTATGGTCCGTCAAAGTTCCAAGTCATTATATTATAAAACGTTGAGCCATTTCAGATGGCAACACATTCGACTTAGAAAAGATATATCTTCAATTCTTTAAAACCCTCAGACAATCTACGACATTGATCTTCTAAATGTGAGGTTATTCGCTGCATAAAAATATATCCAATAGTCAAATGGTTAACCACTTGACCTAACGACAATAGACCATGCTATCCATCATTGTTGAACAAAAATAACGTTATGCTATTTAATAAGAAATACATGAGAGGATGCGAAATTATTCATTGGTACAATTGGGTCACCAATACTTAAGACTACAAAAACACCATCCACCATTTTTGTTGTTACTGAAATAGTTTCCATCACCATTCCAACCATACCACAACGTTTTTTCCTTTACGCCATCATGACCACCATTGTGATCCACTTAATAAATTTTGGCCATTTTAGATATTAGTTAATCGAATTATATTTAATATGATTATTTAATAAAAATATTTGTTAATAAAATAATTTATTTATTATCGTTTTTGATACAACGCCTGCTATGGAAAATTAATAGAATGGTTATTATGAAAGACAAATGAAAAATTAGTAATCTGTTAATTAAATTTTAGACGTTAGATAAATTTTTAATCATCAGTTATGAGAAGCACTTACAACCTTAGATTTATCTATTGAAAGAATAAAAATGACAATTGTCTATAATGAGTTAAAAAGATTATGTCAATTATAACCGGTTTTATTTTTTTATTGGCTTTATATAAAACTGATAATTGTTTTCATATTTTTTAATTATTATGTTTCTTAGGAAAATTACTAGGTTGACCGAAATATATGTCTCGAAAAAACCACCGAGTGAAACATGTAGTGGGACCTACTGAAAAAATCAACCACAACTTCCGTAATAATGTTATTTTTGTTCTAAAGACATACAATAAACATTTTCCCACTACAACGCTGAACCTACACTACCGCCACCAGAACGACTCATTACCACTACCTTTTCTACCACCATCACTATCGTCACTGGCTTCGTGCATCACCTCTCTCAAACACCACCCTGGTTATCCCTAATTTCTATTGATATAATTATTAATATATTTATTATTTATTTAATAAAAATATATTTAGAAAAATAGAATTGGTTAAAAAGAATTTTAAAAGTTATTATGTTTCTTAATTAACAAATTTATTAATTATTTAATGTAAATATATTTATTAAGATAATTATAAGACATTTATGATAAGAGATTAGTTAAGTATTTATTATAAGAAATTAATGATACAATAATAATGTAACCAACCACAACCACAGATTTAGCTTTCCCTAGGAGAAATCTGGACCACTCTTTAACTTGCCTAAGTTGTCCAAACTATGCTTTATAAGGGAGATATATATTAGTAAATTCTTGTAGAAAATAACTATATTCTCATCATAAAACCTTTTACCATGCTGACTAAAGATGAAAGCATATGTCCATATATACTTCAAGAAAACATACCAATCTCAGTTTATTGAAAATAAGAAATATTTTGTTAAAAACATAAAAAACCTATGGGATACTATGAATGATTTTTTTTTTTTTTTTGACACTTATGATAGCATTTTTTTCCAAATTTGAATTTTCAGTGCTTTAAAATCCACTTACTACTTACTACACTATTGAAGAGTCAATTTAAATGAAAATACCCAAATTTAAGTATTTAACTTTGTAAAAGAAAAAAAATCTCTAAAATTATGATATTTTCCTAAACAATTTATTTTTTAAATAAATTATTAAGTAAAATAAGACAAAGGAAATGGTACTTTAACAAGACTGAGTTCCACTAAACTAAGAGCTTCTCCAATGTTGTTGTATGTATTTCCTATGTGGCAACACAAACAAGACATTTTTATTCCAAATTTTCCTTAAGTTTAGGTGAAAAAAGTTGTTCATCTCCAATGGTATTGTTTGTGATCATTTTCTTATTAAATGTAAATTTTATGTTTAGTAATTTTAAGATTTTATTAGATCTAAAAAGGATTATTTGTTGTATTAGAATTAAGTTTAGTAAATAAAATATATTTTTAATTTAAAAAAGCTGACTAGGATGGAAGACAATGTCAAGGGGAATGTGGGAAACTAGACATTGCTCTTGACATTTTCTACCTGGAGTCATGCATACTTTGATTTATGACATCCGGATTGGAGAATGATTTTAGAGAAAATGGATGTGCATCCTAGGTGGATTTTGACATTTATCTCCACACACATGTCATTGGAGAAGCTCTAATGAAACAAAATCGATGATATTTTTTCACTTTTATATGTGAAGACTAATGTGACAGAAAAAAGGAACCAAACCTAAACAATTGCCTACGTAAACAGTTCTAGACATACGGAGATTTTTAGATATAAAACCTGACTATCACAAACTTTTGGTGTGTCCTACTCTCCACCTAAATAAATATTGTATTACACTATAATATTTTTCATAATTTTTATAAAAATACCATATAACTTGTAACTTTGTTCCCATTAAAAAGGTGGTATTTGTTTGATTTCTCAGTCAAGATGGTGTTCTACTTTCTCTCTCTTCTAAAGTATCCTGACTAAATTGGGGCATGTGCCCATTAATTTGGGCCTATGACTACATGATAAAAAAAATCAAAATTATTAGTTTATCCTCTATCAAATATTAATACTACTAATTTGTCCCCATCAAATTCTAATCATAAAATTAAAAACTAAAATCAAAATTTAAAACTAAAATCATAAAATTAAAAACTAAAACCAAAATCAAAATCATAAAACTAAACCATAAAATTATAAACTAAAAACTAAAATCAAAATCAAATTTATTTTCATCTCAACTTCAACTGATTCTTCTTCTTTTCTTCTCAAACCAATCCTATAAACTAGGTTTTAGTAACATAAAATCGCTCAAAAACTGAAAATTTGGAAATCAAATTTTTCCTGGTTTATCAGAATCGGTTAACGTTAATGTATATGTGATCCGATTGCAAATAGAAACGGTTTATGTTCATTCCCACAAAGACCGATTGTCCTTGATATGTTTTCTGGTTCGAGAAATTTGAACCAGAATCGGATTACATTAGCACTTATAAAAACCGATTGTTGATGTATAATGTTAGAATCAGATTTTATATGTGTGTCGAGTAAACCGGTTGTTGTTCTCAATTTTTCTGTATCTTTTTTTTGTTAGAATCGGATTACATGAGCACTTTTATAAACCGATTCCTGTTATGCAATGTCAATAATCGGTTTTTATATGTGCATTGTGTATACCGATTCTGGTTATACCCGAATTAAAAATGAGTAGTATGATTTTACACAATTTCAAAACGAGTATGATTTCATACTCAATCTCAAAATGAGTATATGAATTTAAATCAAACGAGTATGATTTAAATTATGTTTGATTTTTTTTTCTTTCCCATAATCGGTTTTTGTGTACATTTGTAAAAACCGATTCTGTTTTTTTTTTCATGATTTGAAAAATCAACCCAGAATCGGTTTAGAGCACGAACATATATCGATTCTGGTTTGATTTTTTCAAAAAAAAAATAAAAAAATCATGTTTTGATGAAGAATCAAGATTAGTTAATTTTTAGTTTAATTTGATTAAACATCAATTAATCACCCGATTAACGCTAATTAATCAAGGGGTAAATTAGCCATTTTTTAAAATAATTGGATAAGGGTGGTTTTTTTACTTTTCAGTGACCTTTTTTATCATGTAGTCGTAGGCCCAAATTAATGGGCATAGGCCCCAATTTAGTCGGGCTAAAATATGGGTATAAAGATGTAGTGGCCAGGAGGCCCAGGATGGGATAATATGGAAGATATCAAGTTTGTTTACTACTGTTGAAGGTATTGGTCTAACCTGCTGCAAATACTAAATTAGTAGCTGCTACTTGAGCTAACTTCTCCCACGCATTTTTGGCGCAATCCATGTATAAAATGTAACCTAACATATCTGGTCCGCATGCAAGCTTCATCGCATCAAGAGCTTCCTCGTCTTTCACATGGTCTGATATTACAGACTCCTCCGTAAAACCCCACAATCCTCGATTTTCCAAATAAGTTTGCATGTCTACTTTCCAATGTTGGTAATTGCCCTGTGCTATGTAATTGTAAATGAAGTCATTAGTTTCTGGATTTCGTCTGCGAACATTAGGGAAGCTTACTGTAAGAAGTCTATCGGCAGTTATGATTTCATTTGAATCCGGTATGAGCGGTAAATCTGTCATCTCACCATTATCTATCCCTGATCAAATCCATCCAAAATATAAAATGTCAGTGATCGATCATTGTTGAGATTATTAGTCCCACATTATCCAGGCATCTAAGATCTTGCGATTTATATAATCTCTTAGGGCCTCTCCACTCATTGCCAATTGGTTTTGAGTTGGATGCCCGTATTCTAACATGGTATTTTCGTGCTAGGTTTTATCTCCCACAAACTTTCCTTCACAACATTGTAACAGCCTCAGTTGCTTCAATCTACTGAGAAACTTTTCCTCACCTGTCGAAAACAGTTTTTCTTCACAGCATCGGCATCAGCAAAGCACCAGTTGTCGTGACAGCCAATACTCCTACGCCGGCAGCAATCGTTCTTTTTCTCTCTTCACAAGCTTCAATGGGAGACGTCACTGATCCATCACCAACCAACAGCACCACTGGTATTGTTGATTCTAATCCTCACCTTCATCCATCTAGTCCATATTATGTTCATCCAGCAGACAGTCCTACAACTATTCTCTATCAACCGGTTCTCACAAGTGAAAACTATGCCATTTGGGTTCGCGGTTTTCGTAAGGCTTTGAGTGCTAAAGCCAAACTTGGCTACATTGATGGCACCATTGTTAAGCCAGAAGTTCCAGCTGATATACCTTACTGGCAACGCTGTGATGATCTTGTTGGCAGTTGGATTTGCAACTCCTATGAACCAGAGATTGGTCGTAGTGTGATGTATTTCGACACTGCTCATGAGATGTGGATGTACTTGAAGAGTCGTTTTGCTCAGTCCAATGCCACAAAATTGTATGCCATCAAGCAATCGATTTCCACCTTGAAACAGGAGCATAACTCTGTTGCTCAATGCTACACCCAGCTCAAAACTCTTTGGGATCAATTGGATTCTTTTCGACCTCCAACACCTTGTATTTGTTATGCTGGTAAGTCTATTATTGAACAACATAATCAAGATCGTGCTATGGAGTTTTTACAGGGGCTTCAAGATCGTTTCTCTGCCTTGCCAAGCTAACTCCTAGTCACTGAACCGTTACCATCGGCTGCCAAACTGTACAATCTCGTACGCCGGGAAGAAGAGCAGCAAGGAATCAACTCCGCTGCTGTTCCAATAGTTGAATCTGCTGCTTTAGCTGCTTCTCACACAGACGCCAGATCACAGCGTCCTTCCTCGCAATTCCGTCCAGTTCCTGGAAACAGCTCCTATGGCAACAAACGACCCCGACCCTTTTGTAATCACTGTAACCGGCATGGTCACACACGACTGGTCTGTTGGAAGCTACACGGATATCCTAATGACTCTTCAAAGGCCGCTGCTCACAATGCTACTCACAATGATTTAGCCACAGTTGCTACACCTGCCCAGCTTTCCACGGCTCCGTCGATCACTGCTGAGCAATACGCTCAGCTCCTGAACCTGCTCAATCCGAACAGCAATAGTGCTGTGTCTCCTCTAGCGGCAAACTGCGCAGGTACGTTTTCTCCTTCCCTGTTGTCTTCTTTGCCACACGTATTTGCTTGTTCTTTGTCTACTTGGATTGTAGACAGTGGTGCTACGCACCATATATGCTATTCTATATCGTCGTTCACCACTTATGCGGTGGTTGATAAACCAATTGACGTACAATTACCAGATGGATCGTTTACATCTGTGAGCCATATTGGCAATATTGATTTATCACCTACAATCAAATTAATTGATGTTCTTCATGTTCCCAGTTTTAAATTCAATCTCATATCGGTTAGTCAACTAACCAAAACAACCAAGTGTTGTATTAAATTTTCTCATGATTCATGTGTCTTCCAGGACCTTCAAACGAACAAGGAGATTGGATGGAGTAGGCGCATTGCGGGCCTATATCATTTTAGCTTCCGTCCTTATGTTTTTTCTTTTATTGCCGTTTAGGCCAATGGATATGTGGCATTGCCGTTTAGGCCATCCCAGCGAGGATTGTTTTCGTTTATTATCTCGTACTTTTAATTGCATTGACTCCAAGAGTACTCACTCTTGTATTGTATGTCCCTTGGCTAAACAAACAAGGTTACCATTTAATAAAAGTACTTCTTCATCTTCTTATGCTTTCCAGCTAATTCATGCTGATATTTGGGGACCATTTTCCGTAGCATCCTGTACGGGTGCCAGATACTTTCTCACTTTAGTTGATGATTACACTCGATGCACTTGGGTTTATCTCATGGTTGTAAAATCAGAAATCCTAACGTGTTTACATTTTTTTTTCCAATATGGTATCACAGCAGGCTATTTGCGATGAGTCATTTGACCGCGCCTTTACTCCGCGTCACCCGATTTGATTGTCCACGTGTTAGACCCAACGAGGCTACACGTGAGGGGTCGTGTTGAGATTATTAGTCCCAAATTATCCAGGCATCTAAGATCTTGCGGTTTATATAATCTCTTAGGGCCTCTCCACTCATTGCCAATTGGTTTTGAGTTGGAAGCCCGTATTCTAACAATCATGTCATTTTAGGGTAGAACACAACATAGTACCAAAGGCACCAAGAGGGCATGCTAACTAAGCCAATAAATACATAAAATTCTCATCTTTAGGTATTCACGGTCAGCGATTCTACGTTGACAACAGATTCTACCGGGTTTAATCATGTGTGGGAATCAAAGGGCTGTCGAGAATGACTCTAGCAGTAGGATAGGGATGAGTCAAAATGATACCCACCATTCGTCTCACACGGTATTAAACCCGGGCCAGGAGAACCCCGGTGCATAAATCATTTCCTGATCTAACCTTTTTTTCTTTCTTTTGTAGAAGTGGTACCTCCTCCTAGCTCGTCTGCTAACTTGAACCAAGCTTCACGAGCATGATCTGCTTCGTAAATGTGCTCGAACATTTCTTTCCCACATGAGATTCGAATGGTTGCCAAGGCATTATGATTTTTTATCCTGTAAGTGCGTGATCCAATTGGTTCACTTCCATCCACAACGACCCAAAGATATTTACTCAACAGTACGTTTTTCATATAGTTTTTCCATTTTCCATAATTTCGCTTTGTCAAAACTTTATCAACTTCTGGAACTTCATCTGCTTTTGCTCTTGATGCTATTGCTATCTCCATCATATTGTAATACCTCTCTGGAAAAAAACCGATATGATTTAAACTCAGTCAAATTGTGATCGAGATTTGTGGACTTATAGTTTACTGAGAAAATTGAATGGTGAATTGGTAATAGCATCCTCAATGGTGTTCAAATATGTATCGTAAGTGGAGTAAAATAGAAAAACAAATTTTATTAGCAGGGTCATCAAATATTTTAGATGCTGTATCTTTTTTGTTTTGTTTTAACCATCTGGTCCATCTCCAACAGAATATTGATATCGATATAATTGATTTTCTTTTACAGGGATAAATTCACCCGAAAAATAAAGTTTGAAATTTAATGATACGACGAGGGTTTAGATGAGAGTCACTAAAATAGATACCCTCAATCGAACTCCACTTGCCAAATCAGCTTCGCCTTTAGCTATACAACTACAATAGGAGAGATTTTTCGAAGCATATTCCCAACAGATAGTTATATAGGCAGAATTTTTAAATATCTTAATTAAGAAAAACATCCAAGTTCCTTAACATATTCCTAATAACTAAGTAGACTCATCAAACTAAGTTTGATGATATTGATGCATCATAAAAATAAGGGTGTATGTACATGTGAGAAGTCATTTTGCCATTGTAGTTCTGCCTGTATATATATATATATATATATATATATATATATATATATATATGATATATCTAGTCAAATCAACCCGGCTTATATACCTTGGACGGAAAGAGTAGTAAAATAAATTATGATGGTGATTTATGTCAGTAAATAAAGAAACTATTAATGATTCAATCACGATTTACTAGTCTGGACTCTGGAGAAAAGAAAAGAAAAACCGGATACTAAGATCTCTTCCGATCTGACCTTTTTCTTCTGTTGCGGCATCTACTGCTTCTTTTAACCATTCCCAAGCTTCCGCAAAATACTCGGCATACAAAATATGTTGTAACATCTCTTCACTACACGACAGTTTTATCTCTTTAAGAACTTTCTTGTCTATCTCAAGATCAAGCGAATACCTTGGACCCGGATACAGATATCCCCATACTCGTTTGAATTTTGATCCACCATCTATCTGTTTAGTTTCTATATAAGATTTCCAACTGTTGTAATTGGTAGATGTAAGAAGTACAGGGTCTGCTACTGCCTCCTCCATCTCAAAAGACGATTCCTTCCAAATAAAATGAACAATATATAATCAGTAATTAAATATAGATATATATGCGGTGATGAATTATTAGTTAGAAACTGAAAACATTTCATCATATAATTACGTACCGAGCTATCAGACGTTACTGACATGAAGAATGAGACTAGCGAGTATCGATTCTCCTCCTGCTTCCCAAAATGTTTGACACAACTATAAACCGATGACTTTAGACTTATAGATTTTGAAGTCGGCCTCAAAATGATTTCAAGCTGATTTAAATGAAATCAAACATTAATGAACTATATAGAGAAACAAAATAGCATTGTTTTGTTAGAAGGTGGGGATCATGATATAAGCAACGCGATGCAATGAAGAGTCACGAATTTGGACTTTTTCATGGTTAGGTTTGAGTAATCGGTTTTTTTTTTGTTTGGAGATTATGGTATTAGCTAGGTTTGAGTAATTTTTTATTTTTTTTTATTTTGTTTTGTTTTGTTTCGGAGATTATGGTAATAGCAATGTGGTGGCAGTTGGATAGCAAATTGAATTTTCCCTCTCAAAACAACTACAAAATAATTGGTTAGGTTTGAGTAATGATTTTTAATTAATCATTTTATAATAAAACATATTACCAAGGTAGCTGGGTGCACTTGATTTAGAAGTAATACCTAACAGTCTGTTCATGAGCAAGACCCAGCTTTGCATTGCGCAGAATCAACGGAAAAGTCTAAACAAATACTATAGAGGAAGGAAGGGAAAAAAAGTAGATAATTAATAGGGGGAAGCTACTTTTATTAAAGGGAAAGCTGACTTCCATTTAGATTATTTGACTATGAATCAACCTTGAGTGGATTTAAAATATGCTTTCCCCCTAGTGCAAAAGATTGGGTATCATTAACAAGGGATTAACAAACCCTAGCTAACATCCAAATATTTAGATTAAAAAAGTGCAAATATATACACCCATGTTTGTTACCTGCAAAGATGTGTTACATTTTGAAGATCCTTCATGGTTATGATCTGTGGAGTGCCAGCAACCAAGGGATCATGGAGCAAATCCGAGGATTGCTCGTCAGTTTAAATGCATATAGTATGCAGACCAGAGGAAATCAAAAATATTAATTGGTTCCGACTTTTTTTTTCTTTCAATCGATTCTGAACTTCCATTACACCAAACGAGGATCAAATACTTTATTTAAAAATAGAGAGAGCCAAGTATGACTACTGTGTTGATTGGTTAAGCATTATTTAAAAATACAGTGGCCACTGTTGGTAGTTTTTTAGGAGATTAATTGCTTATATTCACCAATTGTACATAATGGCTACTGTTTTGCAATTCATTAACAACTAGATAGTCGATGAATACATTCAGAGGTCGCAACACTCTTTTAGTTTTGTTTCAAAAAAAAACAAACACTCCTTTAGTTTGTCCCATCACTGGAGTAGTTTTGATGTGAACAGAACCATACATATTCAGGAAGTTAAGCTCAAGAAGAAAAAGAAAATTGATACGGGAAAGCTTATTATCAGATCCACCCCATATTGACCGGAAGTCAAATATCATAAACTAAGTTAGCTTTTCCTCTAGTAAAAGTGGCTTTCCCCATATCAATTATCAAAAACTAAACCAAAAAACAATTTTTCAGAACAAGATCCAATTCTACGCCACCTTCGTTATCAACATCTGACTTTCTTATAGGATAAGTTCTAGTATAAACTGGCATATTAGGTAGTATGGTATCATCGTCAATACATTACTACTACTTGTTAGTGGGGTTATTTAACCGTTTGCATGGTTTTTAAAAGCGTACGCTTCGCTTCAAATTTCAGCATTTCGCTCCGAAGTGGTCATGTGAAGCGCATCTTTTATGAAGCGTACGCTTCACGCTTCAGAGCGTACGCTTCACTTCAAATTTCATCATTTCGCTTTGAAGCGGTCATGTGAAGCACATCTTTCATGAATCTTTAAAAATTTTGCCTAATTTTTAAAGCTTTTAAAAGAAAAATATGAATGTTTTAAAGGGGAATTGAATACCCCACATCCCACTCATCTGGAGTAGGTTGAACTGGTGTACACACACTTTGCTGTTGATAAAAATTAGACTTATATAAAACTTATATAGATATTATCTTCCTAATAAATTTATAATTATTAGTTACGACTAATTTATTTATAAGAAAACATTCGCTTCAAACATCAAACATGAAGCGACGCTTCACGCTTCTACATACACATCGCTTCCTAAAAATGAAAAACGCTTCACGCTTTCAATACCTTTACCGTTTGTATCCAGCAAATGTCCAACATCTAGAAAAAGTACCTAAGAATTATTATTATTTTATTTTTTTTGATACCTAAGAATCCAAATATTAAAAGACAATATCTGGACTTAACGTTGACCGTCTAAGTGAACTAATATTTGTTTTGTTGAATTTTTTTATTAATAAAATAATTAATTTATAAATTTACCCCTAAAATTTAACTTTCCTATTCGTTCCGTAGTGCCAGAACCATTCTTTCACCGTTTAACCGAATCCATACCCCAAACTCAATAATAAAATCTTGTAAGACGACTACAATTTGGGTTTCCTGAAATTACATCAACAAAAAACTCTAATTTTACTTTTTCATTTTGAGTATAATTCCATGGCAGCGTAATGGTGATGATTTTGATGGTGAAGAAGATGACTGATTATGAAGATAAAGATTTAAGAGGAAGTCGTAAGAAACATAAAAGAAATGATGAATATTAAGATTATGATTATGATGATAAAAGCCAGAAAAAATATTAATCTGGTTTTTAGTTTCTTTAAATCAATCCAAATCTCAAAACCTAGCCTAAAATATCCATCTTGAACCAAAATCAACATCAAAAAACAAAAGATAAGCTTATAACTTCTTTCCTATTAATCTCCATAAATTTTTATTGAATTCATATCTTGAATATCTTGATAATAAATTTAGTTTACCTACCGTTGAATCTTTTGAAGTTGAATTCATTTCCTGGAATGGAAACGATGGATTAACTTACGACTGTTATGGATACGCACAAATAAAATTCAGAGTGTTATAAAAAAAGACGGATGAAGACATCAAATATCTAAATCACATATAAAAGATTTCAAAAGAAAAAACTACTCTTAGGATCAACACAAAGATCTCAAAAAAGATGATAAATAAAAAGAAGAACTGAATCAACTAACACAGAGATTTAGAATCAACATATTTGAATCATATGATAGAAATAATTATTTGAATCAAGCTTCAAAACACCATAAACTGAAACGTATACAGTGTCCAAGAAAGTACGCATTCTATATAATCATAATATTAAAGAAATCAATTACTCTATCAATTTTTAACCATGAAAAACTTTCAGCGTGTATGAATAAATCAAAGATCGGCATTTTCATATCATGCATCTTAAAAAATAAAAATAATAAAAATAATCAAAAGAGTTGCATGAAAATTAAACCCTAATAAAAAACAAAATCAAAATCAAGATCAAAAATAGAAAATCAAAAGATCTAACAAAAATCAAAAACACAAAATCGAAAATAAAAACACAAAATCAAAATAAAAAAACAAACAAAGATAAACGATCAAAATCTGATGAAGAAAGAGTTAATCCTCCAAATTCGCCTTCAAAATCTCTCTTTCTCAATCTCTCGTGATTCAATGGAGATTACTAACTAGGATCCTGCCTAACACCTGATTGCTCATAGACGGTGATGGAAACTGGATGCATAGTCCATATTCCAACCTCCGAAGCTTTGACATATGGAACCATAAAGTTTGGTTGTTTGCTCTTGTAAGGCCTATACCTATGGGTATGGCAAAGACCAAAACTTTCATATTAGCACCCATTATGGGTATGCCAAAGTGCCAAACATATATGCCTATATGTTAAATATATATAACATATATCCATACACGACAGACTTTCCGGCGAGCGATAGAGTGTCCATCTAGCGATGAAGACTTCATCGAGCGATTATTTTCTTTTAATTTTTTTTTCTGATACTAAAAGGAAATTTATTGATAAAAAACTCAGGAGTTACAGAGTGTCATCCTTGACCAGAGTTGTTAAAAATTCTGGGAAGTTATCTAAAAATTGAAAATTTGTTGGTTCTACTCTAGCTTTTTTATCTAGCTCATGGGCTACATTGTTTCCTAGTCTGTTAACAGACTTACAAAACCAGAACTTGTTGTTTCTAAATTTATTCTTAATAACTTGGAGAAGATTTTGCTTGTACCAATGAACTTGTAGTTCTTCACCGGTTAATGATTTTACTTTTGCTTCACATTCCAGCTCAAAAATGATTCTTGTTATTTCCAGTTCCTCCATCCAATCCACTGCTAGTTCCATTGCTTTGCATTCAAAATACCCAGACCCGTATTCTTCTCTCACTACCTCATTAAAGCTTTTCCCTTTAGCTCCTAGGCAGTCCCGTGCACAATTACGAATAATTAGTCCACCACTTCCTTTTTTAGTTTGAAATGTATAGGAACCATCAATATTGATTTTCACAAACTCCTTTTCTGGAGGTCTCCAAATCCTGTTCTGAAGAACATTATTGACAGAAATACTTTTAACAGTAGATAGATTAGTACATTGAAGAAGCAAATGATTAATTCTAGCAATAGTAGTTTGCAAGTTAGGTTTTTTATTCTGAAATATGACCAAGAATCTATCCTTCCAGATATGCCAGGCAATACTCATAAACCTACAAACAAGAGTTTCCATACTTAAGCATAAAGCATAAATGTTAGCATCTAAAGAGTAGAAGCAACTTACAGCCTAGTGTTCAAAATTAACATACTACTCAATGATGGTCTCAATATTAATGTTCACAGAAAACCCGATTTCTCTAGAATAGCTGCACTCCATGAATAGGTGATTCATGCTTTCATCAGTTTCCCTACAGAAACAACAATGAGTTTCTATGCCAGATTTATATCTGGCAATCCTAGTTCTTACTGAAACTATTCTTTTGATACATTTCCACACAAAAAGCTGGACTCTATGTGGAATTTTTATTTTCCACAAATGCTTCCCTCACCAATTGGAATGGAACTACGGGCAACAATAGAATTCACTCCAGTAGAACAAATGGTATTATAAGCACTCTTGACTCAAAAATTTCATCTTATATTTGGTGACTAAATCAAAGTGTCCTCATTTATAGTAGGGATTCTCATACTTAAGATTAAGTTGCCACAATAATGAGAAAAGAGAGCATTTACAATATATGTATTCCATATTTGCATTGTCTAGAACCTGACAAGAACAAGTCACAAATAAGAGTAAAATTTTTATAACTAGAAGATCCAATAACATGTGGCCTATTAAGTCCTATAACCCAACAATCTAGCCAAATATTAATTTTGGTATCACTTTTGCCATCTAGAGTATTTTTGAACAACTTTAAGGCCAGAGTAAATGCTTCTCCATAACCATGAACAATCATCTTTAAGTTAATATAGGTGAAGTAAACTACCATTCCTAGAATATTTATCTTTGAGAACCTTATAACAAAGAAAGTCCTCATCATTGCAGGTTTTCCAGGCAACCTTATATAATAAAGAATTATTTAGATTTTCTAGATTTCTAAAACCTAAACCACCAAGAGCTTTAGGTATATATTTGAAGTTTATCCCATCCTATAAAGTAAATACCTCTACTGCTGCCATCCTTTCCTCACCATAATTGTCTCTAAATAGAGTCTAATTAGGTAATCATATTCTTAGGCATTTTAAAAACACTCATATGATGACTAGTAAGGGCATTAAGCACATGCTTAACCATGGTGGATCTAGCATCATGGTTCATGTTATTTCCTTTCCAAGGCATTAATATATAATTAAAGCTTTGGATAATATGTTTGAAAGCCTTGTTTTTATCTCTACCTAGCGATAATCTCTTTTTATCCAGTGATAAAAACTTTATCTCCAAGTAATTTTATCTATATTATAAGAAAACATTACCTCTGTCTCGGGATAGATCCACCGTCCAAAAGGGGTGGGACAAATACGGACGTCCATAAACATCTAATCGGCTAACCCGTATTTCCTAATATAATTAGGTTTACTAATATAACTTTATCGTTGGATGAATATCATCTTCCTAATATCATGACTAACAAAATATTATCCTAGCACTAACGAGAAGATGAAAACGTGAAGCATTATAAAAAGTTCAACAAAACATGGAGCTGAATCAATCCGTGGTAATCCAACTAAGTTGTTATCGTTGTTAACCGGACGTCCGTAGGAATCTATGTCGTAACCCGACCAAAATTAACCTTAAGTAACAACTAACCGCGGCTAACATGTGTTACTATCTGTTGAGAATGGTTTTGTTCGGAAAACCAAACACTTCTGGCTAAAACAACAAGCGTCATGACCTTTGTTCTGAGAAATTTCTGGTGCTAAGTAATATCGTTCCACACATCGTATGTCTATTCATACTTGATTCTATAGACCATCCAAAGTTCAAAAATATCAATCAACCGACCATGCAATAAAGGAAAGATACTGATATATGAGTCGCGCAATATATCAACTGACAACGTTAGAAAATGAATAATTTGTGGAACCAAAAGAAAGAAAAAGAGGACAAATTTAACGTAAGCCGTATCCTTGGTGGACGGCATAAATAGATTTTGATTTATACTTTCCCGGTTTTTCTTATAAATCATGAACCTAAATACTAACTCCGATGAAAAGTTTTAAAAATATATTAAAACATTATTGATTCGTAATAAAAAAAGATTTCTAAATTCCATTTATAGTAACTCTAAGAATTTTCTTAGCTATCATCATGGATTACTTTTGTTAATGTATTTTTTTTTTTTTGGAACGAATGACTATATATAAACATTCATATATATACTTTTTTAATGAGAAATACTTCTAAAATTTACAATAGTTACGGTTTCATGTAAACCATGATATGCCTTGATAATTCTTCACAAAAGCCTAACAAATAGCCACCAAGACAGCGTGGTTATCCACTTTATCAGATCATGCAGTGTTTGGTATACTTACCAAATCAATAAACTTCACATCCAATATTTATCCAGAAAGATACTCATAAATGGAGTAATCGTAGACGTAAAGTATATACTTCCGAAATTTCCATGAGTTAACCATCGCAACTAAAGGGTTCACCAACACCAACAGTAATAGAAATGGTTGTATCTCTAAGAGCTGAACTTCTCAAAAGAAACAGTGTCTCAAAGTGTGAGAACCAACTCATTTCTGTAATTAGGCTCATCGATTTACAACAACTTACAAAAATAATTCATACATAAGTTAAAAACGTATTGATATGGTTTTAAAGACTAAAATTGTAAAGACTCACAATGTTAATTGAATAAGAACTTAGTTAACGTTAAGTTTCCAGACATATATAGAAAAAGAATAAAAACAAGCTTCAAATTGAATTTTAAACGGCTATAATCAAACATATAAAAAGGAATAGAGTTATAGAGGAGTGTATTTCCTAATTAATCGTGTTAGGTGAACAGCTTGGTAACAACTGAATACCAGCTGATCCCACATGGCACCCGATGTGGAAGACTGGGGTGATAACTCCTCCGAACCACGTCATCAAAAATAAATTTGTATTGGAAGAGGTTTTTACTTTTTTTTCCCCTCGAATCAATTAACCATGGCTAAATCTTCACAGAGTATATTTTATTTCCCTAATTTTGTATCTTATTCTCGATCAAATTAAGAAGCCAGATCTTATATCGGAAGACATAACATAATTTGAAATTCCAGTTCAATCAAAGATACTCATTGATTCTTTTTCAAAGATTAGAAACTCCTTTATATTGTGCTTCCCATCACTAAAAATTTAGCCAAAGAGTAGCTTCTCACTGTTTATTTTTGATTCTCTAATTTCGAATGTTATTCATTGATTTGGAAGCCAGACCTATAATCAGATATTCATCTTCTTCAACGAGTAGTTTTCCCATTCCTTAAACATACATCCTAATTTATGTCATTAAGTTTTAATACTGCGATAAATACGATGGGAATCAAGTATAATTAAGTTTTTATCAACTGAAATTGAGAAATTAAGAACAAAATCCACGGATTAAAGGTTAAGAACAAAAATTTCTCCAATTTTTCATGTGAAACTTCATACTTAGGTAAAAAATCATCACCATAGAAGAAAGGGAGAGGCAATACCGTTAGAGCATTGCTCGGTCAACCTCGCATGCGTTGCTATCTCAAGCATGTTTGTCAATGTTAGTGATCAAAACTCTAAGTCTTGATTTCTAGTCTATTATAGCTAAGTCTCGGACTAAGATATAAAGTGTAGTTGAGCTCAAGGACTTCATGGCAATTCATCATACAAGCAGAAGAACTACTCAAGGAACCGGTGGAACTTCTCGACAAAAAGGTATGTGAAGACTTGAACTTATCTATCACTCAAAAGTCTATCTACTCTATCTCCTACTCTTTGAGACAATAAGTCGTATGCTATATATATAGACTTGGATTATACACATTTGGTATTTCGAGCCGAGTATACCTCGCCTATCTATATCTCAAAATATGTGTTGGTAAGATTTTCTCTTCCATCTAGTTTATCTTTACCTAGTGACGAAAGTCATGATATGTTTCAATCACTTTGAAAATTGCTTTGACGAGAAATGGTGTAACAACTACATAACGTCCTCTAAGAATGTTTCAATGATTGAAATGAGAGTTTAGATTACATAACCAATGATGGACATAAGCATTGTTGTGGAAACACATTTATGTATAAGTCATATTCCTTGAACCAAAGTTTGTGAACTTTGTTGATCAAGAGAAACTGAAAGAATGGCTTGTTGCCAAGTCCGCGAACTGCCGAACTTCTCATCCCGAGAAATTCTGCTGGAGTTGACAAACTAGTTGCATGAGTACCAGTCCGCGAACCGGCGGAAGGTCTTTTGCCGAGATTTCCTGCTGGAGTTTGTAAACTCTTCCCGGTTGCTTAAGTCCGCGAACCTAGTCTGCGAACTTAAGAAGGTTATATATCTGATGATGATTTCTGAACTTAAACTTAAAAAGACTAAGGAATGCAGTTTGCAAACCGTGGATATAAAAGTTCATGAACCGATTCAAGTGAATCAAATCATCTTTGCTTCAATTGTGTCTTGTGTAGTACATAATATTTCCTTGCACTTGAACAACTATCTAACTAGTTCATTTGAAGTCATTTGAACTAGTTATGGTAAAAAAGAACATGGTTGATATGAGATGCTCATATGGCTAACCTTTTGGTTAACTATTATTGAACCAACAAGTGCATATGTTTGGGTACGGTTAACAAACCTAGAAGCGTGCATTGTCAAGTGTGTGTAACAAGCTAAGTTTTCGATTTAACGGTTGATAAATATTAGCTTGAATGTAAATCAGGTTTTCATCTAATGGTGAATATTGAATTCTTTGTTACTAAGCTAACATTGATTGCAAACCCTGATTTGAAAGACTATATAAAGGAGACATCTAGTATTGTGCAAAACCAATCCCCACACCTTACGTGTGATACTAGTTTGCGTACTAGAGTCAATTTTCCTTTAACCTTTGGTTTTCTTCTTCTAAAACCAGGTTAACGACTTAAAGACTTCATTGAGATTGTGAAGCCAGACCGATACTACTTTTATCGTAGTTGTGTGATCTGATCTTGCACCTTCTATCGTACAAGTACAATCAGATTGATTGGCTTGAGATTGATATCTCCGATAGGCAAGATATAAAAAGTAATCACAAATATTTTCGTCTCATTGTTTGTGATTCCGCAACATCTTGTTTCGCTACCATACGATTAAGATTGTTGTGAGGTGATTGATAACTCTAGGTTGTTCTTCGGGAATATAAGATCGGATTATCAATTGGTTCATGTTCACCTTGATTATTATCAAAAGACGGAACAAAACCTTTAGGGTTTATCTGTGGGAGTTAGATTGATCCTTTTATAAACTTATCTGTTGGAGACAGATTTGTTTATTATCAAAGCCTGCGATTTTGGGTCGTAGCAACTCTTAGTTGTGGGTGAGATCAGCTAAGGGAATCAAGTGCGCAGTATCCTGCTGGGATCAGAGGCGTAGGAGCATAATTGTACCTTGGATCAGTGGGAGATTGATTGGGGTTCAACTACAGTCCAGTCCGAAGTTAGCTTGGAGTAAGTTAGTGTCTGTAGCGGCTTAATACATTGTGTGTTCAATCTGGACTAGGTCCCGAGGTTTTTCTGCATTTGCGGTTTCCTCTTTAACAAAATTTCTGGTGTCTGTGTTATTTCAATTTCCGCATTATAATGTTTTATCTTTATAATTTAAATAATACAGGTTGTGCGTCAGATCATCAATTAGAATAATCCAACCTTCGGTTGTTGATTGTCATTGATTGATCCTTGGATATTGGTCTTTGGTACCATCCAAGTTATTCCTTGTATTTGATAAAGACTCGTTGATTGTTATTATCTTGAGTAAATATCAAATCAAGAGAGAGATATTAACTCCTCGATATACTTTAATCTAGATTGAGTCTGACTGTCTAGTTGATTATCTAGCAAAGTATATGAGTTAGTCCATACAGATTGCTAAGCGAAATATTGGGTGGTGTTGTTAGACCCCCACTTTTTCAAATACAGATCAGTTTGATACAAGGTTGGCGATCTGAGCATGAGACTTTTGTGGACGAGAAATAAGTCGATGCAAGTCCCGAGAAAAAAAAATGATGAATGAAGACGAAGATCACAATGAAATTAGAAGACGGTTGATTTTTTTTTTTCTGTCTGATGACATATCCATAGAAAACCACCTGTTTGTGCCAAATCTGTTGCCACGTCAAAATCAACTGTTATTTAGTTGTTAACCCGCTGGTCAAATAGCATTTTCGTTTCCCAATTTATATTTAAGAACTTCTATATAAGACACTTTGACAATTACAAGTATTTAAGACACCTTGACAATAACAAGTAGTTCAAAGAAAATACGTGTAAGTTTATATTACTTGAGTGATTGGTTGTCAACCGTCAAATACAATTTCACTTTCTTACTTAACTACAATAATATAGTAAGTGGTAGGAAAGAGTCCGTATCCACAAAGAGACTTTTGTTGTTATGTAATTTTCAGTTTCTAAGATAACCGAGGGGGATTTTTTTTTTAGCAAAGCAAATAAAATAATTGAAAGAAATAAAGATAATTTGAATAATCAATAAGGAGAAGATATTGGTCACGGGATAGTATCATTCACAAACATGTATTTTCATCAATGACTAGAATTGATATTTTAATCTCTCATCTATTAAAAGCCCTAGGATACCTAGATCGCAAGAATATCCCGCTAATTCCCTAATTTCATCAAAACCACATTAAAAGATGCATATGTGAATTCTTCCTAGAAAGTAACCCAAAAGTGTAAAAGCACAATTAAGTTTAACTCCCTAAAATCTTTAAGATTTATGGAATAAGACTAATCAAAGCAATCAAACGTGTAAAAGCACTAATTCGATTTAACCAAGGTTATGATTCATACGTGACTAGTAGGATATATCGCTACAAGCACCAACCACAATTCTGTTACTTAAAATCAGGGACAAACAACTTTTTCGTATTGAAAACTCTAATATAGCTTTAGAGATGAATGCAAATCGGATTGATTCCGGACTCAACCAATCAAACAATCAAATCCTATAACAATATAGACCATGAATCATAAACAATAAAATATTGAGACAAAACTAATCCATAGATTCAAATAACATATTTGAGAAATCAACTTTTATCCCATAACCAATAGTAGTATTTAGTTACTCATAATAATGGAGTTCATCATAATCATAATCAATAAAATAAAGAAGATGAAGACAAACGAAAGCAAACCCTAGAAGAAATTCTCTCCGAAACTCCAAGTAGAAAATAATACGTGATATCCAAAAGTTTTATAAGACTTTTTCTTTTGTAGCTCCTCTTGTTCCAAAATTAGGTCTAGTCTTCAAAGGTCCAATAGATATAAGTCCACCAAGCCCATACAACCCACATGTGGAAACACCCCAGTAAAAATCTCTGCCAAAAAATAATCGCGGAAAACTGGTGAATTGGCCGAAAAAGTAGTCGGAACATATCTCTGGTGACCGACAAGGTCCATCTGGCCACCGGTCAAATGAAGTAAACGAGTCCACTCGGGAAGTCAACTAATTCACACCGAGTCAATGGGTCAGATGGCTAATCAGATGAGTCAGGTCTGTCTCAGTCTGATTCACTATGGTCTAGGCCAGAGTTGCTATCTTGCACGACTATACTCAATGTTGCACCATGTTGGTGCATCACAGACTGAACTTCAGCCGTAATGGCATTTCACCAGGAAGTATCCTGCAATTATAACCGCTGTCATTTCAATCTCAGCTTCACAATACCAACAAAGTATCTATCTCAGTCTTGTCCACCACCAAATAACTCCCTCTTGCAATTTCTCAACAGCAACAACTCCATCATTAACTACAACAGCTACTGCATCCATTTGGGTTCCATACAAATCTGTCAAACTGCCAGATTCATCTTCATTCACAGAATCACAAACTCTTGAAACACCAACAATATCATACAGCATCCTCAGTCATTCCTTAACGATTCCATTTGACACCACCAGAGTAATGGTTTGTTTCCATCTCTTCTCTACATTCTCAACCTGCACCTGCAACTGTTGTACCTGCCCTAGACATTCATCTAAAAAGTTCCATACACCCTGTAATAATATCGTTCAGTTGTACGAGCATCCATTCTGCACCAGCAACTTCACCAGAACCTTTGTCATTTCAGTCCATCTCGACTCCTAACCTGCATTGTCTTGTAACAATCTCCAGATCCATTACCACTTGCAATGCCATTACTTGTATGTGTTGATTGCTCTCAACTCCTGTGAAATACACTCACCAGTTTCATTGTAGCAGCAACATTTCCTGTGACTGGATGGCAAGCGAGAAACACATAAAAACCATCTTCAAATCGAACCCATATCTCCTCCATTCAAACCAACAAAACCCATATGAACTCAGCTATTAAATAACTCATTTTCAGCCCCAAATGCGAGCTCAAAACTACCAGAACTCGTTTAATTAATAGCTTATGACCGATCGTTGGCTGTGGTTGTCACCTATTTCTCACAGCGTCTAGTTGAGCTGATGACGGACTCGATCTGACCTCCATGAAACCCATCAAACCCATGGTTGGATCGACTGCAATCTCGACTGATTTATGCCAAAAATTTGACCCACACTCTGCCTGTAAACTTGAGCTATAATCTCCTCATAAAACTGAGCCACTGATTAATCCAGATACCCAACAAAATCCGTGACTTCAAAAGCTCAATTTCCTCTCTGTTTCTGGTCTCAAACACCACTAAATTCTCTCCATTCTCAGTTGAACACAAACTCAAAACCCCATCTGAATGCAACAGCATCTTCAATCTTTTATCTTTGTTGTTTAAGAATCAATTACAACACAAATTATTGAGATTAAGCATACACCCAAGCTTTATCAACCCTTGAATCAATCATCAACATCAAGAGATTCTTAAATTGATCGTCTTCAACAAAACCCTAACTTCCTCTTCATCTTGTTCTTGACTGCAACAGATTCAAAACCCCCATCAGTTTCTTCATCGATTATCTGATTTTTGCATCTTACACTCTCATCTTCCATCGAATCTGAACTCAGTAGTTCCTTCCGTCCTCTCTCAAGCCGCAGCCATTTTGGGTTTCAGGTGAAGAAATAAAAACCAATGATTTTGTTATCTCTGAAATTTAGGTTTCTGTAGTAAAATGAAAGTGCATATAGACACTTAGTTGAAGTAGATAAGGGGTATTCAGGATAGACAACACCCACTCATTAGATAAGGGCCAACAAAGATGCCCGCCCCTTTCTTCTCTAGACTAAGTTGCGGTAGTTGTCTCCTATCGCTGGTTTGGTTCGGCTCCACTCGGCTCCCAGTAGCAATTGCACATGAGAATTGACGCTTTTTCTCTTCTTCGAATCCTTCCACCAACATCAGCCGTCTCTTACATCTCGGACCCACTTCTTCTCTACAATTTCTCTTCATCACTAAAACAGTCGTGCTTTTCAGACATATATTTGCATCACTAAAGCCGACATGCTTTTCAGAAATAAATTAAGAGATAGAAGAAAATAATGAGAAATAGTTCGTCTCCAACATCATTTGCACCTTTTTGCCTTTTAAGCGACGTTTCTTCTTCTTTTATTCCAAATGACTCCAAAGTACCTAAACACTCAAAACCAAACATAAGATATATAATTTACAAGAAAAATAGCAAAGAAAGCATAAATACTAGATATAAAATTAGGTGTTTTAAACACCTATCAAATTCCCCCACACTTAGACTTTGCTAGTCCTCTAGGAAATCAAACAAAAGAATTCTAAAACATACATACAACTCCGTCTCATCGAGCCTACGGTCACTTTTAGCATAAATAACAAGCCGTTGAACCCCTAGGTGTCCCTAGTGGACGAGTTATAGTCTCGTGAAGGTTTACAAGAGGTTTGCCTACAAAACCTATTTTTCCAACTCCATCTACCTATAACAAATCCATGAATGAATCCAAAATGGTTGCAAGAGGAGGTACCTTGTTACGAATCCAAATTAATATATATAAATAAGCTCTGTTAAGAAAGTCGAACAAGCCACAATCTCGGAAACTAACAAACCACAATCACAAATGAAGAAATAAAGAAGATGGAAATAGATATAGATGGTTGTTGTGTTTACTAAAGTGATCGATGTTTCCCATATCTGTCTGAAGGTCTCTGCCAATGATGAACCTATGAATCCTATTGGATTGAGCTACTGGTCTGAATTCTAATGTCAACACACTGGCATATACAAGGGAACCAGCAGTCAATAAACTTAAATCTGGATCGACTCACTGGCATATACAAGGGAACAAGGAGTCGATTTTATTGCACCATAACAATTTTTTTTTTTTTGAGACATCATGATTGGATCTTGTGGATCCAAGCGCATGTTTCTTGTCAGCAGATTACATGATAGTTCCCTTGGATCCTGCACTGCACGCTTTCTTAGCCGACGGAGACAGGGAGAACACATACATATTGCTTTATCCAAGTGTCGAATTTATTCTGTTTGGTCAATTGGTCGGTCTTTTTTTTCTTTTCTTTTTTCTCTTTTTGTAGTAACTCAATCCCACTATTTCATCCTAACAGCAATAACAAGTCGATGTTAGTGACCCACCAAATCACATAGAGATAACATAAAGGTTGCAAAAGTAAAAACAGAAAGTGATATGGTGATATTTCGAGCTATGGTAACAACTTTCATATTATTTCTAACACTTGAATAATTTTGTCCCTTGTAGTTAATGAGTTCCTCAACTCCCGCAACCAAAACGGTTTCATCCACATAGATTGGTAGTGTCATCCTAAAGGCACATATTTCTATGTTTTGGAGTTTCATTTTTGATTTTTTTTTTTCATTTTTCAGTTTTCTATATATATATATATTTTAAACTAAAAAGCATCAAACTCTAAAAACATATAAATGCTCCCCCACACTTAAACTTTACATTGTCCTCAATGTAAATTAACTCATCCAAAGTGAAGTTCAAGGTGGGAAATTACGCAAAAAATATGCAAAAACAAAGACAAAAATACTTAAAAAAAGAAAAAAGAAGATAAAGGTAAAGATACAAAACCGGTGGGTTGCCTCCCACTTAGCGCTTGGTTTAAATTCGTCATCCCGACTATCTCCTTGCTTTCTATGACTCCTCCAGAGGGATTGCATCCACAAAATTAACTCCTTCCACCACTTCGGAAAAGAAGTTCTCATAGTATGGTTTCAACCGGTGCCCATTAACTTTAAATTCCTTGCTTGTAGCTATGCAACGAATTTCGACTGCACCATGAGAAAACACATTAGTAACAATGAAAGGTCCAATCCAACGTGACCTTAATTTACCCGAAAATAATTGCAAGCGAGAATTAAACAAAAGCACTTTCTGCCCCACACAAAATTGTTTTCTAGAAATCATAGTATCATGAAATGCCTTCGTTTTCTCCTTGTAAATGCGTGAGATTTCAAATGCATCATTGCGAAGCTCCTCTAGATCTTGGAGTTGTAACTTCCTTTGCTTTCCAGCACCATCCATCTCCATATTGCATTGCTTAATATCCAAAAACTCCTTATGCTCAATCTCCACGGGTAAGTGACAAGGTTTACCATACACAAGCCTAAAAGGAGACATCCTAATAGGTGTCTTGTATGCGGTTCTATAATCCCACAAAGCATTATTAAGTCGCATGCTCCAATCCTTCCTTGTTGGATTCACCGTCTTCTCAAGTATGGATTTCACCTCTCGGTTGGAAACCTCGGCTTGTCCATTTGTTTGGGGATGATAAGGTGTTGCAATCTTGAGCGACACATTGTACTTCTTCAACAAGTTTTGTAAGAACCTGTTTTTGAAGTGAGAACCCCCATCGCTAATTATGGCTCTTGGAATTCCAAACCTTGCAAAAATATTAGCTTGCACAAAATCTGAAACCACTTTAGAATCATTAGTTGGGGTGGCCTTAGCTTCCACCCATTTATAGACATAATCAACAACAAGTAAGATATAAAAATTCCCAAGGGAGTTGACAAAAGGACCCATAAAATCAATACCCCATACATTGAAAACTTCAATAAATTGAATAAAAGTTTGTGGCATTTGATTTCGAGCACCTAGATTGCCTATTCTTTGGCACCTATCACAAGTTGTACAAAATATATATGCATCCTTAAACAAGGTTGGCCAATAGAAACCTCTTTCAAACACCTTGTGAGCGGTTCTCTTACTCCAAAAATGTCCTCCGCAAGCATAAGAGTACAAAAATACAATATAGAATTAAATTTACATCGGGAACGCACCTTCTTATTACTTGGTCGCTGCAATGTTTCCACAAGTATGGATCATCCCATATGTATTGGTTTCCCAACTTCTTAAGTTTGTCCCTCTCAGCACGAGACAAGTTCTTTGGTATTTGTTTAGACACCAAGTAATTAACAATATCAGCATACCATGGTTCTCCAAAGGCAATTGAAAATAGTTGCTCATCCGAGAAGCTTTCACGCAATGGGATAACTTCCTTGTCCACAGCAAGACGGCTCAAGTGATCCACAACGGTGTTCTCAATTCCTTTCTTGTCTTTGATTTCAAGATCAAACTCTTGCAAGAGTAAAATCCATCGTATGAGCCTCGATTTCGCTTCTTTCTTCATTAGCAAGTACCTAAGTGATGCATGATCAGAAAAGACAACAACTTTTGTACCAATTAGATAATAGAGAAACTTTTCCAAAGAAAAAACAATGGCTAACAACTCTTTTTCAGTGGTTGTGTAGTTTTGTTGGGCCTCATTTAACGTTCTAGAAGCATAATAAATAGCATGAGGTATCTTCCCCACACGCTGACCAAGCACCGCACCAACCGCATAATCGCTAGCATCACACATAAGCTCAAAAGGCTTGCTCCAATCTGGTGGTTTAATGATAGGGGATGAAATCAAAAGATCTTTCAAGAGATTGAATGCCTCCACACACTTTTCATCAAAGTTAAAAACCACATCTTTTTGCAATAAATTACAAAGTGGTGACGCTATCTTAGAAAAGTCCTTGATAAACCTACGATAAAAACATGCGTGTCCAAGAAAAGAACGTATCTCCCTCACCGTAGTGAGAGGGGTTAGAGAAAGAATGAGGTCAATCTTAGATTTATCAACTTCCAAGCCTTTAGAAGATATTATATGGCCTAAAACTATGCCATGAGTTACCATAAAATGGCACTTCTCCCAATTCAGCACAAGATTTGTTTCAACATATCGTTCAAGGATTAGTGACAAATTGTTCAAGCAAAGGTCAAATGAATCACCAAAGACACTAAAGTCGTCCATGAATACTTCGATTATGTTTTCAACATATTCTGAAAAGATATTTATCATACACCTTTAAAAGGTAGCTGGAGCATTGCACAAGCCAAACAGCATCCTTCTGTAAGCAAAAGTACCAAAAGGACAAGTGAAAGTGGTTTTCTCTTGGTCCTCCGGTGCTATCACAATCTGATTATAACCTGAATAGCCATCAAGGAAGCAATAGTAAGAGTGTCCAGCTAAACGTTCAAGCATTTGACCAATAAAAGGTAATAGAAAATGATCTTTCCTAGTGGTGGCATTCAATTTTCTATAATCAATACAAACTCTCCAACCGGTTTTCACACGAGTTGGGACAAGTTCATTCTTATCATTCTCCACCACCGTCACACCTGATTTCTTTGGTACCACTTGCACCGGGCTTACCCACTTGCTATCGGATATGGGGTATATAACACCCACTTCCAAAATCTTGAGTATCTCCTTTTTCACAATTTCCATCATGGGAGGATTCAAACGACGTTGCGCTTCCCTTGTAGGCTTTGCATCGTCCTCCAAACGAATCTTATGCATACAAACGGCAGGGCTTATACCCTTGATATCAGCAATCGTCCATCCAATAGCCGTCTTGTACTTCCTTAGCACCCTTAGAAGGTTTTGCTCCTGTAATTCACTAAGCTCGTTAGAAACAATCACAGGTAACTCTTCCTTGTCACCCAAGTACAAGTACTTTAAGTGACTTGGGAGAGGTTTCAATTCTAGTTTTGGAGATTTAACAATAGATGGTAAAAGTTTTTCATCGCTGCATGGTAAAGAAATAAAAGAGATATTATGAGTTTCCGAGCATCCTTGTAGTGAATTAAGATCACCAAGGGATTCCTTGAATTCATTACCACACTCTACACCATTATCCATGGATGTAGTTAAAACGGTTTCCAAAGCATCGCCACCATTCAATTCAAACACTTGTTGTGCTAATGTATCCATAAAATCAATGGAGAAACAAGATTTGACATCACTAGGATATCTCATCGTTTCAAAAATTTTGAAACGTATTATTTCTCCATCAAACTCCATAGTTAGCGTTCCCTTATCCACATCAATAATAGTTTTCGCCGTTTTCATGAAGGGACGCCTGATGATGTTTTTCAAAGTTGTTGTAGTAGTATGATTCGTTCAAGACTTGTAAAAGCGGATTTTTAGATTTTTTTTAATAAATAAAAATAGCGAACTAATTTAAAAAGATGTTGTGAAAATTATGGAGAGAATAGGGCTAGGATTCCACCATTGGTTGATATTAGTGATTTAATAAAACAATAATTATGCAACTCAACATTCAAATTGATTCTAATAGTATTGCCTAGACATGTAGATTTCCAAAGAATAGATGTTAATCCAAGCAAATATCAAAACCCTAAAGTAAGCATATTCTATCAAGAGAAAATACACCTAACTAATCAAAATCATATAAACAATTTTCAGTTCAATGCAAAAATCATAATAGAGTTGTTGTAATTAATTAATAGAAATATATCACTTTTACCGAAACAATGGCTTCCTCCATAGCCCCAAGGATTGGGTTTAGCTCATCATGATGTTGGAAACACGCTCAAAAGTTGATTTCATTGCTCAAAGTAGGTGTACAAATGATGAAATGGAGAAAATGATGAAAATTGGGTGTTTGCAACGTTTATAATTGTTGCAAAACACTGTTAGAAAGAACGATAGAAAAGAACTGTTGTTGTTGTAACTCTGCGACCCTCACGTGGCTGGCGTTGTCACTGTTCATAAACGACTGCCTCTGGTGGTCTTTTGTTCTTCGTGTTCTTGGTGCAGCAGCAGAAACAGAGTTCTGAAAACTCTTGATTCTGGTCTTCTGAGCTCTCCTCTTGACCCCAAACTCTCCGTCCCCCTTCTCTATGATCCCAGCAATCTATTATACTCCCCAGCCTCATTTAATCACGCCATAATTCTCAATATTCTTCATTGAACTCGGGGCAGTAAAGAAAATATTCTGGGAATATTTTCTTCCCTGATTTAGCTTCTCACGCGTTTCTACATCTGCAAAATCTCCTTATTTATCTTTGTCAAGGTACAAAGTGTTGCTCGAGTCATCAAACATGAGCAGAACACGTTTAAATTCTCCAAAAACTCATGCAATCCCGTGAACTGCTCCTCTCATGAACATGTTGTCCTGTTTTCTTTTCACGGATTTTTAAGCCAAATTTGATCGAAACAAACACCCATACCAGCTCTGTTAGGACATATCACAACTACCCATTAAGTTTCAGCGATTGAACCGCACAAAAACTCCTCCAAAATCCGATCGAAAAATCTGCCAGAGAATGGAAATATTTTCCCGCCAAAATATTTTTTTGAAATGTTGAAGATGAAGTGCCCCTATCCTTTTCTGGGGTGCGAATAGCAGATGGGTGCTGAGGACAAATTTGGGTGCTGAGGATGAATTTGGGCTACGCATAACCTTGGGTGTCCCTTATCCAAATATGGGGTCCGTGTCGTCCAGGGGTCCAAATATCACTTTTTGAGAAACTTTTTCCGCACAAGTTTATTTCTCCAAAAACACCTACACAAACATAAAAACACCATAATAAGTACAAAATCAAGCACTAGCAATAGAGACACTGAGGACAATTCAGACACAAAAATGTGTCTATTAACATCCAAGTAGCAATGGAAGAGACGAGTCCGGTGAACCTTTATTCATCTCTAACACGCAAAAGTCAGCTGGAAATACAAGTTGATTAACCTGCACAAGAACATTCTCAACAATACCCATTGGGTAAACATTAGAGCGATCGGCTAATTGCAACACAATTCCAGACTTTTTAAGAGGACCTAACTCAAGTGAATTATACATGGACGCATGCATAACATTAACGGATGCACCTAAATCCAACATAGCTTTGTTAAATGTAGTGTTACCAATTGTGACTGGAATGTCAAAGCTACCCGGATCCTTGCATTTCAGTGGGAGTTTGTGTTGTAAGATTGCCGAAGCATTCTCCCCCACACTTAGCACTTCATTGTCTTTGATCATTTTCTTGTTGGTACACAAGTCCTTCAACACCTTTGCATACTTGGGCATTTGCTTTATAGCATTTACGAGCGGTATGTTCACATGAATCTTTCTTAGAACGTCTAAAATCTCCATTTTTAGTTCCTCCATCTTGGACTTTGCGAATCTGCGAGGGAAAGGTAAAGGAGGAACATAAGTAGAAACCGGAGTTTTAGTGTTAGGAATAGGTACTTCAGAAGTTTGGGGAGAATCCTCATTCTCCTCCTCCAAAATAGGTTCCTTTGGTGTTTCCACCTTTCCCGAATCAGTAAATTCGGGTAGCACAAGTTGTGAACCACTTCTCAACGTAATAGCATTCACATCCCCTTTTGGATTAATAGGTTGAGAAGGGAGTTTCCCACTATTTTGTGCCTTTAATTGATTCAACTCAATAACCATAGAACTAACTTGAGTTTGCAACTCCTTAACCGTGCTCTCCATCCTTTGCATAAAAGATTTCAGCAACTCTTCCATACTTGATCCCTGATTTTGAGGTTGTTATGTTGTTGTTGTGGTTGGTGAAATTGCTGACGCGGCTGGAATTGTTGTTGTTGAGGTTGAAATCCACTCGGATGGTTGAAATTAGGTTGTTGAACCGCTCCTTGATTGTTCGCATAGCTAAAATTAAGGTGATCTCTCCATCCCGAATTGTAAGTGTTGGAGTAGGGATCCTACCGTCTTTGCTGATTTGGGAAGATCACATTAGCTTGTTCATTGGAGTCTTCATACCCTTGAGAAGAACTTGGTATCACTGCGGATGCAACTCGTTGCATCATAGCTGTCATGTTACCCATTTGTTGACGAAGTTCCTCCACCTCGCTCACTTCATTTACTCTCCTAAGAAGCACATCCGAACCACGACTCAAGAATTGTTGGGAGTTCGCTGCCATGTTTTCAATCAATTCTCTAGCTTGTGCCACCGTTTTGCTCACTAGTGCACCACCACCCGCAGCGTCAAAAATATTCCTATCGCTTGATTGGAGTCCTTGATAGAAGTATTGGATAATCATCGCGTCGCTGAATTGATGATGAGGGAAGCTTTCCACCAATCTCTTGTATCGTTCCCAACATTCATATAAAGATTCTCCCATATTTTGCTTCATCCCGCAAATCTCTTTGGAAATTTTAGTAGCCTTTGATGCAGGAAAATACCACTCTAAAAAGAGTTTCTTTAACCCATTCCATGTTTTGATACTTCCGGGAGGTAAATAACACAACCAATCCTTAGCACTATCCATCAACGATAATCGAAAAACTTTCAACATTGCACCATCCACTTCAATATCCGCTGGAAGCATGGCCATGACAATGGTGTGGAAGTCCATAAGATGCTTGTTTGGGTCTTCATTCACCATGCCATGTAACTTTGGTAATTCTCTAAGCAACCCCGTCTTGATCTCAAACGTAGAGTTTGTTTGAATACACCCTTGTTGTGTATCCAACTTGTGAGATGCCAAGTCCTTGAGTGTACGATTTGCATCACCCATTGCTTCTTCTTCTTCTTCTTCAAAAGGTGGTTCTTGTTCAAACGGTTCCTCTTGTTCTAGAACTTCTTGTTGTAACTCTTCTTCCACTTCTAACTGTTGTTCTTCTGCTATACCTTGACTTGGTTGGAGTATTGTGCCTCTCCGAGTGGCTATTCCGCACCTTGGATAGTTCCAATATTTAGAAGCCAGGGATTAGGTACCTGAAAACAATTTTCGCAAACAAGTGAGAAACAAGACAAGAAACAAAAAGCAAATATGGAAACGGAAGTAATGATAAGAAACTAAAAACTTAATAACAAGTCGTATGCCTCCCCGGCAGCGGCGCAAAAATTTGATCGGTTGACAACCGATCTCAATTTCCTCCCTGTTTCTGGTCTCAAACACCACTAAATTCTCTCCATTCTCAGTTGAACACAAACTCAAAACCCCATCTGAGTGCAACATCATCTTCAACCTTTTAACTGTGTTGTTTAAGAATCAATTACAACACAAATCCTTGAGATTAAGCACACACCCAAGCTTTATCAACTCTTGAATCAATCATCAACATTACCAGATTCTTAAATCGATCGTCCTCAACAAAACCCTATCTTCCTCTTCATCTTGTTCTTGACTGCAATAGATTCAAAACCCCCATCAGTTTATTCATCGATTCTTTGATTTCTGCATCTCACACTCTCATCTTCCATCGAATCTGAACTCAGTAGTTCCTTCCGTCCTCTCTCAAGCCGCAGCCATTTTGGGTTTCAGGTGAAGAAATAAAAACCAATGATTTTGTTATCTCTGAAATTTAGGTTTCTATAGTAAAATGAAAGTGTATATAGCCACTTATGTGAAGTAGATAAGGGGTACTCAGGATAGACAGCACCCACTCATTAGATAAGGGACAACAAAGATGTCAGCCCCTTGGTTCTCTAGACTAAGCTGCGGTAGTTGTCTCCTATCGCTGGTTTGGCTCGGCTCCGCATGCTCCCAGTAGAAATTGCACATGAGAGTTGACGCTTTTGCTCTTCTTCGAATCCTTCCACCAACATCAACCGTCTCTTACATCTCGGACCCACTTCTTCTCTACAATTTCTCTTCACCACTAAAACAATCGTGCTTTTCAGACATATATTTGCATCACTAAAGCCGACATGTTTTTCAGAAAGAAATTAAGAGATAGAAGCAAATAATGAGAAATAGTTCGTCTCCAACATCATTTGCACCTTTTTGCCTTTTAAGCGACGTTTCTTCTTCTTTTGTTCCAAATGACTCCAAAGTACCTAAACACTCAAAACCAAACATAAGATATATAATTTACAAGAAAAATAGCAAAGAAAGCATAAATACTAGATATAAAATTAAGTGTTTTAGACACCTATCACTTGACAATAACACCTTGAAAATATGAGTTGTTTAATACTCACATGGAGACAGATAGAGAGAGCCTTCTTATACATGGAGAATGTGCAAAGAAAAGATGAAAGAAGCAAGTGCTGATGGAGAACTAAAGCTAGCTTCATCTTTACATCCCAACAAAGTTAAACAACTTTTGTTTTCTATCCATAATGCTTGCAACAACAAGAAAAATACTAGGCAATATCAACTGTAAAGTTCTTACTATGGTAGATAACCATCATTTGGAATGTACAGAATATGAAAACCTGGTGTCATTAGGGGCGATCCTGAAAAAATTAGGGGCGACATAATAAGACAAAATAGGTTGAAAATACTTATATGTCCCTTCATAATCGGTAGTTTAGTTTTGGTTTTTATCTACCGGTTGTGATTATGTTCTCCTCTTCTTTGAGAAATCTAAAATTACATTGGTTTTGAAAATTTTGAACTTGGGGCTACTACCACAATCAGTAGATATATAACATCACGATAGATAATAAACATCACGAAACTACCGATTGTGCAAATAGAGAAATTCAAAATTCCATTGGTTTCTGAAAATTTCGAATTTGGGGCAACTGACACAATCGGTAGATAAATGAACATCACCAGACTACCGATTGTACAATGGGTAGATAATAAACATCACGAAACTACCGGTTGTGCTAATAGAGAAATTCAAAACTGCATTGGTTTTTGAAAATTTCGAATTTGGGGCAACTACCACAATCGGTAGATAAGTGAACATCACCAGACTACCGATTGTACAATCGGTAGATAATAAACATGACGAAACTACCGATTGAGCAAATAGAGCAATTCAAAATTCCATTGGTTTTTGAATAATTTGAATTTGGGGCTACTACCATAATCGATAGAAAATTAACATCACGAAATTACCATTTTAACTACCGATTATAATTTTCATAACACAAACCAACATACATCAATATAAACTACCGATTGTAGTATTGTCTACCGATTATGGAGGACATTTTAGAAATTTCAAAAAAATTGAGATAAGGGGTGACTTTATTTTAGTTTTGGATGATCCTATTTTATCTTATTAGTCGCCCCTAATTCTTTCCGGATCGTCCCCTAATGACGCCAGGTATAAAAAAATCGAACACTCTTTCTATATAACTAAATTATAGCCCAACTAACCAAGCACCAGGGATTCAATTCCGGATAATTTACATACTAAAAGGTTGTGGGTGGATATGGAACCACCGACCAAGTAACAAACAAAAACCAAAGGTGGTATCACCTCGACCTATATAATCTTTCCTTTCCTTTCCTTTTCTCTTATTTTTTTTTTTATTTTTCTAATTAGATGAGCTAGTTATAGTTGCACAATTCTTAAGGCAATGAGGAAAAGGGAGTATGTTTAAGTATTTTTTATAATTAAAATCTTATGAATAATAATTAGTAAAACTTAGAAATGATTTATCAACCTATACCACGGTTTTACGTAAACTTTATATCGTTAAAAAACATTTTAAAACACTTACGTAATCAATATAAACATGATTATCAAATTATATGTATTTCTTAAAAGGGTAATTTAGAAATATCCCCTTGATTAGTAAGATATCTCATTTATTTATGGGATAAAATTTAAACCAACTAGCTCATCTAATACGGGACGGAAAGGGTACATTTTTATATCTAAAGATTCCACTGAGTATGTTATAATACTATATATGTAACCTACCGCATAAATATAAATGTATTTTTTATTTATTAGGGTCCCATCTAACCCAATTAAATATGTATTTTTAATCCAATTAGACATATTTACCAATAATGGGAAACTTATTTGCCAAATTTATGACGTGAACACATAGGAATCCTAGCGTTTTTAGGGGCCACCCCAAAGGATTTAGGGGCCATCAATTTATACCCAGCCAAAGACTCTAGTTAAGGGGTACCCTATATGATATTGAAGTTACATAAATGCCCTTATGGTAAAATTGTATAAAAACCAAATCAAAAACAATTCTACTCATTTCAACTCTTCTTCTTCCAGTTTCCTATTATCTTCCGATTGTGGAAGAAAAAAAAAATTCCACTCCAAAGTCAAATGGCCCCAATTAGGTAAGAATCTATCATTTTTGGGGTTTATTTCGCTTTGATTCGACGAATCGAGAAAAAATAATTCTAGGGTTTTCGGTTATTTATTCAGATTCGGGCGATATTCATGCTCCTTTACTTCCGAATGTAGTCGTGTTCTTCATTTCTCAAGAACATCGACAGTATTCGGGAGAAATATTTGATGGTTATCGGCCGAATATTGTTGGTCATATCTTCCTGGATACAAACTTGTAATAATCGGTAGTTTAATGAATTTTTTGGCTCCCGAATATATTTAAGTAGACACACAGTATTCGGAAGTACACTCACTACCGAATATATATATATATATATATTGAAAAAATCTCAAAATTTCTGATATAGGAAAAATCCCATTTTGGGGCCAGTATTTATTCGGAAGACAATATAATGTTATATACTTCCGATTATTTCAATTTCAAAATTTGAAAAGTATAAGTTTTTCCCAAATTCTGATTTTTGGGCCATCGTACATTCGGGACTTTACAAAACAATTATCCTCCGAATATAGCAAGTTCAAAACAAACCACGCCTTGGCTCTAGGTGGTTCCAAGGGCCAATATAGAATGTTAGACAGCCCATATTCGGAAGTTTGGGTAACCATTGTGTTTACCATTGTGTTTTACAATACTCAACCGGTTTTGGGTAGTCCGTGCCGTATTCATCCTCAAATTTCTTCAAGTTACATTTGTAAATTTCCTCGGTCATCGACCAAACGATTTTGTCCCATGCTTTCATGAACATTTTCCAAATTATTCCATCCTCCTTCCACTTTTCTTCAAATAGCCTATCCTCTTCCTTACGTTCTTCCAAGGTTAATTTACTAATGCGCTCATCTTCTTCCTTTGACCTCTTGGTACCCTTCCTTGGTCTTTTAGCTTGGAAATGATGATGGCAATTGGTTTTGAGATTGCATTGAATGTGCCACGTACATTGAAAGTTTTGGGCTTCCGGAAACACTACCGCTATTGCATGCATTAAGGCTTGATCGTTATCCGTTACAATAACCCTTGGAAAATTATCACCGTTATAAATGGACCTCAACGTCTCCAACATCCAAATGAAACTCACATTGTTCTCATGATCCATTAAACCCCATGCAATCGTAAACGTGTTTTTGTCCGAAGTATGGCAAGCAATGTTCAACAACGGCATGTTATACTTGTTTGTATTATAATTAGCATCTATCAACAAAATTTGATGAAATCATTGAGCCAATTGGATCATTTCGGGATGTGCCAAGAAAATACGAACCACTATACCATCCTTTTCTTCCCTTCTCAAGGTGTAGCCGTGTAACTCCGCTAACCACTCCGATTGTTGCATGACCGTTCTACCATCCCAATCAATCCTTTTGATCGTATCTAGGGCCGACTTAATTGTAGACAAAGAAGACAAGTTGTCGGGATCGTCCGCCTTTATTTTACTTAAGATCGCACTCGCTTTTTGGATCCGCATAGACCTCACCGTATGCATTTGATGTGGTTTTAACTTGGCAACCATTACATGTCCAATTAAATCCAACGGATCATCATGGTTGTGACAACCGTTATCAACTTTATACATTTTATACTCTTTACCTTTAATACCATCGGGCTTATAGAAGACAATCTTAAATGGGCATCCTATCTTCTTGGTATTGCTTCGGTATTTCCTATTCGTCTTCCGTATGTACTTAATATTATTTCCCTCGTGACTCTTTCGCGTCCCACCTCGCTCACAAATCATTTCAAATCGAGTGTCACTAACATGATTATTTTGAACTACCACGCACATGTTATCTTTTTCCTTGTTCATAAGCCATTCCTTTGCCTCCTTCTTACTTCCAAATGTCTAAACGTGCATAAAACAAAACAAATCTAATAAGCATAACCATTTAACATATAAATTTTGAAAAAAAGAAAAAAGTAGTAATGAGTATACCAAATCGTTTGCATAGTATAGGGAAGTGTCGGGCCTCAAATAGAAGTCATCAACAAACTCTTCAACGGCCTGCATATGAAAGCAACAAATTATTATACAATAATCAGAGGTTATTAAATAAGTCAAACTTCCGAATATTCTATATTCGGAATCCTATCGGTTACCCAAAACACCCGATCTATGCAAATGAATGTACACAGTTTACTGAGTGCAAAAAATGATATAATCGGAAGCTAAAATATATAGTAAACCAGCCGAATATAAATAACCGGGAGATAACTTTAATCGATAAACATCCGATTTTCAAGTTTTCGGAAATTTTATTTTGAGGCCACTGTTATATTCGGCAGTCAAATAATGTTAAACTATTACCGATTGTAAAGGATAAGAATACTGAGTTTTGAAATTTTCTGAGGAATTCGTTTTTGGGGCCATTCGGAGATAAATAACTCTACATAACTACCGAATATAGATATTTTTGGAAAACCAGTTTGGGGTTTTTCTCATATTCGGCAGTAAACTAGTATCTTGGAACTACCGAATATACATATTTGGTACTCAGTGTGTTATATTCGTAAGTTTAATGTAGAAATTATCTACCGAATCTGGGTAGTTCATGGCATTCAATGCATGCAATAATCGGTTTTTCTTGTTTACAAAAGCACACAAACCATGCAAATCGAGTATTTTAGTTTCTTAACACAATACCTGTGTTTTACATGCATCGTTAGCTTCAATATCATGCGATTCTCCATTTTCTTCCATGAAAGGGTCGTCTAGGTTTTCCTCTCCACAAAAGTTTGGATCATTCAACATATACCCCAAATCGTCTTCTCTAAACGGTCGTGAACCCTCAACATTTTGTTCTTCGTCATGATTCTCACCTTCTTCTTCATATCCATCCATTTTTGTAGTGAAAAAAATGGTTTTTCCCTTTTTTCCTTCAACCTCTTCTCTATAACTCTAATAACTCACAAATGCAAAAGAAATGAAAAAATGAAACAAAAATCATTCTAATACTGCACCGACCACAATCGGAAGTCTGGGAAATATTTTGGCTTCCGATTAAAATCGGAGGATAACAATGTTATCATATCCTCCGAATATATAAGGGTAATTTCGCCATTACGAATTACGCGAGATAAGGGCTGGCTACATTTTCCCTTTGGGTGACCTTTTTTGTTTTATTGTTGGCACCTAAATCCTTTCGAGTGGCCCCTAAAAACGCGAGGATAGGAATAGGCCTACCGAGGCATGGATACGGGAACCCAAAATAGCACCAAAGTGCTTCCTCAGGGAACTCGAGTATGACCTCAGATAATACCTTCATTACCCTTTAAACTTTCCCTAAATTACCCGTAACACCCTTAGATGACCTAATCAACCCTAATCTTTCCTCAAAATCCCCAAAAGGATTCAATTATTCACCGAACTTGTTTTTCCTCTCTTTCGAAGATCTTCTTCTTCCCTCTCTCGACCAGGTAAAAATCTCAGGTGTTCTAATCCCCAATATTCCTGGTGGTCTTCCCTGAGATCTGAAATTCTTCTTCTTCTTTTCTTCAAGTGTCTCTGTATCTTATCAATTCCGCCGGAAACCCTTCTCTGCGATATTTCCAAGCTCCTTTAATTTTGCAAAGTCAGAGAGATATAGAAGTTTGGGAAGAGCTGATCTGGGAATTCAACTATCTTCTTCCGGTAAGTGATTATTATACTACTTTTTTTTTGTAAATTTCTATCTTTTGTACTGAATTTCGGCATAAAAATCATTGGTTTATTAGTAAAGTTTGTACAGTAGGAGTCTGAATTTGAATTTTTGCTGAGCCACACAAAAATGGTATTCTCTTTTGCTGATTATGGAGGAAAACCGTGCACATTCTATGAAAAATGATTATTATGAGTTATCAGTGATACAAACAGTGGAAGGGGTTGGTTATTGCAAATGTTACATTTGCTTGAAAATGTTCTTAATGGTCTATTGACTGGGAGAAGCATGTCATAGATAAACTGATATAAACATGAGGACTAGGCGATCTGTCTGACGGAATTCTTGATGCTAAGCTCGATTAACTCCTGGGTTGCACAGATACTGGTACGGTATCCGATTCCGGTACGTATCGAAGAATCCGATTCGGCATCTCCGAAAATTGAGGATACGGATACGTATGGATACCGCATACATAAATATTTGCATATGCAATCTTATAGGACTTAAGAATGTATTAGAGCACACAAATTCAATCTAATCCCAGAAACACTCATTGTAAACCTATATATGACAACATTTCAGTCTCACATTCCTAGCAAACTTGAAATTTCCTCTCTCAACCCTCATTATGAGGGAAGTAAACTCCTTCATTTTGTTTTTAAGCGTTTCTCCTCTTTACATGTACAAAGCACGTGAAAGCAAGAGAGACCTTAAAAAAATTCTGAAGAAACAACCTTTAGAAAAACTAATAAATTTTTGATAAGCTTTTGGGAAGTATCCAAGGGTATCGGAGAATCCGATACGGGTATCGGAGAATCCGATTCGTGTACATACATAATTCTCAAGAATCGGCGCAACCCAGATTAACTCTAATTTTGTTACTTGCAGGGTTTCTTGGACCAATTGGTTTTACTTGTAAGGAGTTGGTTCCACCTAGTTCTACTTATAGGTGGCAAGGGACTGAAGTCTCTAATAAAGAAGTTGGAGCATTAGAGCTTTTCCTAGCATATGGAGGAGGATCACACCTTCGTTGTTGGCCAACAGTTTCCTGATGTGAAAACTTTCCGCAAGAAAATAAAAGAGGCTGCAATTGCACAACACTTTGAGCTTCGGATAATGAAAAGTGATCTGATTCGTTACTTTGCAAAGTGTGCTACAGAGGGTTGTCCTTGGCGTATTCGTGCAGTTAAGCTTCCCAATGTACCCACGTTCACAATAAGGAGCCTTGAAGGCACACATACATGTGGTAAAAATGCTCAAATTGGCCACCAACAGGCTTCCGTTGATTGGATTGTGAATCTCATAGAAGAGCGTCTACGGGAAAACATGAATTACAAACCAAAGGATATATTACAAGACATACATAAGAAGTACGGGATCACCATACCATATAAGCAGGCTTGGCGAGCAAAGGAACGGGGATTAGCTGCAATTTATGGTTCTTCTGAGGAAGGATATTGCCTCCTTCCTGCATATTGTGAGCAAATAAAGAGAACGAATCCTGGAAGCATCGCACAAGTGTTCACTGCTGGGGGAGATAATAGGTTTCAACGGCTATTCATTGCGTTCTACGCGTCGATCCATGGGTTTTTGAATGGATGCCTGCCACTTATTTCTATTGGTGGAATTCCTCTGAAAAGCAAGTACCTTGGTACGCTACTTTCAGCTACATGCTTTGATGCAGATGGCGGCTTGTTTCCACTTGCTTTTGCTATTGTTGATGTTGACAATGATGAGAGCTGGATGTGGTTTTTGTCAGAGTTACATAAATTGCTAGAGATGAATACCCAAAATATACCTCAGCTTACATTTCTATCAGATGAGCAAAAAGGTATTGTTGACGCAGTGAAAAGGAAATTTCCTAGTGCAGCTCATGCATACTGCATGCGCCATCTGACCGACAGTGTGAACAAAGAATTCAAGAACTCGAGGCTTGTGCATCTTCTCTGGAAGGCAGCTTATTCCATTACCACTATTGGCTTTAAAGAGAAAATGGCGGAAATCGAGGAGGTTTCACCAGAAGCAGCTAAATGGATCAATGAAATTTCACCCTCTCGGTGGGCATTTCCGTATTTTGCAGGAGCTAGATTTGGGCATCTCTCCTCAAACATCGAAGAATTCAATAAGTGGATCTTTGAGGCACGAGAACTACCGATAATCCAGGTCATGGAACAAATTCATAGTAAGTTGATAGAAGAGTTTGATGAACGACGATCAAAGAGTCTGGCGTGGATGACCGTGCTTTCCCCCTCTGCTGAGAAGCATATTGCAGAAGCGGTTAATCGTGCATCTCCCTATCAAGTACTTAGATCAGATGAAGTGGAGTTTGAGGTTCTATCTAGTGACCGATCCGACATTGTTAATATTGGGACCCGTTGTTGTTCATGTCGCGATTGGCAATTTTATGGCTTACCCTGCTCACACGCCGTCGCAGCTCTTATTTCGTGTAGGAAGGATATCTATGAGTTTTGTGAGCCATATTTCACTGTTGCCAATTACCGATCGACGTATTCAGAAGTGATACATCCCATCCCAGCTAAAATCGAATGGAGCAAGGACAGCGAAGTGCCAATGGAGGAAGAAAGTAGACTTGTACGACCACCGAAGTTTCGTCGTCCACCAGGACGGCCTGAAAAGAAGCGTCTTTGTGTAGAGGACCTTAACCGAGAGAAGCATACAGTACATTGTAGCAAGTGCAACCAAACAGGGCACTATAAGACGACCTGCAAAACAGATGCTATGAATAGTATAGAACAGTTTTAGAATTGTGTAATGTAGTTTTGTACTGTGGCTTTTTAGGTAGGTATCTAATCTAGTTAGAATCAGAGTAGTCATTTTGCAGTTTTTCTTAGTAATTTTAGTTATATTCCCCACGTCTGATAATATTGTGTATTTGGCTACTCATTTATGTACTGTAAATGGGAGCCTCTCCATTGTATTCTAATGTTAGCTATTTGCTTGCAGTAACTTTAAGACTTGAAGCTTTCTGATTGAAGATGAGTGGATAATCAAATGGTCATCAACATTAGTTTGTTTCTATCTTGTGTGTTTAGCATAGAGGTTAGTTTACAGCTACAAGTCTGTCTGCTGCAGAACTAGTTTCACTGGGTACATTCAAGAACTGCGCCAACTGACTGGCACCTTATTTGATCTCTGATAACAAACTCCCACTGCGAGGACAAAATATGAATAACAAGAAGTCAAATCTAGAAGGGAGAATAAATAACGGGTATAAGCTAGTTAGCAAGTGGGGGAAGCTAGTTCACCTAACTGATCAAAGATGAAAGAGATATTCTTACCTTAATCTAAGCTTCTGCATATGGCTTTGTTCTCCACCTAGTTCACAGGTAATGCAACAAACTTTTTGATAGTTCCTAAAATACAATAACATAGGATTTAAACTAGAGTGTCAGGTCAGATCTTAGGCTGTTACTGGTACATTTGAAACAATAAAGATACATTCACCGAGATTTTTCCAATGAGAAATCTCCCGACTGAAACAAATTTAGGAGTTCAATTTTGTACACTTCATTAACGAGTGTACACATAACAAACTTATTTTATTGGTTCATCAAAACAAAGTGTTATCTCATTTTATTAGTTCTGTTTTTATTTTATTGTACACATAACAAATTTATTTTATTGGTTCATTAAAACCAAGTGTTATCTTATTTTATTAATTTAATTTTGTTTTATTTTAATTTAAGTTAAATCGAAAACAGTTAATAATATCTGATCTTATCCTGAATCGCGTTTAAAATCTTAGAAAACAACAAGATTTAATTTAAATCTAAATTATATGCATCTAGGATTTTAAGAAATAATAGAACTACAAAATACTAGTGAAATCTGTAGTATCTTCTATGTGGTTCCTTAAACCTAAGATGCTAGGACTTCTCATGAATACAAGATAGTCCAGTTGATCCAAAAAACCGTGGCGTGTAGCTATTTTTTAGTCAATTCTAGAACTGAAAATGTATTAGAGATCTCCAGTCAATTATTATGTAAATCGTTACTATTTTAAGAAGAGGAATGATGAATGAGACATGAAATAACATCAAGCGGTTTTTAAATTCTTGATTGAGTTTTAAATTTACCTTATAAGTTACAAAATGTTACAGTTTGAATATCTTGAACGGTTTGGGACCTATAAAATCTATGTGAGGCCTATCACTTTCCTCATCCAACCTAGAGAAGGGGATAAAGGGTGTCTAGATTAGGTAAAAGTATATAGTTACCCTCAAAATTAAAACTCAATCCTAAGCATTATCCTTTTAAATTTGAAACTCTTTCAAAATCAAAACCTACTCAAATCATTTCCTTCACAAACTAAAATTGAAATCTGACTTATCAATCGACTGTGACTATACATCGATCGATTTAAAGGAAATTTCATCATCCGTTTTTTAAAAAAAAAAATTCAAACTAAACATCGTCGATTGCAACTCATTACTCTTAATTATACTTGTGATTGATTTATCCATTCAAGATTGAAAATTACAACAACCTTGGCTTACTGTGTTTGCCCATAATTGGTCGATGTTCATGCCCATATTTACCGATTCCTTTGATAATCAGTCGATATCCATGGACACATCAACTGATTGTCCTGAATGTCGAAAGAAAATTTATCCAGAGTCGAATGAAGTTAATTCCCACATAAACCGATTCTGGTAGTGAAAGAGATAACCAGTTTTCTATGTATTTTTTTTTGCTAGAATCGGTTTATGTAAATGTTCTTATAAACCGATTATATAGCCTTTGATTTCTTAACTTCTAAGCTTGTAATTGGTCCATACAAATATCAACATAAACGATTCTTGTTTGAAAAAATGCTCAATTTTTTGGTATACTTTTTAGCGTAGAATCGGATTACATGAGCATTTGTATGGACCGATTCTTTTAAAGTATTGATTTGTATCGATTTTTGTGTGTGTATCGCGCTTACCAAATGTTACAATAGGTCTACGTGGTTGGTAATATATGCACCAATTCTGGTTGTTCTTCGTGAATTAAAATATCAACCCATAATCGGTATACGAGTGAATGAACATCCACCAATTCTGGGTTGATTTTTTGTCATAAAAAAAATCAAGATTTGTCATGTTTTGATGATAAATTAACGTTAGGTGGTTTAGGGGTTAACTTGATCAAACATCTATTAATCACCCGAATTAACACTAATTAATTAGGGATAATGAGCCATTAAGGAAAATAGTTCGCTAAGAGGTTTTCATTTTGCTTCAAAACATCTTATTTTGTCACGTAGTGATAGGCCCCAAATAGATTTTATAGGCCCTAAATCGTCCAGGTTGAATATTGGCGATGGAATTTGACATTTAGGCGAAAATGAGTCGAATAAGAATAAACTTATAAAGGTTTAAAGATTTGACATTTTGAAAACCCTATAATTAGGCTTTGATTTAGATATCATAACATTTTTTAAAATTTAACTTCAATTTAAAGAAAGGAAAATCCAAAAGTATAAAATGAGATAACCCATTGTTTTGAAGAACCAAAAAGATTGATTTGTTACGTGCACACTCCTTCAAATTTAGTGGGACAAAACTCACCCCTATTTTTCTCTTGGTAAGCCCCTGGGGATGTCTGTATCGGGACATTCTCGGGATATAATTTTGGTGTGTGCGCGTTTGAATTGCAGCTATGAGGTTAAGTTAAACTTCCTAGTCTTAGAGAAAATAGCACAACATATTTGATGAGAGCATACAACAATTGTTTAGCTTCTATTTTGTATTTTCTTGCTTCAAAGCTAATATTTTTTCTTATACACACCATAAAATAAAGGGATCTAGCATCCTCAGACGGTCAACATAAAAGATAATCGATTTTTATATGAAGCCACTATGTCGAAGATAAATGAAAATCTTGGGATTTCTTAGAGAAACTAAGTGGACATGTAAAAATGAATAACTCCAAAGATAGTAGATATCACCCCATAGCTTAAAAGTTGTTCGCAGAACTGGATATACCAAGAGCATAGATTATGTCGGTGTTACACGTAGTTTTTAAAATCTCATGATTTACGATCAACTCTTACGATTCGCTACAAAATTTTCCCGAATGATCTGAATCTTAATTATGAATTGAATCTACTGTGTATCTGCGATTTGCATTATGGCTCGTGCATTTCGTATCTATTTATATGTCATACAAGTCTAAGTCCATGCTTTCCAAGTAATTTTTATTAAAAAAATAAATTTTTGGAGAGATTTTGACTCGTGCGAGAGCATGGTATTCTAAACTTAATCAAGTGCCCAACTACTAATCTGGACATTACATTGTGTTATTTTTTTTCTTCATTATATTCTCATATCTATAATACCAACAACATATATCTAGACTTATTAATCTATAACCCCATTATGTATATGTTTATTTAGAGATTTATCATGTATCATCGATTTACGATTAACCAAACGATTCGATTGGCGATGTGATTCGCGATTAAGAACCTTGATGTTGTGTATGTATACACTTTCTGGCAAATGTATCTAAAACAATTAAGCTTCAATGATAAACCTTTGTCATGACTTAATGGTGTTAAAGTTCCAGCAGAAACTGCAAAAACTTCAGGGTACATGTCAGGTGTAAATGCAATTAAAAATAAGGAAATGACTAAATACAACCTGTAATTGGGTTAAATACAACCCACATAAATATATAATTAGCTAAATACAATACAAATTAATTTTAACAAATTTTTTAAATACAATCCATAGCATGTTGACCGATATAATTGAATATTTTGCCATTTCTTAGTATACGTTGAAAACTAATCTCCTACCTTCATGATCCCAACTTTAGAGTGAGAAAATCACAATATGAGAATCATGTTCCATATATATGAAGTTGCTAACGAAACAACAAAACTAACCAACAGAAGTTTTACCGGAAGAGAAAAAAGTGTGAAGAACAAGTTGTATAATCAATATATAGGTTTTCATGATTTTGAATCATGTTTTTTGATGTTTTTATTCCCTTCCAGGAAAATAAAATTAGATAGATTAGTTAACTGATAATTCATTTAAAGAGTAAAATTTTACAAGATAATATCGTTTTGTTCTAACAGATATCATGTAAAACTATTATAAACCATCTAACAATATAAAAGATATATTTCGTGTTATAGTGATACATGTGATATAACGTATATAAATACAATACATAACTCACACCTCTGCGTGTTCTTAAATTTGAAATTATTTAATGTTATTTACGTTGGAACTTCTAAACAGGAAACAAAACAAATGCAACCATTCTCATACAACAAGGGTAGGCACTCTTATTGAGTCATTTAATCTTCAATGGTTCTTGTACAATAGAAAATGTTATGTAAAGGTAAAACAAATATTGATATTATATCATATATATATATATATATACTCAAGTAAAAGAATTTTCTCTTGCACATTTAAGATAGAGTCCATTATCTTGAGTTGCTTCATCGGTGTGAATACCTTCGCTCTCGATTCATTTAGATCGTAACCCCAAACAACAAATGACTAATTCTGTTTCTGTAACCAACTCACTTATCGACCTCCCGGGTCAATCTTTAGATCAGAGATAAAATATAACAAAGGATATTCCAATTGATTAATTTAAACTACTTTGGCCAAAGATAAAGCCAAGTCAAAGATTATCGACATAATAAATCTTGGTGAACAAGCTTTACCCAAGCAACTTAACAAGAATAAGTAACTAGACAATATGTTAGGTCTTTACACAAGCCTTGTGTTTATCAAGATAAACTTCTTGCTGGATCCAAGAGAATCAAGTGCCCAAGAAGTAACACAAATATTAGAAACCAGAAAAGAAAAGTCTTCAAGTCTTCAATCTTCAAAGTAACCGCTGCACAAAAACACATAATGAAGTCTACTAACGGTGGTTGATCAACAACTCTAACCAGAGATCTTGAATCACGAGAATAGTCAAAACCCCAAACACACTTGAGCGACCATACATCAAAGGAGAATGGCCATAGAATAAACAAGTTTGAACTATCAAGGATAACAATACCATTAGTTCTCTAATAAAATCAATTAATCAAAAAAATCAAACAATAATACGACTTAGTTTCCCAACAACAGTATTACTAAAAGCTTCTTGATCATAAAGAAGACTTTAAACGAAGGAAACGCGAGATGTTTCACCTAATTAGATTGCTCTTATCTCTTAACAAGTTGGCTCCCCACATTATCAATCAAGATGTGTGTCAAAGGATGAGTTTGTAAGAATACAAGCTCTATTATTTATAGTATTATGACCAAGGCTTGATTAGAAGGCAAGGTCCTTAAGATATGTAATGAATCCGAAATTAACAAATACCAACTGTATTGCAACTATTAAACTGACATCTCTCATAGATGACAATCATTATTATCTAGCACATATTCATTTACTTTTACTAGTATAGTAACTAGAGATATGCAAACCCCTGCGAAAGGTAAGCATATATTTTCGATATCTAAATATTGAAAAATCAGATTTAGGATTTTTCCTTGAGTATCAAAGGAAGATACTTGAACATTAAGATGTTAGAGTTTAGCGCATGTTAAGATCACTACGTAGACATTTATTAACATCCTTAGTCTTACCTATGTACATTCCCAGTTTAGGAAAGATCCCTTTTTGGGATTGGTCTTAGAATCGATCCTTGAATCATCTTTTCAACTAGGAAACAAGTTTCGCTAGCATACTTCCTTAAACTGTGTAATTGAAATTATTATCAAATATAATCCTAAGGTATGGATTCACCTGGAAGTTCAACACACCAAATAATAACGAATTACCAAATAATACAATTTCGATAATACAAAGTTCATAGATAAACTACACTTCGTGACTCAATATACTCAAGTTATAAAAATAACTAATATATCATTCCTTGATACTTTGATCATTGTATAATGACCAATTCATCAATCTAAAGTCATTGTAAAAGAACTTCACTTTTTGTGTTATGTTTTCAATGAATATGGACTTGAAATGACAAAAAATAAAAATAAAACAACTCAAGTTTGTGATTACTAACCTCAAAGTAAAGTATGATGTATGAGTTGTTGTCGATATGTCTTCAGGTTCTTCATGAGTAACAAGAGATAGTCTCAAAATTTCTATGTTCCTAGTCTAACCTAACGAAGTTTATTCTAATAATCAAACCAAGCAACTCCGAGTTTTGGAACCAAACTTGACATACTTGGCGGGTTCGACTGAGCAGTGCTCTAACACCTTGTATTTCTGCTGGAAATTTCTTCGTAGGTTCAAAGTGAAGTCTATTTACGTAGCATAAGGTTCATAATAATTATTACCTTTGTTGGAAATTCAGGATCGACACAAGTGGGCGTTCATAAGCAAGAGCCAATACCTGGTAACTATATACTTGTATGATTCATTTGTTAACAAGCTTAAAAGAGAAAGTGAATCCTTCAATTATTCAAGTGCTCCATGTTGGTACATGAAAAATAATATCCCCTATTTGAAAGCCCAGGCCTATCGGATCCTTGGGGACTTGTGGATTAATCTCGAGTCCAAAAAAATACCCATAAGGAAAGAGGATAAAGAGGGTATTGGCCAAAGAGTTAAGGTTAACATATGAAGAAAAAAATGGAAGTTAGGTAAAAAGAAAGTTAGGGATACATGTGTCACTATGAAGTAAGGGAGAGAAGTGAATAAAAGTAAATAAAATGGTACTAAAGAAATGATTTTCTCACTCTTACTACTCTAGGAAAAGGTGTAATTACCGTGAATTGGACCAACATGCTTTTCTCTAGTTTACCCTTAAAATATTTGAAAACTACAACCGGAAACTTGGTTTCTTATCTAGCAAGATGCACCTGACAAATGTTAATGAGGTTCTGGTGGCCGGTGTGTCGCGTAACGAAGATGAAGTAGTAATCAAGGACGTATGAGACAACAATGAAGAGGACTGATGGCGTGCGCCATAGTCACAAACCCGATTGTAAAAGAGAAGGCGGCAGTGGGACTAGAAGTAGTTTCTGGTAAAGTCAAAAAGCAGGTGAACCAAGACGCGATTCGATCAAAACAACATTTACAAAATATGCAGAAAGAACTAAAAGGTTGCATGCATCATCGTCGAGAGCTAAGACATCTGATAAAGAAAGCAGAAGGATTGAAAAGGCTACGACTAAAGTTACTCCCCCGAGAAAAAATTGGAGGCGACGAGGTTTTAATAAAAGAGAATTTCTCGCTCAGAATGTCAGAAGACGCAACCGCTAAGTATTTGGAGGCGAACTATCATCGGGTTAAGAAACAAGACATCTGTAATTATATGGATCCTCCTACTCATCTGAGGTAGCTGACTATCAATATCCTTAAGAATACACTTCATTTAAGTTCAAAACATATAACAGGTGAGGAAACGTGCGAGATAACTTTGGTCGTTTCTTATCCATAATGAACGCTTACTCCTCCAACAAAAGTTTGTGGTTGAGGAACTTCTCAAATCACTCTCAGATAAAACTTTCCCATAGTATGATAATCTAAAGTCGAGAAGCATGGAATCTTGGTCAGCAAGGTCCTGTTATTCTTGAGAACGTTCTACTCAACTAAAATGAATATGTTACCACATCTAGGAAAGTGTACTCAGCAAGTGGGTGAAGAAGTTGGAAAGTACAAAATCTCTCCCTTTAACGTCACTTAGACATTAAAGAAGAAATCTTAGTAAAAAATTGTGTCCGAGGAATGACGATCACACTTAGATGGAATATGGCTAATTTCAAGTTTCAACTTTCGTTGACTTAGAAGAGGCATCATTCCGAAAAACCGACTGTGTTGACATCTTAAATCTTTGGAATATCGAACATGCCTGACAACATTCGCATTAATGCAACATCGACTCATATATTTAAAAATCGGCAACCAAGTAGCACAAATGGGAGAAGGCACCCACGTATCACCCATACCAGTCAAACTCGAGTTGGAGGTTTAGAGGACCAAGGACCTCCATAATAGTAGGATACCTCCCCTCTCCTGCAACAAAGAACATATCATGGGTTACTCGAGAAATATATCGCGAACAATGATGTCATATTTCCACCTCTCGCGACGGATCTTAACAAATTAGATAAAATAATGTCCGATATTACCACTATAATCAGCGAGTAGACCACGCGACACTGGAATACTAATTCCCCAGAAGCATTGATATTTCAACGAAAGTGTTTGCTAGAAAAATCGACAATGGTAATGAACAATCAACGAGAACCTGCTCTATCAGCATCAAGTCATGATGATTTCGCGTGATCCTAAAGAAGAGATGTTGGATACCATGAGAAGAAATAGATGATGAAAAATCCTAAGAAGTAACAAATGGGAGTGTTACATTCGAGAACAAGGAAGGTGTGGCGACCAAATTCGTGCAAACAAAATTCAGCAGTTCTTCAATCCGAAAAGCATCAAAAGGAATAGCGGCAGATACGACAGGGTAACCTTATATCCTAACTCCAAAGCGGTGTGATTATTTTTACTGAGACTGTGTCTTATTGAGGTTCCCAATCTCCTCCCAAATGTGAAAATGTGACCTAAAGCCCAATTTCTCGCAGACGTGCGTTCGGTACTAATTAGGAATCCTTGCGAGAAGAAATCACAGAAGAAGAATGGTTGTCCGTTTTGAAAAAGTAAAAAAGGGACAATGACTATCTGTTCCTTTGGAACAACCATCCATTTTCCATTTCGATCAAATTTAAAAAAATGGACATTCATTAGCCGTTTCCTGACCTTTTTCGGTTTATACTTGATTACGATCATTTTACTTTTTGGGCTTCATTAACACACGTAATAACACTCCCTTACACTGGCTCGGGCGAAATAAAAACATTGTTCCAAGTACAAAGAGCTTGTTGTGGTATACAAGAGAACATTTTTAGGACGCATGATATTCACCAAAAATAATATTTTTGAATGTTTTCATTAATTTTAAAATAGATCATACACCGACTGATTACATATTCTGAATTATATACCTAACTCACTTTTACAGGCGTCGCGGGTGTACTTATCATGTGCAACGATCCTTTAAACCGTTAGGTGACCTTAATGGCCAAGTGATGTTTCGGGAGGGTTTACAAGACGTATATCCACAAAACCTATCATCATGGTGTAGTTGTCCGAATATTCATCTCCATCTTGAGGATCACGATATGATTCTTCCGGATTATGGTCTTGAAGGTTGTCCTTTATAAGTATGTAGCATTTATAATACTTGAATACTTTACTTGTTGTCGCACAATACTTGTGTTTTTTCCTCTCCTTCCTACATGAAGCAAACAAAAATGAAATTAGTATTTCATAAAGAGAATGTTTCAAAAAGATATTTGGTTAATTAAAAACCACCTACAACATCAGCAATCGTAAAACCTCCTGGCGCATTTTGGTAAAGTGGTTTAATTAAATTTTGGTAAAGAGGTTTAATTAAATAAACGTTACCATTGATTCTTGAGTTGATGAAACTCCTCAAAAACTTTTGGACTAACAGTTAAAACCCTGAAGAACAAATCCAATAAAGGAATCAGAGGAAGTAGTAGTTTACAACTTGATTACGATTTCTAGTACTTCCACTACAATAAATAAACTAAAAATGTAGGAAAACTTGAGGAAGAGCACTGCAAAAATTTTGTTCTCCTCTATATCTAGGGATGAACAGAAACCGAACCGTAACCATAAGAACCGAACCGTAACCGCACCGAACCGATAATCCAACGGTCGTTTACGGTTTTAATTTTGATAACCGTTAGATCTTCGGTTCGGTCAATGGTTTTACCATATAACCGAACCGAAACCGCATCGTATAACCGAAATAATATTACCCATTGATATAAGCTGTAATTTTATTAGATTTAAAATACACAGGGATATAATTATTATCAGATTTGGGAAATCCTAGGTTTTGGTCTTCATGATAATGGAATCCTAGGCTTTTAATTTGGGGGTTTTCATGATAATTGCAGGTTTTCAGAGAAATTAATTATTGTTACAGAGTTGTTAGAAAGAAAAACGAAGAAAAGAAAGCTTGAAGGCAGCAGCTAGTAGAATTATTTTTGTTTCTATTTAAACTTTGTTCTTTAGTTTTAAGCTTAAGCTTTTTTTAGAACCTTTATGTTAATTGTATAATGATTGAGTTTGTATGTATGATGAAATGAAGCTTGAATAACTGTAGGAACTTAAAGTTGCAGATTTGAAACTTTTGATTTTTTCTTTTTTAATTTTGGGATTTTGGAACGGTTAAAACCGAAAAAAAAATCCGTAAAAAACCGTATCTAGTCGGTGCGGTTAAAAATCGAACCGCAATCCTAACATTTCGGATACGGTTTCAGAGTTAGTAACCACACTATAAACGGTTAGGTCAACAGTTTTACCCATAACCGCACCGTGTGCAGCCTTATCTATATCTATTTGCAAAAGGAGCAACCATTGTCCGTTTCAAAGAAGATTGACCGGTCAACATAGAGGAAACGAACAATAATTGTCTGTTTACTCCAAAACTTGTAACTATTAACTGTTTTACAAAGAACGAGTAATGGTTTTCTATTTATTTTCTTCCAAATCGTCTATCCATTGCCTGTCTGCAATGGAACTATAGAATCGTCGTAGGGGCTGGACTCTTTCCAAGATGACGTGGAAAGGAAATTGGGGAATGGTTTGAGAAGAGCCACTGGATCCATCTAACAAAGACATTTTCTTCCTGAAAAACATTTTCCCCCGTTATACCTCACAACAATAATTATATTAAAAAACTCTCTCTCTCCTTCCTCTCTCACTCCTTATTCCTCAACAAAGTCATCACTAACAACTCGTCCATGCTCAGTTCAGGTTGATTTTGGACCGGATCTGAGCAGATTTTTTCATTATTTCTTGTTTTCTCAGTGATTTAGTAGTGTTAGCTTAGTTGTTATTATGTTTTCTACTTATCTACACCATTATGGTGGTTTTATCTACTCTTTTGAGGTTTATATTCGCTTTAATGACGGTTCTTGGTTCTTGGGTTGGGTTTTAAGATCAATAGTGATGCTCTCCAACAAAGAAATCTTCATCTTTGTTGTCTCCGACGGCGGAATCTTCATCGGTGATTTCTTTGACGACGGAAGCTTCATTACAAGAGATTTGAGCACATCACTCCTATTTTGGGAGCACATCTTTCTGAAAAAGAAAAACAAACTAAATGGTTGGAATTTAATTCCGGGAAAAACTATTCTTTCTCCCATTTAATCGGATCTTATTCATTGAATGAAAACTTATTCATATTTGTACTTGTCTTACTTCTGTAATCCTTCTCGTTCTCTTGTCGGATTTCTTGGTATTATATCAGTATTGTACTTTTAAGATATGTTATTTTTACTTTGTGTTTTATGATTTTCGATCTTAAACTGATTATAACCTAAAATTTTATAACCTCGAATTTCCATTAATGAAAAAGTTCCTTGTGTATCAAGAAAGTTCCTTGTTTACCGAGACAAGCGTACATGATCTGTAGTTTGACTCGTAGCTTGCTCCTTGCGGGGATGTCGAGCGACCAATGTGTTGTTTGTTTCTGAAGGTGCAGCGGGTTCTTCCGCCCCATTATTCTTTTTAAAAAAAGGGTACCTAACTCAGCTGGTCATCCCTGTTCTCTAAAGTTTCATGCGTTCCAGGAGGTCCCAGGTTCGAGGCCCCAATGGCGTAATATTGTAGAAATTAACATGGAAGGTAAAATTAGTTTTCCTCCCTTGTAACACAATCTCATCCTCCATCAACTTCGGCTCCCCTGGCTAGGTTACCAATGAGGCTCGCTGGTAAGCTAGCACAACAACACGTTCAATTAACATAATAATACGTTGTTAGAGCTTAGCTTGTTAGGCTTCCAACTGGTTATGTAATACTCTTTATCCAACAATAAAAAAATTTTAAAACATTAAAAATAAAAGTTTATTCTGGTTCTAAAGAAAACCAAATATATTAGGAACCATTAACAACCTAAAAGAAAGAGGGGACTAGTCCAGTTTTTTTTTGTATCCTAGTAATATCTCTCTTCTTCTTCTCTTGAGAGCTTCTAAAATGCGGAGATTTTCTTCTTCTTCAAAAACCCAGCTCTGCAATCAAAATTACAAAATCGTATTATCCTCATTCAAACTCATTGACAATCAAAATTCCATTATTAATCCTCTTGCGAACCAATCACACCATTTTCCATCAAAACCCCAACATTTCTCCACTGTTTCTCAAAACCTCGCAAAGGACTCAACTTGGGTTCAAAAGTTTTCAACTTTCTCGACGGATGATAACAATCGAGAGTCCCAAGATTCAATTTTCTTGAAAACAAGCCGAACTTTCAAAAATCGCACAACTCTGATCCATACACTGCAGATGCAGAAACGGTATATAATATTCTAAGGAAATTTCATACTAGAGTTCCAAAATTAGAATTAGGTTTGAATGAATCTAATGCCGTTGTTTGTTCCACATTAGTTGAAAAGGTATTACGTAGATGTAGTGATGCTAGTAACTTAGGGTATAGATTCTTTTCATGTGCATCAAAACAACCTGGCTATACACCTAGTTATGAAGTGTATAAATTTATGATTAAGGTTTTAAGTTAAATGAAACAATTTGGTCCTAATTAAGGTCTTATTGTGCCTCTTCCTTTTTGAAGGATCTTAATTCGACGAAGTATCATGCGCTTACTATTCTTTCAAATAATAATCCATCAACCTCGTATTAACATTCGTTTTGAACCCCATCTCGCGAAAATTATCAGTCCTAGCTATTCCCATGAATATTATCCCCATGACATTGCCATCTTTTTTGGTCGCACAGCTCCCTAATCCGGAGGGTGCCATCCATTTATATTCCCCCTGATTTCCCCTTCAATGAGGTTAACCCTAACATGCATGTGTATCTCCTCCCATCCAGTTATTACGACATTCAGTTGTTTTCGTGATTTCTTATCCCCTTCGCCGATATGGCTTGTGGTTACGAAGTCACACAAATGCAGAAAACCCCCGGGACCTAGTCCATCTTTGAACACCACACTGTATTAAGCCGCTACAGACACTATCCTACTACCAATGAACTTCGGACTGTAACGTAGTTGAGCCCTAATCAATTTCACACTGATCAAGGTACAGTTGCGCTCCTTACGTCTCTGAACCCCAGCAGGATTCTACGCACTTGATTCCCTTAGATGATCTCACCCACAACCAAGAGTTGCTACGACCCAAATTCGAAGACTTGATAAACAAATTTTTGTCACACAGAAAAGTCTATTGGAATAGATAAATTTGTCTCTCAGATAAATACCTACGAGTTTTGTTTCGTCATTTGATAAATCAAGGTGCACAGGAACCAATTGATTAACCAGACCTATATTCCCGAAGAAAAACCTAGTATTATCAATCAGCTCACAATAATATTAATCGTATGGTAGCGAAACAAGATATTGTGGAATCACAAACGATGAGACGAAGATGTTTGTGACTACTTTTAATCTTACCTATCGGAGATAAATCTCAAGTAAATCTTAGCAAAGATAATACTCAATCATGATAGTAAAAGTAAGATTAGAACACGCAACTACACAGAAAATAGTTGGGTCTGGCTTCACAATCCCAATGGAGTCTTAAAGTCGTTAACCTACAGGGTTTCATGAAAAAACCCAAGGTTAAAGGAGAATTGACTCTAGTCGCAACTAGTATCACACAGGAGGTGTGGGGATTAGGTATCACAGTTGCTAGAGTTCTCCCTTATATAGTTTTCAAATCAGGGTTTACAATCTAAGTTACCTTGGTAACAAAGCATTCAATATTCACCGTTAGATGAAAACTTAATTATATTTATGTTAATATCTTTCAACCGTTAGATCGAACTTAAGCTAATATGTTATACACAAATGAAATGTACCCTCATTTAGGTTACCGTACCTAAACGTGTACACCATGTTGGCTCAACAGTAGTTAACCGAGGTTAGCTATATAAACACTCTCATATCAACCTTATTCATCTTAACCATAAATAGTTTAAATGACTCAAATAAAACTAGTTAAAAAGTTGTTCAATTTCTATATTCTCATAGAAGTATAGAAGAACACAATTGAAGCAAAATAGGGTTGATTCACTCGAATCAATTCATGAACAGTATAGCCACGGTTTGCAAAGAATGCATTACTTAATATATAAATGCATTTGTTCATGTCACAACCGATTTTAGAACTTTAACCACTCAAGTATGCAAATGGGTACGCATACTTGAATATCCGGACCAAGTTTGGTTTTCGCCAGTATACGAACGGGTACGCATACCTCCAAACCCAGCAGAATTTTCCGGACATGAACCATACGCCAGTATGCGTACGAGTACGCGTACTTAGGTACCCGGACTTCGCAAACCAACAGGTAGGTATACGGGTATGCATACTATGGTTGCTGGACATGGATCACATATATGCAAGGGTGCATAACATGTCTATAATCCAATGTTGGTTAAGTGTTCTAAACTCTATTTCCATCATTGAAACTTTCTTAGAGGATGATAATAGCCGTTTTTACATACTATTAGCATCAAAGCAATTTTCAAGATATTGAAATAATCATAACGAAACATTCCAAGTCTACACCAAATGATTGTATCACACAAACCATGTAAGATGTTACTAGGCGATTTTCACATGATCATCTTTTGACTTTCGTCAAGAATATAAGATGAACTTGGTTAAAGCAAAACCTTACCAACACATATTTTGAGAAATATGTAAGCGAGTTAAACTCAGCTCGAAATCTCAAATGTGCATAATCGAAAAAAATATAGTAATACGACTTATGTCTCAATATAGGAGATATAGTAGAAATAGACTTTCCAAGTGATAGATGAGTTTTAGTCTCCACATACCTTTTGTTGATGAAGTTCCACAAGCTCTCCTTAGTAGTTCTTCGTCTTCAATTGATGAACGTCGTGAAGTATAATGCTCAATTACACAATCTATCCTAGTCCGAGACATCACTATAAGTAGACTAGAAATCAAGACTTATAGTTTTTATCACTAACATTGACAAACAAGGTTGAGATAGCAACGCTTGCGAGTTCGACCGAGCAGTGCTCTAACATTCCTCTTGTGTCTGTTGTGACCCTACGAAAAATCTCTGATAATATGTGTGATTTTATTGAGAATGTTTTAGGGATACTTTGAGTGGCCATGTAATAGACCCGAATGAGGGGTAAGAAAGATAAGACAAGTGTAGTTCTGCCAGCATGGGATAAGTTGTTTCTTTTCCATCCAGAGAGATTCTCATCAAAATTTTCATTCAAGTAGTTTAAATAAGATACTCTATTACATTGTTGTAATATTTTTATGCCAACATATTTCTCCTCTTACTTCATTCTTGAGACCCCCAGAGTTTGAATGATCTCTTCATCATATGAATCAGGCACACTTTTTCTGAAATTGAAAAAGCGGGGGTACAACAACCGCTCCCAATATTTTGATTAGCAATTTTTGTGGACTAAGTCCAATGTACTTTCTAAAGAATCAACTAGACAGTCAGACTCAATCTAGATAAAAGTATATCAAAGAGTTAATATCTCGATCTCTCGATTTGATCTATACTCAAGCAAATAGAAATCTGCGAGTCTTTATCAAATACTAGAGAGATAACTTGGATGGTACCAAAGACCAATATCCAACCTTTGGTTGGATATTCTAATTGATTGATCCTAACGCACAACCTGTTATATTTCAATTATATAACAAAATATAATGCGGAATAGAAATAACACAGACACCAGAAATTTTGTTAACAAGGAAACCGCAAATGCATAAAACCCCGGGACATAGTCCAGATTGAACACCACATTGTATTAAGCCGCTATAGACACTAGCCTACTACAAACTAACTTCGGTCTGGACTGTAGTTGAACCCTAATCAATCTCATACTGATTCAAGGTACATTTACGCTCCTTACGTCTCTGATCCCAGCAGGATACTACGCACTTGATTCCCTTAGCTGATATCACCCACAACTAAGAGTTGCTACGACCCAAAGTCGAAGACTTTAATAAACAAATTTGTATCACACATAAAAGTCTATGATAATAGATAAATCTGTCTCCCATAGATAAACCTAGAGTTTTTGTTCCGTCTTTTGATAAAATCAAGGTGAACAGTAACTAATTGATAATCCGGACTTATATTCCCGAAGAACATCCTAGTATTATCAATAACCTCACAATAATCTAAATCGTATGGTAGCGAAACTAGATATTGCGGAATCACAAACGATGAGACGAAGATGTTTGTGATTTCTTTTTATCTTGCACTATCGGAGATATAATCTCAAGTCAATAAATCAATTGAACTCGTACGATAAAAAATGGAAAGATCAGATCGCTCAACTACAAGACAAGTAGTTTCGTATGGCTTCACAATCCCAATGAAATCTTTCAGTCGTTAACCTACAGGGTCTCGAGAAGAAACCTAAGGTTAAAGGAGAACCGACTCTAGCAAAACCAACTAGTATTACACAGGAGGTGTGGGGATTAGTTTTTCCAGTTGCTAGATGTCTCCTTTATGTAGTTTTCAAATCAGGGTTTGCAATCTAAGTTACCTTGGTAACAAAGCATTCAATATTCACCGTTAGATGAAAAACCTGATTCAACCAAGCTAATATCTTTCAACCGTTAGATCGAAACTTAGCTTGTCACACACAAATGAAATGTATTCATTTAGGTTTGAGTAACCGTACCTAAACTTGTACACTTAGTTGGTTCACAAATAGTTAACCAATGGTTAGCCATATGAGCTCTTTCATATTAACCGTATTCATCTTTCTCATAACTAGTTCAAATGACTCATAAGAACTAGTTGATAGAGTTGTTCAATTGATTAGGTCTTTATTCATAGACACAATTGAAACAAAATCGGATTGATCCACTTGAATCAATTCATGAACAATATACCTACGGTTTGCAAAGATTGCATTCCTTATAATTTATTGTTTTAAGTTCATGAACTACCGATTTGAGAAATAACCAGCTTGGGTACGCGTACGGGTATGCGTACCTTAGCTACCGGATTTGAGTTGGATTTGGTTTCCAAACTCAGTATAAATTTTAGGGTATGAAAACTTCCGTGGGTACGCGTACGGGTATGCGTACCTAAGGTGACTGGTTTACTAGTTTGCAAACTACAAACTCAGCAGAAATTTTCGGTATGAAAACTTCCGCTGGTATGCGTACTCAACCTGTCTCCTTCACCAATACCGCATGCACACATATGCACGCACTTGGTTTCCGTCACATGGATTTATACACTAATGTGCGAACACACTATATATGCTTATATCTATATATGGTAATCTAAACTCTACATTTCAATCATTGAAACATTCTTCTATAATGTTATAACAATCGTTATTCATGACTATCGTCATCAAAGCTATTTTCAAGATTGAAACGTCATCATGACTTTCGTCATGGGTAAATATGAAAATGGTTAAAGGAAAAGCTTACCAGCATATATTTCGAGAAAAAGATAGGCGAGTAAACTCGGCTCGAAATAGCAAATGTATATGTATGAAAACTATCATACTTATACGACTTTGTCTCAAGAGTAGGAGATATAATAGACTTTTGAGTGATAGATAAGTTCAAGTCTCCACATACCTTTTAGTCGGATGAAGTTCCACCTGTTCCTCGAGTAGTTCTTCGTATCCCTAAGATGATCGCCATGGAGTCTGGAGCTCAACTACACTTAACTATCCTAGACCGAGACTTAGTCATAAGTAAACTAGAAATCAAGACATATAGTTTTGATCACTAATATTAACAAACATGGTTGAGATAACAACACATGTGAGTTCGACCGAGCAACGCTCTAACAGAAATGTATAAAGGATTTTGAGTAATTAACCAACTGACCTTAGGCACTATGGTATTGTTGGATAATGGTGATGACTGCGTTGATTGTGCTTGAATTGGTATTGCCAAAAAGCATTATGTTATCTGCAAACATAATGTGAGAGACGCTTGGAGCCCACTTGTGTATCTTGTATCCACTGTACTCCCTGCACTGATAATGCTTAATAAGTAATGAGAACTAATAATGAAGAGGTAAAGGGATAGTGGGAAACCCTGTCTGATCCCTCTTTCTCTTGTGAAATATCCTTCCGGTTGGCCATTAAACAATATGGAGTAGGATGCAGTTTGAACGCCTCATGATTAAGTTTTGAACATTGTTAGTAATCCCTGTACTGATTAATGCTTTTCTCAAAAATTTCCAATCTAGTCTGTCATATGCCATACTCATGTCAAGCATAAGTGCAAAAGACTCCTGGGAAGTAAATGATGTGTGCATGGAATGAAACAATTCTTTAGCCACAACAATATTGTCGATAATCTTCCTTATTGGAACAAATTTCGATTAATTGTCTTCAATGAGGTCATCAATAAAAGTTCTTAGCCTGTTGGTAATGATTTTTTTGACGATGTGTTAGAGTACATTGCAGAGAGCTATGGGCCTGTGGTCTGCAGTTTTTTCTGCATTCTTCTTCTTAGGGATCAAAGCCAAGTATATATGATTCAGACTTGGAGGAATTGCTGAATATATAAAGCAGTCTTGGATTAAATGGATCATCTCTTGACTTACCACATTCCAGCACTTTTTATAGAAGAGAGCTCGGAATCCATCATGTCCTGGGGATTTTAAAGATCCCATTTTTTTAATGACACTGAAAAATTCATCAGCACTTGGAATAGTGCTAATGGACTATCACTCATTTGGATTGGTCATATTAGAGTTTTCAAGCACAAAAGAGGTGGGTTGAACATCAGGGTCTTTAGTAAACATGTCTTGAAAGTGAGAGATACGATTTTCTTTAATTTTTCCATGATCAGAAATCAATTCGCCGTTATTTTGTTTTAGAGCAATAATCCTATTTCTATTCCTTCTATGGACTACACAGACATGAATACCTGTGTGTTTTCGTCTGTAGCTGGTACCCATTTGGATTTGTTTCATTGATTCCGAAACATTATATCCCTCTTTTCTAGACAAATGATGTGCTGACAGAATTCCTTCTCCTCCTCTCTAATGTCCATCAGGTGAGCAGTGGCCTGCAAGTCAACCAGCTTCTGCTTCGACCTCTCAATCTCTTTTTTAGTGTCTCCAAAAGATTTTTTGCTAATTCTGAAGTTCTTTTCCCAAGTTCTGTAATCTATACACCGTGTTATCTGAAGTATTTTCCATTTGGACTGAATGATTTAGTATTCGAATATGTATTTCGGTTTTCGTTTTGGCGGTCTTCTCATGATGTTGACAAGTATTGGTTATTGATCACTTTCAATTATGGGTAAGTGGAGAACTGCAGCATTAGTGAATAAAAATATCCAATCGGTGTTGCAGAAAGCTCTATCTAGCCTCTCAAAAATGGGTTGTGTTTGCATTGCATTATCTGACTATGTAAGGGCAGGGCCTGCATATCCCAGGTCAATCACGTCTCTGTCTCTAAGCAGATTTCTAAATTTTGTGCATCTTATGTATGAGTTTGGATTACCACCGTGCTTCTCATATTAGTGCATAAGCACATTTAAATCCCCTATCACGCACCAGGGGTCATTGATGGAAGTTATTGTGCTGTTTGTGCTTCTCCAGAAGGTGTCCTTATGAGGATGTGAGGGAGGTCCATAGATACACATGAGAGTCCATTGTGGAATGGACAATTTAGCACCATTGTTGCAATGGATGAGATTTTGGCTTTTGGAGGTTACTATCAAATCTACATTGTCTTGCCATAGTGTTAGAGCATAGCTCGGTTGAACCCACCAAACGTTGGTATATCAAGTTTGGTTGTCATATTTTAGTATCAAAACTCATCTGGAGTCGCTTGATTAAATACTAGAGTCAAATTCGTTTAGGTTAGACTAGAAAGTTTAGGAATGTTGAGACATACAAGTATTACTCCGAAGACCTGAAGAATGAGAAGAAGTAACGACTACAACGACGACATCATCCTTCCACTTGAGGTTAGTATTATTGACTTGATATTATTTGCATTCCTAACGTATCTTTCAAGTCGTGCTATATTGAAAACATAACATGCAAATCTTTATATATTATATAATACTCTAGTGGTGAGACTTGGTCATAATAGTACGATCGAAGTATCAAGGAAAACATATTAAGAAGTATAAACACTTATCTTTTGGAACTTCGTAAATACGACATCGAAATAATCTATTGTATATAGTTATTTGATTATGTGTACATTATATAGGTGTGATTTCATCCTAGAAAACTATGAATCTTTATATGAGTTTAAGGAAGTAGATGTATGAACTTTTCTTTATAATCGAAAGGGAAATCATGATTGGTCTTGTTATTAATTGGATATCTTTTGGATGATCAATGGAAGATGACTATGGTAGAGCATATCTTAACTTTGTTGAGACTTGAGGTATAACCGGTCATAGCCTATATAATACTCATGAGATACATTGGAAATCAAGGTGTAACCGTTCACACGCTACATTGGAATGCAAGTTGTAACTGGTCACAAGTTACTTTGGAAACCAAGGTATAACGGTTCACAAGATGAATTGGGAAGTTAGTTGTAATCGGTCACAAGATACCTTTAGGAAGCAAGGTGTAACCGATCAAAAGATACTTCGGGAAGAAAGGTGTAACCGGTCACAAGCTATTTCATGGAGCAAGGTGTAACCGATTACAACCTGTATTGGGAATCATGTATAAACCGTTCACAAAATATATTTTAAAGTGATGGTTTAATCGGTTCCTTGTACAAAACCAATAACCATGGTTCACATATTTCTTCATGGTGCGTGTGAATTAGGGTTTTGGGTTTGTCAAGATGAGAAGTTCCAGATGTCGTCATATTTGAACATGTATAAACTCTTTCATTTATTGTTAAAAGATATTCCTTGATGCTCAAGGTGATCCCGGGTCCGAAATATTGAAAAGCATTTAATTATGATTTTCATCATATATGTTTTCATTACCAAAAATTAAAGCATATCCTCTGGAAAATCATTAGTTAATGTGCTAGACTAACAATAGAAGTTTTTCTATGAGAGTTTTCGGAAATGTTAGTTGACATTAATTGGAAATAGGAAAACCTAATTTAGGTACTTTAATGCATATCTTGATAATATATTCGGTTTTGGAATTTCCTTGTTGTCCAAACAACCCTAGTCTATAAATACATGAGTTTGCATTTCTTACAAACTATCCTAAGAGCCAGGCAAACTTCATTTCTTGTATTTTCTGGTGGATCCGTCTACTCGGAGAGTAAAGTACCCTAATTAGGTGAAATCTCTTACGACCGCTTGTTTAAAGACTTATGTGGGATCAAGAAGCTCTACGAGTACTGTTGGTGGGAAACTAGATAATTGCAGTATTATTAGTTTTTGATTATTGATTTGATTGACTAACATTTGTTGTAACTTTCACTGCACCTAGTTTGTTTATTCTTGAGAACCTTTTCTTCTGATATAAGGCTCACTCAGACTAGATAAAAGTAGCGACAGGATCTTTAGAATCATCTTCGGATCTAAAAACATCTTGTTATAATCCATTGTTAACATACTACGTTCAATGCGTTATTGATCACAAGATGATTCAAGTGTTGTTGTGAAGGTTATTGAAGGAAATAAAATATTTGAAGACGAAGAAGAATTCTTATTAGTTTTCATATCTTGTGGATTTAGTGCACAAACCTTGATCGGCTGAGATCCAACTAGAACCATTCTATCTTTGATAGACTTGATTGATTAGTTGCCTGAGATCGACATCGCTTTATAGTTTCTCTTTGAGATCTATATTGATTGATTGCGAATCCATAGTTTGATTATTTCGGTAATCAAAAGATAGATTAATCTAACCAGACAAAGGAGTTTAATAGATTAAACAGAAGAGCCTTTGTCAATAACTCACATATCTTCTAGCAAGATTTTTTAGAGTGCTTACCAAACAGGTTCTTCCTTTGTTGTTTGGAATACGATCCAAAATACTTGTTATTCACGTGCGTGACTCTAGAAGTCGAAGGCGCAGGGATACTGAAAAAACTAAGTAGCTAGGGGTAGTCTGCTTGGTCTCAACATCGACTTAATTCTGAGAGTATTCAAAATTGGACTAGGTCCCGGGTTTTTCCGCATTTGCGGTTTCCTCGTTAAAAAAATCTTGCTGTGTCATTTACTTTGTTTTCAGCATTATATTTGTTATTATAATTAAGTAAACTACACATATATGCTAACACTGTAACACTTGATATTGATCCTATAGAGTTTCAGTTTTTACCGTTCCTATTATCAAGTGCACACTTTGTTGTTGTATCGTCTCGATCTTGTATCCATAGTCAATCACACAAGTGATCTTGTTCTTGTATTGTATCGACTCTGTCCATAGACGATCACATTCGGTAAAGGAATTATATATGGACAATTAAAAGATTGTGGTGTATTTGAGTACCCTCGTCTTTTCATATAGGATTGCAAGACCTTCACTTATGCCATTTGCATCAACAAAATCATAATGACGGAAGTTGAGGGAGCTACATACTCTTCTGCTATTGTTTTAATTAAGCCTAGTTTCTGATAAAAACATAATGAAAGGTTTGAAGCTACATAAGAATGAGTTTAATGACATAAACTTTCGTCTCATTCCCTAAACCACGACAGTTCCAAGATTGTACTAACATTTTCTTTGCGACTTTTCCAGGAAAGTCGCCGTAGCCTTTTGTGAAATGTTATAGTGCTGCTTTTGTTGTGGATCACAATCCATTGGATCAGAATGTCTTTTGTTACCACCTAGTTGGGGAAATGTTAACTCTGATTCTTGGTGTTGCATAGTTCTTGCTTGTCTCTTCCAATGTTTCATAGTCTTTGAATTCTCCTTCACAACATTAATGGGTTTGGTGAGTGGTTATGGTGGTGTTGAGTGAACCATGTTCTTAGCATGGGTGGTAAGGTTGTGGGTTGGCAATTAAATTGAGTTATCAGGTAATGTGGCAACGAGGTGCAATGTAGGGTTTGGTTCAGGGTTATTGAAGAGTGAATATGGATTTTTGCTAGAACTGGCTGTGATGGGTATAGGGTTGTTTGTGGGATGAGGAATCGGTGGTGTTTGATGGGGAAGGGGGTTGGGTGTTTGGATTTTTATCGGGTTGGTTGTAGCTGAGGTGGGAAGGATATTTTAAATATTACCTCCAATTTTGCTAGGAATAGCGTTCTGCACGGTTGTAGATCGTGTCAACGAAATTTTTCCAATTAAATGTTGATTGGAATTACTGGGAAAGTTTCCGAATTTGTAGAAGATGTTGTTCCAGGATTGGGTTTTGGGTAGGATTTTCCAGATGTAGAGACGACTCAGTTTAAGGAAATATTTGAGTTGTTCTTGATCAGGGTTTGACTTACTGGATTCGTAGACTCGGGATCAGGGTTTCCTCCATGGCTGGTTTCTGAGGATTCATGGTGATTTCTGGTTGATGGGATTTTTTGTGGTTGTTTCGGTTTGAAATTGTCATTGATTTCTTCAGTAAGTCTAGCTACTGACTTGTCTTTCATTTTTTCCATGAAAGTTTCTGGAGAGATAAATCCCAGCTTCTCGCATTATTTTGATAACTCCGAACACTACTTCATAATATGGCCAAATCTTCCACAAAAGAAACATACCTTTGGAAGTATTTCCGATCTGAAAGAAACCGTGCATTTCTTTTTTGATGGTAAAAGGAATGTCATTTCCTGCTTCAGTGGTTTTGTTGTGTCGATTTTGACTCTTACTCTTGCAAGACTACTCCATTTTGCTTGTTCTTCATCTTGGATGGGATACGGGTCTCCCACTTTTGAAGCCACAAACTCCACCATTTTTATTGTTTGAGATCTCGTAGGTAACCCATGAATTTGAAGGTAAAATCTGCATGCTTGAGTTCATAGTCTTGTGGGAGTTTATCTGGATCACATATTTCTAAGAAAACCAGATCCTCATTGAGAGCCCACGGTGATCGAATAATCATTGTGTTAAAATCACAGCCTAACTCAAAATGGATCAGATAGATGGCTTTGCCGAAACTTGGAATCTCCAAATTTCCTGATGGCCTCCATGATCTTTGTAGCATATTAAAAAGGATGTTTAAACCATTTCCCTCCTTGTTATAGTTGTGATTACCAGAGAATATTTATGCTCACATGCCTGCTCAGTTAGATCTTCTGTGATTTCATAAACATGGTCATCTTCTTTGAATCGTGACCCCATTCTTGTCGTGAGATCATTGCACTCTGAGTTGGATGTTTTCGCCGATGATGATTCCATTGAGGTGACTGTAATATTCAAAGAGGGATATATGAGACAAAATGGAGCTAGAGAAGAAAGCCGCAGATGACTAATTAACCTGCAAAATCACAAACTTTAAAGGATTGTTAGAGCAAAGGAAAAGAAAATAAGAATAAAAGAGATAATTAGTTTTGGAAAAAATCATCATGTTGATGAAAAACAATCATCCTAGGAGATGAGAGAGAAAATTGTCCTTGTCATGAGACAAAAAATAGAAAGAATCTGTCGTTTATATTTTATATCGTAAGTTTTACTTATGACTAAAGTTTGCTTCATGATACAAAATCACGATCCTTTTTTATCTTAAATCTATCCGGTAATCTAGAGAATTTCATGTCCTGAATTAAAAATCTGTTTAAGAAAGGGGAAAGATCCGATGACATAGTTACACTGACATGTTAGAAATAATGGTGTCGCCATGTTATTAAAATCTTAGCTTCAAATGACATGATGACACCATTTTTTGTACAAGATCCAAACGACGATGAATTTGAAGCTAAGATTTTGGTGACATGTTCCTCATATAAAACACTATATTCCCACCAAAAATGAGAGTACTCCGAAATACAAAACTTCACCATCCCAAATTTTAATTTCAACCGTTAATCTTCAAAAATTTTAATATTCAAAATGGCAGATGGTGGTCTCATACATCTCGAAATACTCTCATTTTTTGTTGGAGTGCAGAGATGCTCTCGGAATGGTGATTAATGTACATTTGATTGGAGTGCAGAGGTGCTCACCGAATGGTGATTAATGTACATTTGAATGTAGATGGTGGTGTTATACATCTCACAATGTTCTCGGGATGGTGATATTCAAAATGGTAGATAACGTAATCATCATGAATTAGGCCAGTTGTCCAGGAGCCTGACTCTCGAATAGGAGGTCAGCGAATCGAGTCTCCGTTCATGAGTTTGGAGATCTCGTGAAATACTCTTTCCTATTTAGTTTAAGTTTCATAATGTATCTTCTTTCCTATTTAAAAATAAAATAAAACGGTAGACGTGATTTAGAAAAAATATAAATCAACAGGGGGGCTGAACAGTTACTGACTCATAATCTGCTCGTCTGACTCGTGTACTAATTGACCTCACGTGAGCTCTTTCCAGATCAGGGTCGGACTCGAACAAACGTGCTCAAACCAAATACAGTAGATGTGAAAACATCAACAGAGTCAGCGTCGGACGTAGGGAAAAGAAAAAGGTGAACTTTCTGTGAATAGTGATTCCGTTTTATGAGTTAGAAAAATATTTGGTTCTCGTCTGTCTCTGTGTCTGTGAGGTTTACAGAGTTCTAAAAAGTATTAGGAGAAAATGGTTTCAGAACAAGACGAAGAAAAAGAGAAAGAAAGAAGAAAGAATAGATATGAACGATCTTCTTCATCAAATTCATGGCCCAATAAAAATGTATCTCATAAAGAAGAAGAAGGAATGAGGGTTTGGGGAATTCTATTGTTTGGTCTTATTGGCGCCACCGCCACCACTTTAGCTGTAAGTTGTTTCATTTCTACTCTAAATTCATATAATTGGGGCTCTAAATCTTGTATCTAATTCGGGGAATTCAGAGTTTTTTAACCGAATCGGAACATTTTCTTTCTTAATTTAGCGATACTGTGTTGTTCAATTTTAGTTTGAATTGCTCAGCTAGGTCTAAAGGGTTAAAGTTTTCACCTTTTTGATTAAAAGGTGTTTCTAGTGGATTTTTTTTTGCCCCTTTTTGAGTTTGAGCTTCACCAATTCATAAATATAACCCTCTGCTTGAATGCATTATGATTTTCATATACGAGATTTTTTTGAGTAAGTTTGTAATTGATTGTTTGTGCAGGTTGGACAATTGAGGTACACTATTAATTGGATATATTCCCAGGTAAATAAATATGTTGTTGCTTGCTTTTATGTAATTTAGGTCAGAACATTGTGGTTCCTTTCATGCTCTTTAAGAGTCAGTAGTCAGACTCGAAGCTCATCTAGGTGGTTATCTGTAGCTGATTAATGTACATTCAGTACTTGCGCTACGCTTTTATACCTCTTTTCATACACTGAGATTGATGCCTATTAATCTAAGTGGTTGGAAGGCTTCTTCGACTATCATCTAGTGGGATTGCTTGCTTGAAATTCTTCTAAAACTTCTGACAACTTTAGTAGTGGTGCCTACTTAATTGGAAACCTGTTTGAATGTCTCTTCCAAAGCTATCAGAATCAATAGGCTGCATGTCTTAATCTGTTATGGTTAACTTGCTGTTTCCAGAAGTTGTAGTGTAGCTAATGTATTTTTGATGTCTCTACAAAAGTTTGGCAGGACGCCGGCATCATGGAAAGGCACGTCGAACGGTTCGTATAGTTCAAGTTTCAAGGAGGAAGCACGTAGAAGATATCAGCAACGGATGCAGGAGGAATTAGAAGAAGAAATTGAGAGAGTGGTGAGCTTGACTTTTGTTCTCCCATTTTCTGAGTTACATTCAACTTCTATTATTTACAAGTACACCAACATGGTGCATCACCTTGCAGATCCCTCTTTCCATAGCAATAATTGTCATAAATATCTTGAACCATCATGTGAAAGAACTACTTCCGGAATAGTGTGAATGAGAACTGCAGCCAAGAAATTTTCTTTTAGGAAGGAACTATTGACATCTTGGGTCAAGCTGCTTTGCGGACACACTTTAACTTTTGCTTGATATACATATGCTTCGTATTGAATTGAAATATTGAAAAACTTACTGAGATTATCAAAAGAAAAGAAAATTTCCTCTTGCGTATGTCTAACATGGTAATTTCTTTTCTAGTCATGTAACACTAAACATATCAAATGTTGTACTGCATCAAGTCTTGACGGTTCCGTTCTGCATCTATAACAGCTTCTTTGTGCAAATATGGGCAACATAGTGATGTCTATCAGTTTTTATACAATTTAAATGTTCTGTCGGCCTCCACAGTTTTGGGCCTGTGGTAGCATCCATATTAGGCCATTACCATTATGCCATTATATAAAATCCGTGCAGTAACCATTGGTTTGTGGTTGAGGTTTAATTTGTTTTTGGATTCCTGCATAATAAATTTTAGCCCTCCTTGTGTGGTTAACAATGTATATTTGCATTCTTACAGTTTTTCCTCATTACCTAGTTCGTCGACCGTTGTGCAGGAACGTATAAGGCGTATGCAGAGTGTATTTAACAGAGAGAGGAATAAACATAGGAGGGGCTATGAAAGGTGGAGGGAGAACGAGACAGAGCCAGGTGCATATCATCAGCACTTCCAGCGTGAAGATTGGTATTGGAAAACCAGTACATCTCACAAAGCTGAAAACTCCAATGCTAGAGCTGCTCCAAGGGAGCCTGGAAGTTATATGTTATCTCATCACTACTCAATTTTGGGCCTGGATAGGTAAGATCCTTGCCTTTAAATAAAAGTATTAGTTAAATACCAAGACTTTATATTCATAATCCAGGTTGCAAAAATTATGTCTGCCTGAAAAGGTTAGTAAAATGAACTGTTGCATCTACACCTGGCATGCAATGTGATATTGGTCATGGGTCCAGTCCATGCGTAAACTTTCTGAAACCTTGGGAACATTACATGTACTGTGATTTTTTTTTTTTGCAATTTCTGCTGGCACTCTTAAACACATAACATCTCAAGTCGTGACAAAGGTTTACATTGAAGTTTATGTTTCTATATACAATTGCAAGAAAGTGTGTATATACACGGTGCCAAGATGATCTATATTCTTGGTATATCCAGTTGCTAATGGCTTTTTAGCTCTGAGGTGATATCTATATCTTTGGAGTTGGTCATTTCTATCTGTCCACTTGGCTCCTCTAAGAAAGCCCAAGGTTTTCAGTTTTCTCCGAAACAGTGACTTTCGTACATAAATCTTATTCGTTTTGTATGCATGGCCTTCTAAGGAGACTATATCCCTTCATGTTATTGGGAGTCCGGAGCAAAAATATTAGTTTAGAAGCAAGCAAATACAAATATAGAAGCTAAACAATTGTGTCAGCCTCTCATCAAATATTTTAGCTGAAATTCAAATATACCAATAACAGTTTAAGATCTGACTTGACAGATTAGTTCAAATCCTATGTTCTCGTATTTAGATTGTCATAACTAATAAAGTGAAAGTAAATGTAATTAGATGTTGCTTTTCTTTCTTTAACATGCACATCTTTTGAATTATTAAAATAATTTGCTGCCTTATCTGTGCACTAGGTGGAGGACAAAGCCATATACAGAAGCTGAAATTAAGGTAAGAATGGCTCTTTCACCTTTCAGCTAGTGAAACTTGTGAAATTATTAGATTCTCTATCAATGGGACTCGTAATTATGGTTATGCACATGCTGTGTTTGCGATGTATTTGCACATGCTTTCGACCAACTTACCATGGCTTTTCTGAAATTGATTTGTTAGTTTGCCGCTTATAAATTAGATATGTTCAGGAAACCAATCGAGAACCAAGGAAGACCAAATCTTTAAATAAGTTTCACGAAATTACGATGGAGAGACGGATTTATCGCATCAGGGATATTTAGCTTATACAACAACAACCAAGCCTTTAGTCCCAAACAAGTTGGGGTAGGCTAGAAATGAAACCCATGTCACAGTTCCAAAGCCAAATACAGAAAATATGGGTTTCATTTGAGCCTGAAATTCAGTCGTCGGCTCTCCACGCCTATCACGATCCCCCTCCTTTATCCTGGCATGGGACAGGCTATGCAGAAAAGACTACATAGGCGGAGTTGATACTTAAGCTTATAACAGTGCAAAAACATGTGAGAAATGAGAGTGTTTCTTGCTAGCTCATTATTTTTATTGGAATCTTTTTCTTGTGTAGTTACATGTTTGGGTCAGACTTCTTTGAGGGCCTTGATGCTTTTACCTCTTGCCCTTGGTACATATATGAACACATTTAATGCTGTTGGCTTATGTATAACCCTTTTAACCAGTGTTTTGGGTTCAGGGTTTAGGTTAGTACTCACTTCGAGAATACCAGTAGGTCATTGCACCAGACATGGACAAAATCAGACTCAAATAGAATTTGACAATCCCTTGGTAATGAATTGGAATCTACCTCTTGTTTGCATGTCACGTGACAAGAGTTTGTGCTAATTAAAAAACATCGTATGGGATAGAGGTGATTTGGCCTGTTTTAGGTGTCTCTGTGACTGCAATTCTCTTATAACAGCCTCCCTGACATTACAGCATTGTAAACTTGTTCTGCTATTACATATGAGATTGCTAATAATATTGTTGAAGTTATTGCTCTAGTTTCTGCTTTTCTTATCGCCATCTGATTCGAAGGCAACTTCTCTGTGGGTTTTCTGCAGACAGCTTTTAGAGCAAAAGCAAAGCAGTTCCACCCTGATCAGAACCAGGAAAATAAAGGTGAGGGCACAGCAATTTTGCATTGAGTTATGTTAGAAACATAATTGATATATGAAAGGAAAGAGAGATGAGAGTGAGAGAGCAGAGATTGTAAAGATTGTAACGTTCTGGTGCTGTGGTTCATTGTGTTGATTATTTCTTAATTGTGTTTCTTTTTTATTTGGCTGCAGATGCCGCTGAGGCAAAGTTTAAAGAGGTGATGTCATCTTACGAGGCCATTAAATCAGAAAGGAAGAATGGGCAGTGCTGATGGAATAATTACTGCGAGATCTGATTATTCCCGAATGCCTTGTACATAAATGCAACAGCGCACTCTGACAATTCCAACACAGGTTAGATTATGAGTTTTTCCGGCAATAGAATTTTGGAACATTTGAGTTCTGAGAGTGTTGTATTCTTTTCATAAAAGGCTGGCATATGAGATCAACTTTAGGGTCTACTATAGGCAAAAGTTGCTTCTTGTGGATAGTGGATCATGCATCAATGTATCCATGCATGCCCTGTAATATATGTAACTTCGATTTCAATAATAGAACATTAGAAAGCAGAATCTAAATCTCCTCAGCTCTCAAAGAGAAATGAATATGAAGGTGTTCCACAGATTGTTAAACAATTCTCATTTTCAAATCATATACAATGAAACCCACGGTAAATATTGCAGACAGTACATGAAACACTCATCTGGATCTCAGTAACTGACATTTATGTGTACTAGGTTGATGTGAATTTTGCAGTGACCAATCAGATTATACCAGAACTGCCAAACTAATGTCACCTAAAATCTTTTCTACTGATTAAGGTACATATAGCATTCAAGCATTTCATGAAAAATAAAAGCCTGGAATTACAGGTATTTTTCCAACAAAGTGACTGTTCCTAAATAGAGTATCGTTCCTGCATCTGGTGCTGCACTACTGTCTCGATCAACTTTATCACGAGCTGGAGCGCTGAGCAGTGCAGATGAGGTCACAAGGTTTTCGGACCACAGGATCTAGCCACATCCAGAATTTGATGTATTGGGTAGTTGCCAGTGCTAAATACATCCTGCACACACTCCCTTTCTGATGAGAGAACAAGGGGTCAAATTTTGTTTTTGCTTTTACCTTCCGTCTGAATTAAAGAACACCAGCTTGGGGTCGACCTTGACGAGGACCCCACTGACGTTTCCGTGCCCTCCTTTTCCTTCCATCACCATCAGTTTTGGCCTTCAGCTTTTCTTTCAAATCTCTCTCCCCCCTTCTCTTATACATCTTGAAAGTCATCCCTCTATCTTCAGCCATTTTCCTAACCTTCTGGGTGATCTCTGCAGCAATCTCTCTGTTGTACAGTTTGTTCAAACCTCGTATAAGCTTCGCAAAGGTGTCTGGTTGTGGCATGACACCAGCGTCCATCATATCTAAACAGTACGAACAAGCTTCCTTCACATGCCCATTTACAAACAAAGCATGTATCCAAATAGTCCACGCAGGTACATTAAGATCACACCCTTTACCCAAAATACAACTCCATATATCCTTTGCCATTTCTATCTTCTGCGCTCTCAACAAAGGATTCAGAAGCTCTTTCAGGGTTCCATAATGAGGAGAAGAAAAAAGTCCTCTTCCAACCATCTCTTTGAAATAGCCACAAGCTTCAACCAAACAATTTTGACTTATAAACCCATGAATCATTATAGTGAAACTATCAAGTCCTGGACTAAGCCCATTCACTTCCATTTCATTCCAAGCTCGAACACTCTCATCTATCTCCCCCAACTTACACGCTAACCGAATCAAAGTGTTATAAGTACTAAGATCAGGAGCAATCCCAATCTTCTTCATCTCCTTTACAAGTTCAAAACACTCTTCCAATTCTTCTTTCTTTTCATGAGCCAACAAAATATGTAAATACGTCATCTGATTAGGTTAACCTTCCTTCAACATACTATCTAAAAGCTCATAACTCTTTTCAATCTTCCCCCATTTGCAAAACCCACTTATCAAAGTAGTATACGTAACAACATCAGCATTACAACCACATTTCTTCATCTCAACAAATACCAACATGGCTTCATCCATTCTCTCTTTACCACAAAGAGCCTGAATCAAAATAGTATACGAATTAGCATTAGGCTCACACCCCTTTCTCTTCATTTCACCGATAAGATCAAACGCATCTTGCATTTTCCCCGCCATCGCATACCCACTAAGAAGATTATTATAGACCACTAAATCCGGTTCAAAACCAGCTTCTCTCATTTGAACCAAAACAAACTTAGCTTCCATCAACTTCCCCAATTTACACCACCCATACAACAACGACGTAAAATGTCTAATATCAGGTTTAAACCTAACTCTCATATCTTCAAACAACGAAGCAGCTTCTTTAACATTACCATTTTTACACAATGCATCCAACAAACAACCAAAAACATAGTCATCAGGTTCACAACCATACTTAGGCATTTCATCAAGTACTTGAATCGCTTTCGCCACCATTCGCGAAGACGCAAATCTTCTCATCAACACAATAAATGCATCACTAGTAAGCAAATGAGGATTATCCCTCCTCATTTCATCAATTAAAGCCCAAACAGCACCAAATTGTTTCATTTTACTTAAAACCTTAATCATAGATTTATATGCTTCATAACTAGGTGTATAACCAGGTTGTTTTGATGCCCATGAAAAGAATCTATAACCTAAATTACCAGCATCACCACATCTACGTAATACCTTTTCAACTAATGTGGAGCAAACAACAACATTAGATTCATTCAAAGCTAGTTCTAGTTTTGGTACTCTAGTATGAAATTTCCTTAGAATATTATATACCGTTTCTGCATCTGCACTGTATGAATCAGAGTTGTGCGATTTTTGAAAGTTTGGCTTGTTTTCAAGAAAACTGAATCTTGGGGTCTCTCGATTGTTATCATCCGACGAAAAAGTTGAGTCTTTACTGAGGTTTTGAGAAGAAGTGGAGAAATGTTGGGGTTTTGATGGTGATGAAAAATGGTGGGATTGGTATGCAGGAGGGTTAGGAATGAGATTTTGATTGTCAATTAGACTGAATGAGGATAATATGAGTTTGTAACTTTGATTACAGAGATGGATTTTTGAAGAAGACGACGAAAGTCTCTGCATTTTAGAAGCTCAGGGGGGAAGAGGAGCTGCTACTAGGATACCAAAGAAACTGGACTCGGCCTCTTTCTTCCAGGTTGTTAATGGTTCTTAGTGATTTTGGTTCTCTTTGGAACCCGGATTAGTTTATTCATTTTACTCCTCATATTTTAAAGAATACTTATTGGGAGGGCTAGTGGGACAATTGCCCCGACTTATGGTTCAACAAGCCCGTGAATCTAGTCGATTGTCTCATAGAACTGCTCCCAGAACTGTCTTAGGATGGATGTCTCCACAACCAGTTCATGTATCTTTTAGCTCTGAATTTATGGAAGTTTTAGTCAACCCACCGGTTACTGAACTTGTCAGCGAGAATGTCATGGTAGAGGATACTAAAGTTCATTGCTCCAAGAAAAAAGAGAAAGTTGTTATCATTCAGGATACTTTTTCAACTCTGGATGATAACTCCATCTAAAGAAAACTCAATATGGGTCCTTTCACCAGCAGATCTTCAGTCCTGAAAGTTCATGAAGTGGGTCAAATTAAAAATCAGGTTGTGGCTTCTATAGGGAATGAATTTCATATCTAAGCCAACGTCTCCAATACCTACTATTTCTGAGCAACAACGGTTTAATCATTCTTCTAATCCAAAATCTTCTACTAAAAGGTTCAGGATTGCAGCTATACCATCTTGTCCTCCTTCTTTTCTAGAGAAAATTTATGTTTCATTAGCATATGAACATGATGCTCTCACTAATCTAAAGAGAAAGTTTAACCCTCGTGTCGATGGAAGAAAACGCACCCGGGCTGCTAAATCTGCTTTGGTTAGTATTGTTGTTGTCCCCACAGAAAATCAAGGATCTCTAGAACCTGATTATAATATCCTGTGCCCACCAATAATAGTTTTGAGAACCTTCCCGCAATCATTGAGCCTAACCAACATGATCATTATCATCAAATTGTTAACTCATATGGTCATTTTCATGAACTAGCTGGCCAATCCTTAGCAGATCATAATATTCGCAATAATTCTCTTCATGAGGCTGTTCATTTGGGTTTGAATGCGACACAAGGAAGTCAATCAAGTGGTGATGCTACTGGTTCTCAGCCTAATGATAGTGTTATTCCTACCAATTAGGTTACTCCTTCTTCAAATCTTCTTGTTTCTGATAACTCCTCTAGTCCTAATGCTGCTGCTACTACCCCGTTAAACCATGTTAATTATGCCAACTTGCTTTGCGGGAATGCCAGAGATTTAAGTAAAAAATCTTCTACTAAAGAATTGCCTATTCTCCTGAAGAATTTGAAGCCGTATATAGTGTTTCTTTCTGAAACTAAAATGAAAAACGATACAGCTGCTAGAAAAATAAAAAATCTAGCATTCCCATGTGCTTTCAATGTTCTCTGTATTAGTAGAAGCGATGGCCTGGTGTTATCTTAAAAACATGAATCAGATCTCAATATCATCACATTCAACTCAAGAGGCATCGATGTTACCACCAATGATATTACTCATTCCAAACTCTCTGTCACATACACCTTATCTACGGTGAACCAAACCAAACTCTTAAGAGTGCTTTTTGGGCTAACCAGAAAAACCTTCCTCTTATCCCTTGTAAAGATCATGCTTTCTTTGTAAGAGACTTTAATTCCCTTTTGGGTCATGGCGATAGGAGTGGAGGTCTTGATCTGAATGATAATGATTTCTTAAATCTTATACTTCTTTTTTGCTTTTTGATTTGCATGATCCAGGATATTCAGTAACCTAGATTTACTCAGTCTAATATGCAAAGTGGTCCTGGTTTGATTCTTGAGAGACTTGATAGATGTTTAATTAATCATTACGCTGAAATTTTGTTTCCTAATCGATGTGTTGATAATTTACCTAGGGATTCTTATGATCATTGTTCCATGCATATAGGTTTTAATTTTGATGGAGACTGTATGCCTAAACCCTTCAATTTCATGGTTATGTAGATAACAAACCCCACTTGTAGAGACATCATAGATAATTCCTGGTTTATTCATGTGGTTGGATCAACTGCATATAAACTGAAAGGTAAATTGCTTAATACCAAGAAAGATTTAAGAAAATGGAAGAAAAACTCTTATGGTAATATTCAAAACAATATATATACCACTAGAGAGGATCTTAAATAAATCGAGACCTTTTATCATTTTAATATTATCCATGTCTCAAGATTTAAATCTATACTAAATTACTTGTATTCTTTGTGAAAAAACGAGGGTACCCAAATACACCACAATCTTTTAATTTATCAACCTATAAGTCCTTTACCAAGTGTGATCGTCTATAGACAGAGTCGAGACAATACAACAATTTCGGTACACACTTTGTGTGATCGTATATGGATACAAGATCGAAATAATACAACAACAAGATAACTTGTATGGTTGACAATGGATTCAAGATCGAGACAATACGAAAACTAAGTGTTCACTTGATAATAGGTACAATATTTAACCGAAACTCTATATGATCAATATCAAGTGATATTGAATTAACGTACAAGTGCAATTTTCATTAATTATAATAAAAAAATTATAGTGCGGAATAATAAAATAAATGACACAACAAGATTTCGTTAACGAGGAAACCGCAAATGCAGAAAAACCCCGGGACCTAGTCCAGTTTTGAATACTCTTAGAATTAAGTTGTTATACAAAATCTAATACTAACTTCGTATAGTTGAGACCAAGTACACTGCCCCTAGCTATTTAGTTTCCTCAGTATCCCTGCGCCTTCGACTTCGAGAGTCACACACGTGAATATCAAGTCCTTTGGATTGTATTCCAAACAACAAAGGAATAATTTGTTTGGTAGCCACTCTAGTCAATCTTTGCTGAAAGAGATATTGTTTGAGTTGTTGACAAAGGCTCTTCCGTTTAAACTAATAAACTCCTTTGTATGGTTAGATCAATCTAAACTTTGATTACCGAATAACCAAACTCTAGATTTGCAATCAGTCAATATATATAGATCTCAAAGAGAAACTATAAGGTGATGCCGATGTCACGTAACTAGTTAATCAATTCTATCAAAGACAAACACGATTCTAGTTATATCCCAGCCGACCAAGTTTTGTGCACTAAATCCACAAGATACGAAAACTAATAAGAATTCTTCTCCGTCTTCAAATCTTCTATTACCTTCAATACCTGCACAACAAAACTTGAATCCTCTTGTGATCAATCACGCACATAAGAGAGTCTGTTAACAATGGATTATCATAAGATGTCTTTAGATCCGAAGATGGTTTTAAAGATCCCGTCAATACTTTGATCTAGTTTGAGTGAGCCTTATATCATAAGAGAAGGTTTTCAAGAATAAACAAACTAGGTGCAATCAAAGTTTCAGCTGCCGTTAGTCAATCAAATCGATAATCAAAAACTACAATAATAATGCAATTATCTAGTTTCCCACCAACAGTACTCGTAGAACTTCTTGATCTCACAGAAGTATTTAAACGAGTGGTCATAAGAGATTTCTCCTAATTAGGGTGCTTTCCCCTCCAAATAGACAGCTCCACCAGAAACAACAATAATGAAGTTTGCCCGGCTCTTAGGATAGTTTGCAACAAATGCAAACTCAAGTATTTATACACCAAGGTTGTTTGGACAACAAGGAAATTCCAAAACCGAAAATATTCTCAAGATATTCACATTAAGGTACCTAATTTCGGTTTTCCTATTTCCTATTAATTACCAAACCATATTTCTGAAAACTCTCATAGAAAACTTCTATTATTAGTCTAGCACATTAACTAATAATATTTTCCATAAAATATGCTTTAATTGCTGGTAATTAAAACATATATGATGAAAATCATTATTAAATGCTTTTCACTTTTTCGGTATGGGATCACCTTGAGTATCAGGAATATCTTTGAACAATTAATGATAAGAGTTATGTACATGTTCAAATAATGTCGACACCTAGAAGCTTCTCATCTTAGCAAACTCATAGCCCTAATTCACACACATCATGAAGAAACATGTGAACCATGGAATATTGGTTTTGCTCCTTGGGATCGGTTGTACCAACATCATAATGTAATCGGTTACACCTTGTTCCACAAAGTAGCTTGTGACCAGTTACACCTTCCTTCCAAAGTAGCTTATGACCGGTTACACCTTGCTTCCCAAAGGTATCTTGTGACCGATTACAACTAACTTTCTAATTCATCTTGTGACCGGTTATACCTTGGATTCCAAAGTAACTTGTAACCGTTCACAACTTGCATTCCAATATAGCTTACGATCGGTTACACCTTGATTTCCAATGTAACTTGTGACTGATTACAACTAGCTATATATCATAGGCTATGACCGGTTATACCACAACTCTCAACCAAAGTTAAGAGTGGTTCTACCTTGTCATCTTATATTGCTCATTCAAAAGATATTCAATAAAGAACCTGACCAATCATGATTTCCTTTTCAATTATGAAAGAAGTTCATACATGTACTTCCTTTAAACAAATGTTATAAAACATTGTTTCCTAGGGTGAAATCATACCCATATCTTACACATAATCAAGAGACTATATACAAAGATTAAGTTGATATCGTGTTTACGAAGTTCCAAAATATAGGCGTTTATACTTTGTAATTCAATAGATTCCTTGACACTTTGATCATAATGTTATGACCAAGTCTAACCACTAGAGTATTATTTATATACAGCTTCGCACGTTATGTTGTCAATATAATCCGACTTGAAAGATACATTAGGAATGGAACCAAGATCAAGTCAATATTACTAACCTCAAGAGGAAGGATGTTGTAGTCGTTGCAGTCATTACTTATTTACTTTCTTTGGGTCTTCGGAGTAGTACTTGTAAGTCTCAACATTCCTAGACGATCTAGTCTAACCTAAACGAAATTAACTCTAGTATTTAATCAAGCGAATCTGGATGAGTTTTGATACTAAAATATGACAACCAACCTTGACATACCAACGCTTGGTGGGTTTAACCAACCTATGCTCTAACACTTTGGAAGAGCTCTACTAGAAGGACAAGTGCAGAGAGGTTTGGTTATTAGAAGGAGATAAAATTACTCCATGTTTCCACAGGGTCACTCTTTACAAAAGAAAAAGAAACGCTATCAGCTTGATAAAAAATAACTGTGGAGATATCCTTAGAAGTGGTATTGGTACCTCCTTCGTTGATTACTTCAAAAAACTCTACTCTTCCATTCCTCAATCTTTCCAAGAAGAAGTCCTTCCTGATCTTCCTTCCAGATTCTCCTTGAATGACAATAATATTTTAAACATAATTCTTTTCAAGTAGGGGAAACAAATCTCCAGGACCCAGATGATTTCACAGGTCTTTTTTTTTTAATCAAAAGCATTGGGATATTTTTGGGGACTCTGTCATTGATATGACGCAAACTTGTAGAACCGGACATGTGGCAAACTTCCTTAATCACATTAACATTGCACTTATCCTCAAAACTCCTATAGCGATGTGCCCTGGTCGGATGCGGAACGGTGATGAGCTGGTTCGCCGATCGACTCGGTGTGCGGACCGACACTGATTGAGGCGGCATCCTAATCCAGGGATGTAGTCTTGCCTGCAGAGACGTCATCGCCTAGATCGTGATGGGAAGCATGTGCCTCACGGCGTTCCTCTGGCAACAACGTTCTCCTGGCGTCAGCCTGTGGGTTCCCCATTCGACCCGTCTTGAAACATGGACCAAGGAGTCTGACATGTGTACGATTCCACGAGCGAGTAAAACCCGTAAGGCGCAAGGAAGATGACTGGATGGATCCCCTTGTGGGTTGCACCACCGACCGACCTAGATCTTGTGAAGGGTTCGAGTGAGAGCATACCTGTTGGGACCCAAAAAATGGTGAAGCCTGAGTGGGGCGAAGCCAGAGGAAACTCTAGTGGAGGATCGCAGCGATACTGACGTGCAAATAATTTTCCTGACTTGGGTATAGGGGTGAAAGACTAATCGAACCGTATAGTAGCTGGTTACCATAGGTTTATGTAAATTTTCCTATACATTTTTTTCTAAAACTCTTTCAAAAACCTCTCATCGATAGGTTGATTTCTCAAAATCAAAGCGCCTTTGTCCCTAAGAGAAGCATTGCAGATAATATCCTCCTTTCTAATGATGTGGTTTTTACAGTGAACCATTATCATGAAAAAGAAGGTTTAATTGTTATTAAACTTGATATGTCCAAAGCTTATGGCAAGCTTGAATGGAATATTTTTGAGAAAGTCCCCAAGAAGATCGGTTTATGTGAACACTGGATTTCTCTAATAATCCAATGTTTGGCCACTATCTCTTATTCTGTTTTACTCAATGGTATCAACACTGGTATGATAAAAACTAAAAGAGGCCTTAGGCAATGAGATCTTTTATCCCTCTGCCTTTATATTTTGTGTTCAGCAGCTTTAGGCAAGGAGATCTTTTATCCCTCTACCTTTATATTCTATGTTCTGAAGCTTTATCTGCTTATATTGATAAACTTACTAGATTACATCTAGTGCAATGAATTAAGGTGTGTAGGAATGATCCTCCGATTACTCATTTGATGTTTGATGATGATTATTTAATTACTTTTCTCAAAAGCTATTTTTCAAGACTTTATTACCATGAAATACTATCTACAAAAATATTGTTCGCTTCTGGTTAGGAAATCAACTTTAATGAGTCTGGAATCCTATTTACCAAGGATTTGCCTCCTCTTTTGACTAAGCAGCTTTCTTTTAGCCTTAGTATTAGCTCCCTAGATCCGGAAAAAAAAAACTTGGGCACTCTCATTGGTTTCCAGAATTCTTAAATCCAGACTCAAATGAGTATCTTGTCATATGTTGATGCTAGTACTACATTGGTTTCATAAAATTTCATCTCAAGCTGCCAAAACCTCTCTAGTTAAACATATTGGTCAAGCGATTCCTATTTACCAAATGGAAGCCTTTCTCATTCCTAAAGCTTTTTGTAGGAAATTAGACTCCCATCTTTGTAAGTTCTGGGGGGAGGAAACTCTAGACTCCAAAGATAGAAAACTCCACTTGTTTGGTTGGGATACTCTATGCTCTCCTAAGAGTGAAAGGGGTCTGGGTTTAGAAAAGCTGAGTTAAATAATCTTGATATGCTAGCTAGAAATGCTTGGAAACTTGTTGAAAATCATAACTCTCTTTTAGAACCATTCTTAAAGCTATAAATTTTCCTAATAATATCTTTTTGAATACTAAGTGCCCTTCTACTTGATTTTGGATTTGGAGATGTCTCCATACCATTAAGGAGCTCATAAAACCTTTCATTTCTTAGATAGTGGGTGATGGTCAGTTTTTTGATCTTTGGTGTGATAATTGGATTCCTACCTTAGGTTATGACAAACCTAATCCTCTTGTATTCCTTCCCCCATCTTAAAAGTGTCCTATTTCATTGACCATAAAACTAGATCTTGGAATGTTTCTAGATTGAATAGCCGTTTTGACAATGCTTTTGTAGATAAGTTTATTACCATTCCCTTAAGCCAGTTGTGCACTCCTGATATGAAGGATTGAAAGATTTCAAAGAATAGTAGACCTTCCCCTAGCAACACTCTTTGGAAGTGTATATGGAAACTCAGAGCCCCACACCGCATTCAGTCTTTCATGTGGGAATCTGCTAGAAATGCCTTGCCCACTAGAACTGTCCCACAAACTAGAATGCCCATTGACACTATAATTTTGTCTTAGATGTATTTCTTGCAATGAAACTATTATGCATGCTTTGGTTTTATTCCCTTTTGCTACCTCTGTCTGGTTTTCTTATGCTCTTTGTTTAACAATTCAAAACTTTCATAACTCTACTTTCCTTGAATGGCTTGATTACTGGATTGTTAATGCTACTACCTCTCTTTCTGACAAATTAAAAAAAAAAATCCTGCTATTACGTGGTCTATCTGGAATAATCGAAACAATTTTTTTTTAACACGAAAAAAGAGAATCCTTCTATTGTTATTGTTAGATCTAGAGCTAGAGGCATGATTGTTTCAAGAAATTCCACTATACACAGTCACCCTATTCTAATGTCATTGGTGCTGATACATGAAAGACTCTGGTTGGATCAAAGGCATTACTAATGGTGCTTTCGATCATGTCTATTTGGGTAATGGTGTCGGCTATATAATGTGTGAATCTTTAGGCAGACCATCTTTTAGTGTTGCTATTTGAAAACACTAGGGGTACCAAAATACACCACCAATTTTTTCTTAAGCAACCTGTATGGACAAAACCTAAATACAATTCTGATAGTTCAACTTAATGAATCTCAATCGAGGAATAATATTCAGAGTTATATCTCTTTCTCTCACAATCAGAAAGTTTACAGAACCAAATCAGTGAACCTGATTTACATGTGAGAGTTTTTGGACGATCTCAAAAATCAATCAAGTCGTATCCAGCAAGCAAGGATAGATGTATCTACTTTGATTAATTTACGTACAGCCTGTGATATTTCAATTATAAAGATAAACAATATAATGTGGAAAAAGAAATAACACAGACACCAAAAATTTTGTTAACGAGGAAACTGCAGGTGCTGAAAAACCCCGGGACCTAGTCCATATTTGAATACCAAACTGTATTAAACCGTTAAAGACACTAGCCTACTTCCGGTTAACTTCGTACTGGAATGTAGTTGAGACCCAATTACACCCTCACAACAATTCAGTTACAGTCGCGCTCCTTACGTCTCTTGAATCTCAGCAGGACTCCGCGCAAATGATTCCCTTAGCTGACGTCCTTTACAGCCTAAGAGTTGCTTCAACTCAATTGAAGACTTTAAACCAATCTTCCTCCCACAGATAATCCTATATGTGTGATTTTATTCGATAAAAACAGACAAAGTCTAACTAACCTCAAAATCCGGACTTAAGTTTCCCGAAGAGCATCCTAGATTATTATTCACCTCACAAGTATTAAACCCGTGGAATCACAAAGTCTGAGATGAAGAGAACTTTACAATTTCTATCTATCTTGTTCAAGTGAGCAGCTCAACAATCGAACAAGATCGGGATACACTGACTATCATGATAAAAGATAGTCTGACATAGCTTCACGAATCCGTATGAATTCTTTTTAGTCGCTAAACTCTAGAAGGGTTTTAAGAAGAGGATGATTCTAGTTTATAACTAGGACACACAATAAGTAGTGTCGGGATTCAAAGATCCCAGTTGCTTGAGGTTCGCCTTTTATAGACTTTCAAAATATAGGTTACTTTAGGTTTAAGCTAAGACAGCTTTGAAACCAACCAAACAATATCCACCGTTAGATGAATCTTTGAAATGCAATTGACATATCTAGATATACACTATAGTTAGGATGAACAAAACCGAACCGTGTATAAAGACATTGTTCATGGACGGTTAGCCGATTGAACTATAAGCTTAATCATTTTCATATAACACTTAAGAATTTAAGTTTGAATCAGAACCATAAGTTATAATACGATCAATTGTGTTCATATGATGTTCTTATATATTTATTCAAATGCTATTTATCTCACAGAAATAATTTTATGTGCATCTGGAAATATTCGACAGGTAAAGTATGTGTACCAGGTGCGTGTACCAAACCTTGTTCGTGATTATATTTGTCTTGGTACATGTACCGGGTATGTGTACTCTTAAGACAAATATAAGACCTGGAACTTACAGAACTTTTCTGGTTCGCATACCAGGTATGTATACCACACTGGTTTCAAAACCAACAATTCTTTTTCGGTATGCATACTAGGTATGCGTACCATTCCAGGTACACGAGTTCATAGACTTTTTGTGGTATGGATACCGGGTATGCGTACCACTAAGTCACTATCGGCATACAACTACTTCGGTACGTGTACTGAGTACATGGACTACGGTCTGGACCTATAACAGTTTACCCCAGTATATGAAATGGTATGCATACTGTCATGTATCCAGAATTACAACAGTTCTATATTTCTCTCTAAATCAGTTCGAAACATCCTCGAATAACATCAATGACATATATCACTGTTCCAGCCTATTTTCCAATGATAATCTTGAATCACGATTTATATTATGAACAATAAATTGTTCTTAACCGAAATTCATCAAGTATGAACAAATATTTATTAAGCTTAGTCTTATATATATTTCGAGAACTAATTACCAAGATGAACTTGACTCGAAATTCTTGATATGCTTGCAATAGTCTAATTAGTTATGCGACAACGTATCATAGATAGAGGGATGAATATAACTTGAGAAATAGGTGGTTAAGTCTTCACTTACCTTTTGTTAAAGAAGTTCTCCAAAAGCTTCGGTTGATCTTCGACTTCAAACGGCAGAACCCAGTGATATCCGATTCTGAACTACATACTTCTATCCTAATCCGAGACTTAACTTATTGTAAACTAGAAATCAAGATACAGTTTTGAAAACTAAATTTGACCACAAGCTTGAGATAGCAACACTTGTAAGTTCGACCGAGAAATGCTCTAACACAACCACCTTTGAAGTCTATTCTCCATAGTAAGCAGAAACCATGGCCATATGGAAATCTTTGAAGAAAGCAACGGAACAACAAATTACTCGCTTCATCGTGGAAAGTGATGAAAAAATTCTAATTGACCATTTCTCCCGAGAATTTTTTTGAAGACAATCAACGGACGAGTGCTTTATTTAAAGATATTTCTCTGTTTAGTTCTAGTCTTGTAGCTTGCATATTTTATTTTCAACCAAGAACATGTAACAATTTAGATCACTCTAAGGATAACTCTGATACTTGCTTTTGGTTTAGACCTCTAATTTGGATCATGCCAATTGTTGATCAGGCAGACCTCTAGCCTTTCTTTAGGCCGTTGTTTATAAAATAAAAAAAAAGGAAAAAAGAAATAAAGAAGAAATTACCCCCACTTATTAACTAGCTTCTAAAGTTCATTTATACTTTCTTTCAGATTACATGCTTCTCGAGTTGTTTTTTTGAATTTGATTTTCAGACTGTTGTTGAAAATTGTTTCCTTGATAAGAAAGATTAACACATACACAACGAGTTGCGCAAATTTTAAACTACATTAATCCTTTGAGGGTAATTAGATGTTCTTTCTTTGATGCACATGATTGATAAGCTGAAGGCTTTGTGTATTGATAATTTCATACTCCCTCCGTCCCACTATTGAGTGACATAGTTTAAGTTTGCACAAATTTTAACGCAAGCAAGGAGAAAGAGTATCTTTAAACACTTTTTGCAATTATACCCTTATGGATAATAAATAGTGAAATTTCGAAATAATTTATCTCTCAAACTACACCGTGGATGTTCGCAAACTTCATACCATTGAAAAGCATTTTAAAACACCTACGTAATGAATATAAACATCCTATCAAATTATGCATATTTCTTATATTTTTAAAATCAATTAAAAGAGTAATTTTAGAAATATCTCCTTGTTTAATGATATAGGTCACTTAATAGTAGGACAAAATCTAAAATTAAATAAGTCACTTATTAGTGGGACGGAGGGAGTATTACTCTTAGAACAAGGACTATGGGGATTGATCAAATTAGGTCATACTTTGATAACATGTGGGACCTATATGACCCTACACCGATCGAGTGTTTTATGGAAACGAAATCTTTTGAATGTTAATCTAAGATCTGGGATTATGGGATTTTTTTTCTTGGGTTCTATAGTTTGGTTTTGTTTTAGTTTGGACGGCCAACAATATGCCGCATAGGCTCTTGACAATCTATCTCAGGGTGGCTTTTTCACTCCATCAGATAAACTCTCACCCATTTTGAAAAGGATAGATAGACAATAAATAGTCTATCTCATAACCCTTGCTCTTAGGAAATGTTGTTAGCAAAATGGGACAATACTGACATTCTTAAGACTGCGCTCAGGCTACGATATATAATATATTTAGAAATTAGAAGAAGTTTACTATGTCAGAACAGGCTCAAATCTAGTTCAGAATAACAAAAACACATTATAATCTCAAAAAACTAGAGCAACAAAAATAATAGTAGACAACTCCATGCTTCGCTTTCCACTTCTTCACAATAATGATGTACTATACTTTTCTGAATCTGAACATGAATCCTCATCCGGATAGTAGGCCAAAGTACGATCATCCTCGAGATGCAATGAATCCCATCTACCTTCACATATGAAGGTATTCGGAGACTCGGAGATCCTTCTCACTGTATCAGTCCAGTCTCGTTTTTCCATGTTAACATAGTACTTCACATTCACAAAGTTCAGACGTCTTTTTATGCCAGGGAGAAATTCTAAGCCGATTGAGCGGATTTCAAGCACTGCACGCTTGAAGTCTTTAAATACGACTGTCATATGAACCATTTCAGGCTCAAGGACAGCCAGGTTAACAATTTCGATGTCGTGTAATGATACCACAGAGAAAGGTTCTGCTCCCATCTCAACAAATGCAGAATAAGTCACGGCAAAGATGGCTGGTCTACCCGTGAGAAAAACTCCATGAAATTTGTACTCATCTAGCGCCTCAAAATATACAGGTGTGATCGGTACTTCCCCCTGTAAGTCAACAAAGTTTTTTTTAACTTTGTGGACAAAGTTCTTCAACTCTTCACCACCATGGCCTCCAGACTCGTCATAAAAATAGAATTGGATATCCTTGGTTGTTCTTTCCTCCACCATGATGGGGTGCTCCAAGTGGAAGTGCAAGAGAGGCCCCTGACAGAAACACCTGTCCACATTTGCATTCTTGATGACCATATGAAAATTCGGGGCTGTCTATGTGAAACCATTTAGTTGTGCCTCAAGGGTACCAGGACCTCTTTCTCCAGGATTGTGTAAGACGACATTAGTTGACCTCATAATAACCCTTTGATTTTCCTGCATCTGCAGCTCCACAGGAACTATCCGGCCGAAAATCGGAGTCGAACACTCTGCTATACTAGACTGTCCGTCAGAACTATCTGCCGAACTAGACTGACCCTTATTCAAAAATCTCCTGGTGAGGTATCTCCTAAACCGGTGAGCGAGTCTTGCCTGATGAATCATACAGTCCTCCACATTGTTAATCTCCGTAAATTTTATCCTTGGCGGAAAGGTTATACTTGAGGTGGGATTTCCAGTTTGCTCCGAGGATTCAGGTACCTCCTCCATTGAATAGATATAGATGCATCAAAATCTATGTCTGGAATGGAAATGAAAGAATGCAGAAAAATACAGAAATGAAAGAATGCAGAAAACTACTTCTGCACTTGGTAGAAAAACCGCAGAAACTTTCAAATAGAAAAATAATACGACTTAGAAGCGATGCTGTTAGGGTTCTAAACCTTTACACTGGAGATAAGCTAGCAAAAAAACTCAGAAAAAAAACATAAAGCCCTTTGAACTGGGACGAGCAGCCTCTGCCTTTGAGAATTTACGTAACAACTTCTTAATATTGATTAACTGATAAGTTACAAGCTTAGGGTCGAGCTATATATAGCTGAACAAACTTGATAAGCAAGCAAACTAACTAAAGAAACTTATTAAACTAGGAAACTGAATGCTAACTTAAAGAAAACAAATACCAAACAAATAAGCTAAGTGTAATAGAGGAAATAGGGGTTGGCACCGCAACATCCCACCCTGCCTAAAACAAGGCTTGTCCTCAAGCCTCTACCTGTGGAAAGCGTGCCACAAGATCATAAGCATCTTCCCAAGTTGCATCATCTCTGGAATGACCCTTCCATTTGATCAACCACTTTGTAGCAGCTATGTTTCCCTTCTTATACATCTGCCTGTCCAAAATTTCTTCTGGCTCCCATTTATCATAATCAATAATGTCAGGCAATGAGGCTTCAACAGCAGAAGTAGTTCCTAACTTCAGTTTTAACTGAAATACATGAAAAACTGGATGTATTCTACTAGTGCTTGGCAAGTCCAGGTTATATGCCACAGTTCCAGTTCTCTCAAGAACTTTAAATGTGCCATAAAAATGGGGTGATAGCTTTGAAAAAGACTGATTAAAAACTGTTATCTGTCTGTAAAGTTGGAGACGTAGATAAAAAAAATCACCAAATGAAAACTGTTGGTCAGTTCTATGGGAGTCAGCATATTTCGTCATTCGATCCTGTACAACAGAAAAATGAGACTTTAACAACTTGATTGGGTGATCTCTGACACGTAAGTTCAAATCCACATCATGCATAGGGGTTGATCCAGGTAAATAAGCTGAAATTATTGGTGGAGGGCGGCTATAAAGAGCTTCATATGGAGTCATTTTAATGGCAGAGTGATAGCTGGTGTTATACCACCACTCGGCCCAAGCTAACCACTTAAACCAATCTTTTGGTTTCATTCCTGCAAAACATCATTGATAACACTCCAGCGTACGATTTGTCACTTCTGTTTGGCCATCACTTTGCGGATGATAAGCTGAAGTCTTGCATAGTTGTGTTCCCTGCATTGTAAAATAAGCTTCCCAGAAATTACTCATGAATATAGGGTCCCTATCACTTGTGATGGTCTTTGGCATTCCATGTAGACGCACTACCTTGCGCAGAAATACATCAGCTATGGTGCTTGCATAATATGGATGAGATAATGCAACAAAGTGCGCATATTTGGTGAGATGATCAACAACTACCAAGATGAAAGTCTTACCATGAGAAAGTGGAAAGCCGTCTATGAAATCCATAGAGATGTCAATCCAAACATCAGAAGGTATTGGAAGAGGACTTAAAAGGCCAGGAGGAGCCACAACTTCTGTCTTATTACGTTGACAAGTCTCACAATGTAAAATATATTCCTTAATTGAATGTTTCATGCCAGACCAGTGAAAATTGTGCTGCAGTCGCTTGAAAGTTCTCAAATAACCAGAGTGACCACCCAATGGAGTAGAATGAAAATCATGGAGAAGTTTTTTACACCATTCTGAAGAAGAAACAACCACAATTCCTCCTTTGTAACGCATCATACCATTTACGTAAGAATAATGACGTTTACTATTAGGGTTGAGTTGCAACTGATCAATTAATGCACGTAAAGTTGGATCATCATGACATTCCGCAATAATGTCATATACGCCAGAGAAAATGGGTGCAGTTATTGCCAATAATTGTGGATTAACAAGTCGAGACAAGGCATCTGCATCTTTGTTTGTTGAGCCACTGCAATAAATGATTTCATAATCATATCCCAATAATTTTGAAACCCACTTCTGTTGTTCAATGGAAGAGACGTTGCTCCAAAAAGTATTTCAAACTTATATGATTTTTATAAATCTTGAAATTTCGACCAAGCAAATAGGGCCTCCACTTATTTACTGCAGAGACAATATCAAGCATTTCTTTGTCATAAACAAATAAGTTGAGATTCTTACCAGATAAGGGCTTACTGTAAAAAGCTACAGGTCGTGCAGATTGCATTAATACAACACCAATACCACCACCAGAAGCATCACACTCTAGATAGAATTCTTTTGAAAAATCAGGTAGTATAAGAACAGACATAATAGTTAAAGCATGTTATAGTGATTTGAAAGCAGCAGTTGCTTCTTCTGTCCACTTAAATGCATCCTTCTTAAGAAGTTGAGTTAAAGGAGCACTAAGTTTCCAAAAATCCTTCACAAAGTTTCTATAATAGCCAGCCAAGCCTAGAAAACCTCTAAGTTCTTTGACTGTTGAAGGAATCTTCCAAGAAAGAACGCATTCTATCTTCTCTGGTTCGACGGAAACACCATTAGACGAAATTACATAGCCTAGATAACCAACATACTTTTTTGCAAAAGTACATTTGGATTCCTTAACAAATAATTTATGATGTCTTAAGATCTCAACCTCCATCTCTAGAAGTTGAATATGAGTATCATAATCCTTACTATATATCAGAATATCATCGAAGAAAACCAACACAAACTTGCGTAAGTAAGGCCTGAATATTTCATTCATTAAACTCTGAAAAGTTGCTGGTGCATTGGACAATCCAAAGGGCATGACCAAAAATTCATAATGGCCATCATGCGTACGGAAAGCTGTCTTTAGAATGTCGGCTTCATGAACGCGAATCTGGTAATAACCCGATCGTAAATCCAGCTTGGTAAAGAAATATGCACCATACAATTCATCCATTAATTCATCTACAACTTGGATTGGATAACGATCTTTGATGGTTATCTTATTAAGAAATAGGCCTAATAATGCATATTTCTAGATCTTTTTTCCGTCTTTTATCACATCTTTAATGCCTTCATGTTCTATTTTGCGACAAATCTTGTATCATGAGCACATCTTCTTTAATGGGTAATTTTGTCGAAACAATCTCTTTTTGTGTTGTGTTTTAGGTGGTTAAATAAATGGTGAACAAGAGATGAACGATATTGTAAAGGGAGCGTAAGAGAAATTGGCAATGTCGCACCGCTACACAAGGGAGCTGTTAGCTGAGCATGTGCAGAACTGAACTTATCAAGTCAATGGAACAAATATTTGGGGTCAAGAATTATAAATAATATCAAATTTGATCAATGGTTAGAAGTGCTCAATCCATATTTGAAGACAAGATGGTCAACAGATTCATCCCTGAACATCTAAGCAAGGTACACTGGTCTAACACCCAAGTATTCCCCTCTCATTCCCAAAACCAGAAAAGAACCCATCTTCTCAAACCATCGACACCACCTCCCTCGTTACTGTCAAACTCATACCACCACCATCTCTCTATCATGCACATACTTCTTGTTCAGTAGCAATCTTCCCCTCAATGTACTTCCAGTGCGAAACTCATACCACCTAGCTTCCCTATCTCTGATGCCAAATCACCCAATTCAAGGTACCATATATTGAGTTACAAGAAAGAGAAATCTGAAATTGCGATTGAAGAGAAGATTTTTGTACGAAGTTTTTTTGAAGACTCCCTCAATTGCATCATGTATGTGACGTTAATGGAGTGGTTGGAGGTTGTGGAGTACATCTGAGTTGTATCTTTTGGTGAGTGATGACATCTCAAATCCCTATTTCAATCCCTAATTTCAGTTGTACTGATGAAGATATTAAAAACCCAATTTAGGGTGACGCTGATGTATAAATAGGAGTTGTCTTTGTGTATTGAAGGAGGATGAGGAGAAGGGTTATAGGTAGAAATCAGCTGTAAATTATCTTCTCCAAAACTGTTCTTGTAGAAATCAGTTGAAGAAAGAAATTTGCATGAATGAGTTTATCCATCTTTGAATTTCATATGTCTCCTGTTTTTGCTATGTTCTAAGTTTATAAGCTAGGGTTTAGATGAAGCCCTTAATTTAACTCTAGGATATTTGTGCTGATGTTATTGTTCTTGTTGTGCTTGAATGAGTAAGGATAGATTTAATCTTGTGTTACAACATATTACTTTCACCTTGTTTGTTATGCAACCTAGGTAGTCAGAATAATTCTATGTTGTACTTCAACTTGTGCCTAATTGATTGTTGTTAATCTGTGATTAGTTGTGCTGTAATAAGAAAGTTAATGCTAGGGATTAATACCTTAGTTGATGTTAAATCATCCATTTGAAGATAGCCTTGGATATGCGGCAGACTCGAATCTTCCACGCTGTCTACTATAAGGAACAAGAATAGTTTCATTAGCCGAATAATTTGGTATAGGTTAAGTGGTGAAGTCAATTTCCCTAGTTCCTTCTTATCAAGTGTTTAATCTCTTATTTCATTTACATTTCTGTTCTTTAGTTTAAATCTCATAAAAATCAATTATCTCGTCGTATCGACAACTCCCTGTTTGATCTAAATCAGTATAGCAAGACCTGAATTTAATTACACACCAACCTAGTCTCTGTGGGTTCGACCTGTATTTTCCCTGTTTTACATAGTAGACACTGTGTACTTGCAGTTTAATATTGTAGGCATCTTCTAATCCTACCAGTAGTCTACACACATGCGCCACGAACCGTCTTTCTTTCGAACAATAAGAATAGGTGAAGAAAGGACTAGAACTAGGACGTATAAACCCAGCTTGTTGCAGTTCATCTACGATTTTTCAATTTCATCTTTCTGAAAGTGTGGATACCTGCATGGACGTACATTCACAGGTCCAGTTTCTGGTAGTAAAGAAATTTTATGATCTTGAACACGTTCTGGAGGCAGTGATGTTGGAGTAGAAAAAATATCACTGAAATTTGATAGCAGTTGTTGAATTCCAGGCGACAATGATTGTTTGGCGGTAAAAGTATTTAGTGTAACTAGTTCTAACAGAAATCCATAATTCTCAGTAGATAATAAACGTTGCATGGGAGATACGTCCATAATCATTATAGATGATGATTGATTGCCAGTTAATGTTATGATAGTGTCTTGAATGCTGAATTGCATTGTCAATTTTCCGAAATCCCAAGTAATATCTCCCAATGTTCGCAGCCATTGGATTCCCAAAACCGCATCACAACCACTAATATCTAATAGATGGAAATCAATATGAAAAAATGTACCTTGCAAGTTGATAGGGATAGTGCAAATACCCTTAGTTTCAAGATGACCACCATTACCCACTGTTACACGTAAAGCGTCAGTAGTAGAAGAAACCACAAAGCCACATTTCTTAGCTATGCTAGGATGCAAAAAGTTATGCGTAGATACTGAATCCAAAAGAATTGTGAGGGGTCTAGCTTTTGCATATCCAGTAATTCGCATTGTATTAGGAAATGTAGAGCCTAAAAGTGAGTTCAAAGAAATAGCTGGGGATGATTCCTGAGTAGGAGGATCCTCATGAATTTGTTGGTCATCTGTGATATCCTCAACTTCAAAAACATCTTCAACAGAAGTAGGATGCATCTCCAAAAGAAAATAGTTTGGCTTATTAGAGCAAACATGACCAGATTTAAAAGGAGCATCACAATTGAAACAAATACCTTTCTCGCGTTTTCTTTCATCTCTTCCCATGTAAGCTTCTTATAACCTGGAGGAAGTGTCAGCTTCTTGATTGGAGTGGTAGAGGTTGATGCGTCACTTCGAAGTGGAGGCGTACGATAAGGTTGGCGTGTATTAAACTTATTAACTGTTGCATAAGCTTCCTCTTGATGGATTGCCTTAGTAAAGGATTCATTCAAAGTTTGTGGTGCAAGCAATTTAACCACGCTACCAATATGAGGTTTGAGAGAACGAATAAAACAACTTGTCAAGTAATCATCTGGAAAATCAACAAAATTCAATAACCTCTCAAAAACAGGTATTGCTCCCTTACTGTACCTACTTGATTAATTGTACTTATAGCCAGACGAGCATCGACAAACTTTTCAGGTGCAAAACGTGCACGAAGATGAGCAAAAAACTCCAACCATGTCACAATGGTGACTTTAGTTTGCTTCCAACGATACCACACATTAGCATCGCCCTTCAGACTAGAAGCATCAATAGTGATTTTGAGAGCATCATCAGCTTGGTGGACACTAAAATACTTATCAGCAGTAAAGATCCATCCATCAAGATCATCTCCATCAAAAGTAGGGAACTTTAGATTGATTGTATTGGATCTGGCAGGGATTGGTTGACCACCAGTTGGGGGTGGAGGTGGAGGAGCATCATGGCCATTATTTTGATTCAGCTGAGGCATATAATCAGAAAAAACTGAACGAAGTGAAGCAGCAAGTTGGGTATTGATAGTGGTGGTAGTTTGAGTTAGCTGTGTGGTGAGAGCAGATGTTATTGTTGTGGTAAGAGCGGTTGTTAGAACTATGTTGTTCTCTTTGAGTTCCTGCTTACGAGCAACTCTTTCTTCCTCCCGTTGATGGCGCTTATCAACTGCCTTGGTTTTGTTACTCTCTTGTTCCTCAAGCTTTTGTGTTGCCATGGCCTTGATGAAGTCATCAACTGTTTTAGCCAGGCTAGTCACGCTCTCGTTTACTGACTTAAGGTTCTCTGTATAATCATGACCCATTGTATTATAGAAAAAAAAATTTGGGTGAAAATTGAATGTGAAGACCTGCTCTGATCCAGGTGTTAGGGTTCTAAACCTTTACACTGGAGATAAGATAGCAAAAGAACTCAAAAACAAGGATAAAGCCCTTTAAACTGGGACGAGCAGCCTCTGCCTTTGAGAATTTACGTAACAACTTTTTAATATTGATTAACTGATAAGTTACAAGCTTAGGGTCGAGCTATATATAGCTGAACAAACTTGATAAGCAAGCAAACTAACTAAAGAAACTTGTTAAACTAGGAAACTGAATGCTAACTGTGTAAGGAAAACAAATATCAAACAAATAAGCTAAGTGTAATAGAGGAAATAGGAGTTCGCACCGCAACAGATGCGCAGGAAAGCAAAGAGAATTCTCTTATATAATGCTGAAGAAAGACATCCTTTCCTTATTCGGTCTTTGTAAAGAGAACTTATTACCCGTTTTACTACTTTCCTAACTTCCTTCAATCTACCATCTATTGGTTTCCAAATATTTTTCTTATTTCCTTTTTCAAATTCCAACTCCAGTTGATCAAGGAATTAGGGTTCTAAACAACTAGGACATGGCCATACCCCTGTACAAGACAAACTCCACGTAGAGGACTAGTAGTCCTGGACTACCATCTGCAAAGCTAAAAGCTTAGATAAAAACTTCTAAAGCCAGAAAAAACATCAATATATTTTCGATAAAAGAGAAACTCAAAACATAAAACCAGTTTATAGCTTACATTTCCTTGTTTGTACAGATGTAACAAACTAGAAAAGAAACCCACTAGGATGGTAAATGGATAAAGTTTCATAAATCATCTGGTAATTTAAAATACTTTGAAAGCTCAGATGCTCATTGCTGGTAAACAAAAATCATTCCTAAGACTTCTGGTGGTTGACAACGTGAAATTTCCTCCCAGCATCAACAGCTTCCCTGAACAAGTTAACAATACAGGATCGAATGAGGATGGCTAGTATGCTCATTCACGATATAACATGTCAGGGTGGAAGTATCCTGCTTCTCTCGTGATGTATTTAAAATAATACAGAACTATACATTCTTTAAACACAACTACCAAATTCATCACCAGATAATAAAGGCCGAGGTAAACAGTGGATCATGGTAATAACCTGAAAGCAATTGGAAGCTCCTTGCTGTCAGGATCTAGTTGAACACCTACGTAGAAAGCGTTTTCCGCTTCCTCAAACCTCTGCATTTCAGCTAGGATTTATCAACCATTCAAATTGATAGAAAGAAAATCGAAGGTAATTAAAATGAATATACCGATACCTGCAACAGATGGGATGCTGCATCTTCCCTGTAACGAGCTTTATGCCAGTCTGGACTTAGCTCTTTGCAAGCCTTGGCATCTGTTAAGGCATGTTCCAGTTGTCCGAATCGAATATAAAAAAGGCTTCTGTTAGAGAATAGGGAAGCATCACTTGGGTTGATAGCCTGCAGTTGAACAAATTGAATAGTCAAAGCCATTTAGTGAGATTTCAAGAAAAGTGCTTCTAGAGAAGAAAACCTGTGACCCTGATCATCGTAAAAAACAGATAAGTTGATTTCGAAAATTGTATTTAACGAGATTTAGGGGTGAAAGTGACTCGAATAAACACTTAATGAGCAAATATCATTTTCAATTTAGGGTACTCAAGACAAAATCTAAATAATCATATTATTTAACTCAAGATACAAATTTATTAATTGTGTGAAAACTTTACCTGTTTATAAGCATCTACTGCCATGAATATCGTCTCTCTCGAAAGCTTTTTTGCCTCTTGAGCTTGAGATTTCTTCTTTACCTTGAGTGTAGCCTGAATAAAATGTGAAAAACATGTAAAACGCATAAAACAAAGATGAAATTTACATGTGATGCAGGCTGATAAACTTATTGGTCATATTGAAAATCACGTGTGAATAAAACATGGATGCAATACGAAACACTGCTGTTCAAAGATAATATATTACACATTAGATGTTTTATGTCCTAAAAGTTCATCACCTACCTACTGTAGCTATGGTCCAAAGCTTGATTTTCAGTTAATAACATTTCTTGAAAGTATAAGTGAATGATGCTACATATGACATGATCCAACGATTGTGGGAAGGAATAAAAACTACCTACCCACCTAACTACTATTGGACACTTCATGGACAGGTCATGCTGGTCTTTAACTATTTAACCTTACCTAGACTAGCATCAACCTTGAGGTTTAAGCTAGTCTTTAATGCATGACTAAACCATAAACATGCCTTAAACAAACCATAATGCTTACGTCTTTCAACTTAATATAAACAAGGATTACATTAATATGGAGATTTGCTACGCAAAACACAATATGCTAACATCTAAAACTATGAGGGAAAAGAAAATGAAGCAATTGCCTTACCTAATCAGTGAGGCTGGGATCAGCTCCAGCTTTTATCAACCAGCCGATAACATCAAAAATCTCCAATTTCAGCAGCGATGGGCAAAAGAGATGCTCCACTGGCTCAAATATTTCGATTATCCCCTGCCCGAATAGATATAAAGGCAAAAGTCAGTCCTCAATCAAAAATCAATAGGCATACAGAGAATAACACAAGAGCTTATCAAAATTATTACACCAAACAATCTAATACAGAGTGCTGCATCTCCTCCACTCTGGTTAAATGTTGATGCCATCAGGTTTAGACGTCATCTAAACATATCTAGCTTGTTCTTAGTAATCATTTGGATTTAACATCTGGACAGAGCAGGAGTCAAGGATTTTGACCAGCATCAACTGGTTGCGTGAGTTTGCATTAAGAACTCTCATCCCAGAAATCATTGTGCTATTTTTTCAATATTATTACCGGGTTTGCTCCATTTCTGGTGTAAGGGACAAGGAACCCACCTCCAGATTGGCACGAATATAGTCTATGAAACTTATTAGAAAATAAAGACTTTTACAATGTAATGACAGAAAAGTATAGTTTGTATAAAATAAGCTTGAAATACAGTAGCTTATACAGGCAGCTGCTTACTAGCTTTTGAAAAGAAAAAAGAAAAAACTACTAAAAGAAATTCACAGCTATAGCAAAGTATACTGTAATATCATACTGGAACACCGCTGCCACGGTGAGGAGGGACAACCGAAGAAAAACGAAATATTCTTTTACATAACAGTGTCATTAGGCTACAATTAATATGCATCCAATTTTTGATGATTTACATCAATTTCTCTCATGTATCATGCATTCTTTGTGGTGGTTTGCATAATGGTTACTATGCTTTAAATTTTAAAAGGATAAACAACACCGAATTTTTCATAAAAACTTTAAATTTGATACTGTTGTTTGTACTCATTGTGTAGATTATTTTAATACATTTCTAACGGGATAAAATTTGTAAAATTCCGAGACACGGATTTTAAGATGTGTTATATTTAAGTTTGTTTGCCAATTATACCCCTAAAAATAAGATACACAAAGAGTTATAGTAATTGGACTAAAAGGGAGGGACATTTTAGGTTTTTAAAGTCCCAAAGACTACCACCAAACCATTTCCAATCTTTTCATGAAATTGAACATTTGTGTTAGGTTTCAATTTACAAAAAAGTGACCATAAAAAGAACTCCCTCCCTAAGGGCCCTTCAGTAGGTCGGCCCAATTATGTGTGTGCCTATAAACAAAATAACGGTGACGAAGCAATTTGATTTATTGAGAATATAAACCCAACATCTGCAAACCAAATTTTTTGACACAATTGGGTGCACAAGGGTATTTGACTTGCCTTACCTTAACTAACAGCTTCCAACATGGTAAAGCTCCAGCTGCTACAGCGCACAGAAGAGAAGTAATACCATCATCAGTTTCCGCATTGGGCTGTGTAGGTAACAAAACAGATGAAGATCAAGCTAACGAACCGAAAATTTCAATGACAAAATGCAAGCAGCGATAACCTCAATGTCCATAAATAAGAGAACTATTTACGAAAATTGATTAGCAAATATATATACTATATAGGGTTATCATGTATCACAGAACGGTTTATAATTTCTTCCAGACTACTATGGGCTTTGTCTACCCAGCTCAGAGAAAACATCTTGCCGTTGATAAAGGTTAAAAAGATTAGACATCAGACAAAACGTCATTGCACAAGGAATAGAATACCTTGGAATTTAATAAATGATTTCACTAAATACTATTGCTTCAAAGTGAACGAAGAGGCGAAAAAATATAATACAGACTGGGAACTCCTAGGCATAATTAACGTTTAAATGGCGAAAAAAAAGGAAAACGTTGAAACTTGCTACATGCCAGAATATAGTATGAAAATGGTATAAAGAATTAAGGATAAAATACATTAGCATAGTGTTCTAGTAAGATTTTCACGGCATCTGGTTGTCCATGACCAGCAGCCCAAATGAGTGGTGTACCAGCATCACCTTGAGAATTGACCTCAACCAATTTGGAGAGCAAGAGGTTGAGCTGCTCAGTGTTCCCTGCACAAATTGTCAATATTCTGACCAGTTAGCATGAATTACTAGCGTGCTTAGGTGTTACATCTTAAACCTTCCATCAACTCCAAGTTCTTTTCTCTACAATTGAATTGAATAGCAGGTGTGGTGCCTTTCTTGCATAAAGTTTGTGTAAGGATCATTTCTAACTACTTACACATTTCTAAAACTGTTCTACACTATTATTCATAGTATCTATTTTGTAGGTAGTCTTACAGTGTCCTGTTTGGTTGCACTTACTACGATGTACTGTATGCTTCTTGAACAAGGTCCTCTACACAAAGTCGCTTCTTTTCAGGCCATCCTGGGGGACGACGAAACTTCGGTGGTCGTACAACTCTACTGCCTCCCTCCATTACATTTTACCAGGGATTGGATGTACCACTTCTGAATACTTCAATCAGTAATTGGCAACAGTAAAATATGGCTCACAAAATTCGTACATCTTTCCTACAGAAAAGAGGAGCTGTGATGGCGTGTGAGCAGGGTAAACCATAAAATTGCCAATCACGACATGAGCAACAACGGGTCCCAATACTAACAATGCCGGATCGTTCGCTAGATAGAACCTCGTCTGATCGAAGTACTTGACAGGGAGATGCACGATTAACAGCTTCTGCAATATGGTTGTCCGCAGAGGGGGAAAGTACGATCATCCAAGCCAAACTCTTTGATCACTGCTCGCCATACTCTTCTATCAAGTTACTAAGAATGGGTTTCATGACATGGTTCACAACCATACTTAGGCATTTCATCAAGTACCTTTCGCCACCATTCGCGAAGACGCAAATCTTCTCATCAACACAATAAAATCGTCAGAAGTAAGCAAATGAGGATTATCCCCGTAGGTACACAAAATAGGCTCGCCACGTGGTCACACAGGAAGGCACGAAATAGGTCTGAAGAATCTCACTCAAGGATCTTGCATCATTCCCAAGAACCCCAATCATTGACTTGTCAAATCAAAAGTCAGAATCATCTCGTCATTGATTAACGACACGAAGTAAGAAGACCTGTACATAAGGAAGCATCCCAAAACGAAATAACTCGCTTAAAGAACCTAAAACACGAAAGATCAATTGGAGTACCCAACAAGATACCGATCACGAAGACGAAGTAAGATTGCTTGGTCGAAAAGATAACCTGCGAAGTCAGTAAATTATTGAAAAAGAAAAGAGACAGCTGTCCTGACAAGTTTCCAGAAGCGTCGGTGAAAGAAGGGGAGAAACTTTATGGAGAATGGTCTGGGAGAGATAAAAGTCTTACCCACGAGAATACAGTGACATTGGACGAAGTAAAATGAGCTGTTTTCCATTAAGGTTGCATGGTCTATAAATAGAGGTCCTTGTGCAATGTAAGGGGGGTCGAACTTTTGGGGTAGGAGTAGTCTTGCTTAGAGTGTGGTATTAGAGTTTCCTTGTATCCAAAACTTGTACTTTCATTACCTTGAGTGGTTGATCAATAAAGAATTTCTTATCCAAGTTATCTATTATGTCTTAGATCTTGTTTATTTCCTATTTGGGTGTACTACTGGATTTCCAGTAGTTACATTTTGACGTCCAGAAACAGGGACTTAGATTGGGGATCCGTCCTCATCTAAGAGTTTGAGAAAAGTTGAAATTGTTTTGAAATCATAGAAGCTATAGATCTTGGCGAATTGTCTTTTGGAAGTTAAGGTTTTGTAGATCTCGAACGGTTTATTCGTGACCAGGATTGGAAATCTAGGAGAGGGAGTAATCTTTGGGTGTTGCATCATATGATTGGCTAGGATTGAGAAGCAGGGGTTGATTTGGAGATAGCGAATCAAGGACTAGTTGATGGCCATGACGACGGACTGAGAGAGGCACTTGATAGGAACGAGGAGAAGCGAACGTTTGGAGGAGAAAAGAGGAGGAAGAATGGAAAGGAGAGAAATATCGATCGCAGGAGAAAGGCAAGGCATGAACCAACGGCGGAACGGAGAGGCCAGTGAAGACGACTTTAGGGAGGGTTCGATGCACACTTCTGACACGGACACCACTACAGGAGAAGAAATGACCCGTGAAGAGATGGAGGAAAATATTGGTGAAGAACATATGATGTTGGAACAGCTTAGGGAGACACTTCTCCTCGAGGGGGAAAGAGATCGGGATTTAGCGGAACAACAAACTAGGCTGATGAGACAAAACACGATGTTAACGATAGAAAATCGCCAACTCAATGAGGAAAGAGCAGTTGATATCACAGACTCTGAAGCGATAACGATATCGTCGGAAGAAGATGAACGACGACAAATGAGATATGCTTACGAGGACGATGGAGGAAAACGAAAAATGAGACAACAAAGAGAAAGCAGCGAAGAAAGTGATCTAAGAAAAGCGTTGGAGATAACGAGATGGGAAAATCAAATACGAAGATATGAAGACGAAAGGAGACGATAAGAGGAAAGGAGGAACGAAGATGAAAGGAGGCGAGAGGAGGAAAGGCAGCACGATGTAAACCGGAGATACGAAGAAGAAGTAAGGCGTCGGGAAGGAAGGCTTAGCGTGATGAGAGGCAATCATCAAGAAGAATATGGAAGAAACCTGAATCAAGAGGTCATGAACGAATTGCAGGATATGGGGACATTGATAAACAATTATCGACGAGGTGGAAGGGTGCAGTTGGCAGAGGCGATAGAGGAAGCTGACAAATCTCCATTCACCTACGAGATAATGTCTGCGGACATTCCTGAGAAATGTGTACTACCAACCTTTGCAAGCATATTCAGCGGGTCAGAAAGTGTTGTGCAGCATTAAAAACTACACTATTTCATTGATGCAATGGGGACGAAATGATGCGGTACTCTATAGGTATTTCCATGCGAGCTTAACCGGAGAAGCGTTGGCTTGGTTCCATGGGCTACCATAAAGGTCGATCTCGTCATTCAAAGACCTGCAGAGGATATTCTTGAAAACCTACATAAGTAACAACATGCTAAGGCCGGGAATTGAGACCCTGTTTAACCTAAGGAGAAGACCGGCTGAGAGTCTGCGAGGACTGGTAACAAGATGGATGATAGTATGTAGCGAACTTGCAGGAAGAGTTGATGAGAAGAATTTCATCCTAGCCTTCGTGAATGCCCTAATCCCGACCGACCTTCTGTACACCCAAATATTCATAATCCGGAACTCATTGACAATGAATGAATTAAGGGAGTACCAAGAGGAATACATAGCATTGAAGGAGAAGCAGAGGAAAGTCAGCGAAGTAACACCGATCTCGGCGAAGGAAGGAAATTCAATTCTATTACCAAGGAAAGTCCATGTCGTGGAGGAGGATCCGAAATATGAAAAAGGGGAACCTTCTACCCCAATCCCTGCGAAACTAGTAGATCTGTCAAGCGGAGATCAGGAATGGATTGATCAACAAATATATGAGGAGTCAAGACGAAGGAATTATGAGCCGGGAAGTCATAACAACAGATGTCAGCAAAGAAACAATCAAGGACCAAGATTTAGAGAGCGAAGACCGAGTGCATCAGCTTTTGAAGATGTAAAACTTCCTAGACTCAATACAACTGCGGAAAAGGTATGGGGAGCGATAATATTAACGGAGGAGATACCACCTCCCCCCAATTTGGGAAGAGAACCACCTTTGGGGGGATAGGAGTCATGAGTTCTGCAGGTATCATCGTTTTCATGGACATCACACGAATGATTGTCGGAACATCCGTAGAATTATACTTCGCCTAGTTGAACTGGGAAAACTCGCACATTTCCTGGAGAATTATGTGCCTCCACCCCCACCCCCACCTCGTGAAATCAAAAAGTATACCGAATTGAAATAGATCGGGGAACCCAAAAACTGAATTGTAATTCGATAATACATTCAGCTAAGAGCATAAAAAATTTTCATGATAACATACTCAAGAGAGTGCATAAGAGGGACTTCGAAGGAAATGAGATATTCAGCATCGCAAAGAAGAAGCCATTATAAGAGTGGGAAAAGAGAGAAATAACGTTCTCAGTAAAGGACACACCTAAAGGAGGAGCTTCACACACAGACCCATTGGTCATAACATTGAACTTTGGGAAATACTCAAAGTGGGAAGAATACCATGGCAAGAAAAGAAAATTTTGGGAAATAGATAGAATCCTGGTAGATACGGGGAGCTCGATTGACATACTCTTTTACCATGCGTTTAGAACCATGGGGTACAAGGATTCTAAACCTGTGCCATCAACATACAACATATATGGGTTTAACGGAGTCGCATCAAAGCCAAAGGGAAAACTAGTTGTAAAAATTTCCGTGGGCGAGTTGGAAACAAAAGTTACAGTCTGCGTGATATACACTCACTCGCCTTATAATGCTCTCAAAGGCCGGCCATGGATACATGGGATAAAAGGAGTTGCGTCGACATATCATCAAGCCATACGATTCCCCATGCCAAGTGTGGTAGGAGAGATCAAAGGGGATCTAAAGGATGCGAGAGAATGTAATGAAAAGGATGTCCATAACTATGATGAGAAACAATGAAGAAAGATAGAACAAAAGAAGAAGGTGTGCGAAGCAAAAAGGGCAGAGCAACTGATGGTATTCACGATTGGAGTAAGCGAAGGGCAAAATACGCCCCAAATGGGCATAGAAGAGGTAGATAAAACTTTGGATGCCAACAAAAGGAACACAAGTTGACTCCGTAGAGGGAAGGTTAGATTGTAATAAAGCAAAGTGGGAAGACGAAGAAAGGGAAAAAGCAGAAGGAAGCGAAGCAACACAAAATGAGAAAGAAACTCCTCTCGTTAAGAAAAAACAAACCCCGCGAGGTGAATAGAAGGAAAATGTTACCAAACACAAAAGGGTATCGATACCAGAGACGGAGGGAAACGACGAAGGTAAGAAAGTACGAAGTTCAAGGAGCGGGCCGAAATACAATTGCGAAGAAGATAAGGAGATGGAACGGTTAAAGGAAGAACTCTACCAAGAAAGGCGAAGGAAGGAAGACCTGATAAGGGAGAGGATAAGACTAGAAAGACAAAATGAGAAACTCATAATTAAGAACAATCACCTGAAAGGAAAACAAGCGGAGCACGACACCCAAAGAGGAGAAAACGCTTCAAGAAGAAATTTAGAAGCTGAAGAGCATCAAGAATATTAGCGAAAAGCGAAGGGACGGGGAGAGCGAGATGAACGGGAATATCTAAAAAGATCCATAGAAAATAGCAAGAGGGAATTCAGAGAAAAGGAGTATCAGACACAACAATTGATGATGACCGGTAAGCGAGGAGCAACAAGCAATGTCCGGACAACTGGAAGAACATCTGGATTGCAGGGGAGGCTAGAAATGATGAACAAGTATGCAAGAAGTAAGCCCTGCAAACCAGAAATTGCGGTATTATTCTCGTTAAAACAAAGGGAAAATGAGAGCTTACAAAGTCTTGTGGCGAGATGGGATACGATTTGCGGAGAGCTGAAAGGAAGGTTGTCAGAAGAAGATTTAATGCGCTCGTTCATCTATGCGCTATCAACAAGGCACCCTTTATTCTCGGAATTGTTCAGGGTCAGGAACGAAGTAGGGATGAAGGAGCTGAAGAGGTATCAGTCTGAACACATTCTCATAGAAGAAGAATACTAATAACCAAGGAAGTATCGTGGAAACAAGAAGATTGTACTTATTTTAATGAATTTATCATTTAAGCAATGTATCAGATTTACAAAGTGATGGCAATGATATTTCAGAATTTTGATGAATAAATTCAAGGATATGAATTCTCATGTTTATGAAGCAATCAAAACAAAGTAAACCACAACCCAGACAAGATAAGACCTCGCATTAGGAGGCAAATAAGACCCACGAAGTAAACAGTTTCTAGGGAAACTTAAAACCTTCGCCTAGGAAGGCTGGGAATCCACAACGTGCACCCTAGTTCGCACAAGAAGTGCAAGAGGCAATACCTAACGCACTTCGTGAACAACTCTCAGAGAAATAAGCTAGGGGCAATGATAATACATTTCCGCTGAGGGTCCCTTTTATGATGGCCTTCGGTAAGGGGTGAAAAAATATGACCAAGGCGCCGATGTATTCGGTTGAGCTGCGGGTGCCTGCGATGTCTGGAGCATTACCGGCCATGTCCGTATGGAAATTCTTGGCTACGATGCACTCGATCCCAAAGAAATCCCACTTAGGGTGTGACTTCGTAACCACAAGCCATATCGGCGAAGGGGATAAGAAGTCACGAAAACAACTGAATGTCGTAATAACTGGATGGGAGGAGACCAACATGCATGTTAGGGTTAACCTCCTTGAAGGGGCAACTGGGGGAATATAAAGGGATAACACCCTCCGGATTAGGAAGTTGTGTGACCATAAAAGACGGCAATGTCATGGGTCTAATATTCATGAGAATAGCTAGGCCTGTCACATTGTCGCTAGATGGGGTTCAAAATGAATATTAAGACGAGGTTGATGGATTATTATTTGAAAGAATAGTAAGCGCCTGATACTTCATCAGATTACGATACTTCAAAAAGGACGAGGCACAATAAGACCTTAATCTGGAGGCGCAATAAGACCTCGAAAAGAAAAATATGAATAAGAGACAAAAGTGAAACCACTACCAGTTATAACCCAGAGAAGCACTAGAGGAAATCAGAAGCAACATCATCATGAAGTATGTTAAATAATCAAGGAAAAGCAACATAACACAGGGGAGAAAGGTTCCAACAGAAAAAGACAAGGACGACGCAAGAGGCAAAGTTCATGCGAAATAAAAAAAGCATTACTTCGCCTAACTTCACATATCAGTTAATCCATTTCGTGCCGCGGAAATGCACAAAAGAATAAGAGGCAAGTATATACTTTATGTATTGTTAAGTATCTCCTCGGCCAGTATATACTTGACGAAATGGTTAGGGAAGGTGCGATATATTACTGAAAAATAGCAATATCAAGATATTTAACGAAAGTACACTACTTAAAAAACATCCAGAAATATATAAATGGATTCAAGATGTTTTGCCCCACAAGCTTGGGAGCGCCCAGACAGTGAAATCGTTTCCAAAATAACTAGGTTGAAACTTAAAATATGAAAGAAGATAAGCTAAGATTGATGTTGAAGAGGGATGCCATCAATGACCGTTATCTCAGGGACATTCCCACTGGCCCTGCCAAGATTAGCACCAGTATCTGCATTAGAATTTGAGGGTTGTCCCGGAAAACTTGTAGAAGCAAAAACATTTGCGGGCTTTTCATCTTCGACTTTAGCCCCTTTGGTCTTATAATCCTCGTACCTTCAAAAAATCCCTCTTCTTCGCTTGAGATGATTCTGTCGTCGACGGGCTGCTCGTCGTCATAAAAAATCTCTAGAGGAAAGGTGGGATGAGGAATACCGTGCTCGTCGCAGAAATTGTGGAAGAGAGACATCAAATAGTTCTGAGTATTCCTACGAGATAATTTCGCCACTTTCGCAGAATCCTCCATCATAACGTCGATATCAGCATTCAAATCCTTAATATCTTCTCTAAGGCGAGAAGCTTCGTTGCGAGACTCATCCCTTTCATGAGAGAGGTGAAGGACTTGATTCTTGTAGCGTTCTTCAGATTCTGCAAAGATGAAATTAAATTTTATCAGAAACCTAAAATTTGATTCGACCACAATTACACGTAGCACCTAGAACTACCTTCCATTTGTAAGATAGTAGTGTTCAGAGTCTCTTGGATATCAGAATACAAATGATCAAGTCTGGAGACTTCTAGATTCGACTCTCGGAGCTGAGTGCATAAATCATGATAAGAATCATCCCAACCTTTACCATGACCGGAATTTGAAGTATCTTTGTTAGGATGAATGACGAGGGTACCCTGGTTCTTACGAAGGTCCACAGATTTGACTTGAGAAGAAGACTTAATGGACTTTGAGCGCGAGGAGATCTCTAGCTGAGCCTGGAGATATTCCACCCTTTTTTTCAAACAAACGATCTCCTCATTCAAACCATTAAGGACGTTGCGATATTTGTGAAGATCAACCACAAGCTGATTCTTCCTTTTACTTGTGCGTTCCTTATCCTCTTCCAATTTCTTAATCAAAGATAATGACGAGGAGTGAAGATTCCTTGAAGTGGTGAGAGAATTATTCACTCGCTGGAGCTCTAGCCTGAGGCGTTCATTCTCGTCATGAAGATGAAAATTCAATTCCTCGTTGCGAGAATCGACAGACAGACGATCCACTTGCGAGAAAAAAGTTTCGACTTTCTTATTTAAAATCTCATTTTCAGTCACATAGAAATCATTCTGATTCGAGAGGTTCAGGTTTTAAGCAAGAACGTCTTCAAGTGAGGCAGACGCTTCGGAAGCATCCATTTGTCGTTTCATACATTGAGCTTGACGAAATACGAAATAAGAAAATAACAGACATGAAGAGAAAGGCAAGAGATGGATCTACAAGGGGAAGAACTTACTCTGAAGCTTCTCCATCTTCTTCTCTTGATTGCTAGAGTATTATTTATCTTCGTTAAGCTCCTCCGTCAAGGCCTTGATTTGAGCATCATCCTTCTTTATTTTCTCGTGAACAAGTCGAATCTCCACTAAACTAGCCATGTGGCGGTTGACTTCCTGCGAATCGACAAATCGGAACTTAAAACGGATCTCGAAATGCTATGAAGATGGAGTTAGAAATGTATAAAGGGCTCACCAGGTTCATTAAAGCAACATGTTGTTGGAGAGTCAAGTTCATGGAAGCATTCAGCAGCACATATGAATCCTGAGAGAGAAAGTCGTCGGCACTAAAAGTCACCAAAGATTCAAGGGCACGAGACCTCGTGGAAGGATCTTCATGAGCCTTGTGATAAATACCTTGCAGAAACTTCATGTCTGGATCGTAGAGAGGATTAGACATCACAGACGAAATCTTTTCTTTCCCCTTGTTACAAGGGGGAGGTTCCTTTGGGGATTCCCCGAGTTGCATGACCAAAGGAGGAGGAACGGGAATATCAGCAATTTTGGGAGAAGTAGTTGTATGAGGGAGAGAAAACTGGTGCTTTGGAGGAGCATGACGAGTTGGAGGAACAACAGAACTCCTAATTGTTGTCAAACCAGCCAAGTCCAAGGTTCTACGCTGCCTTTTAGGCTCGCCAGAAGAGGGGGCATGGGAGGCACCAATCTGCGAAGTAACGAGTTCAAAACGATTAGGGGATGACAGGACTAATACACTAAATGGCAACTTTCAGCGAGTTAAAGATACCTGAACTGAAGGGTAAGGCGGAGTATGATGATCACATCTTTTTCGTCCCTTAGTTGGATCAGAAGCAGGCTGCTTAACAAGGGGAATATCATCCTGCGAAGAGTAAGGGGTTAGAATCTAAGATTACATCGCAGAAAAGAAGGTAACGTGCGAAGTGGATACCTGTGTAGGGGCAGGAGATTCAATAGTAACATCCCTTTCCTTGCGATCCTTGAGGAGACCAGTAGCAGGCATTTTGTACTGAGTAAAAGAGAAAATAAATGTGAGAACGTACAAATCTCAAAGAAGGATGGAGGTCTAAGAGACAAAACAATACCTCAGCTGGCAGAGACCATCGAAACTTCCAGGGATCGCATCCGGAGAGATAACAATACTTTGGTAGAGGACCCTTGCGAGGAATCCCTTTCTCATCAATACCCCAGACTAAGGGCCCCCTACCACCAGATGAAACATCATCCAATCCTCATCACAAGAAGAGCGAAGTAGGTCATCCCGCCCTGGTTTGAGAGGATCCACGTCTAAAAGGAGAGCGTTGGACGGGTCAGAGATGGTGTCTAGATGAGATCAATACCACATTCCTGATACTTTCTCGTGCTTGTAAACCTAGCAGAATAGTTAGACGTGAAGGAGTCTACATTATAGTCACGAGAATCGTACTCCTCAGCCGCCAGCGGAACCTGGGAAATGCCATTCCCTGAGCGAATCGTAAATTCGTTGGAGATGTGAATTGCGTTGCCGGAAAGCTGGAAAACTCCACACTGAAGTTTGTTCATAATCTCGAGGAAGACAGGGTTAGAGGGGTTGTAGAGGGGAAAAGATAACCCGGCACTCAACTGACCAACGGTGACGATCATCTTGTCAGCAGACCAAATATCGGACTGAATCCATCTATAATTCAGTTCCATGTCTTGAGTTGCAGAGATAGGAGTATTTATAGAAGAATCGACGGCGGGAGTCAAAGTTAAACCTACCTATGAAAGTCGGCTTGAAATTCCTCAAGGGTTTTGAGCGGAATAGGTGTTGAAACTTTCTTGGAAACCATGAAGACAAAAGAAAAGCGAGAACATTTGAAAGCAAAGAAGGATAACAACAATGGTGGAAGAAGAGGAAGGAGCAGTAAAGGCGTGAGTAAATAAGAAGAGGAAGAAGAAACTCAAAACCGGGTTAAAACGAGATATTTATAATATAAAGAAGGTAACCGGTAAAAGAAGGTTCTCGACACGTTCGAGGAATTCTAACCGGTAGTAGCCGGTTAACGAGAGAACGTGGCCATGTGGAAGCAAAAGGGTGGAGAACGTGGCGGCCAAGAAATTTCGAAACGGTTCTTATTCCGTTTTCGTATGACTCGAACAGAATAAGAAAAGGCAAAATGTAAGTACACAAAATAGGCTCTCCACATGGTCGCACATGAAGGCACGAAATAGGTCTGAATTATCTCACTCAAGGATCTTGCATCATTATCAAGAACCCAATCAGTGACTTGTCAAATCAAAAGTCAGAATCATCTCATCATTGATTAACGAGACGAAGTAAGAAAACTTGTACTGAAGGAAGAATCCCAAAAAAAATATCTCTCTTAAAGAACCTAAAACACGAAAGACCAATTGGAGTACCCAACAAGATACCGATCAGGAAGACGAAGTAAGATTGCTTGGCCGAAAAGATAACCTGCGAAGTCAGTAAATTATTGAGCAAGAAAAGAGACAGCTGTCCCGACAAGTTCCCAGAAGCGTCAGCGAAAGAAGGGGAGAAACTTTATGGAAAATGGTCTGGGCGAGAAAAAAGTCTTACCCATGAGAATACGGTGACATTGGACGAAGTAAAATGAGTTGTTTTCCATTAGGGTTGGATGGTTTATAAATATAGGCCCTTGTGCAATGTAAGGAGGCGTCAAACTTTTGGGGTAGGAGTAGTCTTTCTTAGAGTGTGGGATTAGGGTTTCCTTGTATCTAAAACTTGTACTTTCATTACCTTGAGTGGTTGATCAATAAAGAATTTCTTATCCAAGTTATCTATTATGTCTTAGATCTTGTTTATTTCCTATTTGGGTGTACTACTGGATTTCCAGTAGTCGTCCAGAAACAGGGACTTAGATTGGGGATTCGTCCTCATCTAAGAGTTTGAGAAAAGTTGAAATTGTTTTAAAATCATAGAAGGTATAGATCTTGGCGAATTTTCTTTTGCAAGTTAGGGTTTTGTATATCTCGAACGGTTTATTCGTAACCAGGATTGAAGATCTAGGAGAGGGAGTAATCTTTGGGTGTTGCATCGTAAGATTGCCTAGGATTGAGAAGCAGGGGTTGATTTGGAGATAGCGAATCAAGGACTAGCTGATGGCCAAGACGACGGACTGAGCGACGCACTTGATAGCAATGAGGAGAAGCAAACGTTTGGAGGAGAAAAGAAGAAGAAGAATGGAAAGGGGAGAAATATCAATCGCAAGAGAAAGGAAAGGCATGAACCAACGGCGGAACGGAGAGGCCAGTGAAGATGACTTTAGGGAGGGTTCGATGCACACTTCTGACACGGACACCACTGCAGGAGAAGAAATGACCCGTGAAGAGATGGAGGAGAATATCGGTGAAGAACATATGATGTTGGAACAGCTAAGGGAGACACTTCGCCTCGAGACCGGGATTTAACGGAACAACAAACTAGGCTGATGAGACAAAACGTGATGTTAACGATAGAAAATAGCCAGCTCAATGAGGAAAGAGCAGATGACATCACAAACTCTGAAGCGATAACGATATCGTCGGAAGAAGATGAACGATGATAAAGGAGATATGCTTACGAGGACGGCAGAGGAAAACGAAAAAGGAGACAATGAAGAGAAAGCTGCGAAGAAAGTGATCTAAGAAGAGCGTTGGAGATAACGAGATGGGAAGATCAAATACGAAGATATGAAGACGAAAGGAGGCGAGAAGAGGAAAGTAGGAACGAAGATGAAAGGAGGCGAGAGGAGGAAAGGAAGCACGATGTAAACCAGAGATACGAAGAATAAGTGAGCAGTCGGGAAGGAAGGCTTAGCGTGATGAGAGGAAATTATCACGAAGAAAATGGAAGAAACCTGAATCAAGAGGTCATGAACGAATTGCAGGATATGGGGACATTGATAAACAATTCTAGACGAGGTGGCAGGGTGCAGTTGGAAGAGGCGATAGAGGAAGCTGACAAATCTCCATTCACCTGCGGACATTCCTGAGAAATGTGTACTACCAACCTTTGCAAGCATATTCAGCGGGACAGAAAGTGTTGTGCAACATTAAACAGTACACTATTTCATTGATGCAATGGGGACGAAACAATGCGTTACTCTGTAAGTATTTCCATGCGAGCTTAATCGGAGAAGCGTTGGCTTGGTTCGATGGGATACCAGAAAGGTCGATCTCGTCATTCAAATACCTGCATAAGTAACAACATGCTAAGGCCGGGAATTGAGACCCTGTTCAACCTAAGGCGAAGACCGGCAGAGAGTCTGCGAGGAATGGTAACAATATGGAGGACAGTATGTAGCGAACTCGCAGGAAGAGTTGATGAGAAGAATTTCATCCTAGCCTTCGTGAATGCCCTAATCCCGACTGACCTTCTGTACACCCAAATATTCATAATCCGGAACTCCTTGACAATGAATGAATTAAGGGAGTACCAAGAGGAATACATAGAATTGGAGGAGAAGCAGAGGAAAGTCAGCGAAGTGACACCGATCTCGGCGAAGGAAGGAAATTCAAGTCTATTACCAAGGAAAGTCCATGTCGTGGAGGAGGATCCGAAATATGAAAAAGGGGAACCTTCTACCCCAATCCCTGCGAAACTAGTAGATATGTCAAGCGGAGATCAAGAATGGATGAATCAAAAAATATATGAGGAGTCAAGATGAAGGAATTATGAGCAGGGAAGTCATAACAACGGATATCAGCAAAGAAACAATCAAGGACCAAGATTTAGAGAGCGAAGACCGAGTGCACCAGCTTTTGAAGATGTAAAACTTCCTAGACTCAATACAACTGTGGAAAAGGTATGGGGAGTGATAATACTAACAGAGGAGATCTCGCATTCCCCCAATTTGGGAAGAGAACCACCTTCGGGAGGCAAGAGTCATGAGTTCTGCAGGTATCATCGTTTTCATGGACATCAAACGAATGATTGTCGGAACATCCGGAGAATTATACTTCGCCTAGTAGAACAAGGAAAACTCGCACATTTCCTGGAGAATTATGTGCCTCCACCACCGCCTCCACCTCGTGACAATCAACAAGTGTACCGAATTGAAATGGATCAGGGAACCCAAAAACTAAATTGTAATTCGATAATACATTCATCTAAGAGCATTTAAAATTTCCATGATAACATACTCAAGAGAGTGCATAAGAGGGACTTCGAAGTAAATGAGATATTCAACATCTCAAAGAAGAAGCCATTAGAAGTGTGGCAAAAGAGAGAGATAACGTTCTCAGCAAAGGACGCACCTAAAGGAGGAGATTCACACACAGACCCATTGGTCATAACATTGAACTTTTGGAAATACTCAAAGTAGGAAGAATACCATGACAAGAAAGGAAAAATTTGGGCAATATATTCTGATAGATACGGGGAACTCGGTTGACATACTCTTTTACCATGCGTTTAGAACCATGGTGTGAGAGATTGAAATTTTGCCCGGGTTTGTTAAACCCGTAAGCCGAATTTTCCCGGGTTCAACTGAACCCATTGGTTTAGAAATCAAAATTTTCATTGAGTGCTAGGAATATAATAACATGAAAATCCAATGTGTATGCCAATTCTCTTATATTTTGTTGATCACTTGTTTACTCATGGGTGTGAATGTAAGTCAAGCTTAATTGTCTTTTCCTGGTAAAAGATTTGCTTAGTTGATCTTAAATGTATAATGGTGTGCCAATGGAAAACTCACAGAAACTTGCAAGTATACAAGGCCAAGTTTATAGAATAGAAGGAAAGCAGGGGAAAGTCCACAGGGAGTGGGAGCACTATAAGAGAAACCTAAGCTAACAATGGAGACAGTGAGCAAGACAAAGTAATATGGCATACAAAGTGGCAGAAGTAAAGAACCAAAGCAGCAAGGTAAAGCAAAGCAGCAAAGAAAACAGCTAAGAACCAAGGCTTGGAAGCCAAGGGCAGAGGGAGATTTTGTGCACTGTTTTCAGTGCACAGAGACTACAAATTGCAAGACAATAGGCGAGCAACACAGCTAAGAAATATAAACTGAATTTGAAGCAAAGCAAGACTGAAAATTGTAAGTGACTGAAGAAAGGAATTGTGGCTAAGCTAATGGCTTAGAATCCACCTTGGTGTCCTAGCCAAACAATGTAGTTCTAGGTTGAAATTAAGACCCTAAGCATACAATTGGAATGGAAAGAAAATCAGCTTGCTCAACTAATGTGCTCCTAGCATTGACTGTCTTTTGACAGTACAATCAATCACAAGCACACAGATGAGCACTAATATCTCCCATTGCACAAGAAAAACAAGCATTAAGGCTCTAACCTAGCAATTCATCATCCAACAATGCACAAAGGCTTCATCTGAGCCTTAGCTGCAGTAACTTAGCTCATGAAAAACATGTTACAAACACAAGCATTCATCATGCAAAATAATTCAAACATACACACAACAATCAACTGTTAACTGCATAAGAAGACTGAAATTGGAATTGCATAATATTTTGGTTTAATTCTCTACTGGCTAGTCCAGAGATCATCCCCCCCCCAAATTCACAACCCTTAACACCTATTTATACAAATAAACAAAATCCCCAAAAATCAGGACCACATCAGTCCAATTAGGGTTTGGTGAAAATACAAAATAAATCAAAGAAAATCCTACCTAACTATGATAACAACCCCAATAGACTAACCCATGCTTCAATTAGACGTACAATTGATTTCCCCAAAAAGTTCCCAAATCAGAAAAATTAGGGTTCTTATAAAAATTATTAAAATTTACCTAATCACTGTTGACACTGGTAGATGTCGACCCATGCCTCCAATCCTTCTCCTGATGCTTCTCTTGTTCTTCCCATGCCCTAATTGCTTTTCTAGCTCATCTATTTCATCAACCCCTAACCTAGGGTTCCTGTGAGAGGAAAAGATTGAGGAATTGATGTTATAGAAAGCTAGAGGAGTAGGGGAATGATGGCTCGAATGGTGATGGTTGAATGATTTGAGGGGGGAGAAGATGGTGGAGTGATTTGTGGGAGAAGATGGTGGAGTGATTTGTGGGGAGCGTCACTGTTGCAGAAGAGGGGAAGAAGATGGATTCGATGGTTTTGGGAGAAGGGTGTGTTTGGCTAATGGGTATAGGGTTCGGTCGCTATGGTGTGTAGCGGGATCATCGAGTTAGATGTTTGGCGAATCTCGACCGTGGGATATGGAGATGAAAGATCAATCTGACGGTGAGATGAAGTGGATCCTGCAGCGACCGTTGGATTATACAATACAACAAAATTAACGACACCAGATGGAGTTAGGTGTTGTAGTGTTAAGCGGAAGTATCGAGATTTGATGCGCAGGCAAAGAAGCGACCGTAGGATCTAAATGTGATCTAATCTGAAGGCTTGGAATTTAGGCGCTGTGGTGTTTGTCAGAGACTTCAGATTTTGATGATCTACGAAGGAGCGACCGTAGGATTTCGATGTAATCCCATCTAACGGATGAGAATGGAAGCGGGTATGGATATAAAAAATGGGTTTGGGTAAGGGTTTTGGGCCTTGGGTATGCCAAGCCCATATCTTCTTCAAGAACAATTCTTCCTTCTTGAGCCCATTCCTAGCTTTTTGGACTTGTGCGCACCATTCTTTGCGCTTCCTTGCGTAATTTCTTCCGGCTTTTCACTACTTTTCAGCTCTTTTCTGCTCCGCAAGTCATCCAGACTTTATTTATTACCTAAAAATGCGAAATTAAGTAAGAAAAATATTTATTCTTGAAAACAATGAAAATACAGAATATGGGATAAAATGTAGAATTACTGCACAAAAGATGAGTTAAATGCCAACAAAAAGGGATAAATATATACATTATTTGGCACTCATCATATAACTGGCGGGTTTTTGCAAATACTTGGTTAAATGAAATAGGGGTGGCTGTAAAATAGATTTCTAAGTTTTCCACGAACTACTCGTAACTAAACAATTTCACTAAAGTATGATTGGTTGAAAAATTGAAGTTTAAATGATTAGTTTGGAATATTGTTTGGCTGCAAGTTCAACACAGTAAAGAAGGTTATATTTGAGTGCAAAGGAAAAGCATAGTTCCAGTCATTCTTTTATAATTTTCCACGGAGCTAAGTTTGATGTTGTTGGCATGGTTTATATTTATCAATAATTGGTCCTCTTATTAAGAATGTTAACTATCTTTCCAAATGTAATGGATTCCTTTTAAATGATCATTTAACTTGTACCGTAGTACAGATCCATAGGTCGTACTCTCAACTGTTAACTACATATTTGTCATTTCCTTTGATGTTATAAATGGATCATTGTAGTGTAGAATTCTGGACTATATTTACCATTAATGACACCATAATATTCTAATGCTTGTAGGAGATTTTGAAAATATGATTGCAGTTAGTGATAACCTTCAACCCTGATGTCGTTATTGTTTTGTTAATGTTATAGACTAATTCAAGACATAATTGTTATAGGTTCTGTGCATACCTATCTCATTTGTTGATGTGCTGGATACCGATCATTTGGCATGGCAGTCCCGGGGAATGGTAATTATAATCTAGTCCGCTGTATGACGAGTTTGGGATAGTTTTTGCCAAGAAATTCATACTATCCATAGTAAGAGATAGTTGATATCGTTGCGGGTAATTCATACTATCTAAATAAAATGACGAACTACGGTCGTGCTTGATCCCTTCGAGCAACGGAGAGGGTACGTAGGCAGCCGTTATGCGGTTCAGCACATCTCTGCGAGGTTGTTCATATCGTCTGGAAAGGATTGGATACTGCTTGGCAGTTCATACCATGAATTCGGAGATGATTGCAACCTTGGCAGTATGTGTATCGTTGGTAAAAGGTAGTTGCACTACCGGCTGTTCATACTACCTAGTGAAGATTAGTTTTCTCTTTGAAATAATTCATACCATCTGGTAACAATACAACCATAAGGCAAGAGATGATTGTTATGGGTCGAGGTAATTCATATCATCTGTCTACGCTTGTGAGTTAAGCAATGGTTATTATTATGAGAGATAACTCATATGATATGAGAGGAATGGTTGATGCACATGATGGAAGTTCATACTATTGACATAGAGATGATTGCTAAATCTTTGAATAGTTCATATCATCTAAGAAAGATAGCTGGTTGAGCTTGAAACATTCCCAGGCCAGAAATGGCATCCCACCTACGGGTGGCAACCCGGAAGACCGTTTTTTTGATAACGGTGGCTGGTATCGGACTACCCTGGCATTGAGTTACCGATTTTTTGATAACGACGCATTATGTCAGGCCTTAATTGGCACCGCCACCTACAAGTGGCAACCCGGAAGACCGTTTGTTTGATAACGGTGGCTGGTAGCGGACTACCCTGGCAAGAGACATTATTCCTTCACATTAAAAATGATATAAATAAAATGTCGGTTTCGATGACCCTGAAAACGAAAAAATTTGTTCAGAGGAACTCATTTCTGAAATTATTGGCCAGTTTAAATGACCCTTCGAAAATTTGGTTACTTTAGTGGCATATCGGGAAGTCGAAGCTTGCCAAGCGGGTCGTAACCCGACACGTTGGAAGCGAGAATTTTCTGGTCTGCTAAGTTGGTATCAGAGCAGTTCCGGTTCATTCGAGACTGTGAGTTTGGGACTCATAAGAGTTCTTATTGTGCTGCAACTACAGGTAATCCTTCTCACTTCCGTCTTTTGTTTTTAACTTTGGGGACAAAATTCTTTTTTTAGTGGGTAATGGTGTGAGAGACTGAAATTTTGCTCGGGTTTGTTAAACCCGTAAGCCGAATTTTCCCAGGTTCAGATGAACCCATTGGTTTAGAAATCAGAATTTTCATTGAGTGCTAAGAATATAATAACATGAAAATCCAATGTGTATGCCAATTCTCTTAGATTTTGTTGATCACTTGTTTACTCATGGGTGTGAATGTAAGTCAAGCTTAATTGTCTTTTACTGGTAAGAGATTTGCTTAGTTGATCTTACATGTATAACTGGCGGGTTGTTGCAAATACATGGTTAAATGAAATAGGGGTGGCTGTAAAATAGATTTCTAAGTTTTCCACGAACTACTCGTAAGTAAACAATTTCAATAAAGTATGATTGGTTGAAAAATTAAAGTTTAAATGATTAGTTTGGAATATTGTTTGGCTGCGAGTTCAACAAAGAAAAGAAGGTTATATTTGAGTGCAAAGGAAAAGCATAATTCAAGTCATTCTTTTGTAATTTCCCACGAAGCTAAGTTTAGTGTTGTTGGCATGGTTTATATTTATCAATAATTGGTCCTCTTATTAAGAATGTTAACTATCTTGCCATATGTAATGGATTCTTTTTAAATGATCATTTAACTTATACCATAGTACAGATCCATAGGTCGTACTCTCAACTGTTAACTAAATATTTGTCATTTCCTTTGATGTTATAAATGGATCATTGCAGTGTAGAATTCTGGACTATATTTATCGTGTAGATAAAATAATTTCGAGAAGATAATCAGGGAGTGGATAGAGAGATGAAGCGGGTTCGAGACCGACCTCACTCCACCCACACTGGAATGGATGGTACAAAGTCCTCCAGCCTTTCATACTTTTGGAGAACTTCCTGCAATTAAGGAGACTAAAAACTAAATGAAGTTGAAAGGAGACTAAAAGTTTCCCATTAACGACGCCATAATATTCTAATGCTTGTAGGAGATTTTGAAAACATGATTGCAGTTAGTGATAACCTTCAATCCTGGTGTCGTTATTGTTTTGTTAGTGTTATACACTGATTCAAGATATAATTGTTATAGGTTCTGTGCATACCTATCTCATTTGTTGATGTGCTGGATACCGATCATTTGGCATGGCAGTCCCTGAGAATGGTAATTATAATCTAGTCCGATGTATGACGAGTTTGGGATAGTTGTTGCCAAGCAATTCATATTATCCATAGTAAGAGATAGTATTTATCGTTGCGGGTAGTTCGTACTATCTAAATAAAATGACGAACTACGGTCGTGCTTGATCCCTTCGATCAACGGAGAGGGTACGTAAGCAGCCGCTATGCGGTTCAGCACATCTCTGCGAGGTTGTTCATATCGTCTGGAAAGTATTGGATGCTGCTTGGCAGTTCATACCATGAATTCAGAGATGATTGCAATCTTGGAAGTATGTGTATCGTTAGTAACAGGTAGTTGCACTACCGGCTGTTCATACTACCTAGTGAAGATTAGTTTTCTCTCTGAAATAATTCATACCATCTGCTAACAATACAACCATAAGGAAAGAGATGATTATTGACCTAGAGATGATTGCTAACTCTTTGAGTAGTTCATATCATCTAAGAAAGATAGTTGGTTGAGATTGAAACATTGCCAGGCCAGAAATGGCATCTCACCTACAGGTGGTAACCCGGAAGACCGTTTGTTTGATAACGGTGGATGGTATCAGACTACCCTGGCATTGAATTAATGTTTTTTTGATAACGACGCGTTCTGTCAGGCCTTAATTGGCGCCCCACCTACAGGTGGTAACCCGGAAGACTGTTTGTTTGATAACAGTGGCTGGTATCGGACTACCCTGGAAAGAGACATTATTCCTTCACATTAAAAATGATGGAAATAAAATGTCGGTTTCGATGACCCTGGAAACAAAAATTTGTTCAGAGGAACTCATTTATGAAATTATTGGTCGGTTTAAATGACCCTTCGAAAATTTGGTTACTTTAGTGGCATATCGGGAAGTCGAAGCTTGCCAAGCGGGTCGTAACCCGACCCGTTGGAAGTGATCATTTTCTGGTCTGCTAACATGGGGTACAAGGATTCTGACCTTGTGCCATCAACATACAATATATATGGGTTTAACGGAGTCGCATCAAAGCCAAAGGGAGAACTAGTTGTAAAAAATTTCGTGGGCGAGTTGGAAACAAAAGTTACAGTCTGTGTGATAGACATAGACTCGCCTTATAATGCTCTCATAGGCCGGCCATGGATACATGGTATAAAAGGAGTTGCGTCGAAATATCATCAAGCCATACGATTCCCCATGCCAAGTGCGATAGGAGAGATCAAAGGAGATCTAAAGGATGCGAGAGAATGTAATGAAAAGGATGTCCATAACTATGATGAGAAACTAAGAAGACAGATAGAACAAAATAAGAAGGTGTGCGAAGCAAAAAGGGAAGAGCAACTGATGGTATTCACGATTGAAGTAAGCGAAGGGAAAACTACGCCCCAAATGGGTATAGAAGAGGTAGATAAAACGTTGGCTGCGAACGAAAAGGACCACAAGTTGATTCCGGAGAGGGAAGGTCAGATTGAAATAAAGCAAAGCGGGAAGACGAAGAAATGGAAAAAGGCAGAAGGAAGCGAAGAAACACAAAATAATAAATAAACTCCTCTCGTTAAGAAAAAACAAACCTCGCAAGGTGAAGCAAAGGCAAACGTTACCAAACGCAAAAGAGTATCGATACCAGAAACAAAGGGAAACGACGAAGGTAAGAAAGTACGAAGTTCAAGGAGCGGGCCGAAAGACAATTTCGAAGAAGATAAGGAGATGGAATGGTTAAAGGAAGAACTCTACCAAGAAAGGCGAAGGAAGGAAGACCTGATAAGGAAGCGGATAAGGCTAGAAAGACAAAATGAGAAACTCATAATTAAGAACAATCACCTGAAAGGAAAACAAGCAGAGCACGACACCCAAAGAGGAGAAAACGCTTCAAGAAGAAATTTAGCAGCTGAAGAGCATCAAGAATATTAGCGAAAAGCGAAGGGACGAGGAGAGCGAGATGAACCGGAAGATCTAAAAAGATCCATAGAAAATAGCAAGAGGGAATTCAGAGAAAAAGAGTATCGGACACAACAACTGATGATGACCGGTAAGCGAGGAGCAACAAGCAATGTCCGGACAACTGGAAGAACATCTTGATTGCAGGGGCGGCCAGAAATGATGAAAAAGTGTGCGAGAAGTAACCCCTGCAAACCAGAAATTGCGGCATTATTCTCGTTAAAACAAAGGAAAAATGAGAGATTGCAAAGTATTGTGGCGAGATGGGATACGATTTGATGAGAGCTAAAAGGAAGGTTGTTAGAAGAAGATTTGGTGCGCTCGTTCATCTATGCACTATCAACAAAGCATCTTTTATTCTCGGAACTGTTCAGGGTCGGGAACGAAGTATGGATGAAGGAGCTGAAGAGGTATCAGTCTGAACACATTCGCATAGAAGAAGAATACTAATAACCAAGGAAGGATCGTAGAAACAAGAAGATTGTACTTATTTTAATGAATTTATCATTTAAGCAATGTATCAGATTTACAAAACGATGGCAATGATATTTCAGAATTTTGATGAATCAATTCAAGGATATGAATTTTTCATGTTTATGAAGCAATCAAACAAAGTAAACCACAACCCAGACAAGGTAAGACCTCGCATTAGGAGGAAAATGAGACCCACGAAGTAAACAGTTTCTAGGGAAACTTAAAACCTTCGTCTAGGAAGGCTGGGAATCCACGGCGTGCACCCTAGTTCGCACGAGAAGTGCAAGAGGCAAGACCTAACGCACGTCGTGAACAACTCTCAGATAAATAAGCTAGGGGCAATGATAAGACCTATCCGGTTAGGGTCCCTTTTGTGATGGCCTTCGGTAAGGGGTGCAGAAATATGACCAAGGCGCCGACGTATTCGGTTGAGCTGCGGGCGCCTGGGTTGTCTGGAGCGTTACCGTCCATGTCTGTATGGCAAGTCTTGTCTACGATGCACCCGATCCCAAAGAAAACCCCACTTAGGGCGGTTTTCCTCGTTAACAAAATTCTGGTGTCTGTGTTATTTTTTTTCCTCATTATATTTTGTTATATAATTGAAATATCACAGGTTGTGCGTGAATCGATCAATTGGTAAATCCAAGTTTTGGTTGTTGATTGAAATTGATTGATCCTTGAACATTGGTCTTTGGTACCGTTCAAGTTATTTCTCTTATATTCAATCAGGCTCGCAAATTCTTGTTTGTTGATTGTAGATTGAATTAAGAGATAGAGATATAAACTCTTTGATATACTTTTTTATAGATTGCGTTTGACTGTCTAGTTGATTCTTTTGAAAGTATATTGGAGTTTGTTTATTCAGATTGCCAAACGAAATATTGGGTGTGGTTGTTAGATCCCTGCTTTTTCAAGGAAGATGTATTTCTTTAAATGGGAATGGTTCAACTTGCCGAAGGAAAAAGGTGGAATGGGCATAAGATCACTGCCAGACCTCAATCAATCCTTAGTGACTAAACTGGCATGGATGTTCCTACAAGACTCTAAATCGTTATTGGATGAATTATTGAGAGCAAATATATACGAAATATGTCCTTATGAAATGTCAAGAAACAAAGAAAGTGTTCGACCACTTAGTCTGCTATGCTTGATAGTAGATGATTTAAAAAAACAATGTATGTGGTTAGTAGGGAATAACCATGATATCCAGATTTTCTCAGATCCATGGATACATGCACTCTCTTCACGGTGCAGTACCAACCAGAACTGTAGAAGGAAATTCTACAATCACTACAGTTCACCAACTCATGAATGAAGCTACAGGGCAATATGATATGGTAGTCATACAAAAAAATGTGGATGCTTTCACTGCTCTTCAAATAGGTCAGACACCAATTAATTTAGGGGTTGTCGACAAACTGATTTGGAAGCTAACAGACCATGGGTATTTTACGACACAATCTTTCTAGAAAATGCTACAAAAAAATCAAGGAAAAAGCTCAAGTCGTGGAGATAATGAATTTCTATGGAAATTTTTTTGGGGAGTTAAAAAGGTGGCTCCACAAATAAAAACTTTTATATATGGAGAGCCATCCATAATGGATTGGCTGTAGCTGAAAAGATTTCCAGACATGTAGCTGGTATTCCCATGGAATGTGTGTTATGTAATGCTACAACTTAAACTGTGCATCATTTGTTATTTGAATTCGCATTTTCTCAAGCAGTTTGGCTCGCTTCACCAATGGGTCTTAGATTGAAAGGTAACTCTTAAACAGAGCTCACTCTTTTCATGAAAAGATGGTTAAATAATGACGATAATGAGTACTTAGTTGCACTTGGTATGGCCATTTGCTGGGCTATATGGAAAGTGAGAAACTCTAAAGTCTTCGAAAAGATCAACCAACATACAAGTAACTCTTAAGTTAGCATTACACTGGTTCAATCTCTATTATAACCCCATGTTAGAGAACGATACCACTGAGGCACCGAGTACACCTTCATCTTCATAACTAATGGTATCTCGGTCTCCTCCTCAAGATCCCTATGTAAAGATAAATGTTGATGCCGCATGGAAGGATGGCTCTTATGCATGTGCTGCAGTTGCAAGAGATAGACATGGAATTGACACTGGCGGTAGTACAAGACTCAATAACTCTGACAAGGTGAATTATGCTGAAGCAGATGGTTTCCTTCTTACAACAGATTTAGCAATCAAGTTGAACCTTGATTTCATCATCGTCGAAGGAGATAGTCAGGTAGTTGTTCACTGCTTGAATGGTATCTCAAGAACCACCCCATGGAAACTCTGAAAGATATGAGATGTTATAAAAAAAAAACAGTCTACCTGGTTATGCAGCTGCAGATTCAACTACGTACCGAAGCTTGCTAATACTGCAGCCCATTCCCTAACTACCTATGCGTCCAAGACGAATGGACTAACTCCAATATCCCGACTAATGTTGATGCTCTATGGAATGCAACTATAATTTAGTCTTTTTCCTTGTTCTTGTTTGTTACCAAAAATAAATAAATTACGATACAATATTTTTTCAGGTTATCGCATCGCATAGATTTTGGATGACAACAAAATCAACTCGTGCGTATATTTTGAGTCGGACCTCAAAACATAGTAATAAGTTTGTTTTTGTTTTTTCTCTTTTCTTATAAGAAACCGTAATAAGTTTCAATAATTTTACAACCGGTGTGGCTTCTTTTGTAACGAAAAAAGGCAAGAAAACAACATTTTGTATAGTGGTTTTTGACTCAAAGATAACTTTTCAAAAATTTATTGAAAGAGTAACAGCTGCCTTCATAGCCTTGCACTCCGACTCCAACTCCAACTCCAACTCCTCAACCTCAATTCCTTCTTTCATTCCTCCATAAAAATCTTCCCCTTGAGCACCAGTGCAGGTACCTACAAAATCCTCACAATTATTCCTATACCACCCTGTAAATTTTCCTGCACAAAAGACGCATCCAAATTTATTTTCAAATAATCAAGATGCTTCAATCTAGGGGCTTGTAAAGATACAATGAATTTATTTGTAATATCTAAAGACATTTCCCCGTTATGATTAATATTCTGAAAAATTTTAGAACATCTATCCTTACAGATAGTCCAACTTGTTACCATAAGCAACTTGTTGATGTCTTTCCTAGTAATACCAAAACCAAAAATCTGATTGGTACCTGCAGAAAACCAAGAAATAACCCAGTTCCTAAACGATCCATGTTGAGTTAAAATATTACTTACATTGATGTTAACAACCAACCATACAAATCTAGCATAAGAACAATTCAAAAATAAATGATCACTAGATTCAATAGGATGATCGCACAAATTACGATGCAACTCAAAATCAGGCTTGTATCTTGAAATTTTATCTCTAGTTGGAATTATATATTTAATACATTTCCATATAAACAATTTAACTTTGTGAGGCAGATTAACCTTTCAAAGAGATTTCCATACCTGAATAGGAATAAATAGAGTACCTGCGAAAGTGTTAGACATTCTAGAAAGTACATAAACACTCTTGACATAGAATTGATCTTTCCTATCTGGCAAGCCATGAAGGCCACAACGCTTGTTTTGGTCATTAGAAAATTTTTGGTATGGACGTATTTGAGGTCAACGTGCAAATTTTGTACAACTAAGCAACTTTTTAGTCATGTATTACTAGTTATTGAGTCACACTAAACTCTATTTGAATCAGAATCACAAGTAGATTTTGGGCCAAAAAGCAGCACGATGCCTATTTTCAGACTTTGATCAGCCAGACACATTTTAGTTCACTAAGTAAATTTTGAGTCGCATGGAATATTTTCAGTTACCATGTAGATTTTAAGCCACCAGGCCCATATTTAGACTGTTAACTAGAGGTGCAAATTGGGTCGGGCCAACACTTTTATGGCACAACACGTTAAAATTTGAGCACAGCACGGCACAACGCGTGACCTGGCACAATATGGGCACAACATGGGCACAACACGTTAGTTGAGTGTGATGTGTTGTGTTGTGCCAGAAAAATAGGTACATTGTTACGTTGCTTCCTTATGGTGATGCCTAATTTAGAACTAGGGAGTATTATTAGTGTTGTTTTATGGCATATGAACATGATAAATGGTTACTTTTTAGCTTGATCAGATAGATGTCTATGATGTTTTGGTATAAAAATATGCTAGTACTAGGGTTAAAGGATGATTTTCAGCTTGTGGGTTATTATATCATGTTCAGTCTAATCTTAATGATTATGATGCTGAATTTCCAATATTCTACTTCTATTTCCTCCTTCTCATTATTATAGTTCTATACAATCATGCATAATTAATACTGTTTTTCTGTTTTATCCATTACTTTAGCAAGAGGAAACAAAAGTAGAATGTTGGAAATTCAGCATCATAATCATTAAGATTAAACTGAAACATGATTATAACCCACAAGTTGAAAATCATCCTTAACCCTAATATTAGTATATTCTCATACCAAAACATCATGGGAAGCTATCTGATCAGGCTGAAGAGTAACCATTTATCATGTTCATATATGCAATAAAACAACACTAACAATACTCCATAGTTCTCAATTAGGCATCACCATAAGGAAGCAACGGAATAACATGATTTTACAGAACTATAATGATGAGAAGAAGGAAATAAAAGCATATCAAGTAGAAACAGGAATATGACTTAGCTTCTACTTCTATTTCCTCTTGTTTCTTAGATGAAATAATTACTGAAAACATATATATATAAGAGGATAGAAGAGGGCTGAGTCAGAGTTATGTGTCAACCAACTTGTCCATCATTAGTTGGTTGACACCTCACTAGGTGAGTCACATGACATCTAAGCTGCTGACTGTAATCCTAATTAACATTAACCCAGATTAACCAAAACATGATTACCTTAAGCTAAACATGATTACCTTAAGCCAAACCGATTTGTTGCTAAACTAACATAAAGTCTAACATCTCCTGCTTTGGTTAGCAAAAAATGTCGGTAAGCACGCGGCACAACATGTGGCACGTGTAAGCAGCAGCACAACACAAATGTCGGTAAAAATTTTGTGTAGTTTCTGTTCTAGGTAATGTTTTCTCCGATGTATCAGATAAAATTCTAGCTCAACTGAGTCGCCTATCTTTGTGTTCCCTACTAGATTTAGATTGATGGAAGCTCGATGTGTGTTTGCTTGGTGTTTGGAATTATGATCTGATAAATTACAAAACATGGTTGTATTTGTTTGTTTTTCTGCAGAACAGTGTGTTTGCCTGATGAGGATAAAATTTCGCACTGAGCATGTGTGATAATATGTAGCCCCGTATCTGCTTATGTTTAAGCTTATTTTGATCTTTTTCTTAGATGTAATTAAGATTGAAATTTATTCTGATACTGAGTCATAATTTAAGATGGCCTCTATTTTGCTTGATTTTTTTTTTTTGGAACAGATTGGTCGAGGTGGATCCACTGGAGATGCTATCATAACTTGAAACTACGATTGTAAGTATCTTATCGTGGTCAGATTCTTTCAAGGTGACATTAGTGGCATTATAGATTCTAGACTCACAAGGGTTATATGAGACCAAAATCTCATGCAGGCAAGCCCGCTGAAATGTTTGTAGCTGCTAATTAAACTTAACAGGAAGGGTACAACCTCCTGCTGTGGTTAATAAACTTCCCTCTGTACGTGACCATACTTGAATTTTTTGAATGCTATCTTAGGATATTTATTTGATCTAATTTTGGAGCGTTTTGTAGTGTGGATTTTTTTGATAACCTGATTTTTTATCAGTTCTCCCTCAGAACTAAATCAGGTGACACATGTTCTTATGAGTCTAATTACATAACCCCGTTAAATGGTCATCAAAGTACAAATCTGTAAGAAATGCTTGGCAAATTTGTGACTAAATCAAGTACTGGATATCTTCTTAGAATTTATGCACACTCCAAACTATTTATTACTCCTACCTGGAAAGGTTCAAAAGGAGTCATATATTTATCTGTTGCCATAACATGTGAATTCTTAAACCCAATCAATTAACTACTTAGAAGTATCTGAATTTCTAATTGCATTGTGCAGAATTTTGACTCAATAGTAGGCTATCCTGATGTTTGAAGGCAAAGTTGACGAAATTAATTGAACGGTTGTTGGTCTAAGGCATGGAATGATTGGGAACGTAAAGGTACTTATGTTTTCCTTATAGTGGAGAAAAAAGGTGCCGCCATTGGATAAAGGCTTTATTTATTCATTGTAAGCACAGTGCATACGGACCTATGGATATTTTGTTTTTGTTTTTTTTTTTGTTTCCTTCTCATAACGTCTACCTTTAAATTATGTGTAACTAATGTTAATTTAGTACCACCCGTTAATGACCTGGTGAAGCTCTCCAGGATAGTATTTGATAATGCCCTGGGGGAAGAACTCCCTCGCAAATTCTGTTCTTACTCATTTGGAGCAAGAGTTTTGACAGGGGGAGGAGAAGGGTTGATAGGTGTCCTGACTTTTAAAGACACCACTGAGGCTAGAGTCATGTGAAAATTAGTGTTGGAGTTTGTTATCAGGTCATTTATGTCTTAAATGTGGCGTCAAGTCCTAGGCTATGTTGGCGAATAAAAAGAAGGGATCTCATCAACTCTGGATTTAGAAGGAGGGATGAAGATAGATAGGCATTGGCTTAAAGAATTTCCCAAACACAACGCATACCAGCTACGTAGTTATGGAACTTGATCAAGAACCCCACGGTTCAGTTTGCATTTGATTAATCCTGCAAGTAAGTTTGTGTTTCAGTTTTCTTTATAATTACCTATGCAAGTTCCTTGAATGAGAACCGTTTATAAACTCACCTCTTATGAACATAATGGTGATGAATGTAAGAGTAGAAAGAGAACTGTTTATAAACTCTTTTTTTGACTCCTTATTTCTGATTTGATATGTTATTACGTGTTTGTGTTTAAAGCTACATGTTTGGCACTTCTTTTGGTATGATATTGTAGGTTTTATGGCCCCTAATGCACGCCCACAGTTTTAAGGCGGTATCAAGGTGATTTTTATGTTAGCAAAAAATCAAGTAGGTAAATTTGATTTATACAGAAAGATTAGTTGTATATTTGTATGTATATATCTGTATTTCATTTCTTAAACTAAAATATAATATCGGCACATACTTTTTTTTGTTTAGAAAGAATTTATAAATGCGACTAAAAAAAACATTTGGGTGAGGAGCTAGCCCATCTGACTGATGTTAGATAGGAGGCTCAACAAATAAATGCGACTAAAAACAACAGTTGGGTGAGGAGCTAGCCCATCTGACTGATGTTAGATAGGAGGCTCAACAAATAAATAGACAACAAGATGAACATCTAAGAAGCAATACAGTCTTAAGGTCAACCTCGAAATGCTCTAATAACCATTTCCAGTGTGTACTTTTTGAAGAAAAAACACGTTTTGTTTCACATTTGATGCTTCCTTTAGTTAAACGAAGTAACAAATACAAGGATAGGAGTTTGTGAAATAGAGGCTGATAAAAGATAGAAACAAATCTAAATCAGTTGTGTTGGTGGTAGTGAAACAAATCAAGCTTGGAGAGGGTAAGTCTAGCGTATTCTCGCATTCTACATACCCTTGGTGCTGATCTGATTGCTTCGAAAATTCCTAATAAACTTGAAGCTCAGGTCTTTTAGGAAATTGGGTATATTGAAATTTAATTTGCTATATAATTAAAAGACTCAGCTACCCTAATCAAGCAATGTTGCGTAAAAAAGCTGATAGTATTCCCTCATTTTTCAAACACGGGTAAAGCTCAGGTTTTCCTTGACTTGCTGTGGAGCCTGTCTATTAATGTTGCAATGTATCTATTACTATTGAATCGTGAGATGGTGTATAGTGTCAATTTAATAATTTACTGTCCAAGGCAAAGGATTATGATTTCGTGCTTATGATGTGTATTTCATACGCGTAGGCTTATGCAGAACTGCTCGAGAAAGATGATCCAAATATCCAGCATGGTTCTTCTTATGTTCAAATATTCAGTCTCAAGGATTGTGTGAATGTGGGATCAACTGCACCACTCCTGTGTTCATTCATGGACTGCTTATGTTCATTCAGAAGGTATCACCACCCTTATAGGTTTCTCACTGAAGTTAGCGGTTGGAAATGGTTCACTTGATGCTGCATTCTGTGACAGTCTGCGAGATCAGTCTTCACTTTTAGAAGGGTTATATGTGTAAGTACTTCCTTATCCTTAACTAATTTGTTTTATCTAATCAATAGTGAAGCAAAGGATAGGGTGGAGTTCACAATTTAGACGGTATACAACTCCACGTAAGGATTACAATTAGTATTTTTGTGGAATTATGCTTAAGCTGTCAAAGTGGGCAAAGTTAGAGCGGAACTGAAAAGAGCCATGGGTCTGATATGATTCCGTGGAATTGTTTAGGTTTGAATTCTGCGAAGTTTATTATTTTCAGCTTCAGTTGCTTGCTATAGAGGATCATCAAAAGCTACAATGTTTCATACGAACAACAAAAAGTGTAGTATTTTAAAATTTAGTTGCTATGGAGGGTCAACAATGTGCATTCGTATTTCTTATGCTTTTTATTTTTTCTTCCTTTTCAGGCATTTGAAATGCAATATTTTTGAGTGTGGATAGAAGTTATCTTTGAACTTACTGATACATTACCACATTGCCCATTAATATCAGTTATTATGAAAATGAAATTTAACGCTCAAAGTATGCTTCTGTGCTTCAAGTTGTGGCATAACATAAACTCAAAAGGAACATATTAGAACTTTCTTGAAACATAATAGTTTATAGCTAAAAAAATGGTAAGAGCTGTGTTGTTGTATTGTGAAGAACCACTTTAGTTGTATTTATTTACATCAACTAAGTTGTGGTCAGTTTTGTGGTTGACAGATTGTCCATTTTTGCTCCACACTCATCGTTTGATGTGTTTACACTTTTTTGTTTTTTGCTTTTGCTTCAGTAAAAGCTTAATCATTTGAGAAATTGATAAGCATACAAATCACTGTATTAGGATCTCTTCTTTTTTTCCCTTAAGCTTAGAGTTGTTCCTTTATTGCCAATTAGGGTTTTAGGTTAATACGCATTGTTCTCTAATTTGATCAGAGTTGCCACTTTATTTTTCGATTTTGCAGGTAGGCAAAAAGGGTGAGAGTAGGACCAGTGCTGTGGGTGTCTTGCATCAACCAGGCATTTTTAGATATATTGCTTTTAATGTTTAGAAATTTTAAATTCGGTTGCTGCTTTTGAAGCATATTAAGAGGCCCATGAATTGAAAATACTGGCCTCTTAATGGAATAAAAGACAATGATGAATTAAGTTGTTGCAGTGACTAATTATCTCGGTTTTGTTGTTGATGGGTTTCTGATGGTCCTCAAGAGTTTCTTCTACACCAACTAATCAAGGTAAGTTTGAATTTCGAAAGCTCTATTGGCTAGAGCTGATAGACCTAATGCAAATTTTTTTTTTGAACACGAAGTCTTGCATGTTGCACTATTGCAGGTCTTCAGAGGCTAATACAGGAGCATAGTTCATATTCTCGATGACGATAAATTAACTATGAGAATATTGGTAAGTTTCAAATCTGATGACTCTTCATGTAGTATTTTGATTCTAATTTAATTATCTTTTAACTTAGTAGAACATAAAGTCATCATTTGTCAAGCTTTATACAATTTAATTACAAAGGCGTGTAGAACTGATTATACAGACTCAGTTTTGTCCATATTTAGCTCTCTTCACTTTTGCTTGAAGCTTGATCAATTAGTTTAAAGATTAGCAAAAGAGGACTAAAATCAAATCACAATACACCCACTTAAACTGCTAAGTTCAGCGGTTGTATGTACAAAAATCTCACTATAAGAAAACAGATTACTTGCTGCAGCTGAAATACTCTATGTTAGGGAAACAATGAATATCTGATTATTTTTTTCAGCCGATCAATCCATCTTTTCAGTTTTGTTGATAGAGCAATTTTAGTAATATGACAAGTTTCAAACTTTGGTAGAATTGATTTGCCATATTTTCCTGAAAACAACAAAAATATCCAAGTATTGCGAGTTAGTAAGCATAAGCAGTTCGTCATTTCCCTATATTCACTGTATCTCTATACGTTATTCTAAACTGTTTGAACAAATTTAAAACCATTAAATTTGAGTGGTCGATCGGGAGTATACCTTCCTCTGCTTTTTGAAGCTTAGTATCTTTTGCTGTGTTTCGATTGCGTCAATTTTAAAATTATGACTTCAATTTTTTTTTTGTGATATTATTTTTATAATTTGCAGTGGATTAGCTCTTTGGTTACATTTTTCAATGTGGGTTAAGCTTCAGCCTGATAGTGAGCCATCCTCTTTGGTTGCATTTTTCAATGTGGGTTAAGCTTCAGCCTGATAGTGAGCCATCCAATGTGTTACTTCTTTACCCTGTCCAGATGCCAATATTTACTCATTTTATTTTCTGTATGACGACTCTAGAAATCGATTATTTTCTTCAGCATTTGTTGGTTTAAAGAAAAATGCAAAATTCACTTCCAAAATTTGGGTGTTGTGAAAAGTGTGCTTTTTATCCTTTCACAGGCCTATATAACAAAACGAATTTGTTCATTTGCTAACACGTTCACCCACACGATTTGAAAGAAGAATAAAGGTGTTGTTGCCACAAGTCATGTTCAAGATCTCTTTCACTAGGATAGCCCTCTTAGCACCAAGATCACAGCCGTTGTTGCTCTAGGAGAAACCTAACATCTAAAAAAATTAGGAAAAATTCTTAGTTCTAGACCTTATTCAGGTGCAGGTGCTGCTGTTCCATATGCTTTTTATGCATCACGAAATACTGTTTGTCAGTGATTCAAATTGTACCAACTAAAAGATTCATTATAAGCTTATGGAGCTGATCCAAAGTACCTACTACGTAGGGCTTTCTTTAATAGTTTCTGCCTAGATGAGTGCCTCAGCTTGACTCTATTCAACCAACTGTAAGATCCTTGCATGTAAGTTATCTTTCTGAATCATGTTACTCACGGATCAGTAATTTAAGAGTGACTTGAACATGAAGAGACAGTACTCACTGAGTTTCTCTAACTTATGTCTATGTGAAACTATGTTGTCAGATAGTCATAGACTAGATAACTGTGATGGTGGGGTTACAGACAGTTTGAACCCTCACTGAAAAACCACCACCATCACTTTTGATACCATAGAAACAATGTGTCTTAGTAAATGACTATTCTTGGTGTGTTGGACTTGACTTAACTAATCCACATAGCCATGTGGAAGTAGCAGCCACTTAATGTAACCTCTAAGTGATGTCATTGTGGTGCCCTACCAAATGAGTATGTGATTTTCTTCTTGATTTTCTTGTCTTTCGATTAACATAGGAAAAATCGTGTATATAAATAACTGAAAGAGAGGGCTTCTGAGTTTGTAGGAAGGGATTTAGTGAGAGCAGCAGAGAGAAATAGAAAATTGGCTTATGATGTTTTTGTTGCAGGTATTATGAAAAATGAGACTATTCTATTGTACATGCAATTCAGGTAGGGGAGGGGGTATTGTTTTATTTCTTCAACTCATGAACTGTTCTAGAACAGGAATTTCTAAGATTAATTAGCTTATCATACAAAACTGGAATCTCTAAGTTCATGGTTGCATCTTTGCTTTCAGTTGAATTGCATCTTTGCTTTCAGTTGAAACCTGCAAAAGCAATTGAGAATGAGAACTATGCTTTAGCTGCTGGAATTCGAGATCAAAATTCCAAATTAGAGAATGGCATAGCGAGATGACGTCATTAGGACTATTCATGTCTCTGACCTTGGTCGACAGGTGTTTGTATTCTCAAAATCAAGCTTCTAATTTTATTTTTATTTTTTGTGTATGTATTCTTGAATCATGAGGTCCACGGGTAATATTGCTTTGTCAATTAGGTTTCTGGAGAACATTGCTTTGTCAATTGGTTTGGAATTTCACTTCTTTTGACCTCCAATCAACAGCTATTCAGGTATCTTTTTATACCTTCATATAGGAATCTTATACATGTAAAGATCATGTGCAGTGGGTAATCATATGTATCCTATACTAGGTGGAATTTTATAATGTTGTGTAAATTTATTTTTTTAGAATCTGTCCGATCCTTTTTACAAATTGTGTTATTGCTTAATTTGAATTACTGTATGTTACACAGTATTACACGGTTCACACTCATGTAATCATTTTACTTGCTGTCTTAACTCAAATGGAAGAGCACATGGTTCTCAACCATGTAATTGTGGGTTCGACTCCCACAGATGGCATTGTTATTTGACTAGGCTGAAACCTCACAAGCTTCCGCTAACAATACTAGATCATCATTACATAGTGCAACACATGAACTAAAAGGGGGTCATATCATCAGAGTACTCATCATTACATAGTGCAACACATGAATTAAAAGGGGGTCACATATCATCAGAGTACTTGGGAAACATCTAAACGGAATAATATGTTTCAAATTCTTTATGACGTCTTTCAAAGCAATGGTATTCATGTGTGCAGGGTAGAGAATACAACAAGTAAAGGATATCTTGGGACTTGGGAGTATAATTGATCTGGAAAGGAATCAAGTTGAGGTTATGTTTACAATTCCCATCACATCTCTCCTGCTTATGGATTATTTGATTGTGTTTATTTTCCTCTGTGAATGCCTGTGTTTGGTATGTTATGTTTATTTCATTGTATTAACCTATAGATTCTATCTGCACTTGGCAGTATATATAGTCAAGATTTACAGGCCATTCTTGTGTCTTCAACAACTGCAACTTTTGTTGGTCCAGTTAATTCACATCAATACTTGAGAATCCAGTGGCATCAGGAAAATATGTTGAAGCTATGTCGTACTATGGTACTTTGCAACAAAACTACCACAAATACACTGTGCCGAGGAAACCACCTTCAACACTCAACTACATGATATTGGGTTACAGGTAAAGGAAAGTTAATTTACATTTGGAATTTGGTGTACTGTTACTCTACTCTTTAGCAGTTTATTTCATTGGTGTTTGAAAGGGACTGGTAAATCAGCTCTCCCAAAATAGCAATTTCTTGGTCCTACAAGGGGTTGGGAAGATTTTATAAGCTTAGTGTGGCGGCAAATTGTAGAAATTTTGTTGTACTAAAACCTCGGTAATCTCTTGCTCTGTATATATGCATTTGTTGAAATATATTTTCATTCAGGAAGAGAATTTATTTAATAATCAGTCATTTATAAGGCAGAATCCGTCTCAAAGAAGATGCCTGATCTGATGAATTTGGAGAGGCTAATAAGGTTTGGCATTCAAATTTTCAAGAATGCAGTTAAGGAATCTAACTCTCGAGAGGTACAAAAGTGGATAAACTACGATGTCATATAATTCAATGGTATTTATCTAAATGATATAATATGTAGTTATTACTTTGAACTACATCCACAACCAATTTTTTCAGTCCTTTATCTTCTTTATGGTCTCTTATGTTCAAAAAGAAAAAGAAATACTAAAAAATAATTTTATTTTCTTATTTCTCACTGGTTTAGAATGAAGCTCAATTACATCTAACCCAACATCTAAATAACATCTACTTCTTTTCCAAACTTAAAGGAAGAAGAAGAAAAAGGTTATATATTTTGTGTCTTATTTAAATGACCATGAATACAATAAAACCACATCTCAAAAAATGCTTATAACGCGTTTGGATATAATTTTGTTTCTGACTTCTGCTTCTGGAGAAGACAAAAAAACATTTTTAGAAGACGACAATATTCTAATTTTGTGTTTTGACCCCCATATATTAATTAAGTAAAATATAGTCCAGATATTTTGCTTCACAAAAAGTCGACTTTTCTGCTTCTAGAAGTCGTTCTGAAATTCTACACCCAAACTGACTTCTTGCTTTTTGACTTCTAGAAGTCAAAAAGTTACTTCTGGATGTGTATCCAAATGCGCTATTAATACCGAATTTTGAGTCTCAGTCAAACAATCAACTCCATATAAACTAAAGCATTGATCCTATGCTCCAAATTACTGTTTAACATTCAATGGCTAGCTTTAAATCTAGCGATTTAAACCATATTATGTTAGTCAGCTGAGAACTTAACTTCATTTATGTTTTATCCTATATTTTTTTCTTTCTTATCCTATATTAATTTTTTAATTTGATTCTTTGGGGACTCCTATAAATTGCCCCATATTCAACCTATGTCACCGGTTAAGAGACTCTTGAGGCCCCTCTCAACTATCGTTTGTTTGATTCAGTTTCGGTTTTTAATCTGCCATCAAAACAAAATGATAAGGTTGTTTTCTTAGATATAGTTTGATCTTTATGGATAATAATCTAATGTTTTCGAATTTTCAATTGTTAAGATGATTCCAATTTATTTTGATTAATCTGAATTAAGGTTTGTTTATATGAATGTTACAACTTAATCGGTAGGTGCAATGGGATTTAGTAGATGACCATAATGAATTTATACGTAAGAAGCTAAAAGCAGACAATGTAGATTAGATGATTTATTTTTCCCTCCATTACCATGCTACACCTTTCATAATATCATTGTAGTTTCTTCGTGGCATCGTATTTCCATGTATTTTACTCCGTCGATTTCTAAGCTTCATGTGGCTTTGAAGTGGTTATTGTTTGTAAGTCTGAATCTCACATTCTAAAATGTTATCAACTTGGTCATCGTTTGCGGGTGATAATTTCAAATTCTCCAAAAGGTTCCATATGATATTATATATATTGTTTCTTTCTTATGAGATAGTAGAAGTACTGATTCAGAGCGATCATATATATATGTATTTTTCATATTGTGGAAGGGCCTAATATTTTATGATAGGGCATTGGTAGGTTGGAAAATGCTAAAAGTTAGCTTTATAAGGTAGCTGTATAACTAATTTACAGATTAATAACCGCTTAACGATTAGTCATGTCATTTTGACGATACTGATATCTGTGAAGTACAAAAGATTATGAAAGTTTTGGTTTTCGTTAGATACCGTTGCATCTATAGAAAATATTTAGGGCTTATACTTTTTTCTCAGAATGATTTTGCCTTGATTGATTTTATGGCACATAAAAATCATCTGCTGATTATTTAAAATTAAGATTTCTTTTTGTTATTTTCCTCACAATTCTTACACTATCCAGGTGTCTATGAGACAAAGCAATTGGACATTTCTAAGTTTTGGTTAAAACTGTTGAGGGGTTAACGATAACGATAAAGACTGGGTGCAACGGCGTTACGTTAGAAATCAGTTGGAATTATAGTTCTCTTGATACAAGAATTTAATATCAAAAAATATTTTAAGTTTTTCATATACATGGCCATGGTTAGAAGTCAGTTTCTTAGAAGTAGAAAAACATGTTATGTTATGATTTAACCAAGATACCTAACAACTAAATTCAATAAAATGATATCTATTTTGTATTCCAAACTACCCAGGTCATATTAACCAATTGTTTTGGTTGGCTATAACAGTGCTTCAAAAGAACATATATAGCCTCGCATCCTTTCCGATGGAGGTTTACCCTTTAATTGAGGCACTCCTATTAGAATTTAAAGTGGGAAACCTATTGGAAGTTCTAAAATGAAATTTGTTAAACTAATCAGCACAATCATTAACAACGTAAAGGTACGAAGCGGGGAAATGAGATACCCATGTCGAAGATAAGTTGTGGATTTTTTTCTGAAAAGGTAAACCTGCTAAATAAATGTTATTTTTTTGTTGTGCTTTTGCTTATATAATAATTAGTGTGCTTCTAAAGATAAGCAAGGTAAGATGTATCGATAATTTTTCTATTTTTCTTTCACTTTTCAGCAAATGTTAATTTGTATTCTCCGTGCAGGTTTGTAATAGTTGTACCAATCAGTCTGAAACAATTATGTAAAGGATGACTTAAGTATAGTAATACTGCCGAGAGTTATGGTGTTCTTGAAGAAATTCGATTAACTAAAATGTGTACTTCTTGAAATTATTGGAGATTCCGCGTCAGATTGGTATATGTAATGTGGTACTGCAGGCTGTGTCAGAGAATTTACGAAAAGTTAATGGAGGTTTCGTGTCATCCGTTGAGCATATGATAAGTGACCCGCCTAGAAGTTGCTGTTCGAATTTGAACTTTAAAGGTACGTTGGTGTTGTTTGGAGAGAGTGATCAATTGCTTTGTTATTCAAGTCTTATACATACTGATCCTTATTCTCTATATAAAAATAGAGTTTTTTCGAGCAACGTGGTTAATCGGAGCTTCTGGTTGATTCTGGCCCCACCATTCTAAATTTTAGCCAATAGAATTTCGAGAAAATATTTTGGTCTCACGAAATATTATTTGGCCAATCATATTATATAAATTATTTACCTAAAATTATAAAATTTAAATAATCTAAAAAAATTACCAAACAAACATAAAAAAAATATAACACTATAAGAAAATAGAATTTTTTTTTGTTAAAATTAACTATGAAGTATTCATCGTGATCATAATATTATCGATCATAAAAATTAAAAAAAAAATGTCCAAAGTCCAGTGTCCAATTACAATTCTTATAACTTATAATAAAACTCACCTATTTACAATTCCAGACTACCGATAATTAAAACCCCTAATTTAAAATTTCAATTACCCGTCCAAATGATATGAAATTATCGAATTATTGATCAAATTTATATCAACAATAAAAAGAAGAATACCTGATTTGTGAATGGTCGCCGTTAGATAAGGAGATCTTCTTTCTCTGGGGCTTATAAAAGGCTTTGTTTATCCTGTACAATTATAGAGAACACAAAATCATTAAGAGGAAATCATGTTGATGGTGTTGGAACATAATAATCAAGCAAATAAGAAAAAAATAAATAAAATAGTAATAAGATTGCGGAGAAAAAAATGATTCATGCCATTTTTTCTGAATATTATCATTGCATAAAAATAACAAAAAAAGAAATTCTTAATAATTCCGACCCATAAAAATATTAAAAGAAAATTAAAGAAATTTATATTTTCGGAAGCGTAGAAGTTATGTTGGAAAAATAACTCAACAAATAAATGTAGCAATTCGAAATATAGTGGACATCCAAAAATATAATATATTGTTTTATGTTTTTGCATGTAAAAATGGTAAAAAATATTGGATGCATGATATTTACGGTAAAATACCTTTGGTAAAAAATTAAAGGTAGACCCGTGATTTTCATAACCTAAACTTGCCAAAAATAACACAACAGATAAATGCAGCAGGCCGTAAAAATAAAACTCTTATACTATATTTTTAGACATTTTATTATTTTTTATTTAAGCAAAATCTTTTTATTGTGGGTAATATATATCTTTATATAAAGAATCGAGCATAAGAAAATCCCATCGTTTAACGTCGCTTCTCTCTTCTAATGGTGTTTCGTTTTTTTTTTTCATTTTTCCTGATTTTGTTATCTGATCCCGGTATGTTGTTGTTTTGTAGGTATACCTAAACGTTGATCGGTATTTTAAATGCTTAATGTCATTTGAATGGTAAATCTCCTCACATCAAATGTTCTTTGGCTTTCCTTTTCCCCTTTGTTAACCGATAGATAATGATTTCATGCAGAGTTCAGGGAAGGGTATAAATTTTTATACAAAGTTTGTTTTGTAGATAAGATGGATGGCGACTTTAAAGTCATAAGAAAAATCTTTTGGTGCACCACTGTAAGCGAAGTACGTGGTCGGGATGGAATAGTTTTTATTTTCTAGCTTCGATTAAAAAAGAAGGTAATACCAACATCATAATTTTTATTCTTCTTTATTTTTTTATTTTTTTATTTTTTTTTATAACACGTACAACTTAAGGGTTTAACAAGGATTTGGAAAAGATCTTGATTCGCTTATCCTGGAAAATTTAGGACAAGGAATTCAATTTCTTTAAATGAAGATCATCAGTCCATCGAGGAGGGAGAAAGTAAGTAATTAATAGTCCATTTTCTTTTTTTCTAACTATATGAGTTAATTATTGGTCAAAAACTTGAAAAAATAAATTTTTTTCTCTCTAACTATTTTTATTTATGTCGGAGTATATTTGTCCCTATATTTTCCCTGTAGTGGTATACTGGAAAAGGTAAGTGTCGAGCTTTATATGGGAAAGCTGTCTGATAGACGCATTTATGTGTCTATTTTCATCTCTTTTGTGTATTTTGTTAGTACTCGTTTTCGTCCTTATTATGGTGTTTTGTGTGTTTGTAGGTATTTTTTTGGAAATAAATAATTTTGGAAAAATCGGCTCGAAAAATTATGCGGAGCATCCCCGGAGGACATTTGTTATTCGGACTCTCTGCTTTGGATAAGGGGCACCCACTTGATAAGGGGTGACCACTTTCTATTCGCACTCCTCAACTGGATAGGGGGAGGTCATCTTCTTTGTTTGAATTTGGTTTTGGCGGGAATACTTAATGCAGACGTTGTTGATTTTGGGTCGGATTGTTGGAGGGATTTTAGCGAGATTCAATCGCTAGAAACGGTTGGGCTGGGCCTGAATACACTAGACAGGGTATATGCAAGCGATTTGATCGAGTAACTTGGGCCAGAAATCCGAGTTTGGAAGTAAACAGGGGACCGAGATATTTTAGAAGATTATGTTAATTAAGAAGATTATGTTAATTACGGAAGCTGTGTGAAGATTGGGAGAAGATATTTGGGAAGATATTCTCTCATGATATTATACGAACAATTTAAGACAATCCAGAGACGCGTAGAAGAGTTAAACAGGGAAGAAAATCCCATATCCTGCATGGAATACAAAGAAAATATTCCCGACGTTAATGGAGATTTCTGGGAGTTATTGTGAAGATTTGAAGGCATTAAACAGTATATAAAGGCTCTTTGGGTCAGCTAGCGAATGTTATAGAGAATTGGGAGAGGTTTAGAGCACTACAGAGCAAGAAAATTGAAGTTGCAGAGATTCTGGTTCTGCTGCTGTTGCTGCTAGAGGAGGAAGAAGAAGAGGAAGAACAGACTACGAAAGGAAGTCGTTTACCAACAAAGACAACGACTGTCGTTCGTGGGTCATAGTTTTTCAACGACAACAGCACGGGATTGGGAGAGATTTAGAGCCGAGAGAATCACCAGAAGAGTCGATAGAGAAAAAGTTCTGCTACTGTCAAAGGAAGAACACGAAGAACATTGTACAGTCCAGGAAAGTCATTGATTAGTGTCGCATATTTGCGACAATTCTCAGTTCCTTTCCCGCGGCGAGCTTACATCACTTCTGAAGTGCCGTTCTTCCCTACGCTTCCTGTGTGACGCAAAGGACAGTCTTAAAACGATTTCTTTTTATTTCATCATTTGTACTCAACTTTTGAGCATTAATAAAATCTTTTGAGTATTTTTCCAACATGATGAGAGGCTAAATTCTTGGTGATTGAGGCAATGGAGGATCTATTCACTCATGTTTGATTGGTAATATTTTTATTTATAATTTCTTTAATTATTTACTTTATTTAATTCACTTGGATAAATATAAAAAAAAGGATAAAATGGTTTTCTTAATTAGTTGTGAATCAGTTTGATGTTTTATGCTTAGAATAATTCTTTGATAAATCATGCTTAAGGATTACAACTTAATATTTGGACACTTTTTAAATTAAAAAGTGATTTAATAAGAAAAAGAGCTTAATAATAATTTCTGAAATATTATTTATAACCAATCAACTTGAAGTGGTAGTGAATCCTGAGCCTTAATCCTTCTAAAATCTTGACATTACTATCAAATGGTTTTATTTATAATTTCGTTGATTATTTACTTTATTTAATTCACTTGGATAAATATAAAAAAAAGGATAAAATGGTTTTCTTAATTAGTTGTGAATCAGTTTGATGTTTTATGCTTAGAATAATTCTTTGATAAATCATGCTTAAGGATTACAACTTAATATTTGGACACCTTTTAAATTAAAAAGTGATTTAATAAATAAAAGAGCTTAATAATAATTTCTGAAATATTATTTATAACCAATCAACTTGAAGTGGTAGTGAATCCTGAGCCTTAATTTCCTTCATTTATTTATTTATTTAAATCTAAAAAAAAGTTACCTTCACAAGTTCGAAAAGAACCAGTTTTCACCACTATCTACAACAACTTTTGAAAAGACATCAAATTTTTGGCGCCGCCGACGCGGACCTGTGCTTAGGTAGATTTTTTTTTTTAGGTTTATTATTTTTTTTCCTTTTTAGGTTTCTTTTTGTCTTTGATTTGCAGGTTCAAAGTGGAATACTAAAGACTTGGGAACAAAAAGCTGAAAGCTAAAAAAGAAGAAAAAAAAGACATACTTTTTTTTTTAGGATTTAATTTTTATTATTATTATTTTATTTTTTTGTATATAGCTTTTATTTAGTTTTTTTAGAATTTGTAAATAGGATTTATTTTTCATAATTTTTGTAATTTTTGGACTTTTTATTTGGACTTTATTCTGGACAATTGGACTTTATTTTTGTTTTTTAAACCGTACGGAAGGGTACCCTTAAATACAAACTGTTTGCAGGGAAGGACGACGATTACTATATCGTCTCGGCCCCTAGGGTTCGCACACGGCATATGAGTCGTGGCCCGAGTCGACGACAACGGTTCATCCCCCGTCTGGTACGGGAGGTAAGTCCAATCGAAACACTCGCGAATCTCTTGTAAGCGAGTTACTGTATCCCTTAAGGTGATCATTGATTGAGGACGAATTTGGACTGTCTTTATTTTCCTAGTAAAGGGCATCGCCTAAACAAGATAAGGGCTCGAATTTCATCACCGCTCCCTTCTTGCCCGCTTTAGGAGAACAAAACCTAACGCGAACCCAAGCTTTAAAATCTGATTAGAAAGAGACCTATAGGGTATCGAGCTTGTTAGAAAAAAATTTCGAAGGATATTGGTTATTCTTTTAGCATACTTCGAAGTTCATGACGGTTTCTGTGAGTTGAATGCGTGACTGCGCCGCCTTGTACTGCGGTGAGGCCTTGGGTATCAAAGCTCCACTAAGCTTCCCTCGCCTCGATTCAACTTACTTTGACTCGGATTGATTCCAGAGGGGTTTGCTTAAATTGTAACGAATTCCCTTTCGAAGGATTAGAAGTTGGTCTAGAAACAATCTAAGTGGAGCCATCATGCTTGTTGTTTGCTAGATTTTATAGGTTTGATTTGGTCGAGAGTCAGCCTTGTTTGTGATTGTGTAGAATTCCCTTGCAATTAAGAATGTCGAACTGGTATGATAGAAGCCAATACAATGATTATCGACCTGAATTTGAATATGGACATCATCCTTTTTATGACCATGTTGGGAATAGTGGTTGGGAACGCCATCCTTTGGAAGGATATGGGTCATACCCTGTTGAGCCCAATTACTATCCACACATGCATCAGTCTTACGAGCAAGAAGATTATAGTACTAGTTCTTCGTCTCTAGAGGATACAATCAAACTATTGAAAAGTTGTCCTTTTTATGATCCCTCTGTTCCTATTCCTCCTTTAGAAGAGTCCCTCAGGGAGTTAGCTGAGTCGACGCGTAAGTTAGCTGAGATGAATAGTGTAATTATAGACGAAAGAACTACAATAATAAGTGAACTTTCTATAGAGGAATCCCTCAAGCTGATGGCTGAGACGAACGAAAGACTTGCACGAAATAATCTTACTTTCCAATATAGTGTTTCCAATAATACCCTTATAAATGAGGATAGTTATTTGCATAATCAAGATGACGAGGTTAGAATTGGTAACACTACTTGTTTTGATGAGGTTCGATCTTTTTCATGTTATTATGATGAGGATAGTGTTGATGGAGAATCATGCTTATATAGGAATATTGATCAGGAAATGGTTACTCCAATTGAGCTTTACAATGATAATATTATTTCTAGTTCAAATCCAAATAATTTTAATAATTATTCACCTATTCAAAAGGACGAGGATTTGACTAGAGATACCCTCGTTTTAGACGATGTGGTATTTCCTGTTTACAAAGACGATAATGATTTAGAGGAACGAGTTTATTCTGAGAATAATGTTTTAGAGTCTAGCGATTTAGAAACAATAGTCTTAGACGAAGAAGATGAACTCGTAGAGATGAGTGAGGATGAACCTGACTTAGAAGAATCAATTGACCATTTTCAAGAATCTAATGATCCATAAATTAGGGAGATTGTAACTAGGCTATCTAGAGACACTGAAAACTCTAAGTTTGGGGGTGATTATCACCTTCCTAGTGCCTTACCTTTAACTCTCAGAAAGTCCCTTCACTTAGGACTTGATATCTCTGCCTCGACAATTTTACAAGATTACCTTCATACTCGTTTTCCCGAACCTAATAATGTCCAGGAAGAAGTTCAGTCGTTAGAAACCCATCCTCTAGTTGATGTGGTTTGCCCAGGTTATGATCCCAAGATTGACTTTGTTTTCCCACCAAATAGTTTTCTTCCAATTGTGGGAACGTTTATATTCCAAATGTGTCGAATATTAAGTTGTGAGACTAAACCTAAATGCTTTAGGAAATTAGAATCGACACATTTGCTTAAGAATGACCACTACTCTCATTGTGGTCAATTATGTAAGTCAAATATTATTGACTTAGAGGATCCTCAGTTATTTAGGTTATTATTGTGCGCTTCTAAGATCATATTTGAGTTTTTCCAGACTCTAGGACCTAATGATTCGGATCCCACCTATGAAGAAACGCAGCCAATAAAAAATTTCTATTTACACCCTTTCATAGAATCTGAACCACAATTAGATATAAATTTCTTAATCAGGAAACTAAGTAAGGGCATGCTAATCTTGTTCACTTTCTTGGTTTATTGCAGTTTCCTTTGGTCAACTCTATTTAGTTTTGAAGACCCACAGTTATTTCGACTGTTACTTTATGGTTCGAGTTGACTAATCCTTTCCTAAGTCTGGCTGAAGACTTTAAACTTAGCACTTCTTGGGAGGTATCCCATTCTCATGCAACACGGTAATATCTTTCCTTAACTCTTTCGCTTCAAATGGTAACAGTTTCTCCTTGTTCATGCTTTTAGTTTCATCTTTAGAACATTGAGGACAATGTTAGATTTAAATTTGGGGGTATGGGAGAAACTTTTTAGTTGCAATTAGTAAACTCCAGAGACTAGAAATTTATGCCTATTAAGGTTTGCACTAACCAATCTAAGTTGATGGGAACATCTTGGTTATAGGAGTTGAGGAACCAATCTGATTAGATGGAAACATCGAAAGAGTCTATTCATAAAAGCACAGATCTCAGGTGTTAGTAATAACATGATAGTTTCACCATATCTCGTTGAGTCCTTTTCATTTATTTTTTATTTTATTTTTTTAAACTATGTTTCTCTAAGTGATTAGGTGGGGCACACGATTCAAGTTGTTAGCACTGCTAGGGTGAATTAGAGTGACTGAGTTACTAAAAAAAAGACCGGACCAGTTAGACCAATCGGAATAAGTATTAACAATTGGATAGCAATATGCATGTGTTCTCCCTGTTTCCGTCGCCTAAGCAAGTGTGGAATGCAGGACCCGTGGGAACTATCATGTAATTTGCTGACAAGAAGCATGCGCTTGGATCAAAAAGATCTATTCATGCCGTTAAGTAAAAAAAAATGGTTATTGTTCTGTGTAGTCAACTGTTGGTTCCCTTGTATTTTCCAGTTGTGTTGATATTAGTCAGACCGGTATCTCAGTCCATTAGGATAGGTTCATTCTGGCAGTGGCCTTCAGACAGATACGTGAAACATCGATCATTTGGTTAACATCAAAACCATCTACATTTTTCTATTTCCATCTCCTTTTTCTATCCATATGATTAGTTTGACTCCGAATATGATGTCCATAGTGCAACTATCTGAGTAGAGCTCTGTCACTTTATATGAATTTTAGTATGCTTGAGTGAAAACTCGTGTACAGTAATTGGAATTTGGCATCAGGGTACTTCCTCCTATAATTAATAAGTATGCCAACCAAGGAGGTTCTTTAGTGCTTTCCAAGATTTTGCGTAGATAGTTAGGGTCTGGAGTAAAGGTTCTGTGGGTACACCTCTGGTAAACCCTCCGGAGACAACACTCCGCCACTAGGGCCACCAAGGGGTTCAAATGATTTTCCTTTCTAGAATAAATTTGCTCGAGGACTAGCAAATAATAAGTTTGGGGGTATTTGATAGATGCATTTATGTGTCTATTTCATCTCTTTTGTGTATTTTGTTAGTACTCGTTTTCGTCCTTATTATGGTTTTTTGTGTGTTTGTAGGTATTTTTTTGGAAATAAATAATTTTGGAAAAATCGGCTCGAAAAATTATGCGGAGCATCCCCGGAGGACATTTGTTATTCGGACTCTCTGCTTTGGATAAGGGGCATCCACTTGATAAGGGGTGACCACTTTCTATTCGCACCCCTGAACTGGATAGGGGGAGGTCATCTTCTTTGTTTGAATTTGGTTTTGGCGGGAATACTTAATGCAGACGTTGTTGATTTTAGGTCGGATTGTTGGAGGGATTTCAGCGAGATTCAATCGCTAGAAACGGTTGGGTTGGGCCTGAATACACTAGACAAGGTATATGCAAGCGATTTGATCGAGTAACTTGGGCCAGAAATCCGAGTTTGGAAGTAAACAGTGGACCGAGATATTTTAGAAGATTATGTTAATTACGGAAGCTGTGTGAAGATTGGGAGAAGATATTTGGGAAGATATTCTCTCATGATATTATACGAACAATTTAAGACAATCCAGAGACGCGTAGAAGAGTTAAACAGGGAAGAAAATCCCATATCCTGCATGGAATACAAAGAAAATATTCCCGACGTTAATGGAGATTTCTGGGAGTTATTGTGAAGATTTGAAGGCATTAAACAGTATATAAAGGCTCTTTGGGTCAGCTAGCGAATGTTATAGAGAATTGGGAGAGGTTTAGAGCACTACAGAGCAAGAAAATTGAAGTTGCAGAGATTCTGGTTCTGCTGCTGCTGCTGCTAGAGGAGGAAGAAGAAGAGGAAGAACAGACTACGAAAGGAAGTCGTTTACCAACAAAGACAACGACTGTCGTTCGTGGGTCATAGTTTTTCAACGACAACAGCACGGGATTGGGAGAGATTTAGAGCCGAGAGAATCACCAGAAGAGTCGATAGAGAAAAAGTTCTGCTACTGTCAAAGGAAGAACACGAAGAACATTGTACAGTCCATGAAAGTCATTGATTAGTGTCGCATATTTGCGACAATTCTCAGTTCCTTTCCCGCGACGAGCTTACATCACTTCTGAAGTGCCGTTCTTCCCTACGCTTCCTGTGTGTCGCAAAGGACAGTCTTAAAACGATTTCTTTTTATTTCATCATTTGTACTCAACTTTTGAGCATTAATAAAATATTTTGAGTATTTTTCCAACATGATGAGAGGCTAAATTCTTGGTGATTGAGGCAATGGAGGATCTATTCACTCATGTTTGATTGGTAATATTTTTATTTATAATTTTTTTAATTATTTACTTTATTTAATTCACTTGGATAAATATAAAAAAAAAGGATAAAATGGTTTTCTTAATTAGTTGTGAATCAGTTTGATGTTTTATGCTTAGAATAATTCTTTGATAAATCATGCTTAAGGATTACAACTTAATATTTGGACACCTTTTAAATTAAAAAGTGATTTAATAAGAAAAAGAGCTTAATAATAATTTCTAAAATATTATTTATAACCAATCAACTTGAAGTGGTAGTGAATCCTGAGCCTTAATCCTTCTAAAATCTTGACATTACTATCAAAAAATTAATTTCCTTCATTTATTTATTTATTTAAATCTAAAAAAAAGTTACCTTCACAAGTTCGAAAAGAACCAGTTTTCACCACTATCTACAACAACTTTTAAAAAAACATCACTGTCTCACTTGATGTTTTTTTGTTAATTAACATTTTTACTTTGAATTAGAGTGCTAAGTTAATTGTTCACTTTACAGATGACTGGCAAAGATAAGGATTTCAATTTTCAAATATATGGCAACTTCTGATTTGTTGAATGAGTTGTCTAAAGACGGATATAAAGCGGATCATGATCTAGAATTGAAGATTTCGATGACGTTCAATAGAGAAATAAAAGGAAATACCTCGAAAACTTTGCATCCTTCCATAGTTTTGTTAGCGTTTTTGTTCAATTTTCACTTAGTCACAGAACAATAAAAAGTCTGATCATAATTAACGAAGGCAGCTTGAACAATCAAAAAAAAGCTAGAAGACATTTTTTCGATTGTATTCCTATACTTTTACATGATTTGTATTCATCTAATTCAAGTTTAATCTCAATGACAAAGTCGATTATGTATTTTTTATGTAAATGAAGTGTTATATATCATACGAAAGTAGCTTTTGTTGAGAAATCATCAAGCACATTCTTCTCAATTTAAGAAATAAGTTTTTTTCTGCATTTCAAAGAAAAAAATACCAAACTTAAATACCTATCCAATACTTGATGTCTTCTAGATTTGTTTTTTTATGGCTTACTGTTTGTTGAACCACGGGTATGGAAGAAAATCAATTTTTGAGAATTATTTTAAGTACCATTAACGGAGGAGCTCGGGCAGTAATTACTACCCGGACATTTCTGTCCACTGAGAATGAGTTTCTCAATGCAGTAATCGCAGCCTCATATGCAGATTTGGTAAGAAATAGATTCGAAAAATAGTACGTCGCTCATGCTGCTATTCTCTCTCTTCAAGATGACAAGATCAATGAAATAAATAAAGGCATCGCGGCCTTGTTTCCAGGAGAAGGACGTGAATACCTGAGCAGGGATTATGTATCTTTTACTGCTAATATTACACTGAAGCAGTGCAGTTGTATCATAAAGAATTTCTAAACAAGATTGAAAAGGCGTACATGCCGCCTCATGAATTAAAATTAAAAATTGGGATGCCAATTATGCTCTTGAGTGGACTAACGAGGGACCAAGACATTGCTGCGGGCACAAGGTTGATTATAACAGAGCTCCTAGAACATGAAATTTTTGCGGAAGTGTTAACAGGAGCTGCAGTCGAGGAAGAAGTGGTGATATATAGGAAAAAGTGTGATGAAATCAAGGGACACCGTACCACTAACTAGATGTCAGTTTTCAGTGAAAATTGCCTTTGCAATGCACACTGACGGATGCAAGGCACAAAGCTTACACAGTGTCGGGTTTTACTTGGAGGATGACAATCCTTCATACATTGGCTTTTCAAATACAACTAAGAAACCATCAAAACAAAAATCATTATCATCAGAAAGAATGATTTACTAGATAGATACACCAAAACCATTGTCCATCAACACAATCCTGAAAATTTCGGGTCTATAGACCATATAGTTCTCCATAATGGCAACTGCAAGATGAAACTTAGCTTATATAAAGACTACTCTCTTTATTGATGTTTAGAAAATCTCTCAAACCTAAACACAAGCTCTAATCTTGCTCATATGATCAACCATAACTTTGGTGATCATATATATATAGAACTATGAATTCCTTTTCCTAGTCCTATTACCTTATTACATGTCTTTCCTTTTCTTAGAACTAGATGACTTCTAATTCCCTTAGGATTACATCAATTTCCTAATCTTGTCCTAACCAGCTTGTTAGTGACTTCTATATTGAAGATTAACCAACATTCTCCATGTTAATCTTCAACCTTACCCGTGACATATCTTGTACTCCAATCAGTTGTCTCATTTCTTCAAACTTGATCCGAACTAATGCCTTTGTCAATATATCTGCTTTCTGCTCAGTTCCTGGTATGTGTTCAACGTTAATGACCTCCTTATCGATGCATTCTCGTATGAAATGATACCTTTTGTGAATGTGTTTCGCCTTCCCATGAAACACTGTATTTTTAGTGAGTGCAATTGCAGACTTATTATCAATCTTGATGAGAACTTTTTCAGGTTCTCTTCCTTTGATTTCACCCAACAGTTCTTGAATCCATATTGATTGTTTACCTGCTTCTGTTGCAGCCATAAACTCAGCTTCACAGGATGAGAGGGATACAGTGTCTTGCTTCTGTGAACACCATGTAATAGGTGCTTCTCCTAGATAAAATATATGACCAGTTGTACCTTTTCCATCATCTTGGTCAATATTATGACTGTTGTGACTATACCCAACAATTACTTTTGATCCTCCTCGACCATACTTCAATCCATAGCTGATTGTTCCTCTTAGATATCTTAATATATGCTTTATTACATCACCATGAGACTTGCGTGGACTCTGCATATAACGGCTTGCTACTTCCACAGAGAAAGCCAAGTCTAGTCTTGTGTGTAATAAGTATCTAAGGCATCCAACATTTCTTCTATAACTCGTTGGATCAATCTCAGCATCTTCTTGTGCCTTTGAAACTTTAAGTCCAAACTCCATTGGTATCTTAGTTGGATTACAAGTTTCAAGTCCTGCTTCTTTCAGAATTCTCCTTGCATAAGCTTCTTGTTTAATCTGAATCCCATTTATCCCTTGATGAACTTATATGCCTAGATAATATGTGAGTTTCCCAAGATAAGACATCTCAAACTTAAATGACATATCTTTATTGAACTCACAGATCACCTTGAGAGAATTGCCAGTCACAAATAGATCATCTACATAGACTGCAATTACTAGTAGTGTCCCCTTTTCTTCTTTTCTGTATACATAAGTTTCTTTAGAACACTTTATGAATCTCATTCTCTTTAAGATTTGATCTAACTTTGTATTCCAGGCTCGAGGGGATTGTCTTAGACCATAGAGAGCTTTTGACAACTTTTAAACCTTATGCTCTTGTCCTTTTACTTCAAAACCTTCTGGTTGTTCAACATATACATCTTCTCGCAATTCACCATGTAAGAATGTTGTCTTAGCGTCTAAGTGGTGAATTTCCCATGAGTTTGATGCTGCTTCTGCTATTAAGAGACGAATTGTCTCTAGTCTAGCAACTGGTGCGAAAACTTCATCAAAGTCTATGCCTGATTCTTGAACGTATCCCTTAGCTATAAGTATTGCCTTATATTTGTTGACAGTACCATCAGCATTCCGTTTTATTTTGAAGATCCACTTAAGACCAATCACTTTTACCCCACCTGGCTTATCAACTAGAAACCAAGTCTTGTTTCTGTTGATTGAAATAATTTCTTCTCTACATGCTTGTGTCCATTTAGTCGAGACCTTTGCTTCCTGAAAATTCCTTGGTTCATCATTAACAGAAAGTAGCATAATCTCACATTCTTCTGCAGCTTGAAGAACATAATCCTCCAGATACTGTGGCTTTTGTATCTGTCTTGTTGATTTTCGCAGTGGAATGGGTTGAGTTATATCATCGATCTATTCTTCTTCTTCTTCTACTTCTTCGTTATTCTCAGTGTTTTCATTATTCTCTTCTTCTTCTTGATTAACATCATTGTTTCCATTGGTATTGATGATTATGGGTCCTTCGCCTTTATCAATTACTTGACCCCATCTCATGTGAAACATTCCTGGATCCCTACTTGGTCCATCATTAGTTTCTTTCCAGTTCCAGTTTGCTTTTTCATCGAATACCACATCTCGACTCACTATTACTCTTTTCGTTGTTGGATTGAATAATCTATAAGCTTTGGATCCAAGCTCAATTCCTAGATTCACAAGAGTCTGAGATCGATCATCCAGTTTCTTAAGAGTTGCATAATCAACTTTTGCGTATGCTTTGCAACCAAACACTCTTAAATGATCTATGTTTGGTTTTCTCTTTCGCAAACTTTCATATGGAGTCATGTCTTTCAGAGCTTTCGTAGGTATCCTGTTTATTAGGTATGTGGAGTGTCGTACAACTTCTCCCCATAGATAATTAGGTACCTGCATAGCCTTTAAAGAACTTCTTGTCATCTCCATTAGAGTCCTGTTTCTCCTCTCCACCACTCCGTTTTGTTGTGGTAGCCCTCGAACCATCTTGTTCTGAGACATAGTTTTTAAGTTTCTGAAACTTATGTGTCATAACCTTGCGTGCCACTTCCATGTCTGATCTTCCAGTCTCATATTCAGACATAATGGCCTTCCAATCATGAGACTTATCTTGTAGAGTCTATTCTGTGAGCGTGAGACTCTAACTAAAAGTCTTCCACTTGGGTCATGAACTGTTAGATAATCTTGTCGCATTCTAACATCACATCCAACTTCTGTAGCTTGTCCTAAACTTAGAATGTTGCTTTGTAAGTTTGGTATGAAGTAGATGTTTGTGACAAGATTTTGTTCTCCGGTCTTTCTCTGAAATAGAATTAATCCTTTCCCTTCAATTTCTACAGAAGATCCATCCCCAAACTTCACTTGTCCTTTGATTTTCTCATTGAGTTCAGAAAAGTAGTGTCTCTTACCAGTCATGTGATTGCTAGCTCCATTATCTAAATACCAGATTCCTTGTTCTCCATCCTTTGATTCGTAGTTCTTCGGTATTAGTTTCCCTTCGTTTAAGAATACAACTTCGTGCATGAAAAGAGATGTATCTGCTTCCGTTGTTTCATTCTTGTTTGTTTCTTCCATCTTTTGTATTCTTTCAGGGCATACAGAGGAGAAGTGTCCTGGTTTATCACATATGTAACAGATAATGTTTGATATATCCTTCTTTTCTTTCCCTTGGTTTTGATCATTCTGACTTGTTGTTTTATCTTGTGAGTTAAACCTTCCTCCCCTTCCTCGGCCTCTGTTTCCTCTACCACCTCTTCCACGACCTCTTCCTCTTGTCGCAGAGTTTTGTTGGTAAGAGTTTGTGTACAAGATTTTTCCTTGAGTTTCTCCATTTTTTTCTTCATCAAGGATTCTTTCTTCATATGCTTTAAATCTTCCAATTATATCTTCATAGCTAGTCTTCTTTAAATCTAAGACTTGTTCGAGAGAAGCTATGATATGAATATACTTGGATCTTGGTAAACTATTGAGAAACTTCTTTACCAGTTATCTTCATCAATGGATTTTCCAAGTGACGCAGCTTTTGAGGCTATCTCTGATAGCTTTCCTGCAAATCTATCAATACTAACAGTGTCTTTCATCTTCACTCTTTCAAATTCAGACATTAAGGTTTGCAGAGGGGCTTCTTTAACTCGATCAGCTCCTAGATTACGTGCCTTTATTGCATCCCAAATTTTCTTTGAAGTTTCATGTTCACCAACTTGTAGAACAAGACATTCTGGTATTGCTTGAAAGAGTAATCCAATGGCAACATTGTTTTTGTCTGGGTCCAATGTACAGGATCAATTGTTTCCCAAACTTTGTAGATTTCCATCAGTACCTTCATTCTCATAGCCCATACTGTGTAGTTTGTGGCGTTGAGGATTGGAACTTGTATTGATGGTGGCGTGAACTGTTTTGCACCCACAATGGTGGTTTCGCTTTCCATGGCTCAGAAACAAGCTCTGATACCAATTAATGGCAACTGCAAGATGAAACTTAACTTATATAAAGACTACTCTCTTTATTGATGTTTAGAAAATCTCTCAAAACTAAACACAAGCTCTAATCTTGCTCATATGATCAACCACAACTTTGGTGATCATATATATATAGAACTATGAATTCCTTTTCCTAGTCCTATTACCTTATTACATGTCTTTCCTTTTCTTAGAACTAGATGACTTCTAATCCCTTAGGATTACATCAATTTCCTAATCTTGTCCTAACCAGCTTGTTAGTGACTTCTATATTGAAGATTAACCAACACTCCAAACAGTGGCCTATGATGGGAATCATGAATAGAGGAAGGTTAGAATGATTTGGGTCCTTAATTAGAGTTTTTCTTTATGTTTAATTAGGAAAATGAGTTTTGCTTTTATTTTTCTTAGAAATAGATTTGTTTAGAAATCACGAACAATTCCAACTTTGTTATAGTTCCCCTTTTAGTAAATGTTATGGTTCCCTTTTAGTAAATGTCATATTTATCCTTCTTTTATTCATTTTTTTTCTTACACACTTAGACGCATCGCAATTGTCAAACAATAACGCATCTCAGACGAACCTGCATTTCCATGTTTATTCAAGGACACACTTTCCCGCTTCTTTGACGAAGACTACAAAGAAAAACAAATCACACTATGTTATCCTCTATATATATAAACCAAATGTAAGCGATCTTTAACCCAAAAAAATTCACATGATGAAACCAGAAAATCTTCGTAGTATAAACAGGTACGAGTCTCACTACCTACACGCGGTAATCAAAAACAACAGAAAAAAATGGTAGAAAACAACAGATTCACAAAAGAAAGAACATAGAAGACTTGCAGAACAGTATGAAAAGGAAAAGTATACTTATCTCTACCTCGAAGAACTTCACGACCAGAAAAAAAGAAGAAGAAGAGACATACAAAGACAACAAAGAAACCATAGGTGAAAGGATGTGAATCTTCGATTTGATAAGAATGATATGGTTTTATTCAACCAACCAAAACAATTTTAATAATCGGGAATACAGCTAAGGAGCCATCAAAACCATAGACGACAAAGAATGTTTGCTATTTTCGATCAATTCTTTGTTGGTTGATGAATCACCAATATTAATATATCAATAATTTTGTCCCTTTTTTGTTCATTTTATTTTTTTGCACACTTATTGGGACTACTATGGTTTTGTGATATATAATCTCTATATAAAAAGAGCATTCAATATTCCACAAGCAATAAAAATTCGCACGGGTGACAAACTAGTACCAATAGAATGAATATATGGGCATCTAATATTAAGTGAACTCTATGGTTTACTATAATTGCCCATCAAATAGTAATATTAAGTGATCTTTTTCGTTTTTAATATCCTTCAATATCATATGTACTGATGTGGGTAAGATATAAAGTTTTAATAAGCAGTTAGTTTTGGACGTTCGAATCAAACTAAGGCATAAGAAATATATTTCCCTTGATCAAAATTTAGCATTCATGAAGAACTTAACTTCTTATTTTGTTGATCGTTCCTCATTGGTCCTCCATAACTTTTTAGAGACAAAAGGTGAAGTCTATGGTATAATGAAGTAACTTTTTCAAGCTCTGAAGCATTATATTTTTTTTTCTAAAGAGACTTGACATGATGATATTACTGCTTTTTGGTTGCACATACAAATTTGTGGTGAATATATTACATTCTTATATCATTTTTGTTTGTGACTTTACTCACCTTTTGTTGGTACGTATCACACAAATTTATAAAACTATTAGCCTAAACACTCAACGAACTCGAAAGATCCATCAACACTATCACCGGTCAAACCTGCTGAAATTACACATCTGAAGTCGTGGTCGGGTTAATTGAGTTCTAACGGGAATTTGAAGTAATAGTCAATATCACCACCACCACCAGACCTGTTATGATAGAATGTTAAACCGAAACCGTCTCCTTTTACTTATTCCCTTATGAAGCATCTAAACTACTATTAGTTATCATTTCCATCATAATCGATGGTGCAATCACAACGCTTTATCTTCTGATAAGAAACAACAGGTCGCTTCGATCTTACTCTTCCCATGTATAGGGAATATAATGGAAAGGGACGATAAAGCTAAGGATGGTGAACATTCACTTCTTCGTAAATATAACTTGCATATATTGAGAAGAAGGATGGTTGTTTGCATATAACTTGCAGGTATGTACTTTTTATTTGTTGAAAACGAATAGAGGTGTTGGCTAATAGGTAAGCAACACCAAACTGAGTTGTACTATCATTTGATACTGATGTTAAAACAATCCGGTAGTTATGACTGACGATGTTGAGTTTTATGAACCTGATTGTTGTATTAAATTTTTTTAGTGTTGTTTGTGCATGTTGGCATCAATTTGTTATGTATGAAATATGAAGATAATGATGCCGCTATCGCAGTTCAATAATAGTCCTATAGTGCCTATGGAAGCATTATACCAATCTTTATATTTGAAACCTAACCTGTAGGGATCTTTTTTCTTGAATCATGTATGTCAATATTTGGGTGATAAGCAGAAACAATATTGAATTATTTTTTTTTATATCGGCATGTATTTCATGAAATACTTTTTATTTCATTAATAATGTATTTTAGGTGTTTAATATATATATTTTTTTTTTGAATCATGAACTTTAGATGTTTCATGAGATAGTATTAAACTTTTTTACCTATCGACATGTATTTTATAAAATATACCGCATCATAAATAGTCTTATAATAAGATTTTTCATGATTGGGGAGCATCATAAATTCAAAAGATCGTATCTTCAGTATATTAACAATAACATGTGAAGATGATTGAGGGCGTAAGTAATTTGTCCTCTTTAAACCAATGACCGTTGGTTATAAATTGGAATACTGCTGCTTTTAGCTAAACCGGGAGTTTAGACATATTAATACATTATTGTCACATTGTTGTAGCCCATGTACTCTACTACATGTCCTTTCTGTAGTCTCACCTTAGCTTGACCAGATTAGGCTCATAATTACATGCCCACGTCTTTTTTTTGCTAAAAATACTGTACTTTCGAAACAAAGCATCAACAATTTAAGTTTTTCATGGAGTAGACCCAGTTTGAGCACTTTTATTTTGTATCATTCTCTAAGCATATTGAAATATGTTAAGTAGAAAAAAAAAGTCACCTTATTTGTTGCTCTCTCATCGTTATCATCATCACATACTAAATTAAACTAATTCAAGTTCCCAACATGGGTCCTTCTGTTCTTTTGATTTTTCTACTTCGTTGTTCATTAACGACGATTGAATTTAAAACTAACAAGGGATAAATATTGATAAAATTAAATTAAGTGATTTTTATTAAGATATAGTGTTGCTGGAATTGTGTGCCTAAATATAAATTGATTATATTAGTACTTATGTTATAGAAGTATGGATACCCTGAAACAATATAAGTTATCTATTGTACTATAATTAAGAGTAACGAAGTTGCGGTCTTTTTAAAGTATTTTGATATGTTAACTAAGTTGAATTGTTACAAAAGAATAAAGTATGTACACTTAAATTGTTCAGACAATTTTTATGCGTGTTTAATTTTATTCTGTCTCTAATTGGATTATATCATTCATTAATTTACAATACTATATATGCAAATGTGAGGAGTATATTTGTTCGGAAACATCAGAACCTGAATTCAGGTGCCAAAATATCTAATCAAGCTATAACGAAGAGAGATATATCGATACAAAATGAAAACGATAGGCAGACCACAATTACACTCACGGAAGATATTGCTAGAAAAATATAGGAAAGATGAAAACATCAGGTACATCGATTTTATAGTAACCTCAATAGAGGTGGGAAAATTCAACGGTAAGCCGTGGAACAACTTTTTTTAAAAAAATTATATCGGTTATTTGTTCAAATTTTTTATTTATTGGCAATTTTTATAATATACTAGGTTGGATTGTCGACTATCCTCTAGAATGGCCATTAAAAATTTGCAGACTTGGACATAAGGAAACTATATGTGTTTAACTAAAATGAAGAGTTATTTTGTAAAGTCTCTGCATTAAAATAACAAATAAAAAGGATGGTTAATGATAATATTTAATAATAAACCTCAACAACAATGGTAATCAAGCAAATTATTAAAAAGCAAATACTTGCAAATTCAAATGCAGATGCTACCACATATCCAATACCACGGAGAAAGGTTAATTACGAGGGCTGAATACAATTTACTTGCAAATCTTTGCAGTTAAAAAATATATCTGACCTTACGAACCAATAAGAGGACACATGATATTGTACCACATACCATTCACTCATAAAAAACCCTTCAAAGATGAGAACAAGAAAGTTACAGGATACAAGTTCATCTACTCACAGATAATAAAAGATATCCTAAAAAATAAAAGATATCCTAAAACGAATTCCAGGTATAAAGACCCAACTATACCTAAGTAAACATTTGACAGGTGTTGTGTATTATTGTCCGAATTAGAAAAATAACTAAAATTATATTATTGCAGATGTGAGAGGAAAATTGATCTGAATCTAAAAAGTTAAACTTAAATGCTAAAAAGGGGTATGAAACCTAAAGTCAAAATGTTGTGATACAAGATGAAAGAGGCAAGCAATAAAAATAATCCTACATAGTTATTTAATCAATTGAATCACATATGAAATTAATGGCAATAGAGAAGACGAGGACATTGTAATTGCAACCTCAATAAGGGTTGTTGAAATGAAAGGTAATTGATTTTAAGAAAGATAAACTATACATTTTATATACATATTTTTTAATAGATATGGTGCATTCCATGAGTAATATATCATATTTCAACCGAAACAACCCGGACATAAAGAAAAAAAATTGTATAAGGTGATCATGCATGCAAAATAAACGTGCAAACCTCCAAATAACTCTAAATAATACAAAGTCGTAATTTGTGCATTGATTTTACCATCATAACTTGATGAATGAGGCAACAAAAAAAAACGATGAAGTGGTAATGCTACGACACAATATTAAGACGTACTGATTAATACTAAGGATTATTTCTTTCACGGTAATACTTATCATAATTTGTGGTTATTATCAAACCATCTATTACTCTTTAATATATTTTTTTACGAAATTCTCGCAACTTTTAATTTAATATAAAAACCACAACATATAATTCAGATAACAATATTTTATTGTAGAATGGAAAATACCATGGATTTGCAATATAACCAACAAAATATGGGTAGTGGTAGATTAGATAAGGCACTGTGAACTGCAGCTTCATCATATTTTCAGTTTTTGGAAAATCATGTCTTTAAATTTAGCAATTTTATTTTACATATATGACTACTCCATTTGAACAACCGATGCATTACCATGTTTGTTCAAAGATTAAACAATATCAAAAATTAGGAAAAGAGTGGAACAGCGTCACGTTTATCAAATTTTTATAATTTGATGACACTGACGAAATCAACAATGCAGGGAAAAAATCTACAACTCATCCATTAACGTGTGACAGTAAAATGCTCGAAGCTTATTTGTTGGGGAAAACTCTCAGACAAGATTCAGATGCAAGTGAATTACAAAGACATCTTTGCAGCATTTAAAAAATAGATAATTTTTGTTTTCCATATAAGATATATATAGCGAGAAGTGATTTGGTTCCTAGGAAAACAAGTAACCAATAAGATATATATATAGCGAGCATGAACATGAATCTCATATCATGGATCTAAAGAGTAAATATAAGAATTCGGGAAATATTATTACAAAGATGAACAAAAAGTAAAAAAAGAAAGAACAAGAACGTAAGATGTTAACGCAATGAACATCTACAACAAAAACACAGTGTAAACATGGATAGAATTTGGTAACGGGAAAGAATGAAAATATTCTAAGAAGGTATTATAGTGTAAAAAGCTGAAGAAAGAATATGGGAAGTCGAACGCAATCTAAAAACATATAGATTTGGTTTCGGGTTAAATGACTAGCATAAGTCAAATAAGATTAAAGGTAATGTTATGCTACCTTATGGTTGTTTTCATGTCATTTTTTAATCAAAATGTATTATTGCTTTCTTATTTTGGTTAAACGTAATATAGGTACAAATGCAGACTACAATGGGTATTATTATCTAGGGCTTTTAGATTTATCTTTTGTTTGGATCATTAATTTAATCTTTTATAAAGGTTAAATTTTTTCATCAATTTTGTTAATAAGTTTCGGCAAATTTGTATATGGAATCATATTACTCAATCAGTTTTTTTTGATACTTATTTGTTGTCGTGTTGTTTTGTTAATATCAATCCTTTTAACCATATTTGTTTGTCGAAAGAATATAATTTATTTTAAAACACATGCTTCTAAATATGATGTAATCTCTCTCTTAAGTATAATTCTTTGTGTTCGAAATACTTTACCAATTATTATTTTATTTTTTTATATATAATCGACTAAGTTGTAGTTTTTTTAAAGTATTTGGATACATTTAGTTGCAATATTTCTTAATCTATTTTTACAAAGAAAATAAATAAAGTATGCCACTTAAGAGTAAAAGATGAGGTTGAGCCGGCCCCGGTGATACCTTTGAAAAAAATAAAAAAAATCACGCTCCTGAATATGGAGTCACGTTGAAATTTTTTGGGGCACAAGACTTATTTTGGCACATCTGGGAGCCGTGGCAAATTTGGGAGTGAAACCTGATTCATAGCTTGGGATTATCCACAAGTGCTTGTTAGTGTGGCCGTGTGGTCGTATGCTGGTATATGAGTGAGAAATTTAAGTTTAGCAATCTCATTAGAAAGATATACTTAAGCTAATAGCTAACATCAAGAAAGACAAAATTAAAAAAGCATGTGATGGGAAAGAAGAACTCAACTACTCTCATTAAACAAATTGCAGTGGCACTAGAAGTTCACTTGTAGAGACAGAAATTTAAACAGAGCGTGAAAATCAATGGAAAGATTCCATGAAAGGGAAGATATCAAGAACAGATCCAAGTAGTGAATCTCTTGTTTCCTCCTTGCCAGTTTTCTTCTCAGTCTCTTCTTCTCTTCATCTCAAGTAAACATCAATTACAGCAACAGATCCGTTACACAAAGAAGAATTTTAACATGGCAGAAGGGAGAGAGTTCGATTTTTCCCCACTTATGCAACTCATTGCTGCAAGAAATGTCAAGAAACAAATCCCAGCTGGACCTCATTGGGCCTATTGCTATTCCTTTTGTCAGAAAGATTCTCCCGTTACGGACATCGCTCTTCACCAATGCTTAGGTCCAGAGGTTCGTAATACGTTCTGCATTCTTCATCTGGTTCTCAGGGCACTTGATACGGTTGAGGATGACATGAACATACCTTCTGATGTTAAGGTGCCTATTCTTGAAAACTTCCATCTTCACATATATGATAGAGATCTGCATCTGTCATGTGGTACCAAGAATCACCACAAAGATCTGATGGACCAATATCATCACGTTTCAACCGCATTGTCAGAGCTTCAAGAAGACTCTCAGGAGGTAATTGTAGAAATGACGAAAAGGATGGGAGCTGGAATGGCAAAATTTGTACTTAAAGAAGTAGAAACAGTTGATGATTACAACGAGTACTGTCACATTGTAAACGGCATTGTTTGTGTAGAAATGTCGAAATATTTTCCTACCTCAAAATTGAAGGACGTGGCTCGAGATCATCTCTCCAACTCTGCGGGGTTAATGATTCAGAAACAGCATATTATTCAAGATTTTATGGAGGATATGAATAGGATACCGAAAGCACCCATGTACTGGCCTCGGCAAATTTGGAGCAAGTATGTTGATGAACTTGGGGACTTGGCATCCGAAGAAAACTCGGAAAAAGCTGTATGCTGCTTGAATGATATGGTCACAGATGCATTATCCCATGCAGAGAGTTGTCTAGAGTACATGTCTGCTTTGCAGGATCCTGGTGCACTGCGGTTCTGTGCTATTCCTCAGATCATTTCCATTGGATCGCTGGCTTTGTGTTACAACAACATTGAAGTTTTCAGAGGAGGCGTGAAAATAAGGCATGTCATCCGTCTTTGTGCAAAAGTTATTGACGAATTGAAATCTATGTCTGATGTTTATGGTTCATTCTATGATATTTTGAGTACGCTAAAGAGTAAGATCAATAATAATGATCCAAATGCAACAAAGACACTTAGCCTTGTAGAATCAATACAAAATGTCTGCCAGAATTCTGGTTTACTGAATCAAAGAGGTTCATTCTCAGGATTAGAGGGAAAGCGATATCAAGTTGAGCAGGGTAGGAGATTTTTGGTCGAGGGACAAGTGGACCCATTTTCTCTTGTTGCTGATGAACTTTGTCATATCGGTAATCATTTACGGGATATGGTGGTTGCTCAAGAGGTCCCTCAGCTTTACTTAGCTTCAGAATATTTCTTTGAGATGGGAGTGGAAGGAAAGAGGTTTCGTCCACGATTTTGTTGTTGATGGCATCAGCACTGAATGTGTCACTACCTGGGTCCATTCCTGATGCTGCGGCCAATGCTTTTAGTGCGCTACGTACACGACATCAGCGTGTTGCAGAGATCACCGAGATGATCCATGTTGCAAGTCTTCTTCACGATGATGTCCTAGACGATGCTAATACAAGGCGTGGTGTTCCTTCCCTTAATTACTGTATGGGGAACAAGCTGTCTGTGCTGGCAGGAGATTTTCTGCTTTCTCGAGCTTGTGTGTCACTAGCCTCTTTAGAAAACACTGAGGTTGTAACCTTAATTTCAACGGTTGTGGAACATCTTGTAACTGGTGAAATAATGCAAATGTCCAGTACATCAGAACAACGCTGCAGCATGGATCAATATATGAAGAAGACTTTTTACAAGACAGCCTCACTGATTGCGAACAGCTGCAAAGCAATCGCTCTGTTGGCAGACCAGGAAACTGAAGTTGCAGTGTCAGCTTATAATTATGGCAGAAATCTGGGGTTAGCATTTCAATTGATTGACGACATTCTCGATTTCACAGGGTCATCAGCTTCTCTCGGAAAGGGTTCCCTTTCTGACATCCATCATGGGATTATAACAGCTCCGATATTGTTTGCTATTGAAGAATTTCCGCAACTACAAGAAGTTATCAATTGCGGCTTCGACAACCCTGCAAATGTTGATCTTGCCCTTGATTACCTTGGGAAGAGTCGTGGAATACAAAGAGCTACAGAGCTAGCAATAGAGCACGCCAACTTAGCAGCCTCAGCCATTGACTCTCTTCCTCATAGCGAGGATGATACCGTCATAATATCCAGACAGGCACTTGTGGAACTCACTCATATAGTCATCACAAGGGCAAAGTAGACGGGGGAATCATTTTCCGTTTTAAGCATTGATTATTTGTACTCATCTTATTTCCATCTTTATGTGTTGACTGCATAAAAATGCAGTCAACACATAAAAATAAAAATGTAATCATCTTTATGTGTTGATTGTGCAAGGATGAATGCATGTCAAGATAAAAATAAAAATGCATCATTGGTTGAAAATAAAGGGTAATTTGGAAACTCTATTGAAGATTAGAAGTATCTTTTTCTATGTGTCCGGAAGTATTTAGGCACAACTACTACAACAAAACTATGATTCTCTGCATTTATGATTCTTAATAATACATCAGGGATCAATGTTCTAGTGTTTTGTTACGGAAACCATCTTACTTACAGCTATCGAATGCATACGTGTTACGAATTCTCGTCATGATGATCCGTCTCGTCGAATATCTCCTCCTATGGATTTCAAAACAACATTTCATCTTAGTTAGCTCTACAAAGATGTCCCAAGAAACTAAGTTTTTTCCTTTTAAAAAAAATGCTTTCAATACTGTGTTCAAATACCTGGAGTAGCTCTTCAATGAGATCTTCCATGGTTATAATGCCAACAGCCTCCTCTTCCTCACTGAGTTTGGGAAGTGGGTTGTCATCAATCTGCAATACATCCGCATCGATATCTCTCGCGAACTTCTTGCTCCTCATAGTCCTCAGTGTTCCCTTGTTTGAATTGTCTTTGTCTTTGCCATTATAGGGAAAGCTTTTCCACCTTTGCAACGATACCTGTTTCTTCAAAGTTTTCTCCTGTTGCGTCTGCTCCCCATCAATGTCCACCCTCACTGAGTCTTTATAAGCTTGTAAACAGCAAAACAGAAAGGAAAATCATATAAAAAGAAATTAACTAAAAACTTGAGAAATTCAGAGTGGGAAAAAAAAAAAAAAAAAAAAAAGAAGATTACCAAATTAGTGCTTACCATCAGCCAGAATCTTGCTTTCTGGTGTCGTCGATTTGTTGTGGTGCCTTATGACGACAGCCATGTGGCTATGCCCTTTCTGAAACTCATTTAAGATATCATACAAAGGCATATTCTCCGGTACCCTAGCACATGAACCACGTTTAAAAACATTAATATTAACTACTAGTCGTGACCCATTTTCAGTCGAGCAGTTACTATTGGAATCTGGCTCAGAGTAGGTAATTATTGGAAACATTCAATGACACAGCTCAAATGAGTCGTGATGGAGCCAAATGGAAACCTCATTACATTTTATAATTTGCATCCTCACTTGGCATATACTCAAAAATGACGAAAGCTAAGAGAGCTACTTATATATCTTTTCATGCACTTATTCACATAGAAGAGTAAGCCTACCAAAATGAACTAAAAAGGAGATCAAAACATTATCAAGTGAACTCCCTCAACCTAAAGAACGACGAAGTGGATTATTACCAAAACAACATACCTTGGAATCTTGCGAATTGTGACATTCTTAACAGGTACCTCATCCCCGGGATGGATGGTTAGTAAATTCTTTACCTACATTTCAGAAGGGGAAGTATTAAGTTAAGGATTGGCAATATGGCTTTTGCCCAAGTTAAAATGTTCAGCAATAAATTGGAAAAGAAGAGCTAGTTTCCAAGGCAATAAAGTGCACAAAAGAAAATTTACCAAAACAAGTCCGATTATGTTTGTAGGCTGTTCATAATAGACAGGTAGTCTGCTGTGACCTTTGTCCAGTATTAGCTTCATCAGATTCCTGAAATTACAAGAATCACATGATGCCATGAAACAAAGCTTGAACCATGTAAAAATGATAAGATTGTTACTTGCACTACAAAGTAGTAGTCTACCTATCAAGCTTTGCATTAATATCAATAACAAATGCTTCGGAAATAGGAGTCATGGCGTCACTGGCTGTTTTCTCTGTGAGCTCTAGTGCTCCTGCAATGATCGTTGTTTCGTCGTGGGTCAGCTCCCCACCCTTTCCCGCCTGTTACCAAGAGCAGAGTCACAACAGCGTAACAGTATGATATTGTGTGAACTTAAGACTAACCAAGCAACAAATATCAGATAAACATAGACAGGATGAAATCTAGCCATAGGGAAATGGCGAACCATCAAGAATTTTGTTCGTTTATAATCAAAACAGGATTTGTTAAAGAGAAACTTACCTCGTTACCATGGAAGCCCACTAGTGTTTTCAACTCAGCTCTACGAAAAAGAGCGACATGTCGATCCCCCAGTAGAAAGTCCAACAGCTGGAAAGAACAGCATGTTAACGGTCATGAGAACTATCATAGCATATGTAAAACAAAACAAATTAAAGTAATATAAGAAAGAGAACCCCAGTGCCAGTACATCGAGAATTACCTTGCTAATTGGATATGCAACCGGAAAGCAGATCCAAACTAGTACTCGGACAACTGGAGCCACAGCAGCTCCAATTGCCAAACCATGTCGAGAACAGATAGATTGGGGTATAATCTGGAAGTGTACAGAGAACCAATTAGCATGCATCAAGATAAATTAAATTAAAATAGTATGCATCATTTTTTCAGATGGTGTTTAAATCAAACAATTGTCGACAAGATGATTAAGAATGGACATCTGATTGAACATAACTTAAACATCAACCATGAGTTGCTAACCTCTCCGAACAAAAGTATCAAGGTCACTGAAATCAGTATAGCTCCCCAAGCCGTAATGAGACTATCAAGGAAAATGGGCAGCGCCTGGTGAAAAAATGGGAATTCAATAGAAAGTTAGCCTCACCTGGAAACGTGTTACAAAAATTATTAATAAATATTCCTGAAGAGACTTTACCTCCATGGCAGCAGCATTGCAAATCAGTAGGGTGCATAACAGCAAATGCTGTCTTTTGACCACTGGTAATATCTTCGCTGGTGGAAACAGGTCGCCAAAACTGTTAGTACATGCAGCTACATTAAGATATATATCATATATTGTAACTTCATAAGGCCACATTAAGATATAGTTATTGTCTCATCTCATATCACATGATATATCGTACGACATGAGTACCATAAAAAGTACAGACAAAAGCATATTCTACAAATACATGTAACAGTTACACAGTAGTGGTACTTCGCTGCTCAGCCTTAGAAATGGAGTTTCCAACATATAACAGGGCTAACTTGGAAATGATCAAGTGGTTCGCGTGGATGATGACATTTGATTCAAAAAACATATAACCCGTAAGTAGACGATTTACAACGTTTTCAATTTTAACGTTAACATGGTGATAATCTATGATGGGAATCTTTGCCTCCTAGACCATACACAATTTGATGTGGACAAATTATCTGCCCCTCTTCTATTATTTAGGTAAAATTGACTTGAAAAGAAGTCAAGAACTCAATCTGAGCTCCAAATAAGGGCATATTTACTCTATTCCTCTAATTTCCCTGCTCGAATTATTGCTTGAAAAAGTAGAAGACCTACTGAGTACTCACACAACCTTAACTGCATTGTTGAGACTACAAATTGCTACTTCTCTAAAGCACCACATGTAGAACCTTATAAGTTATGGTGTATGGAATCCCAGTTGCCCAATTTGTTCTGCATCCTTGGGCGAATACAGCCCCAGGAATAATATGCGAATCAATGACAAGAATAGAATCACATAATTGACCTCCATCAACCCAAAATTGTTAAAGAATTCCATGAAAAGATGCAAAATGTGAAGAATATAGCAGTGGAAAGAAAAGAAAGAAAGAAGAAAAAAAAGAGAGAGAGTAAATAAACGTACCGGCATGCTTCCGATCAATTGGTGTACCGGACTTTGCAAGAACTTCAAGATCAACCAAACTCATCGACATTAAACCAAGAGTAAGTCCAGACATCATTCCAGCAAACAAAACTAAAACTGTTATTATCAGAATGTGAAGGAAAAACCCTGCCTCACAACAAGTATACTCTACCGCCATTCCCAAATTCAATTCTTGAAACACTCTAAAACCCTAACAGACTCACACTCATAAACCCAACTCAACAACCAAAAAGCTTCACCAACTCCATTAATAGCTTGATATTTCAGTTTCAGAGAAGAGGGACGGAGAGAGGGAAATGTTTCTGACGGAGGGTGGTGGTAGGGATTAGAGTGGCACTTAAAAGAAAAATAATGGAGTTCTGTTTTTACGGGGAGAAAACAAGCTTCCACGGCATGTTCCACCTATGAAAACACGTGTAGTTCTCTCATGATTTTCGTATGTGCATGAAGAAATAAAGTGCAAGGCTGAGAAAAGGGAAAGAGAAAAGTTGCGATGCAAGTTGGGGGTCTGATGTCGATAAAGAAATACAAATTTGTCATCAGCAAACATTATCTTTCTGTTGCAACAAAAAAGTCAAACTTATTCCAGAAATGCCGATGTAGTGATAATATTAGGGCTGCACATGGGAGGGTATGGGCGGGTACAAGATCAAACCAACCTCGCATCCACAGACTGCGATTTTTTTTGTTTAAAATCAACCCCGCACCCACAACGGCGGGTATGGGTTTAAACCTGCTTAGACCCGCTTTATAATTCAATACTCATTTACACACACATGTTTTACTTAAGTTCACAGATGAAGATTAAGTGTTGAATCTGTTGATTCTTCGATTGTTGTCGATTTCTGGTGAAGATTCGAAGTTGTTGTTGTTGATTTCTGGTGAAGATTTCTGGTAATTGTCGTTCGTAGGTGAAGAAGAAGAACTGAGGAGGAGGAAGAGGAGAGGCTGAACATAGACAAGAGTGTAGAAAGTGAATGAGGGTTATCAGTTATCCTATCTACTAGTATTAGGGTTTCATAATGGACAGTTAAGATTAGTTTTATCTAATGGTATATAATCTGCGGGGTTTTTGGGCGGGTATGGGCGGGTAGTAGCTTAAACCAACCTCGCACCCATAGACAGCGGTTTTTTTTTCATAACCAACCCCGCACCCACAACGGGCGGGTATGGACTAAAAACCCACGGGTTTAGCGGGTACGGGCGAGTTTGGCTTTGGTGGGCGGGTCTTGTGCAGCCCTAGATAATATTCACTGTTGGTGTTGTAGTTTGATTCCTCAAAAAAGTATTTCTTTCTCTTTGTTGAGTAGATATACTGTATTAATCTACCAAGTATTATATTAATAGCTTATTTAGATGTCAAAAGTGGAAATCAAAAGCAGAAGTTAGAAGTAAAATATTTTTGCTTCACAAATGGTTAATTTTTCTGTTTTTAGAAATCATTTCGAAAATGTATATTCAAACTAATTTCGGGATTTTCTGCTTTCAGAAGTCAAAATGCATTTCCAACGTGATATCCACACAAGTTATAAGTGATTTTGGAGCTTAACAAAAATCGAGATTATGAGACCTGTTCACATGCACCTGGCAAATTAATACTATGAGAATGGCTAAATAGCAAATCAAATGGTAAAATGGAGTAAATAGCAAATCAAATGGTAAAGTGGCAAATTTGCGGCTTTGTTCATCGAGACAAAATCTCAACCGAGCGGTAGAGGCTTGACCGTTAGGTGAAATATTTATCACTTGGTGTTTTATCATCCAAAGGTTGTAAAGCAGTCTTTTATAAATATGCAAATTCTCGTACAATTCCACTTACATTTATCACAATTTCGTTTCGTGTTATGGATAATGATTTTTACATGGCTGAGTTCATAGAAAACTAATGTTTTAGTCAAAAAAATAAGGATTAGTATAATGAGAGATCGTAAATAAGGAGCTTCAAAAGAGTCGTCTTTCTGTACAAAATTTTTACAAGATAATGGGGATAAGTATAAGATTATTATAGCAGACACCAAAACAATGAATGTGCAACTAGTTAAAGAAATCAAAGAATGACGTGATAGTTCTAATTTTTTAATTTAAATATAATTGTTAGTTATTTTGACTAAAATATAATTGTCCGTTTCAAATGAGATGTCCTTACCGCTAGTAGCTTAGACTATACTGTCTCAATATAAATCAGATTTGGATTTGAATACTAAATTCTAAGATAATTTTTGTTAATTAACAAAAACAATTACATCAAATATTTAAAAATTAAATTACATTTATAGATCGTTGATTTTCATGACCATTATCAATCTATCTCATCAGGTTTTTGGGATCAAGAATGGTGTTCAATATAGAAGAAAACTCAATGGTTTGAGTCTGAGTTGGTAGTTGAGTGGAATAAAGTGAATCATCTTCAAAACCTTGAAAAGTAACATGATAGAAATATTAAAATAGGTGAAATGTTGATGCGGTTGAGGCAATTGGTGTATAAAGAGTGCATCGCCGAGCTACTCCAATATTCAAGCTACCACCAAGAGTTTGTAACCAAGATGCTTCAATGTCAAAGCCACCACCAGGATTTTGCAGTTGAGATGCTTCGATATTAAAGCCTCATCACCAGGTGGTATTTAAGTCTCTTGCACAATATTCAAAGTAAAGCGGCTTTAACTTTCATGAATTCTATGATTTCCAAAATTTGTACCATAAGGAAAACCACCGCCACTACCAAAGGAAAAACCTGCACCACCACCGCCAAAATAAAAAACAACATCAACAAAAAAAGAAGAACCTGCACCACCATGACCACCATCATGAGGGAAAAAACTGGGGTAGATATGTCAAATATCAGGTTATCTCTCGATTGGTCATCTCACGAAATTGAACGTGCTTTGTAATCCATGTACATAATATTCTCACTCGGTCAACCTGTCATGGTATTGCTCATGTCTAGCTTATACCTCCCAATATGGATAAGTCCGATCGAGACCTTGAGAAGTAATTAGAACGGTAATAGTATCTCCACTTGGAGAGATAGTTTGTACATCACAAAAAAATGATAGTGAAAACACTGTGGGTACCAAAATACACCACCAACTTTTTCGTAAGCGATCTATATGGACAAACTCAACACAACTCCGAGAGTTAAAACTCAATCAAGAAAAGTGTCTAGAGTTATATCTCTATCTCTCTTGCGATTAGAATGTTTACAGAGTTGAATCCGTGAACCTAATCACAAAGAGAGTTCTTGGACGGTACCAAAGACCAATGTCCAAGGATCAATCAAGTCGTATCCAACAAACTAGGTCTGACGTATCTACTCTGATTGATCAACGCACAAATTATGATATTTTAATTATAAAGATAAACAATATAATGCTGAAAAAGAAATAGCACAAACACTAGAAATTTTGTTAACGAGGAAACTGTAAATGCAGAAAAACCCTGGGACGTAGTCCAGATTAAACACAAAACTGTATTAAACCGCTCAGACACTAGCCTACTACCAATTAACTTCGTTCTGGAATGTAGTTGAGCCCGAACTCAGCCTCCCACTGGTTCAGGTACAGTCGCGCTCCTTTCGCCTCTTGAATCCCAGCAGGACTCCACATAATTGATTCTCTTAAATGACGTCACACCAACTAAGAGTTGCTTCAACTCAATGAAAGACTTAAACTAAATATGCCACTCATGGATTAAGCTTATATAATTGATTTCCTGGTTATGATCGAAACTGATGATCAAATCAAACGTAGGATTAAGGTGATGGAAATTGATAGAAAATTGACAAAGGTCTAGCTATCCTCAAAATCCAGATTTATGCAACCCAAATTGCATCCTAGATTATTATTCACCTCACAAGTATAAAACTTGCGGAATCACAAAGATGAGACGAATTAGAACCTTGTGATTTTTATCTATCTTGTTCAAGTGATAAATCAACAATCGAACAAGACCAGGATACTCAAGTTATCAAGATAAAAGATAATTGGACATGGATTCATGAATCCCAATGAAGTATTTGATAGTCGTTAAACCCTAAAAGGGTTTCTGGAGAGGACGACTCTAGATACAACTAGGATACACCAAAAATTAGTGTCGGGATTCGAAGATCCCAGTTGCCAAGAGCTCCCCTTATATAGAAATTCAAAGAATAGGTTTCTTTAGGTTTAAGATAAGATATCTTTGGAACCAAGCACACAATATTCAAAACTTTGAATCCCATTCACATAAACAAGATATACACTCTGGTTAGGTAAACCGTAACCGAACCGTGTACAAAGACTATATTCAACATGGTTAGCCGAAACTAGCTGGTTTGAACTTAAAAGCTTAACACTCATTTTCATGAACACAAAGACATTGATCTTGAGCCACAATCAAGATAATGATCCCTTTATCTAATATTTATAAAAATATTATGATTCTTCTCATTGTCGAACCGTTTGATAATGAAAGACCAAAAATTAGTGATGCAACATTCTATGATGAAACTATTGTCATTAAAGAAACTTTTAACAACCACAAGAATCAACATTAAGAAAGTATTAATGAGATCAAAAAATAGTTATTTATGTTGTTTTAGTAGTTTCTTTGCAAGAATTTGATTTTTAAATGAGATGGTAAATATTTGGTTTCCGATTCACAAGATATTATGAATAATAATTTTGATTAACAGATTGATGTATGAGAGCTAATTCAATGGTTGAACGTTACGTCAGGGATATTTTTGCTTCACAAATGGTTGAACTTCTCGAAAGACACAAATGGTTGAACTGCTCGAAAGACACAAATCGGTTGTATGAAAATGGATTTTCAGATCTAACACAATGTAACGATAACTATAAGCGATACGAAGTTGGACTTGTAACCAAATATTTTAATAAAAAATGAGGAGTTGATTATAAATAAGTTTTTTTCCCATGTCAAATAAAGACGTGTTCAAAATTATTATAGAGTTAATGTTAACTAAAATATGACTTAGAGTTGCAACAAGTAATTGTGAAAAATAAGCCTTTATTGATAGTAAATTATAAAGACAACAAAATTTACACGTGATAACCTGAAGGCTTGCCTTATAAAGACAGGAACACGTAGTCTGAAAACTTAATGTTAGACCATCATGCGGTATTAAAATTGGCGCTAAAAGGTACTTCAATTTTAATACTTAGGTTATGTTAAGCTTGATTTTGTTTTTCTCTTTCATACTTTAGGAGATTGAAAATCAAAAATACTTTATTGAGTGAGATTGAAGTATAGTAAAAATATTGAATTTATTTTCTGAGATTGTTTTATAAGTCATTTTTACTTGGACCATGGTATTCAATTTTCATGGAATTTTCTTCGTCATATATTATTTTGACATCGAGGATACTCTAATATTAAATTTGAGAAGGAGAGAGATCCAACGATGTATCATTCTTTTGGGTAAAATAAGTTAATTTATGAAGCAGTGATGAAGTACAATTAACCCGCCTTAATCTTACCGCAGGTATCAAATATCAATCAATTTATTGTTTCTTCCGAAAAAAAATTATGCATCAATTTCTTAGTTGTTTATTTGAAATTCATTTTATGCCTAGGCTTTTTTTTTTAGATCAATCTATATATTATTTCTTGTTCATTTATTCTCCATAAGAAGAAATTATTTGTACAACCTTCACATTGTGTGTTTCAAATTTAATGTCTACATGACTTATGAAAATTGTATCCTCCTTAAAAAAAACAAAACTTGTTACTATTTGCGCAACCTTCAGATTATATGTTCCATGCCTCCTCTACGCACCTCCATCCAAATAAAATTACAAACATAGCAAGGTTGTTCTAAAATAACCAATATATAAGAACAAGAACAAACGAGTAACTTCCTGCTAACTATGCTGCTGAAATAAAATAATTAGATGCATAGTTTCACAACAACAAATATCGTAAAAAAAACTTAAAAGTTGTATAGAATCCAATGTCAAAACAAATAGAGATGAACATTTTTAAATAAAATGAAGACAGTGAAAAATGGATCACACAAACAACTAAATATCTAAAATGATTAAAGATATAAGCATGTTGCTTTTACATTAATTGTAGTGCAAGGATGACGGGAAAAAAATATTTGGACAACATTGCTCTTAATGTGGAGGTAAAAACGTTGTATAACTTAAAACAAGATGGAAAATTAAAACTTATTGATAAACAATGGTGATCCTATGGCGTTCCGCAAGGAATAATCGATAGTACATCTCAATAATTTTGTCAAATATAACCAACGCATGAGCACAATCCTTTTTCCTTGGGTACGCTCAACTGCTGCATAAACAAACATCTCAAAGACAACTGCTTGCTCATTGCTTTATATAATATTGGACTATATTTATAATTTTCTCTAGTCTTTTGAGAACTTCTTGAATATTTTTTCATATTGTAGGGGAAAATCATTTAGTTTTAGTATGACAGTGAGGTGCCATCATGATTGGAAGAACTGGAGTAAATGTGTCAAACGTCAAGTTATCCTCGATTGGTCATCTCAAGAAAGTGAATGCTTGTAAAATTTCTACATAATATTCAAACTCATTCAACCTGTCATGATATTGCTCATGTGTAGCTTGAACATCCCATGTGGATTAGTCCGATCGAGACCTTAAGAAGTAATTAGAACCGTAATACACTCTCCACTTAGAGATATAGTTTGTACATCATAAAGAAATGCTAGAAAAAATAAACTTGTAAATCTTATTAAACCAATCAAGGTACTCAAATTCATCATTAGGCACCTAGATTAATTGTTCATCTTTTTCTCAAGGTTGATTATTCCTTAAAATCTAACCAATCATCATGAGAAATCTCCTCGCTTGGATGTATATTAATGGCCATTACATTCCTGCCTTATCTCTAAAGAAGGTGTATTGCTCTAAAGGACCAAACAACTTTATCATAAATATGACTGTATAACATAGTCCTCTTTTCGCTTAGTTGTAGCATCCTTTGGGCTTCATACTTTGTTACTCATTAATTGTTTTACGACATGGTAACAATGTTATAGATTGATTTAAACAGTTATTGAATCATGTGAACCAAGGAAACATTTTGACTATTATCAACCTGACCCTACATCCAATTATCTGCTTGGTACTTCTGTATGGCTAGGAAAACATCACTTGTGCTGCCAAAATATGGTTCACCAACAAGGAAGTGAGTACCACCAATATTGAAAATAATAACATCGATGTTCGTACATTACCATTTCAAAAATGAAAATGAATATAAATAAATGATGGAAATGAATTGACGTTTTACCTGCCAAACTCCCCAAAAAACATTCACCATTGGTTTGGAGCCCGAGCACACCCAGACTTATGTTTAGTTCAGCTATAATTGTGTAACGCCAGTCTAATATTGGTGTCCACTCTAAATCTTCTAGCGTTTGAGAAAACCAATTAATCTCACTGAGCTAGCATTTGGAAATAGACAATCACCGAGCACGTGTAACACAAAACTCGTTCGAGCTCATCAAATGACTAAAAATAAATATTGTTTATTCTGCAGTTTGTTCTTTTCCATTTTCTCTGAGATAAATTTTTAAAAGACTCTTCAACCCAAACATCCTTAATCATTTGGTTGTCAATCTTCTGCGCTCTGGGTTTCCTTCTTGGTCAGCACATAATAACCGAAGTCGTTCTTTCCATTTTAATTCTGACTTCTAATTTGATTGGTCAAATGTAACCAAATCTCCCTCATCTAAAATTCCAAGCAACACGTACATATCCAATGATGTAACTTTTATAAACAACATGTTCATTATTAAAATTTTACGTAATCTAAAGTTTGTAAGATATATTTATACCTAAACTGAATCTAAATAAAACTAAAACTAAATCCAAGAAAATTAGATTAAAACAAACTTAACGCAGTAGAAATCCTTCAAATAAAACGTATTTATAGTCTTTCACAAACATTCTAATGTAGCTTGAACAAATTCGGTCCTACGGTGTTTAGGTTTTATAAAATAAAGACAACATCAAAGATTATATAGTTTGACTCTTTCTTTAACCGCAAGGGGAAGAAACTCAGAGACTTCTCTGAACTTATACCATTCACCACTTAATCCAGGTTGAATTAACTCTCTTTTGATAGCTAGATATATGCATATGCACTACACCAGGGCCAATTTTTTGTTTAGGAATTTTGAACTCTTGTTGTTTATTTTGTTCCCAGATTAATCTACTCATTGAGATGTTATTTACAACTTTGTCTTTTCTAACATTTTTTCTCTTCTTGGATTATTTATTTGATTTATATTTTTTAAAAATATAGGTTTAGCCGGAAGATTTTGGAGAAGAAATGTGGAGAAAGCATAAAGAAATAAGAGAAATGTGTACTTATTTATCAGCGGTAACGAACCGGCCATTAGAAATAGAAATCCAACCGTTAAAGATAGATTATGGATCGAAAGACAACATCTTTATCGCCATCGACAAAATCTTTATCGCTGACGGTAGAAATTCTATCGCTCGGTTGCGACCTTCTCTCAACTCATTTCTTACAGTGGCGATGCAAGTTTTCCAGGCCACCTGGCATAGCAGAAAAATTTGCTATCTTTCACAAGAACTGGCCTAAAGTATCTTCAAATTTTAGATTTAAAGTCGAGAGAGTATCCGTTAATATTGAAATGATTATCTTATAATAATTTTGACAATGATAATACATTCTTCTTGTCATTCTTGTTCATTGGATTTTTCACATATTATTACGTAGAGTCCAATGGAGTATCCAAAATGCTATGAAATAAACAAATGGACTAAGGCCTATTCCTATGCACCGTGGATTTTTTTTTATTTTACATACCAGGTGGCATGGAAAATGAGTTGTGCTACTACGGTAAAAGAGTAAGCGATCAAATTCCTAGCGAGCGATACTGTTAACAGTGTCAGGGATTAGGATTTTATCGCTGGATATAATGATAATATCGCTCGATTTAATAACCAGCGCCAACGGCTAGTTATTTCTCGCCTATAAATAAATAATTTTCGAATCAAAATTTTCACACAAAATTTTTCTCTATTTCTCTCTTTGTCAATCTAATTTTTTTCTTCAAAATTTCTCAAATGACAGAGTTTCAAACCCAACTTGATTCGGCCACGCAACTTGAATTTTCTGGAGTAGTACTTGAAGGTGTGAAATAAGTAAAATACAAAGAAGTCTTCAAGTTTTGGATATTAACCAACTCAAACTTGAAGCTAAGAAAAGGAAAAGGAAAAGAAGAGTTCAAGGCAAGGAAAATCAAGGAAAAGCAAACTTGAAGGCAAAGAAAAAGGTAAACAAATGAAACTTAGTTCATGAGCGCATTAACTGGAAGTTATGTGAAATAAAGAAGATAAACAAGATGAAGAACATTGTCCCGGATTTCTATTTTTAGTGTCTATATTTCAAAGGGATAATTTGACTTTGGGTCACAAAAATGTGACCAGAGTTGCGTTTAGGTCACGATTTTTTTTAATTAGAGTTTGGGTCACATGACCCTGGTTGACCATCTTGACAGTTACAAAATCTAGTTAAATGTGTAAATGACTGACTTGAACTTGGATTTGAGATTATTTACTAACTTTTCCATTTAAACCCTAAATTCAATTCGAAGATAAATCTTTTTCTTCTCTGGTTAAACCTGAAATTGAAGCTGAAGAAGACAAGAAGATGTATATAAATCGAGGTGAAGTTAACAGGGAGTGAGTGTGGCTGATAAACAGAAGATTAGGTTTCAAGCCTTTGAACATAATTGTGTCGTCGAGATGCTTTTGTACTAAATATATACAACATATTTATTGATTGAGTTCTTTTGTATTACAAGTGATAATGAGATATATAGAATTCATTAATGGTGGGTTTGTTTGCAGAATTCACGATTTCGAGGAATTTATAATCCCATGGGATTACAAATTTTGGGATTCATGTAAATCCCTGGTGTGTTTGGTAACCCAATTAAAATTCCTAGGATTCATAGAATTATCTTGTTCTAAAGTCCATATACCATTTGGTTTTACCCTTGGAATCTTAAAATTGAATATATATGCGATTTAGAGTTAAAAAAAAGTAGGCCATAAATCCCTTAATAAGTTTCCCAACAAATCTTAGGGGGGAGGGGTCAGACTTCATATGGAGGATTTGATGGAAAAATGATTCCTAAGGGATATGTGATTCCAAGTATTTGGGCAACCAAACAAACCGAAGGAAACGTAATTCCACCAAATCCCTTGGACCCATAAATCCCACCTTTAAAATTCTACATCGAAACCCACGATAAAACTCAATTATCATCTTTTTATACCTAGTATAAATCCATAGTGACCAATTCAGAATATAAATAACTAGTATTGGGTCAAATATGTGAAGCAATTTCTACAGTTCTATATTTGTAGCCAAGTACGATACCAAATGGCCCATACATGCTAAGGAAGATTTTGTTTGTATAAGTTAATTTACGAGAAACTACATCTGAGCATAGTTCTCACAATGATATGACTAGTATCTATTTTCGTTACACGATATTTGTCAGTTAGATGAATTTGGACATGAAAATCAAAACAGTGTGTGGATGAATGGGTTAGCTTGAATATGTATGCTTGTTCTAGAAGCTAAATTTGCAGGGAAGGAGAAACAGTAGGTTTGACTCACCAGCAAACTCATTTTTGCACCACCAACAGAACACACACAAGGTGTCTGCTAAAAGGCTTGAATGACCTGTTCAGTTCTTGTGCTCATCTTGAATTCTTTTGTCTTTCATTTATTTGTTGAGTTTGCTTGTAACTGCTTCGGTTTAACTAATCTCATTTGAATGTGCGAGGATATTAGGTATTGATGGTGGTGGCGCCAGAGGTCATGGTGGAGGTGTTTCTTTAAGAGAAGGTTGTGGAGGTGGTGATGGTTGTGTTAACCCTAGCTAACCGAGATAGATAAATTGAAGTTAATTTTTAAAAATAAATAATTAACTAACGCTCAATACGGTCAATAACAGTCATGTGACCCAAATTCTAATTAAAGAAAAATTGTGACCTAAATGCAACTCAGGTCACGTTATTATTGTCTAGCTATATGTCTTGTAAAATGACTATTAATGATTAGTTCGAAGGTTATCGAAAAAACTCACTTGTTTTTATGAATTCGAAAGTTTGACTCGGATTATTGAGATTTAAGCTTGTATTTTATTCTTAATTTAGTCTTACATTTTAATTAGACATACATTTTAATTTTAACTAATATGTAAGAAAGCTATTAAAATTTCTACTTAGGCTTAAGTTGACAATTAATAAATTAAAATATAAAAATTGGATTATATCTGGGTAACACTCTTAACATCCCAAAATAACTTCCAAATTGGAAGTTTTTCGGTTGATGTGACGATATTCCGCATGACACCATTGTTTAAGGTCTATTATGGTTTCACCATCTCTCATGTTTCGACCCGTTTGTTGAACTAGAGCAACATACTTAATAATTTCTTTATTGATTGTATTGAAGCACCGAATCAACCCGTGGCCATCGCGATTGTTGAGGTTCATTGATTCTTCTTGAAATCTCCCAGATATATTTTTCCAGAATGGTTCGGCATGGAGCACAAATGATAGGATGATCAGTAAAAAAATATATTTTGCAATAGTAAATTTTCGACTCCACCTTCTTATTTAATACCTTCTGTTTTGATGCATTCTTGTTTGATTTTGCACATTGGCTTGGATAACAGCTCTTTGATTTTCTACAACATGTTGGTTTTAGATGAACTCAGCCATGTCAAACTTTTCTGCCATGCTCTTTGAAAAAATTGAAGAGTGGTGAAAAGTATGGAAAATGTGCGAGTTTAAGAAATTCTAGAGAGATTTAGAAATTCTGATGTGAGTTGAAATGATTTTGAAGTTTAGTATTTACAGAGGGGAAAATTCTATCCATTGGATCATGAACTGCTGAACGATGATTAAACCGACGAGCGCTAGAAAAACTAAGGATGGCGTTTTTATGACCCTCGAGCCATGGGAAGACCAACTTGCGATGAACTATCTATCGCTCGCTGGAATGTCTGTCGCGTATGCCTAAATGGTATATTTGATACTTCGACACATACGCTTGCCACTTTGCCATATCCATAGGGGTGCAAAAGTGGCAAACCATGTGTTTTTGACATATGTAAAGGAATAGGCCTAAGGAGGGATCCTATGGGCATGTGAAACTTGAGAGTTTGCCATTTTTTCTCCCACTGTGGAGCTAGAAAACTGGCCTGGCTAAGTGGTAAATTTTCCACTTAGCCAGTCCAGGTCAAGTTTCTACGGAGCGGGGTCAAGATTACACCGTTCTGGGTTTTGCACATCGTTAGAGACTTTTATAGGACCGGTCGATCTAATCTACTCTTGCTACGTAGAATCTGATCCAACGGCCATAAATCTTCACAACACCAAATATGGGGTTTAGCAACGCAGATTCGCAACAGATTAGTAGCTGTTGCGAATTTTCAGTTGCTAATTTCAATTGCAAAACATGCGCAACAGTTTAAACAGTTACGAAACTCGCAACTGTTTATCTTTGTTGCGACTCGCAACAGAATTTAGTTTTACGCGTGCAAATCGTGTGTGTGCTGCCCACACTTTCAAGCTGACTCGATTTCAGCCTATTCAGATAGTCGGAGTCAGCTTCAAAACTGACTCGTTCTTTATTATTATCGAGAACACCTCTTTTCTCTTATCTTCTATTCTACTCTCTTCTCTACCTTTCGTTCGGTTCTCCCTTCCTCTCTCGTTATACTCCAGCAATATCTTTATCATCAACGTCATAAACCTCAAATCCTTTTCCCTCTTTTCTTTCGAAACCCTAGAAATCTCTTTCTGTTTGAAGAGCCCCCAAACCAAAACCTAATGGTCGTCGTTGAAGAAGAAGAAGATAGAAAACGTCTTGGAACTAGGGTTAATACAAAGGGTTTTTTTTGTTATTTGATATATGTTGATTCTGTAAATGAAATTTCAATAAATAGGTCAGGATAAGATTAGGGTTTCGATATTCAAATTGAATTTGATTTGTTACAGGAAGAGATGGGGTTCTAGGTCTACCGTAAAGAACTGGATATCACTTTGCTTGTTACGGGATATTTTTCCTTTATTTCATCTTTAATTATAATACTTGGGTATATTTATTTAATGTATTGAATGTTTAATTGTTGTTTTTCTTCAACGAGTGGTGATTGTTGTTTTTGGTTAATTAAGGAGTATTTTCAGTTTTTGACTAATTAGGATTATTGTGTTTGTTTAGAAATTGCAGGCTAAAGGATTGCAGGGAAGGAGCTATGTAAGAATATAGACAAGAAGTAAACTGATTAATCCTTTACTAGAAACATCATCGACATTTGGGGGGTTAGACCAAATCTGGGTTAGTTTCTAAAAGTAATTAGATTCTCTTAGTAGTTTCTGGAACTGAATTATGTTTTTGATTCTAGAATTGTTGATGTGAGGACCATGCTTATTCAGCGTACTTTCTTTTGTTTCAGAAGTTGCGTTCGAAAAGGATAGCCAGGAAGATTCTGTGCTTTGGCTTTGTTTTGATTGGAACAAGAAACTTAAGCAAGCTTTGATTCAAAAAATTTGGGTTAGATAGTATTTTATGTTCGTTAAACATTGGTCTGACTGATGTTGCTCATAAGTTGTTCTATTCCATTCCTAGGTTTCTTATAGCTTATACATGATATATGATTATACATGTAGCAAATAGTGATGTATGCAGGTCCAAATCCGAACTCAACCTGCCATCGTTATTGGGATGAATTTATGAAGGTATGGGTTCTTAATCTCAATTTTGTTGTTTTATGCCTATTGCTTTTGATATCCTGTAATTGCTCAAAAAGGGTTGCTTTCTTTTCTCTTAAATTCTGTTTCAGTTGATTTGCTTATACTGTTTATTGTTCTGAACTTGTATACACTGCCATGTTTTTAACGATTTATTTGAACTAGCAAAAGGGCTTATGAAAGATTTATTAACAATGAATCTAACAATTTTGACCCAAATCAGTAAACGAGCTTTTGAGATGTTGTTAGCTAAATGAAATTAACAAATTTTATCCATAAAACTTCTTGCAATTTCCCATACTCTACCAATTTTTGCTTAATAAGATACTTGGTCTGAATTTCATTTTCTCCTTACGTTTTAGCGCTAGCATATAAACTGTGTTCTACTCTTGAATGTTTCAAAAAATTGTGTGGAGATCAAAAATGATTAACAGTCATCCGGATTATATTTTTTATTTTTAATTTAAGCTTAGTCGTTGACTTTCAAAAGTCACCCATTACCCATTTGTGAAAATGATTCAGATAGGTATTGTTTGAAAACCATCACTTCGAAATGATTTAAACTCTTTGACATCTTTGCTTTCTTTTATTCTCATTCATTTTCCCTACAACTGAATTTTACACCCTTTAGTTTGTATTACCTTTGCAAAAACATTTGAATTTCTTCCACTCACCCTAATAACCCATTTTAAAATGTGTACAACCATTAAAGTAAAATCTTTTGCTTAAAAGTTTTTCAATGATTTTAGTAATCCTTTGCTTCTTATTAAATGAAATGCTTCCTTTAATTTCATGACTGTATTCACTTGTGTCTACAACCACTTGGATTATTGTCTTTTATTGTGAAATACACACTGGAGTTTGGTGATCTTTAGGATATTTTCCTTCAAGTCAGTAGTTGTTTTATTGATCATTGTGATTGTTTTCCTTGGCGACCGCCCATATGAACAGACCATATGAATTCTTAGCATTGGCAACTGATCGTATGAATAATTAGATTTGGAAATTGGCCATATAAATTATCTGAATTTGGCAAATGGCCATGAAAGAATTTGTAGAGTTACTTCTTGCTGGTTTCAACTCTAAATTGTGACTACCACTTTGATTTTGCAAAGTTTGCATTTTTCTTCAAATGTTCTTGTGCTCTTGTGTATTAATTATGTTTCCGCTAGCACTATTTCTCGTTAACTCCTACTAGGCTCACCCTTTTTCCTTGTTTTCCTCCCGCAGAGTACGAGAGGGGCTTGCAGCAGTAAGCTGGGAAGACCTTACAACAGGCTTCCAATGTTAGTATTTTGTTATTTTTATATGCACATCATGGGGATAATCTGGGGTAGTTTTTTCATCTTTCGACTTATGTATTACCGTATTTTGCTGTGTAAATATACAAGCTATGGTCTGATGTAAAGTGTAGTTTTGGGATGTTCATGTAGACTGCATACAGAACCTCCCTTTGTCGTTGGTCTTTCAGCATGTTTTGAATTTGTACTACTGGCTACTTGAAATTTCTTTTCTTGAATGTATAGCAGGTCTTAGTTTGCATATTGATATCTCTTTAAATCTCCACCTTTGTACTTCTAAGTTTTCAGTAATTGCATGAACATAAGTGATGATGGGAAATATTGCATACTGAATGTCATTTTTGGTGACTGGTGTACTTGGTTTTCACAATGCATATTTCATGCTTTCCGTTTCTATTTTGGGGCTTAGCTCTCATTCTATAAGTATGCATTGAACTATAAGGACTAGGTGTTCAGGTTCCTTTATAGAATTTCTGTTTACAAATGTAATATATCCATTTGAAGTTGTATAATTTGTTTTCTTCCAATCTAGTATTTTTTTGTTCTTAAACAGCGAATGATTAGCTAAAATTTATGGTTGTGTCTTTGTTTTGGATCAGGTTCGAAGAACAAGATTCAGTGACCTGATAAGGAAATTTCAAGAGCTTGTACCAAATATGGATAAGGTATAAACTTCAAGAGTTTGGATCAACTTACTTTCTTGAACTTTTAGAAGGGTATTTAAATCCATCATTCTGAATATTATGTTACTAATTTTTTTTTATACTTCTGGTTTCCCAGGCTCTCTCATCTGGTTACTTACCTATTGGTGCTGTTATTTGAACTTATTAGGATTTGTAAGGTGTCCATTCTGACATTCCAATATTTTTCTATCATTATTAAACTGGATTTATGAATATAATGAATGTTCCATAGAATAAATTAATCTCTGTAAATTGTGAATACAAATACAGTAAGTAATTCACAAAGATTTGACCGGTTTTGACCTGGTCAGAATCTGGTTTTGACCAAGTCAAAACCAGTATTTTTTTGTTTTTGCAAAAAAAGTTGCAACAGCAATAAGAAGTTGCGACAATCTAATTTCGCAGCTGTTCACAACAGTTGCGATATTTTGACGTTGCAACAGTTTAAAACTGTTGCAACCCCACTTTGCAACAGCCACCAACTGTTGCTAATCACCAAATTTGGTGTAGTGCTTCCCCTCTATAAATACCAAATTCCTCTTCCATTTTAACTCACACCTTCTTCCTATTTTCTTACATTTTTCAATGACTCAAAACATGTCTATGGCTCAATTCATAGAAGAGCAACATGCGGCCGAAAATCAAAGAGTTGAACTTCGAGCTAGTGTGCAAAATGAAATAAGAAGGGAAAATAGTTGGAGAGTTGCACATCAGCGCAAATTTAGCACGTTAGAAGATGAATGCATCTGCAGGAATTATGTTCTCTTCACTAATCATCCAATCGTTGATGGAGGAGCATTACGGCTTATTCCGTTTTGGGGACGCGTTTTACTGACATTTGAAGAAGAAACAACGAACCTCAACAATCGCGATTCGATGGTGTTGAGTGCTCGGTTCTCCATAATTTCTAAGAATGTTAACAAGTATATTGGTATGATAAGGGAAGAAGCTCAAAACATGAGAAGTGGTGAAACGCTGCTGGAGATTGATCAAAGATGTCGTGCAAAGTGGCTCCGTGACAACGGAAAGCAGTTCCGATATGCAAGTTGTTATGAAATCTTAAAAGTGTTGCCCAAATTTAATCTAATGTATCAATTTTAATTTCTCAATTTTAACTTAAATAGAAAACTTTAAATGAAGATTATTATTTATGAAACAAAAGTGCAATTACGTTAACGATTTAAACAAACCACGATTCATATTAACGATTAACATTTATCTATCAAGCTAACGATTACCAAATATATATTCCCCTAATCCTGTTTGATCTTGTGAAAACTCATTATTTGGACTCTGAGATGGTGGTTGAGTAGCATCAGGTGATTCATAACCTTGATATGGTACCGAAGACGGTTGAATTGTAGGTGTTTGAAATCGGTGAAATGCTGAACTTGCTGGGGTATAAGTTACGGATTGCCTAAATGCATCCATATTTATGCCACCACCAGGAGTAAGTACAAGACCTTGGGGCATGAAACCAATAGGAGACTGGAAATCCGTCTCCACGTTTGCTGCTGCTGGTGGTAGTTGAGTCTCTTCCACCATAGTTGGTGTCACACGCCCATTTAATCTCCTAAAATTTTCATAGGACATGACCGGAAATACTCTGTGGTTCAGTGATTCAACATCACCCACAAATACTCAGCCTTGCATACTTGCACCAAAGTATGCATCTGCCTTCACCCTAAAGGCTTTGCACAACGGAAGTCTTCATCTTCTTTCTCTCTAACTCTTCATTCCCTCATAAGCATAAGAGGTTCTTCCATGCACTTCAATACTTCTCACACAAGATCAGCAACATAATGAACACAAAGAACTAACACAATAAACCCATTTCATCTCACTAAAGGAAGATTATACAAAACAGTCCATCACATGGACCAAACAGGCCATTCACCCTCTTGGTGAATGCCTAAAACACTCTCTACATTAGTGGTTCTTCTCTCAATTGAACAACACTAACATTATTGATTCCTAAGCTATTTATACATGCTAGGATCAGACCAAAACTTTGTGCAACCGCTTTCACCCGCATGGAACAGCCATGTGTCCCAAAAGTGGTTTCCATAACCGCCAACTAACTGCCACCTTTTGTGTTATCACGCCAACTGGTGCAACACCTGTTCTTGGTGGTTATTAACTTTCCACATGGTTATAAACTCACTTTATAACCATCCTAATTCATCTCGCGTCATTGGCATGCTTGTGAAGACCGTAACCAACTCGTAACCGTCACTTGAACTGTATTACACTACTGTTGTGCTTTGCTGAATTCTGCCTCGCTCCAAAGCTCATCCATCTTGGCCCTGCATGTTTATCACTTTAAGATAATGCACGAACAATCCTTGTGCTTCAATCATTGAGGCCAACTCCTTAAGCTCACTCTAGTTACTCATGCGTCATATATGCTTCACTTCGCCAATTAGCTTGACAATAGCAATGCAACTCTTGCATTACCAACTTGTTTGTATTGTTCAAGCTTTTGCCAGTCTTGAACTAATGCGATAGACCAACTTTTGGCCTATTCTTCACTCTTGCATCCTTGAGTTTGGGCCAACTAAATTCCATGGATATGCCTTAATGCCAACATCGCATGTTGCATCTTGCCACTTTGTTCCTGTCTTGCCTTTCCTCAATGAAGCTCTATTGTGTCGGTCAATAGCTTCATTCCTTAGCCAAATGTCTTTACAATGAAGTGCTTCACTTGCACTTCATTGGACTACGAGGTTATGCCATTCTTGGCAATTGACAGTCTATACCGTATACCGCTATTATGGCTCCGTGATGCGCCATTACGGATATGCTGACTTGGCCTTCAACTCTGTAACACGTCATCATTATGCGTCACTTGCAGCACCGTAATAGACCTTCCCTACCTAATCCGTTCAACGTCCTCGTTGAACGCAACCAAGTATACTCAATATACTTGTTCCCCGGCCTTGTACACTTCTGAGCCACTCTCAGAATTCAGAAAACTTGTTTGGCCCTCATTCTTGCCAAAACTTTTATGCCTAGTACCAAATGCCATCACTTAGCTTAATGCATTTCCATTGATCCTACTGACTTATACTGTTGTTGTCACGTTGGCCACGCTCCAACTTCAACTATAATCGCATATCAACACCCAAATGCAACTTGGAAATTCTTCTTCCCAATTTCCCTGAATTGTGCTTGAACTTCACATGAATCATTTGCGCCTAATTGTACGCAAACAATGATTCTTCCTAATTGATCACACTGATTATTTCCATTGTCTTATGCCTTCATTTTCCGACTTTAGTTGCACCACGCAACGTAACAGGACTTATACAAGACTTGGCCTCATTCTTCAATCATATGCGCCTACGCCAAACATGCCATGCCTTAAGGTATGCACTCTATGACTCCATACCACTCTTGGTATGCGCCACAATCTATAGCCTTTGCTGCACTTTGCAAACTTTAGGACTTTCACTAGATTTGGCCTCCAAATCATATTGCAAACTTTACCTTCTTGGAATTGCATTATCTGTATGCCAAAGAACCCGCACCTTGTTGTTCTTTACATGCACTGTCGCAACATCATGATTGAAATGCATGACTTTTATATAGTCATGACTTAGGATACCCGTGACATCACAACGCCTTTTTGGGCCAGGCATCCTCTTCATGCGCCTTTGAAACCAACAATTTAAGCATCACTTGCTCTTTCAAAATGCTTCGATTTAATGTGGCGGAAAAACAACATCATGTTCTTCCTAACTATGAGTTACTCTTAACTCACACACTTGATGCACTTACATCTTCATTCTTGCAGCGTTACTCCATGCATTCACTGCCAAATGCCTTCGCACTTCCACATAACTCCCAACAGCAAACTCGACTACGCCACCAACTCCTATATTTGCTTATTTTCACTTTCAGCGTCTTCTATTGCATATTTTGGCTTAATATGCTATGTAGCATCTTCCACGCGAACTAGCTTTACTTTGAATGAAAGAGGCAAGGCTTTCATCTCAAATACCCTCATTGACTACTACCTTATATAGAGAGACAATTCCCAACACCAAGGTCCACTCGACCCAAACTGAAAGTATACTCAAACTTGAGCAAATACTTGTGCCAACTGACTGCAACTTGTAAGACCTGACAAGCCTTGCAATACTAACTTCATCTTCGCTTCTAAGCAACAAAGGAAGCGAGACAACACTTACTTTCCCCAATGTAGCAATTCACTTTTCCACATGCAATCCTCCAACTATCAACGTTCTTATGCAACTCCCATAATGAAGCACAATATAATCGACACTTAGTTGAATGTTCCTTCAAACTGATACTCTTACGTTGCTTTAGCTTTCATGAAGATTTCTTCAATAATGGCCACATGCCATATTTATGCATCACCACTACTTTGTTCTTCTTTTACATGCATCTATGATTCACCTAACTTGCATCTCCAACCATATCATGCATCTTGGCCATGCCCAAATCTCATTTGGCGCATGCTACTGCTGCATACATGCTATGCCAATTAGCACTCAAATATTTACACAAACTTGTGCACCTTTGCACAACTGGAACGAACTTAACTTGGTGATTCTGAGCATCACCATAGAGCTCAGCAAAGTCATATCACTCAATGACTTCTGCGGATAAACACTTTGGACAATATTAACAAGGCCATAATCCTTGCAAATGAGGCACCACTGCCTACGTTCCATGAAGCAAGAATGCCGCACTCTTCTTCAAACTTGGAACTCATTTTTACTGCCCATGCACAACCGGTTACTCTTGTCTTTCCCTTTCTCCAAAATCATCTTGGTAGCAATACTGATTTGTAGTTGACAAGAACATCCGCTTGTGGTTATGATTAAATGCAGGTCCTTGGACACCCTTTCCCAAGCATATTGATCCCACTCATAAACCGGGTGCAAGCACACCTCCTTTTGTGCATCTAGCATCAATGAAGAACTCTTTGCAAATTCAAGACCGTGGTGTATCGGTTTTCCCCTAACTTGCGCTTCTTTCTTCATCCTCTCAATAAGCTTTATGCTAGATAATAATTGGCCATCCAAATTCTTCTTTTATGGCATCACAATTGCCACAAAAATGCTTCAACCAGACTTTGCATTACCACCAAGGTACATGCATTCCAGAGAGATAACATTAATCTTCCATCCAACTGGATATGATGAAAACACCTTCAATCTATCTCATAGATAGGTTCTTCATCTACTTTTCCACCGAAAAGGCCAACAACATATTTGAATTCAAGAATTTTCGTAAAATTCCCATTACCACTTGCAATGTAACCGCTACTGATAACACTACGAAAGAATGCATTCCAAATGCATAACCTTCACATACTTGTGAGAAACATGGACTTTAACACCTGACTTGCATCATAGAAGTCATCATACTCCTTAATTTTGTCATGCCATCACTTGAAAACCCGGTTTCCAATGATTCTCGTATGTTCGTATAACACTTTGGGATGTAATTTTGACACCTTTGTCATAAACTTTCATGGCCTGCTGCTACTTCAAGATTCAAGTTCATTCCAATTGATCTATCCACACAAGACCAACTTCTTCTAGTCTCCATACTAGAAAAACCCAAACAATTCACCATTGAATTTGACAAACAAATGACATTAACTTGAGTAAAAGAGAGAAAAATCAGCAACTGTGTCCCCTAACACAGCTCTGATACCTGCTGTCACACGCCCATTTAAGCTCCTAAAATTTTCATGGGACATGACCGACAATACTCTGTGGTTCAGTGATTCAACATCACCCACAAGTACTCAGCCTTGCATACTTGCACCAAAGAATGCATCTGCCTTCACTCTAAAGGCTTTGCACAACGGAAGTCTTCATCTTCTTTCTCTCTAACTCTTCATGCCCCCATAAGCATAAGAGGTTCTGCCATGCACTTCAACACTTCTCACACAAGATTAACAACATAATGAACACAAAGAACTAACACAATAAACCCATTTCATTGCAAAAAGGAAGATTATACAAAACAGTCCATCACATGGACCAAACATGCCATTCACCCTCTTGGTGAATGCCTAAAACACTCTCTACATTAGTGGTTATTCTCTCAATTGAACAACACTAACATTATTGATTCCTAAGCTATTTATACATTTTAGGATCAGGCAAAACTCTGTGCAACAGCTTGCACCCGCATGGAACAGCCATGTGTCCCAAAAGTGGTTTCCATAACCGCCAACTAACTGCCACCTTTTGTGTTGTCACGCCAACTGTTGCCACACCTGTTCTTGGTGGTTATGAACCTTCCACATGGTTATAAACTCACTTTATAATCATCCTAATTCATCTCGCGTCATTGGCATGATTGTGAAGCCCGTAACCAACTCGTAACCGTCACTTGAACCGTATTGCACCACTGTTGTGCTTTACTGAATTCTTCCTCGCTCCAAAGCTCATCCATCTTGGCCCTGCATGCTTATCACTTTAAGATAATGCACGGACAATCCTTGTGTTTCAATCATCGAGGCCAACTCCTTAAGCTCACTCTATTTACTCATGCGTCATATATGCTTCACTTCACCAATTAACTTGACAATAGCAATGCAACCCTTGCATTACCAACTTGTTTGCATTGTTCAAGCTTTGGCCAGCCTTGAACTAATGCCATAGACCAACTCTTGGCCTATTCTTCACTCTAGCATCATCCTTGAGTTTGGGCCAACTCAATTCCATGGGTATGCCTTAATGGCAACATCGCATGTCGCATCTTGCCACTTTGTCCATGTCTTGCCTTTCCTCAATGAAGCTCTATTGTGTCGGTCAATAGCTTCATTCCTTAGCCAAATTTCTTTACAATGAAGTGCTGCACTTTCACTTCATTGGCCCTGCGAGGTTATGCCATTCTTGGCACTTGACAGTCTATACCGTATACCGCTATTATGGCTCCGTGATGCGCCATCACGGATATACTAACTTGGCATGCAACTCTGTAACGCGTCATCATTATGCGTCACTTGCAGCACCGTAATAGTTGGAGTGTCATGACGACTTCTACGACCTCCACGACTTCTTGCATTGCTATCACTGGGCATTTGACAACTTGACCCTAACGGAGTCTCAGGTAATTCGTAACTCATATTCTCCCTCTGTAGCTGCATCTGTCTCAAGTGAAAATTCTGGAATTGATTGATAAAAAGCGAAAAATTGTTCAACTGGTTCTGATACTCTTCTTGTGATGCCACCACACCATAGTATGGATAGCTCTGTTGCCGACCTTCACTAGTAAGTCGAACTGTAATAATATCTTCACTTGGTGATAAAGTATGGACTTCCCAAGATATTGGAGGCATATTTGACGAACCCATTTGACTTCTAGGGTACGTATATGCTTCACCCATCGGTGGTGGAGGTTGGGATGGAAGATCTGTAAGTGGGAAATTGCCAATTGCTGGAAAGTCAACATTACTTAAGTTTTGTGGATGAACAACAATATTTAGCTTGCATACCTTTTGAAACCAACTGAAGTAATCATAGTCATCTTCTGGAATTTGGATCAAATCTTCATCTTAATCCCAAGGTTGTCCATTATTTATCAACTTTATCCAATCATCATGTGAAATTATTGAAGTTGGAAACGGGTTGATTGCTTTTACCTTTCTTCATTATAACTGAAACAGATGTCTTTCTCCGTAGTACCAAATACCCTGACCACTAATTGCACTGTAAAACACAAGTCGCCTAAGGATTAAATGTAGCATGGCTTGTGCCGTTGGTTCATGGAACTCGTCAATTTCTGTATACGACATTGGCGTAATGTTGATACTAGTTGTTGCATTCTCTAAACAACAGCAACATTTTGACCATCATTAATCTGACCAATCCAATTATCAGCTTTGTACTTGTACACGATTGGAAAAATTAATCGTGTATCTTGAAGATCGGGTTCGCCGACCTTAAAGTAAATATACCACCAATATCGAAAAATAACATTGACGAAAATTGATGTGTTAGTATATTCACCACTAGTTTGATAACTCGATAATAAATCTAATAAATAGAAAGGGATTGTGGTTCTTACCTCCAATATGACCCAAAATCCATCAAAGCTATATGTTTTCTTACATGAGCAATCACCGAGACTTATGTGTAACTCAGCTAAAATTGCAGAACCCCAATCATAATTTGGCGGTTTAGTTAAATCTTCTAAAGAGTCCAGAAAACCAATTAATGTTACTGATCTACCATTGGGGAAAAAAACTTGACCTAACATCCATAATACAAAAATACGTTCAAGCTCGGGATAATCTTCAGCTCTGTGTATCCCCTTGGCATGGTAACGGCTCAAAAAAGCCTTCAACCCAGACACTCTTAATCCAAATGAGTGTAACTGTCTGGATTATGGCTTTCCTTCAGTATCATTTGAGTAAAAGGGAAGTAATTGTTTCCATCTTCCTTCTGATATCCACTTTAATTGGTTAAATTGTATTATTTCACCCTCACTTTTTTATTCCAGTCAACATATACAAACCTAACAGTGTGAACCCTAAAAACAACATGGTCATAAAATTAAAGTTTGTATGTGGAACTAAAATTTGTATCAAACTAAAAAATTGAATCTTTAAAAATTAAAATTTGTTTCTGAACTAAAAATTAAACTATGGAAAAATAGAACTTACCACACTCGAAATCCTTGAAAAAGAACGTATTTGCAGTGTTCCACCAACGTTCACAAATAACTCGCACAACTTGAGTCCTGTGATTTTTTCCTTTTATGAAATATAAAGGATGCCAAGGATATCTTCTCAAGGATTCTTGAACAGCTTCGAGGAGTAACCCAAACACTTTGGTTAGCTCAGACCACCCACCTCTTACTTTAGGTAACAAAACTCGCTCGGGATGGTTACATAAACGCGTAGATAATACACCAGGTCCAACTAGTTGCTTAACATTAGCGAACTCTTGTTGTTTATTCTGAACCCATACGATATCACTATCTGCAACAGATTTTCCTATTTCTTTTCCTTTGTCTATTTGTTTTGAAACTACTTATTTTTAAGTGAAAAATCGCTCTGGTCTGCTCTCTAGAGAAGGGAAGGAAAAAATTTTGTGAATAAAAACTGAAGGGAATGGTGGTATTTATAGACGGTAGAGCACCGACCGAAGATGGTCGAGTTTAGATTGCTAACAGTGTAAATTAGACCGGACGATCGAAATGAGCCCGCTAGCGATGTACTCTCGACCACTTATCTTTTTTCCCATAGTGGCGGGGCCAATTTGCCAGACCAGCTGGCATGGAAATGGGTGGGTTAGCCACCCCACAGGAACCGACAAGGTGGATAACCTAGGGCGCTTAGCAGCCAAGCTATAGCCGTTCGGCTATGTTGTCACCGAGCAGCCATGTAATAGCCGCTTAGAATTGCATTTCTTTCATTTTCGTTTTTTAAAGACATAGACTCTTTTGCTGTGGCTCCCAAATTCACCGGTACAAGTTAGTTTGACTATGACCTAGAGTCCCGGACTGGTCGACCCCTAAACAGCTAAACTCCTAACTTCCTTTTTCCAACTCGCACGATCAAATTTATTTCATTCACAATTTTTACCAAACTGAATCGGGATCAAGCTTCTCGACTTCGAGAGAAAAACCCCTAAACCCCATCAAATGTTCAGAACCATTTCTCTGTTACGAAGAGCTCTACCTCAAACCCTTACTGCCTCCTCATCATTTTCATCTCCGAATCAACATTTTGTCTCTCAAATTCACAGAATTTCATCAGATTATTCACAATCAAAACCTCCATCACTCTCATTTCATTCATCTCCATTATCTTCTCGACAGAGAAATGTAAACCCAGATAAAGATTGTGGGTATTCAGACAGCAAAGAATCTAAAGGTCCGCCCAAACTGTTTGTGGTTCAACCTCGTGTTCGTCCTGATGCTGTTTTAAATTCCAAACTTTCTGAAGCTTTGAATCTTGCTCAGTCGTTAGAGGAACAACAAAGAGATGGAGATTTGGGAACTGAATCCGGTAATAAAGAAGTTCCTCCTCATGTTATTGTCCAAAATCCAGCTTCTAGAGCTACTAAAAAACACGCAGGTATACCTAAAATTCGATACATTTCTTAAATTTATTGATCATTAGAATTAGATTGTGAAGAATTTTGAAATGGGTGTATTGAAGTTATGGACCGAATGGTTTGGACTTGTTGTGTTTGTGTTAGATAAGTATTTTGGACAAGGAACTGTGGATACAGTGAAGTGCCATCTTAATGCATTGAAGGTAAGGGAAAACAAGTTTTTTTTTTTCTTCTGAATTTGATGTTATGCTTTTTCGTCGGTTGTTACTGTTTTTATTCGTGTGTAGTGGATGCATTGAGTAATTTTACTTATATATGAGGAGTTTGACAGGATGATTTGGATGCGGTGTTTGTAAATGCAGTTCTTACGGCCGGTCAACAGAGAAATTTAGAGGCAAGTTATATCTAGAATACTTTATTGCTCCAAATTATGCATTACCTTTACCATTCTAAAGATTTTAAAATAATTCTTTCTTTCTAATTGCAGAGGGCTTGGGGGATGCCTGTTTTGGATCGTGTGGGACTTATTATAGAGATATTTAATGCTCATGCCAATACAAAAGAAGCTAAGCTACAGGTATTGCTTATATCTTCTCTTGTGTTTGGTTATATTGTTCTTCTTCAACATGATATGTGATTTTTTCTTTGGAATTTTCTCTTCATGAGGTAGTATTTGTTTTGTAACAGGCTGAGTTAGCTGCACTAATGTACAAGAAAACTAGGCTTGTCCGTATACGTGCTGCTGATGGACGATTTACTTTTGGAGCAGGTGGAGAAGCCGAAGTTGTTAGTGCTCGTGGGTGAGTTGAACTTTATTTGTCTGCTACTGTTGAGAGGTATTTTGAGAATAGTGTTTGGCAATTATCATAAAATCGACATTTACGCTAATCCCATTTTCAGATAGATGATTACTTTTAAGTGGAAGTATCCCTATAGGATTTTTAAGTGAATTAGTTACTGATTTTGATTTGGCTTGAGATTTGCCTCGCACAGTGCTGCTTATAAGTTATAGTGTCTGCAGAAAGAACAGACTGTAGATGCAAAAATATGTTATCTTAGAAAACTTGAAATGTAGACTAACCCAAACTTTCCCAAATTAGATTTAAAATTTGATGCAGAACTAGATAAGAACAGGGACACTCATTGAGTTAAACTTTCTGACGTAAATTATATCCTGCATTATACGAGGTATTCCGCCAATGGCTGTTAAATACCACAATAGTTGATGCATCAATAATAAATGAATTTGAAATCCAGTAAAAGCATTCCACTTTAACATTTGTCATCCATTTGAAATGGGGTCTGACTTTGAGCAAATGATTATGCTTCCAACAAGGAAGTGACGAGAGGGTCATATATTCAGCTCCAACTGTTTCAGTAGAGTAAAATGAACGTTCTATAGGAGGAAGTTTACATTGGAAGAAGGGTCATTTCCACTTTAATGTGTTTTCATAATGTATGCGCATTATATGGGTTGCACAATCACATACAAATATTCCACTATGATTGGTTCTGAAGCTGCCTTATTTGGATTATTGTTGTGAGGTTCACCTGCTGCGTATTTTGTTTTTATATTATCCATGGTACTAGCTAAGCTTTCAGTTGGCTCATAATCATATGGATTACTATTATGTAGGAGAGGAAGTGGGGGTCAAGGATTTATTAGCGGTGCTGGAGAAACTGAGCTCCAGCTTCAACGGCGCAGGTTTGCTACCTTGCTCTATGCTGTTCTAGATCTCTATTCTGGATTGGGCAACTAATACATGTTAACAAGTTAGTCTGATGCCAATTTTACCCCTATTGTCAGAATTCTAGAAAGAAGAAATCGTTTATTAACAGAAATTGAAGAGGTCCGTCGAACTCGGGCTCTGCAACGAGCTTCACGCAAGAGACGTGGAGGTACAGAAGGTCAAGGTCTAGCAACTGTTGCTATTGTTGGATACACAAATGCTGTATGTGTTTCTAATACCAGTAAATTTTTGTTTCATTAGCATCCAACATAGTTTGGTGTGGCCTACTTTAGCGAAGGAATGTCTTGACTTAAATACTTGGTTTCCAACGTGTTGTTTTATGGCAGGGAAAGTCTACTTTAGTTAGCGCACTTTCTGAGACTGACCTGTACAGAGACGATCGCTACTCGTTCTATTCACAAACACAATACTCAAATAATCAGATTGTTTGTTGTCGAGATTAATAATACTAGTTGTTCACGCAAACTAATTTATTTTCTTCAGGCTATTTGCAACAGTGGATCCTCAAATAAAGAATGTAGTTCTTCCATCAGGGTAATGCAGTCAGTTATTGAAGCATCTGTATTTAATGTTTCTGTAATTTCCAAAGGCTTAGTGTTGGAACTTAACGTATTTATTGACTCCTATGCAACAACATCAGGAATATTATTCTGATAAATCTATATGTAAATAACGTGCAGGAAGAAAGTGCTACTGAGTGATACTGTTGGGTTCATCTCAGATTTACCTGTGCAGGTATGATGCACTTTCGAGGTACTCATTTGTGTTATATTATTCTTATTCATTTGTTGACAGATGTTTCATTTGTTTTTGTGTATTCTGCAGTTAGTGGAGGCTTTTCATGCAACCCTAGAAGAAGTGACTGAAGCTGAACTCCTAGTGGTATAGACATCTCTCAGTTTTTTTTTTGTATCCCCTGCTGAGATTAAGTTTTCATGCAATTCAGGTTATTACTTATTACTAAACTAGGAACAGGCTTTGTGCGATATTGTTCTCCAATTCCTCAATACTCTATCAAAACTTAATCTCCTCTTGATTAACTAGGAAGAGGTCACGACTTAGGAACCTCCCTTTGCGATGTTTACTCATTTCTTGTCTTCAGGAATGGTTTGGTTAAGTTGGCAGTTAAATATTTCTATCCATGCTATGGTTGAAAGTAACGGGTCACAACCTTTTCTGATATTGGTGCAGCATGTAATAGATTCTAGTGCCCTTAATGTGGAAGATCAGCGGTCAAGTGTATTGCAAGTGCTACAACAGATTGGGGTCTCTGATGCTAAACTTCAAAATATGATTGAAGTTTGGAATAAAGTACATCTCTATACTAGTTTCTTCATTGGGTGGACATGAAACTCTTTCTTCTTTTTCTTGACATCCCTTTTGCATTTTTTCCTGAATTGTTTTGTTTTAGGTGGATCTCCGAAAAGAGGAAGACAATAAGGATAAATTTGTAGAGGATGGTGAAATTGATGAAGAAGAATTTGAGGAGGGTGAGCAAGAATTCAAGGAGTATGTTGAACTATCGTCCGAAGAGGCTCTTAAAGAGGATGACCAAGAAGATAACCGTGAAGCTGAGCTATTGGAAGAAAAGAATACAGTGTCTGTGAACCAAGGAGATGACGATTTCTTAGAGGAATGGGAGACTGGGGGTGAAGATGAACCAGAAAGTAATTATGAAGGTTTGAACAGCAGTAGCATGGGTGACGAACAAAGTGAGTATTTGCCTAGCCCAACAAAAAGAGACTCACATTTGGAGCTTCTGAATATTCAGCGGTTAGAAACATCTGCTGTGATGGGAGTTGGATTGCAAGAGTTATTAATCGCCATCGACAATAGATTTGATACCCAAGGAGTGGTTGAAAGCAGGAATGACGATTGCTTCAACCGTAAATGGAGACCTCCTCAGGCAGCTCATAGCGATGCATGCTAGTGGTTAGTTTAATCTCCATTCTATTAGTTGTTGCTAAGTCAGTTCGCGGTTTCTCAACGTGTTGTTGTGCGAGTGGTCTGTCCTTTTCTATTCCTGACTGCTATTGTGAGTATATAAATTATAAATACCAGTAGAGTCGATAAGCATTTAATTCAATCTGAGATTGCTATTATCACCCATGGTTGTTGTTATGAGGGGGACCAAATTCTTTATATAATTTGAGTGGTAATCCCATTGATGGACGGCCAGAAAAGCTCTGTAATGAAAAGATAAAATTGAAAAATCTTATCTCTTCAATATGAGGCTCATGTTCGCCAACCATAACATATGGGACCTTACTGGTTTTTTTTTTCTTCCCTTAGAGATGAAATGCAATGAAGAAAACAACAGAGGTGAATGAAGAAGAACATGAACTTGAAATACACAAGGCTGTGGCACAAGCTTGGCATGGCCGTTCAGGAAATTCTAAACCCATCATAGAATTCGAAGCCTATCGAGACCGCTACAAGTGCAGACCCACTCGGTTCAGGCGCGAAGCGATGAACAAGTTGTCATCCTCCAAGGAGTCTGGGGCAGCTGCTCATAACAATTGGGATTTCGGGCAATCATTATGGGACTCTTACGAGATTGTGAACTTATCAAAGCGGCTAGAGACTGGACTCATGTTAGAAACATCAATAAATCATGCGACATTGGAAGATATGCGTCCGAAGTCGTCGTATAATAAGAGACGAAGAGAGAGTAAGAATAGTTTGAGAAATCTACTTCATCGAATGTCTTCTTCGAAAAGATTTGGTGATGCAGATATCCCACATGAAGAAGATGATCATGATCAATTTTGAAACATTTTATATATAGGTAAGAATTCTAATTCTTGCTTCAATAATTTACGATGTAATCAAAGAAGATTATTTAGTAAAATACGGCATAAGTACAATATACTTAGCCTAGACATTGTAATCAGTTTACTAATACCCTCTGAGGGACATCCATTTAGAAAGCTCAAAGTTCTTATGCTTGTTCTGGATGAAATCGGTCGCTTCAACATCGATATTTGATTCGTAACCTTGTTGCTTTTTGCCATTTTTCTTCTTCTTTGTAATTTTGCTGTCCTTAGTTTGTTCCTCAAACTGCACTACCTTATTCTGAGCTGCCGGCACTTGAACCGAACCGTGCTCACTGGAGTGAGCTCACTGTTTTTGTTGCTGTTGCTGCTGTCTTGGATCTGTTTCTCAAATTGCACCCCTTTCTTCTGAGGTGGGACTTGAACCATGCTCGATTTAGTAGTCTTCGATGATTCTTCGTTTTGAACAACTATTGCTTCATGAACACCCTCATGATCAGTTGTTGTAATAGTAGTATTTGCAATTTTCTTGTTGTTGAAGAGAGTGTGAAAGTTTGGGAATCTGGGAGCTTCTGCGATTGTACTTGGCATTCGTTCCATTCGCGAAACATGAACATGGTAGTCATCGGTGGTTGTTTGCCAACCCTTGTAGTCTCCATGACCGTATGCACCTCTTTGGTAAGACATTATCAACTGATTAACTGCACCTCTACAACCAAGTATTTGCAATGGGCAAAATGATGGACTGCGTAGGCGCATTTTATAGCTCTAAAATACTTTTTAAGCATATATTCCCCAACTTAATTAGTGGCAGTAATTATATTGAATCTGATACCCATTACTTTCTATCTTTTCTGGTGACACTCTCTAAAGCATCTCGATTCATCTTGTTGGGAATGGCTTTTAGCTGGGCAGCAAAATGGTTTGCTAGAGCATAGTGCCGGTCGATCATTGTCGACCGAAAGTGAATCACAAAAGTTGCAATTGCGAACTCATATACGTGGTCCAGGAGAAATTTCTTTTCAAGGGATTAGGCTAAATCCCGAATTTTTAAAAGAACCGTTTTTTGGGGACCGCTAGAAAAATGGTAGGGGATTACTCTCCATTTTTTGGGGTGGATATTAGAAGTACTAATGAGTCACCCCTTATCTAAGTTTTTTTGCCATACCAAACTTGCCCTTGGTAATTAAATTAGTGTAATGATTAGTAAGTTAACTAATGATTAGTGAGATTAAATTAATAAGTTATTTTTTTCAAAAGAAGAATTATTGAGAGGGAGAAGAAGAAGATGAATATGATAATGAAGATGAGGGTTTTGGAAGAAAAAAGTTAAGATCTTTTTCTTTAAGAGCCACAACAAAAGTATGATGTTTTGGGTACTCACGGATACTTCAAATTTAGTTAATGGTGCTTGAATTGGCCAAAACATTCCTAAAAATGAACAATTTACAAATTGATTTTGGTTTGGTTAAAAAAGTTCGGCTACAAAATCTGAAGAACAGGTAGCTGATCTCATCTGCATGTGTAGTTCGGCTAATATTTCTGAAAACACAGGTAGCCGAACTCAGCTTTAGTGGTGTTTTTTCTTTCAGAGAAAAGTTCGTCTAGGAAAAAAAATACGAAGTAACCGAACTCAATATGCAGGTTTTTCAGAGAAAAGTTCGGTTAGGAGAAAAAAATTGCAATGTAACCGAACTTTCTTCGGCGCAAGCGAACTTTTTTCGATGTAATCGAACAGTAAGTTAGGCTTGGACTTTTTTTTTCGACGTAACCGAATTTTTCTCTGAAAACAAAAACCTCCATTAAAGTTGAGTTCGGCTAGTTCGACAAAAAATTTCACATAATTCCTAACCGAACTTCTCTCTGTAACTTCCATTTTCAACTCATTTTGATGATTACTTCTCATTTTTTCAATGGAAAACCAATGAAAAGTAATGGGTTTGTTATAATTTTGATTTTGTTTTGTTAATGATTTAAATTAAGTTATATATAGTGGTGGCGGTGGTGGTGATTTGAAGTAGTCGGTGGTGGTTGGTGGTGGTGAGTGGAGGTGGTGATGGGAGAAGGTGGTTATATATATATATATATATGTGTGATGGTGATGGGAGGAGGTGATTATATATATAGGTGAAGGATAGATTAGTCATTTCCACACTTTAGGACACCCCTTATAAATATAGGATAGACATTCCTATCACAAAGTAGTCCACCACCATTTTTGAGTAGTCCCCAACGGTTATTTTAAAATTATGCAGGGTCGGCAAGGACCGAAGGAGATCTGAACCCAATTTCAACTCCGCGGAATTAATAAATAGAACTCTATTATTGGGGCTTGAAAGACTATGTGAAGACTAAATGGTATAGGGGGAGATCATAGTTATGTAAAAGTTCAAAAACACCCTCAATCATTTTTACTTATGACACTTCTACCCTTCCATTAACTGATTAACCCAATAAAAAAAACTGAAAACCATTAAATGAAAAAAAACTGAAAAATCAAAATTATTAAAAGAAAAAAAATCGTCCCACCACCTCTCTCTTTTCCTTCTTCTTCTTCTTCCCTTACTCCCCCCTTTCTCTTTTCCTTCTTCCTCATCTACCATTCTTCGTTTGAAACGATTAATCGTCGATTCAAAAAAATTTCGTGGTCGATTAAACTCATTGTATAAAATCATGAAAGATAAGGAAAAGTTAATTCATTCTTCGTCGAATCAACCTCCTCTTGAAGCAGAGAAACCAACTTCAACAAAGGAAGTAGGAAGTGAAGATGAAGAGGAAATTGAATGAAGGAGATGCACCAGCCTCCCAGACTCCTGAGATGACAACAATAAGGTATGAATTGAAATACCCACTCTTTATTTAAGCATTTTATCGATCTTTCAGTTGGTTCCGAAGATTTTAGGTCTGAAAAAACAGTTTCAGAAAGTGTTTACGGCTGGGAGTTCTTGAATTCCCAGCCGTAAATATGTCTCACGGTTGGGATCTATTGGTTTCCCAGCCGTGTATATGTATCACGGTTGGGAGATCTAAGAACTCCCAGCCGTTTATGTTTCTTACAGTTGGGATGTTTTAGAACTCCCAGTCGTAAAGTAGTCGATGCTTACGAGATCGATAAATCCCACCCGCAACAAGTTATTTACGGCTGGGACTTTCCTAGCCGTATATCTCCCTGTGTTCGAATTTTGTTTCAGCAGCAGTGGTTACGTTTTGGTTTTTCTGTCCGTAATTGATTTTCCCAATCGTATAAGTTAGTTTCATATCCGATTTGCTACGACGGCTAGGTTTTCCTATCCGTAATATGAGTAAGCAGTGCGAAAAAAAAAAAATCCCAGCCATTATTGGTTTTACGTCTTGGTCGATAAATAAAAATCCCATTCGTTATTTTTGTTGCGGTTGGGACTTTCCATTTTTCTTAGACGTTTTTTATTTACGTCTTGGTCGGTTGATAAATATCCCATCCGTAATTTCGTTTTCGTCTGGAACTATGCATATTTCCCAGCCGTTGTAACTTATCTTCTTTTGCATTTTGGTCTGGTTTTTCTTTAAACAGAAATGAAAAGAGGAAGAAAAGATCAATAGAAGTAACACCTTCTACTGAGCCCACTCCGCAACCTCGTTACGGAAAACCATTGGGTGCAAACGCAAGGAATACAAGCGAACTTGGAGTTGGTGGAGTAAGTGAAGGTGTACTTGCTGTTAGTGGAAGAAATAAAGGTGGAGTTGCTGGAGGAAATGAAGGTCTTGCTGTTACTGGAGGAAATGAAGGTGAAGTTGCTGGAGGAAATGAAGGTGAAGTTGTTGTTGCTGGAGGAAATGAAGGTAGAGTTGTTACTGGAGGAAATGAAGGTGTAGTTGTTACTGAAGTTGGTAGTTCTAGTGGTGCTGCTCTTGATAAATGGTAAAGTAGTGGTTGAGGAGGACAAGAAGGATGGAAAGAAGAAGTATCCACCAAAGGATAATGCAAAAGACATCATTGATGCTATGGAGTTTTTACCTAAAAAGAAGAATGGGAGACCTCGAGGTTTGCCAAAAGATCGTTCCGTCTTGATTGGTTACGAGTCATCATGGGCTGCTAGAGTCTGTGCCGCAAAGGTAATAAATCAAACTTAATATATTCATTTTATTATGGATAGTCAATCGTATCAACCAAAATTTTATATTATTTGTATAGTTTCCCGATAAAGCGGTTCCTAAACTAAAGCACCAACAACCAAGGTTTTGGTCGTTCGAGGGTGAGCATCCAGAGCATCCAGATGTGGTAGCTTTGGTAAAAACTTCGGGGTTATGGTCCGGAATTGAGGCGCTGCAGAAGTCGTATGATGTTGTACAATTTGTAACTTTAGAGAAATATTCTGTCCCGAAACCATGACTTTCCAACTCTCATTCGGCGAGATGACTATGACTCCGGATGATGCAAAAGAAATCACCGGTCTTGCTTTGGAAGGAAAGGCTGTGTATGAGGGTTTCAACAATACTCTAACTTATGATGAGCTTTATGTCTTGGCTAACCACTGTCTTGGATGGAGCAAAGATCAAGCGGAAGAAGAGTTTGATATTGGTTATGGAGCCCCGCCCAGAGCTAAAAGGGGATTCAAAAACAACCGGGTGAACTTCGTGAAACAGTTAATATGTCAAGGAAGATTAACCTGGTTCGTCTGAGGGAGCAATTTGAGGATTCTGACTGTAAGACAAAGAATGGAGAGATCGTGATGGACGCAAAAAGAGCTAGACATACGGTTATATCTTACTTGTTGCACGCTCTTGGGACCGTCTTTTTTCCCGATTTCTCAGGAAATAAGGTAAATGCTTTTTATTTGCAGTGGTTGAAGATTCTCAGTCTCGATCCGGAAATAAACGAGGTTCCTAGGTACTCGTGGGGCACCGCCCTCCTTGCTAGTGTGATGGAGAATCTTTGCAAAGCTTCTAGGTGGAACATAACACAAATTACGGGATGTGTTGCTCTTATCCAGGTATATTTTTGTGTTAATATAACAAATGTTGGTTTATTTTACTTATATATATATATATATATATATATATATATATATTGGTTTGTATGTATAATTGATTAATTTTTGTTCCGTATTCATGGGTTTACGACCATTTCAAATCCTTGGGGCCTACTCGGGATAAAAAATGGCCTCTAGAGAAATCTACAAGAGGAAGATACCCCTTTAATGGGACCCAACACAAGGATAAAGATAATGAAATGGTCGAAATGAGGAGAAAATTGGATGCTTTGACAATTAATGATGTGGTGTTTGATCCATATTTGAAACTTGATGAGGATGGAATTGAGGAAGTTGGTGATAAAGTATTTTCCAATGTGGCGACCTATACGGGACCTTTGTTTCATTCAACCGGGTTCGTCATTTTGGATCCTCGTAGAACGCTCCGCAAATTGGTATTATCCAGAAAATTGTACCTCAAGAATCTCGTTTTCCACTGAGCGTAGCCAACTCCATGTTTAAGGAAAAAGATGCTATGCAACATCAATAGCTCCGTCGGTCGAAGATTGGAATGCTCGTTCCCAACAAGCAAACCAAATGAGTAAATGAGGGATTGAAGCTTCTCATGGGACTTCCGAAGCGGATGCTAATTACATGGGATGGTATCAAGAGTGGTCTCATCCTTATGTGGAAAATTTGGATCCCGAGGCGCGGAAATATTTTAAGAAGGCGGCTAAAGAGAGTTCAAAATCAGCGGAAGAGATAAATAAACAAAATGAATGGGAGAAGATGGTGGTACGTACACTACTAATTATGTTTATAAATGTTTTTTTTGTTGATTAGCTATGAATAAGTGTATTTGATATGAAAAATAGGTTGAACGAGTTAATTGAGTGTCCAAGGACATCACCCGTATGATTGATTCGGGAGAGAAGTTAACCGTCCCTGAACTAAGATTACTTCGGAATCGATTCCAAGGCATAATACTCACTGAGAAAGGAGGTTTATATCCTCAAGAAGATGACCGATAAAGGAGAACTAAGAGGGATAGGTCTCCTTCTTCTAGCGACGACTCGGATATTCCCCCCCCCCCCCCCCCCACCCCCCCCCCCCCCCCCCCCCCCCGCTCCATCAAAGCAAGGAAGAGGCGGCAAAAAAGGAGGCCGTGCTGGATCAAGTGCTCGAGGTGAAAAAAAAGAAGGTCGTGGTGGAACAAGTGATGCTAGAAGTGGACGTGGTGGAGGTAAAAAGACTCCCACTCAAGCTGGTAAGGGAAAAGAAGGTAAAAAGGCTAGAGTTGCAAAACCAGTTGTTGAACGGGACCAAGAGGACGATTTGGATGCGTTTTTACAAGAGTCTTCTGGGGACGAATCAAGTTAATCAAGTGAATGAAAATCTACTCGGTATTTGGTATTTTACTTCATGAATATTTTGTTATCTAATCCTTTGACATTTTACTGTTTTCGTTCTTTGGTTAAGGATTGAGATGGATGAATTTTTATAACTTTGCATTTATGAATTAATGTTAGTCTTTCAATGTGTTTAATCTAAGAAAAATGAGGAAAAAAACAACATCATTGTTTTTTTTTAGGCATTTTCGGCTAGGTCGTTGCTTCACAAAACCTAGCCGAAAATGCCTATAAATATTGAAAAATAAATTTTCATAGCCGTAAAATTGAAAACGGTTAGAAACTGCCAGCCGTAAAATGCACCACGGTTAGGAAAACCGTATGTGGCCTATTCACGGTTGGGAAAAACCTAGCCGTGTTAAAATTACGGTTAGGTCTTGTATCCGTAAATTTATTTACGTCTTGGTCGACCTAGATACTTCCTAGCCGTTATGTGGGAAACGGTTCGGAAACCCATCCGTGACAGTTTACGGTTGGGACATTCCTAGCCGTATAGTACTCTGGTAAACAAAAAAAAAAGGGCTCATAGAAACGGCTACATATCCAAGCCGTAATTTCCAACACGGACATGAATCCCAGCCGTTTTTCTGGCTAAAAGTAAACAATCAGGATTATGGCCAGGAATCCAAACCGTAACTCTGAAAGACCACCAACTCTGCAGGTCATACAGAATTACGGCTTGGTATGCCTAGCATTTCCCAGCCGTAATGCTCTATAATTTCACTTGTACCACTTCAAATCGGCTAGTTTTTTGAATTTTGAAAAATATATCCGTCTGAAGACTAATCTATAGAAGGTTCTAGCTGTTCAACCACCTATTTAAACTTGAAATAACTTGTTCTCCATATAACCACCCATTCCAAATCAAAATCACACCCACAAGCTCTAGTAAAACTCCTAATAACTCAATGCAATGTACTCAAAGGATAAACACGACTTAAATTTGGATGAAGACTTATCTCTTTGTCAAAATTTTGTGTTATGCTATCCAAAGAAGGGAGAAGAACGAAGGAATGGTGGTGTACCAAGTCAATCTTATTGGAAGAATATTTTTGAATTTTTTTGTAGTGAAACAGGTAACCTAACAACCGCGATGGGATTGAATTGTATCTTCGATTCTCAAACATACGCAAAAAAGTGGAAGAGTATATGGCTTTACTTCGTATGTGAAAGCAACTTCGATTTAGAGGGGAGACTGATGAAGAAGTCGTAGCTCAAGCTAAAAAGGAATGGAGGAAATGGAAAGGTTATAATTTCAACTTCGAAGCTCAAATGACCATCATCAAAGATTTCTTGATACATCGGAAGGGAAGTTATTAAAACCAACTTTGTAATGGGGATATATTAAGCATGTAATGAGTTTTATTGTGGTCTAGTTTATGAAAGTATTAGTAATTTTCAATCGTATTAAGAATTCATGTTGAATCAAAAAATTTCTCAACTTTCAAATCTAATTACGGCCGGGAATGTTTTGTAAACCCAGCCGTTTTGCAGACTCAGGTTTTTCAGGGAAGAATAGCGGCCAGAAGTTTGTAAATTCCTGTCCGTCTCTATAATCACGGCTGGGAGTTCCTAATTTCCCAACCGTTTTGTGGTGTTACGTATGGGAATTTCTAATATCCCAACCGTTGTGTTGATTTTCGGCCGGGTCGACAAGTTTACCCAGCCGTTACTGCAGAAAATTCCAGATTTTTTTCCCAGATTTTCAACGGATTTGAACTGATAAAATTGATGTTGGGAGTTGATTATAAGGTTATCTTGAGTTTTGTGATGAAGAGTTTTGTCATTTGTCTTCAAAATTTATCAAAACAATTTCACCAAAATCACCATTTTTCTTCTTCAAAACTCAAAAAAAACAAGTTTAGATTTATAAAAAGTTAATATTTGGATTAGTCTAATCGATTCACTAAAACTGATTAGTCAGCTTAATCAATTTAATTAGCACTAATTAAATTAATGGTAGATTAGACATTAGAGAAAAATATAGATAACGGGTCATATAGGTTGTTATTTCATGACTCCGAAAAATCTCAAAAACCCACCTTTTTTAAGCCCCAATAATAAGATTCATAAATTATTAAATTTGTTTGCGCATAAAGACGAAACAATTAAAGCAAAGTATCAAGTACTCCATATAAAATAGTAATCATGTGAACTTGTTTATTTAAATTCAGTAGTGCAATAAATTTTTAATAGAAGGACCAAGATTGCTCATTGAATAACAATAAAAAGGTGGAATAGCTGCCGACACACGTCTCATTGATTTATTAAGGAATTGATATTCAAAGCAAGGAAAATCTATAGGGGTGATCATGGTAATTCTGTGTGGTATTATAGTTCTGCGACCGAAAATGGACCTGTTTCAACTAGGGTATCCATATACTCCCCTGGGTTTTAGGAAAATGATGTCTTCACTTTTCCAATTTGATTTATTTTTAAGTAAAAATGAAAAAGTCATTTTGTTGGGTATTTTGGTTATTAGCCTGTTTGGATAGCACATCAAAAATAATTTTTTGATTTCTAGAAGTCGAAAAGTCAGAAGTCAGTTTGGGTGTAGAATTTCAAAATGATTTTTAAAAATCGAAAATGTGACGTTTTGTGAAGCAAAATTATTTGGCTTTTGACTTCTACTTCTCCAAGCGGTCTATTAATGTTAATATTACCACACAAATCGGCAACTCCAATGTGCTCCCACCATAACAAGACTTCTAGTTGGCAGAAAAGCAAACACTTTGTGTGCAATCTGATTAAGACTGATTTACAACCTAAGTTCTGGTTCGAGACCCGTCAAATAAAGTGACACAACTTCAGAACAATCAACTAGATATAATGTTGCTATCAATCACAATAACAATGATACAGATTCCTTCCTATATACTAAGAAAATTCTCATATAGGTTGTTTCTATAACCTATTCTTTTTTTTTGTTCGGTACCATAACCTATTCTACAAACTCAGTAAATTTAACCTTACGAGAACGGAAATCAACAAGAAAAGAAAAAATGCACCTTGACAATGGAGAATCAGAAACCAAAATATCAAATGGGTGTATTGAGGTGAGTAATCTCTTTACTTTAGATGCCATGTATATAATGTTGTTACATATAAATGGCATATGTCTCTAGCATTCAACAATACATCGATGTTTTTCGCAGCACTTCGATAACACCGAACAATGAACGCGAAATTTTGTAGCACAAACTCTCTAAAGGGACTCAAGAATGCATTTTAATCAAACTTCAAATTTTTTCTGTTAGTTTTTTTGACAAATAGGAAGATATATATTTATTAGGAAAAACCCAACGATTTGGGAAGAGGTAACGGTTCCAAACGGACGTAACTGCGCCCATCAGATTATGTCCCATCGAAGGGCCATGTCCTTCTTGACCAGCTACCTGTGACTGGTCATCTACCGTTAGATCATGCCTTTTCCTAACGAACTTAATCTTAATCGTTATTTTTACTTAACCCAATTTCCATTCATAAATAAATTATTTCCTCACATTTTTCTGAAACCGACGTAGTATGAATTTGTATTATACCTCTAATACTAGATAAATTTTTCTACGTCTACAATACTATATAACATTTCAGTCTCTTTCAGCCAAAGTTAAAATGTGTAAGTACAATTTATTTTTTAAAATGCGACTTCTAAAATTCGATAATTTTTTGTGTTGCTAAAAACTATCCAATATACTATTATGTTCTTAACAAGAATCATAACAAGTAGAAATTGATTTGGTTTGTAAGGGAAACCAATCCTGTTTATGAGAAAACAATCCTAAAAGAGAATAACTCTTAAACACAATATATTTCACTGATCATCTTTTACAATAGATTTATAAAAATATTTATATTACAAAAGATAACTACATCCTAGAGTGTAGGAATGAATCCAAATAACCGTGCAAACGAATCACTATTATCTCTTGACAAGTACATACAATATAGGCACATTGCATATACTTTGCAGAATTAAATAGAAAAAATAATATATTTGGCCAGATACTAAGTATCCATCTAACCCTAATTGGTCACATACTCAGTTGTCATGAGCTTGACCAACATATGCTATACTTGTTAATAAAATCATATCCAAGAAAAATACCAAAGTTTTCTATTTTTAGTTAAATTTATCAGATTACTGATTTTTCTAAGATAATGGTTACTGATTTTTCTTTGACAAATAGTTACTGGGGTTTAAGGTACCTCATGGAACCTGGTCATCCATAGGTTTCGAATAAACAAAAAGTATAAAACTGGCAATAACCCAATTCGTTTTTCGAAATCATCAACATCATCCTCATCTTCATCTCCTTCAACTCTCAGACTACCTTTGATACGGTTATAAGATTGACTACCTTCACTTCTCTCGTATTCATAGCAATTTCTACAAACAGGAAATGTACATTCATTACAAGAAATAAATAACTCTCCTTCTGTCGTATCTCCACTTCATCTCGACAAATTTCACATATTTTTCAACTCATTTCTTTCACAGATTTACTCTGCAATCAAAAAAATTATATGAAAGATTAAGTTTTACGAATCCAAAACTACATTAAAGTTTACAATTAAAACTGATAATCTCTCTAATGAATCAAAAACCCTACCACAAATAAATGACATCTCCTGAAAATTAGATAGACCCAGAATAGTGTTTGTGAATCTTCATAAACTAAAACCTAATAGCTTTTGATAGAATTCATAATAACCAGTAGATGACATTGAAATTTGGAAGATGAAATTAGAGTTCCTAAGGTACTTTGAACTTCAAATTAAACTCACAAATCTATCTTCACAGTTCCTTGCTGGTGCATGGTTATTAGGCTTCCTTCGTAGAAGAATAAAATTTTCTGGTCACGGATTGGGCCAGTTATATTTAGGAATAAACTCCATATTAGAATACGTCGTAAGTTTTTTTGGTCCCTTCGTAAGGAACCTACCTCCATATAAGAATAATTGACATTATAATATAAATATGTAGATCTTGTCATACATCAAAGTTTAAGACGAAGAGATTCCTGTAACCATTTCACAAGTTCAGTTTGCTTCAAAATGGATTTTTTAATTTTTTGTGCACAACTTAATACAAATATCTTTCACTCGTATGATTTCATTTTTCAATTTTCGATGTGATAGTTGTGTTATATGTGATTTTTTTATTACAAATTTCATACACATAAATACAAAATAAATCCTCATTTAAATAGTTTTTGTATATATTTAGATACATCTTTGTGTTTTCAATGCATATGCATGAATATTCCCAAGTACACATATTTCTTGAATCCTATTATTGGGGCTTTAAATGGCTGGGTTTTTTGGGGCTGCATAGGATCATGAACTAATACATAGAACTCCCTGTCCTGATATTTTTTGTTATACTTATTCTACCCTCAATTTGATTACTGCTAATTAAAATGATTAAGCTAACTAATCAGTATTAGTAAATGGATTAGACTAATCAAATGGTTAATCTTTTGAAAATCAAAACTTGATTTTCCTGGATTTTGAAGAAGGAAAAATGGTGATTTTGGTAAAAAAAAAATTTGGTAAACTTTGGTGAAAAATGATGAAACCCTTCGTCACAATACTCAGGAAAACCTTATAATCAACTCCCAATAGCAATTTTATCGATTCAAATCCGAGCAAAATATGAGTTTTTGACATGTTACGACTGGGAAAATGTGTCGAACCAGCCGTACAAAGGTAAATACGGAACTCCCATCCATAAATAGTCCTAACAGATGGGAAGTGAAGAACTTTTGATCTTTATTTTTCCTGGAATCAGCTAAGTATGTATCACGTCTGGGTTAACATGTTTAGAAGGAAACTTTCCCGTCCGTAAGTTGAGAAATTTTAAGTTTCAACATGAATACATACTACGACTGAAGGGTAGTAATACTTTCATTAAATAGACCATAATAAAACCATTACATACTTACTAGATCCTCATTACAAAGTTAGTTTTAATAACATCCCTTTCGATGTATCAAGAAGTCTTTGGTGATGGCGAATTGAGCTTCGAAGTTGAAATTATAACCTTTCCATTTTCTTCATTCCTTCTTAGATTGAGAAACGACTTCATCATCAATCTCACCTCTAAGTTGAAGTTTCTTGCAAATACGAAGTAAAGCCGTATATTCTTCCACTTTTTTGCGTATGTCTGAAAATCAAAGATACAATTCAACTCCATCATGGTTATTAGTATTACATGTTTCACTACAAAAATTGTCAAAAATCTTACTCCAATACAATTGACTAACTAAACCACCTTTTCCTTCGTTCTTCTCCCCCTCTTTGGATAGCACGGTACAAATTTTTTGCAAAGATATATGTCTTCCTCTAAAGTAAAGTTGGATTTATACTTTGAGTACATTGCATTGAGTTTGTCGGGGTTTCGGTGGAGATTATTGATGTAGAATGTGTGATTTTGATTTGGAATGGGTGGTTGTATGGAGGTGGAGTTATTTCAATTATAAATAAGTGGTTGAATATCTAAAACCTTCTATAAATCAGCCTTCTAACGAATCTATTTTTCAAAATTCAAAAAGTAGCTGATAGGATATGGCACAAAGGAAATTTTTTTAGTTACGGCTAGGAAATGGCTATGTCGACCAAGCCGTCAAAAAGTACAAACCTATGAGTTTTGGTGTATGTTAGTATTACGGTCAGGAGTCCAGGCCGTAATTTGGGGTTTTTACTTTATGTCATATTTACGGATGGAATCCAGGTCGTAAAACTGAGTTTTTACTTCATGTCAGTTCTACGGTTTGGAAACCTAACCCTATAACAGATACACGGTCTGGATATCTTGCCGTAGCATGGATTCAATTTTTTTTGGTTATCAGTAAAAAACACGGCTAGGTCTTTCCCAACCATAATACAAACACGGTTAAGAAACCTAACTGTTTACGGACAGAAAATTCTAACCGAGGGTATGTGTCATTTTTCTTGACAAACTCAGAGAACATTACGGCTAGGATTCCTAACCGTGTAACAAATGTTACGGTTGGGAACCCAGCCGAGAAACAATTCTGGAAAACCCGTCCATCTATAAAAGTTCTGTTTTTAGATTACAATTATAAGTATTTACGGCTAGGTATCGTGGAGAAACGACTTAGCCCTAAGTTCTTAATAATTTCCATTTTGTTGATGTTTTCGAACATTCAAAGATATAGACGAAAGTAAATACTAACATTCATTCGTACGTTCGAAGATATCCATCCAAATACATAACCAAATAACGAAAATACTAAATCCATATCAAAGTCTTAGATGATAGAAAATCCATGAAACAAAATACCAAAAAGTTCATAAATATCTCTATTAGTCACTCATTGGATTCCTCGTCAGACTCCGAACCCGATCGTGATGCCTCATCCGGATCCTCGTCTGCTTTCTCCTCTTCCAAAACTTCCTCTTCCACAACCTCTTCTAAAACTTCAGTTTTTTTACCTCTTTCACGGCCACCTTGAATTGGAGGTGCTTTTTTACCTCCACCGCGTCCACCTCGATCACTTGGACCTTTACCACTTTTATCAATTGTACCTCCACCACGTCCACCTTTTTTACCTCCACAATGTCCACCTTTTTTACCTCCACCACGTCCACCTCGACCACCTTTTCCTTGCTTTGATTGAACATGCTCATTGGAGGGAGTATCCGAGTCCTCGCTAGAAGAAGGAAACCTAGTCCTCTTACTTCTCCTTGGTCGGTCCACTTCATAAGCATATAGACACCATTTTCAGGGTTTATTATGCCTTTAACTCGGTTCCGGAGTAATCTTTGTTCAGGGACCGTTATATTCTCACCCGAATTAATACTACGTGATCGACCACCCAATTAACTCGTTAACCTATTTTTTTCATATCAAATACACAAATTGTAATTATTTGTGGATAATTAAAAAAAATTAAACATATACAAACATAATTAGTAGTACATGTACCATCATCTCCCTCCAATCACTTTCATCACTCCTTGATGTTTTTGATGTCGAACTCTCTCCCTTCTTGAAGTATTTCCTCGCTTCTGGATCCAAATTTTCCACATAAAGATGAGGCCACTATTGATATCATTCCATTTAATTCTCATCCGCATCGGAAGTGCTATGAGAAGCATGAAGTGCTCTTCTATTCATTTGGTTTACTTCTTCGGAACGAGCGTTCCAATGATCGATCAACAGTGCTGGTTCATAGGTCAATTTGACATCTTTGTCCTTAAATTGAGAGTTTCTTATGCTCAGCTTAAAACGAGAGGCTTCAGGTCCTATTTTCTGGAACCTGGTTGAATGAAACAAAGGTCCAACATAGGTCTCCACATCAGAAAATACTCTATCACCAACTTCATCTTCTCCATCCTCATCAAGTCTCAAATATGGATCAAAAACCACATCATCGATTATCAAAGCATCCAACACTTTCCTCATGTCGACCATTTCCGTCTATTTAACCTTGTGTTGGGTCCCTCGAAAGGGGTATCTTCCTCCTGCAGGTTTCTCTAGAACTCAATTCTTATCCCGAGAAGGCCTCAAGCATTTAAAGTGGTCGTAAGCCCAATACTACGGGGAAAAAAAAGAATTATAAATAAGATATTACCCACAAACCAATAGAAACGTAAAAAAAAAACATTTGTTATATGGAAAAAAAGATACCTGGATAAGAGAACAACATCCCACAACTTGTGTTTCGTTCCACCTAGAAGCTTTGCAAAGGTTTTCCATCACACTCGAAAGGAAGGCGGTTCCCCACGATTACCTACATACCTCATTTGTTTCTGGATTGAGACTGAGAGTCTTCAACCACTACAAATAACAATCATTTACCTTATTTCCTGAGAAATCGGGGGAAAAGACGGTACCAAGAGAGTGCAACAAGTAAGTTATAACTATATGTCTAGCTCTCGCTGCGTCCATCACCATCGCTCCACTAGCAATCTTGGGGCCAGAATCCTCAAATTAAATTCTCCTTCAGACGAACCAGGTTAATGTTCCTTGCAATCTTAACTGATTCATGACGTTCGCCCGGTACACTGTATGGCTTTGTAGCTCTAGGAAAGGATCTGTCACCTATCTCAAACTCTTCTTCGGCTTCAAGTTTGCCCCACCCAAGACAATATTTATAAAAGACATAAAGTTCATCAAAGGGAATAGAATTGTTAAAACCTTCAAACACCGCTTTTCCTTCCAAAGCAAGACCGGTAATTTTCTTTGCATCATCCAGAGTGATAGTCATCTCGCCGAACGAGAGTGGAAAATTCATGGTTACGGGCTAGAATATTTCTCTAAACCTACAAACAATTACAACATTATAGGTCTTCTGCAAAGCCTCAATTCCAGACCATAACCCCGAAGCTTTTACCAAGACTACCACATCTGGATGCTCTCTATCCAATGACCAAAAAATTCATTGTTGGTGCTTTAGTTTAGGGACCGCTTTATCGGAAAACTATAAAGAATATTAAATTTTAGTTGTTACAATTAACGATCCATAATAAAATAACATATGTTAAAGTTGATTTATTACCTTTGCGGCACAAATCCTAGCAGCCCATGATGACTGGTAACCAAACAAGACAGATCGATCTTTTGGCTCACCCCAAGGTCTCCCATTCTTCTTGAGAGGTAAAAACTGCATAACATCAATGATTTTTCTTGTTGAGTCTTTTGGTGGATACTTCTTCTTCGCCTTCATCTCCTCCTCCATTACACCTTTACCCTTATTAGCAGCACTTGTTTCGTCCAAGTTTTCTTCTTCAATCTCTAAATTTGGTTGTTCAACAACCACATTTACACTTCCTCCATATTCATTTCCTCCATCAGTGGTAACTCCACCTTCCATTCCTCCACAGGTGACATTCCTTGCATTTGCACCCAATAGTTTTGTGTGACAAGGTTGCGGAGTCGGGACATTACAAGGTGTTACTTCTTGGGATCTTTTCTTCCTCTTTTCATTTCCTCTGTTCAAAGTTGATTCGATACAGAAAATACTAAAAAACAAAAGCAAATAAGTAAATACGGTTGGAAAATCTAGACACAACCCAAGCCGGGACACAAAAAAACGGCTAGGAAAAATTGACAGTCCCAGATGTAAAAAAGTTTTTAGATGGGATTTTTAGTAATCAACCAAGACGTAACAACAATAACGGATAGGAAATAAATTTTGAGGCTTTGTTTCTCAAATTACGGATAGGAAAATCCTAGTCGTAAACGGTACCACTGGATTAATTTTCAACACAGTATAAGCTATGGCTAAGAATAACCTAGCCGTGACAACTACGAATGGGAATTTGAGCAATCAACCAAGACGTTACACACATATCGGGTAGGATATAACTTCTAAGACCAGGAAATAAAATTACGGATATGAATAACTAGACGTAAACGCCACCGCTAAATCAAATTTCGAACTCAGAAGAAGATAGGCTAGGAATAACCTATCCTTAAAAAAATTATTGCGGTTAGATATCTCAATTCCTGTCTGCATTGCCCATGTTACGTCTGAGAGTTCTTTGTGAGGCCAGCCGTAACCGGTACTTACGGCTGGGAAAACAAGAACTCCCAGCCGTAAACAGTTTCAAAAACTGTTTTTTCAGGCCTAATTTTTGAAACCAACTGAATAATCATTAAAACGCTTAAATAAAGAATGAGTTTTTCAATTCATACCTTATTCCAGTCATATCAGGAGTCTCGGCGGCTGGTTCATCTCATTTATTCACTTCTTTTTGAATTTCAATTTCATTTTCACCTTCAGAACTTGATTTATCTGGTTCAAGGGGAGGTTGTTCCGACGATTCTGCGTTTTCCTTTGTCTTCACCATGGTTTTTAACAATGAATTTAATCGACGATGATTTTTTTTTGAATCGACGATTAATCATCTCAGACGAAGAAGAGAAAAAGAAAAAGAAGGAGAAGGAGAAAATAAAAAGAGGATAAGAACAAAAGAAGAAGAAGAAAAGATTTTAGTTAATGATTTTCAATTTTTTTTACTAGACTAATTAGTTAATGGAAGTGGAACGGTAAAAGGATAATAAATTAAATTTATTGAGGGTAGTTTTGAACTTTTACATAGATTAAGCCTCCCATATGGCCATATCATTATAACTATCATATTAAACCTCCAATCCTCTTCAAGCCCCGATTGATACGTGAAAGTCGGACCCAGACCCTACCCGAACCCATCCAGTTGTATTGGCCCCACTGTTAGACCCAACAGCGCGAAGCCCACTATATAACTAATTAATCTATTTCTGGCGGTGGGGATTGAATTCCTGACTTCCTCAGTGGAATTGATAGGATACCATTGAGCTATGCTCTTGGAGCCATTCCCAATATATTCTTAAACAGAGGTTTTACTGAACCAATTTTCGGCTTACAACGGCATTGGGATCCCTATAGTGTATTAAAGGATGCTGTAGATAACACTAAGGTTTTGATATCCTGCCCGCGTGGTTCTGAACACCCCATTTCGCACACAAGTGTCTGTCTATTTCCGTAAAAACAATAATTAAGACCTTCCTTCTTCTATAGATTGGGACCAAATTTCTTTCGCTCTGTTTTTCTTCTTCTTTGCCCTCCTTCCCCTCTCATGTTTGTTATTTCGGTTAATCATACTCTATATTTTAATCATCTTCTCTCCTCTCTCTTGAGCTGAGTGTGTCTAGATCCGTTTCTACAGAGGGTATTACTTTGAACATCCTGAATGCAGTAATTACATTTTCCATAACTTTAAGGTATTTGCTAATCGATTTATTGCTATTTCTTAATAATTTCTTCTGGGTTTAGATTTGTTTATCAAATTCAGGTATTTAGCTTGAGTAATGAACAGAAGTTTCTGGGTTATTGATTGAATTTGCATTCATAATAAAAAAAGTTGTTTTATTTTTGTTAGAAGAGAGTGAATTTTAATGTAAATTATATAGTAGATAGGTTTATAGATAGATCTGTACATACGAATGAATTTACCATTTTAATCATGTGATTGTCATAAGATCTGTTTAATTAGATTGGTGATTGCTTTTTCTTAAATGCGGTTTTGTGCAATCTATACTGAACTCTTCTTTTAATGTTTTTTTCATTTTTATTTAGTTTCTGTTATTTTTTTTCCCCTTTCAAAGATAATTCCAATTGGTAGTTGTAAATGATTGGTATGGTAATGACACTAATAATTTGTTTATTTTTTCAGAAGAAATTTGCAAAAGGTCATTGCTTTATTTTGTGACCAATAGCTATCAAAGATCAACATGTCAAGGAGGCCAGTGAATCCCGCACGGCGCTTTGCAGACGGTGCTAGTACTCCATTTGGAGGCTCTTTGCATCATAAGTCACGCTCTTCCTCTTTACTACCCATTGGCCTTGTGGTTGTGGTAATTCTCATTCCTTGTCCTTCTTGTTTTTGTTTAAACGGATCATTGATGCAATAATTGGACCATGTGATTCTTTGTGATCAATCCATCTTTAAGTTCCTGTGAGATCAGCTGTTAGAATTTCAGAAAAATTGTGGTGTAGTCCAAATACTAACCTTGTTCACCCTTTTCTTTTCCTCTTCTTTGTGTAAATTTAGGGTGCGCTTCTTTTTATTGGTTACTATTACAGTGGTTCAGGTTAGTTCAAATCCAGAGCTCTAATTCAGTATGTAGCAATATCAAGTTTAATTTGTTTTTGCACATATGATCAGGAGAAACAATGAACCACTTCTTAGATTGCGTAACATTCCAATTTCCAACGACTGTTGCGTTTCATTTCAAACTCGCGCGAGCTAATTGTTTGAATTTACTTATATGGCAGGTGGAGGTAGTAATGATGCAGAAGTTGTCAGTAAGCTTGAAGGTATAAATTGATGGTTTACAATTACATGTCATTTAGTATGCTATTAAAAATAACTTGCTTAGAAAGTAGATAACACTTGTTCAGCGAGGGATATTTCCATGTTAGAGATATTGCTTCTGCAACTCCTTTAGTTGGCAATTGCGCATGCAGTGTGGAACCAACATTCTTGGATAAGATGACGTGCGTAAATGGAATGAACAGAGTTGTCAAAAAGAATTGCTGAATCTTTTTTGATGTACGTCAATGTTAGCATGTGTAGAATATGAATACGCTATGGAGTCCTACGCGTAAAGTCCTTAGATCTGGATCTTTTTTATCGGCGGTATTAGAAGAAGCTTGGTGACACCTGTCTCGTAAGAAGGAATCTCATAATCAGATGTTTCACCAGATTTTATCCGCTAATTTCATTTATCTAATTTATTTAATAATAAGCATGATAGTCACACTGGAATTGCATCACTTGGCATCATAGTTGCAATGAACTTTACTAACTATATTATTTTGAGGAAACAGTATGGAGGTCGCTAACTAAGATACACCGTTAACTGCTATGGATGCTTATCATCCATATTTTTAAGCTGTCCCACGTATGCTGATGAACCATGCCTTTCTGTTGCTTATGAAACTATCTAATCCTTTTCCTCTTAGAAAAAATAAGTTTTTCCTTCTTATCCTTTTTTCCCTTCTTGATTGGGAGTGCTTGTGAATCTTGTTTATAGTTCCCCATGTTAACTTCACTACGGAGCAACTACAATTTATAATACAGGAAAATACGCGTGGATAGTGAGTCAAAAGTCACACAATTATATTGTTCTTATAAACATTTGGCCGAAGCTAGTAAGCAGCATTAGAAGTTGGCTACTAACTGTTGTGAAGATTTATGGGGTTTTTTATTGATCTTGATGGATGTATGTAAATGCAGGTGAACTTTCGTGTACATCTGAACTTCGAAGCATAATACCTATCCTGAAGAAGGCTTATGGTGATACCATGCATAAAGTCTTGCATGTAGGCCCCGACTCTTGCTCCGTGGTTACTGCATTGTTGAAAGAAGAGGATACCGAAGCCTGGGGTGTGGAACCATATGACATAGAGGAAGTTGATGCTCCCTGCAAGAGTCTCATTCGCAAGGGAGTTGTACGTGTTGCTGATATCAAGTTTCCACTGCCATATAGACCAAAGTCATTTAATCTTGTTATTGCCTCGGATGCACTAGATTACTTGTCCCCAAAGTACCTTAACAAGACTCTGCCTGAGTTGGCGAGGGTAGCAAGTGATGGCCTTATTATATTTGCTGGTAAGTTTCTGATCAGTTACGGTTTCTTTTCTAGACTAGCTAGTCGATAACAAGATATCAACTGGGTTAATGTCACTGAAGACTGCTTTTGTTTTCGCAATGAATAAACACTTCTTTTGCTTCCAGTAACGTGCTTAAACATACAATTAGCTCACTGTCCTTCAAAATCTGTGTCTAGTTAGTATCATGCCGTCTCCTTCTTCTTAGTTGTCAGATATTTCTTTTACGAATTTTAGTTATATGTTACTAAGTGATGGGTTCTACATGATGACAGACCTATACACATGTGGAATAATATTTCCAAATAGGTCAGGATTTTATGTAAAAACTTATTCCAGTGCAACTGTGGTTGAGATACTAAATTTTGCTGACTCTCATTGTTGTTCGAATATAATTACATAGGGTATCCTGGTAAGCAAAAAGCTAAAGCTGGAGAGCAATCAAAGTTTGGAAGACCGGTATGTGTTTATCTACTCTTTGTGGAATCTTCGGTAATGTTATAAATCATTTTGTTGTCATATAACGATGTTTATCCTTTTTTGATGTTTACTCCAAAAGGCCAAATTGAGAAGCTCGTCCTGGTGGATTCGGTATTTTGTCCAAACTGGCTTAGAAGAGAATGAATCTATCATTAAGAAGTTTGAGCAGGCTGCAGAAAAGAAGGGATTCAAACCTAGCTGCCAAATTTTCCATCTCAGCTCGTAATGCTGGAATTACAACACAACATATTCTTTTTTGGTGTTCATCAAGCTTTTGACAGTAAATGTGCGAGAGCTTCATCTTTGAATACATACCAGGTGATGAGTAATTTACCTACCACAAAGTAAATTTTGTTCGAAAGGATCAATTTTTTTCAGGTTGCACCTTAGTTATAATGTCTGTTGATTTGTTAGAAGTATTATGGAAAATTAGCCCTAAATGTGTAACTGCACAAACAGTTTTGTTGGTCAATTCTATGAGTCAGATTTTATGTTTGTTCTTTGCTCATAATTATAAGTTCATCAACAAACACATCTCAGCAGAAAGTAATTATGCAATACGTTTTTTAGTTCCCAAGTTATGATACTCCCTCCGTCCCCAATTAGTTGAGCTATTTGGTTTTAAATTTTGTCCCACAAATAGATGAGCCATTTCACTAATCAAGGAGATATTTCTAAAACTATCTTTTTAATTGGTTGTTGTTATTATAAGAAATATGCATAATTTGATAGTCATGTTTATACTCGTTACGTAGGTGTTTTAAAATGTTTTTCAACGATATAAAGTTTACGAAAAACAGTGGTATAGTTTAAGAGATAAATCATTTCGGAGTTTACAAGTTATTATCCATAAGGACATACTTGTAGAAAATATTTAATATACTCCCCTTTTTTCCTTGTCTTAACAATTGTGCAAACTACAAATGACTCAACTAATTAGGGGCGGAGAGAGTAATTCACAAAGAGATCAATGGTATGCTTTTTTTTTACCCTTTATTATGGTAAATAAATATGTCCACGTGTCCATCTGTCATTGGGTGGGAGAGGGGTACAGGAGGTACACAGGATCCGGAGCCGACCCGGAACAACAAAGCTTAGTCCACAAGGAAAATTTAAAACACGCACATTAATTCCTATTCATGGCTGAACATTGAATTAGTTTCCATACCCAACTCTGTGTAAGCAGTTGTCTATAAATATCGAGTCAATAGTGTGTCACAGTGATATAGAGCTTATAAGATCGTGCCTTGTTCAACCTCAACCATGTTTCTTGAGGATTGGAGCAACCCAACCATGTTTCTTTCGGATTGGTTCTTTGGAGTTCTTGCAACACTGGGTTATGGAGAAAAGAAGCAAAAATCTTGTTCTTAGGGCTTGATAATGCTGGCAAAACTACTTTACTTCATATGCTGAAAGATGAGGTTTGATTTATTTATTTTTCGTTCTCCTTCACTCGTTCTATCTTTTCTAGGCTAATTATATTTGTAGGTTTACTAATATAAGAACCTGCGATTTTTTTTTTTCTTTTTGTAGAGATTAGTTCAGCATCAACCTACACTGTATCCAACATCCGAGGAATTAAGTATTGGAAAAATCAGTTTCAAAGTTTTTGATTTGGGTGGACATCAAGTCGCTCGCAGAGTTTGGAAAGATTATTACGCAAAGGTGGATGCTGTTGTGTATCTGGTTGACGCATGCGACTGGAATAGGTTCCCGGAATCAAAAACGGAACTGGACACTCTCCTAGACGACGAGTCTCTGGCAACTGTCCCGTTCCTTGTGTTGGGAAACAAGATTGACATGCAACAGGCAGTCCCGGAGTTGGATCTGTGTCGGTATCTTAATCTACATACCACAGGCAAAGGAAAAGTTGATCTTGCTGGGTCAGGTGTACGATCTATCGAGGTCTTCATGTGCAGTGTTATCCGCAAGCTGGGTTATGGCGATGGCTTTGAATGGCTATCGCAATACCTATAAGTATAGGAATTTAGTTTGTGATAGCTAGAAACAATCTATATTTTCTTCTCTTTTTATTTTTGATTATTATTGTTTTTCTACAATATGGATTATTCTTCAAGCACTTTTCGTTTATTTTCTTCCCGTTTGTAAAAATATCCTTGTCAGTCAATTTAACAATCCACAAGATACGCATGCTCCTGCAAATTGCTAGACCATTATCACCAATAATCTCCACAAGAACATTTACCTTCTTTGAAACAATGAAATCTATAAGTATCTCTAACAGTGATCTCTCTGTTCGCAATGGCAGAGATGAACTTAATAGCATTGTGAGTTTGTGACAATCTCCGCAGATCCTAAGGTTCTTCCAGACTTTTAGGGGCTCTCCATCTGGAGTACTAATCAGCCCAAATGCCACGACAAGTTTCTCACCGTGATGCCCGGATATCCAAGATGTCACGCTCTGTCCAAAAGTTCCGTCGTGGGTTTCAAATTCAATTACAATTAAATATTTAAGCTCATATTTCTTAGAAGACAAGTTGGTTGCGGCTGAAAATGATAGCACCCTTGCTTATAGAGTAGCAATTGCCTTTTTCATGTATGTTTTGAGACATTTTTTCTTTTCTAATGTAAAGACCTGTATTGATGCTGGATGGTTAGATGCTTTTGAAAATCTTGATGTAGTATCCACGTATGACTGGGGTGGTGCCGCTTTTTCGAGATTGTATGCGTCACTCCGTTTAAGTGGGAGGAGACAGAAGACACTATGCGGTCCATTCCAAATATTAGAGGTATTCTTTTAATCCAGTTTTTTCTTCCTTTTATTGTTTATTTTGTTGCGAAGTTATTAAATTGGCTAATTATTTTCATGGAGTAGTTTTGCGGGCATGAATACCTGGGCATATGTCGACCAGACATCTCAAAGGGGAGTACAGAACAAAAATGGCCTGTAACTTCTAAATGGAATGTACCGAAGAATACAAATGATATTTTCCGTTGTAGGGATTTACTGAGTAAGCTTACTGCTGAACAAGTGACATGGCGCCCATGGGAATCATACAGAGAAGTTCTTTCATCTGATATGGGATGCACGGCTTCGAGGCTATCAGACTCCAGATATATATTTTTTTACATGGACATTGTGAGTTAATAATTAAATTTTATTCGATAATTGTTGCTAAATGCCAATAACATTTTTTTGTTTTTGTTTTTCATGCTTATGTAGTATATATCATACTTACTGCATTCGTATTCCCTTTCTAACTGTACATCATAACATGTACCTCGGAGAAAGGTGCTGGAGGCAAAACCATTATACTTTTGATGTTCCCATAAAACTACACACAATTATTGGGAATATCGACAGTATTCAAGCAGAACGCCTAAAAAGTGAAGGTTTGCTCGATGCTACAGAGATAGTGTAAGTTGTTAAAGATTATGATATATATTTGCAGTACTGGAGAAAGGTAACTAACTACAACGATTATGTGACTCATCCTAATTGGGAAGACCAAACATATGGGCTTGTCGGTGACTTGTATACGGACCCAATTGAACACCCTGCTGAACATGTACCTATCCCTCCTCCACATCTATTATCCCACGTATGTTAACTTTCGACTTTTTATTCTACGTTCGATATTTTATTATACATTTGTACTTATGTATTTTATTTTTTCATGACAGCACGAAACTTACACATTATTTCAAGAACATGTTGATTTTAATCAACAATTTCGCGATTTTACATTAAAACAAACGAAGGAGAAGATGAACGTTATTATGGCGAAAGAAGCAGAAATACAAAGGCTGAATACTATGAACATAGATTTGCAGCAACAAATGTCTCTTTTCCGTACGCCGCACGCTGTCCAACCTCCCCTTGGGTTCGGTTCCTTTTCCCAAACAATGCCACCGCAAGTTTGGGGTTCTATGAGTCAAGGATCATCTTAAACAATGTCCTCAGTCAATACCACTCCGAGAATGCAGATGCCTTTTATGCCACCTCGATCGGCGCCTTCGGATACAGATAATATGAATGATTAATTGGTTACGACTATTTAGATGGTCTGTCTTTAGTATTATCTTTATCTTTGGTGTGTGTATAGTTTTTACTAGACCTACTGATAGTTAATAGCTTATCTTATCTTTCAGCGAGTAGTCATTTCAAGTATACTCTCTCCACTATCCCTTTAGTAGTCCTCTCAAGTTTGAGAGTAGGCAGTGTGTATAGTTTTTACACCGTTCATATAGAGTATAGTCATATCAGGCTACTGACAAACACTTTATATTTTTTTGGAAAAGACTTTATTTTTTCAAGAAAATCACTATCTCTCACCATCTCCTTTTTTTTTATTAATGCTCTTGGATATAAATTAAAGACCTGATCACTCAATATATGAATGACAACACTCCTCTTCTGCTTTAGATAGTAATGGAAAACTATGAGAAAACCACTCATTATTGCTCTTCTGTTTCTTCTTCTTCATCTTCTAATAGTAGTTTTTATTCCTCTGATGATGATGCAATAGCAATTATGCAAAATAACATGGACGTTAGTTTGGGAGTCCTTGTTACAAATTCAAAATGGCCTCAAACTCGTATCAAAATACCCAGAAATCGTGATGCAGGAGCTGAACTTCTATGGAACGACTATTTTTCTCCGTACCCAAACCAACCACCCAATGTTTTTCGCAGAATATTCAGAATGCGTCGACAATTGTTTAACCGAATAGTGGAAGGTGTTACCAATCAAACAAATATTTTGTTCAAAAACCCGATGCTTGTGGAGTTCTAGGATTAAATCCTCATCAAAAAGTAACAGAAGCAGTAAGAATGTTAGCTTACGGATGTGCGGCAGATGCAATAGACGAGTACTTACGCATAGGAGAAACCACTGTGTTGGAAGCTACTCGGAGGTTCTGTAAGATGATTGTCAACATGTATGGGAAAGAATATTTGCGTGAACCAACTGCTGGTGATGTTGAACTGTTGCTCAAGCAAAACAAAGACCGGGGATTTCCAGGGATGCTAGGTAGTCTAGATTGCATGCATTGGAAATGGAATAAATGTCCGTCGATAGAGTCAGGGCTTACACCGCATATAAAGGGAGCGAAAGTATCGTGTTGGAGGTGGTGGTGGCCTATGATCTATGGTTTTGGCATGCATTTTTTGGTATGCCCGGATCTAACAACGATATTAATGTTATGAACCGTTCATATTTTTTTTGAAGTCTTGTAACTGGAAAAGCACCACCAGTGAGCTACGAGGTAAACGGACATTCATATGATATGCCGTATTATCTAGGTGATGGCATATACCCAGAGATACCTACTATTATTATGGCCATTAAACATCCGGTAGGTAGGAAAAAGGAAATCTTTTCATCGATGCAAGAGGGTTCAATAAAATATGTAGAATGGGGATTTGGTGTAATCCAACAACAGTTTGGAATCATCAAACAACCTGCAAGAATGTGGAATCCAGATGTGCTTGCCTATATCATGAAAACCTGTATTATCTTACATAATATAATAGTCGAGGATGAGCGTCTACTCGGAGACTGGCCACATGTTTATGAACAACGTATCAACCCGGCACCGGTTAATATATTAAGAGGCAATAGTGAGGAGTTTTCCCAAATTAGAGATGAGCAACGCCGACGTGCAATCCGTAATAAAGATGCGCATATTCTCTTGCGTGATAACTTGATCGAACGTATATGGTCAGAATATGGAAATTAAAAATTTGGACACTGATTGTTATTGTATGGGTTGTTATTTTATGAAAGCTTATGATTGTCATTTTCTTTGTTTTTTAACTTTGGATAATAATAAAATCATTTTCTTATCATTTTTTTTGTCGATACTATATGGAATTACTGTTTTCTTATCCCAATAGATTATGATTGATTCATGTCAATTCCTTTTTTTTATCCTATAAAACTATAGAATTCTTATTTTTCTACTTTTCTCCACCCAGAACAATCTCTTTAGTCTGTGGTTCAGCAACGAAATATGAAAAAATTCTCTAAAGAAGAAAATGTTGGTATTGTTCAAGCATGGATCAATGTTACAATAGATCCACTTTATTCAGGGCAACCCCGCAACCGTTTTTGGTCAAATATTTTTGATATATTCGATACGTTAACAGGTAATGAAAAATCTATAACTAAAAAAAATGTTCAAAATAGGTTCAATCGCATCAACAAGGAGGTGGAAACTTTTGTTGTGTTTCAGGATAATGTTAACATATGGAATCCTACTATGGCGTATGAGGAACGGGTGAGAATATATTTCAAATCCTATGCTTAGAGCTATATTTAAGCTAAACATATATGTAACTTATTTTTGTTTAAATTTGCAGCAAATTACAGGTCGGTTGGAATATTACCACGAGACAGGCAATGATTTTGAGCATGAGGAATGCTATGAAATCTTCAAATCAAATCTTGCGCACTATAATCCCGACGAATGATTAAATTAGAATGTTGTAACTTTCCTATAATTATTGTTCGAAAGATGTTGATCAATACTTGGTTAGTATTTTTGGACGAATTGTTTTACTTAAATGTATTATCTCTTTTTTATGTAATCATCATCAAGTTTTAATTACGTTTAGTTGCTCCAAAAACGTTTAAATTTAATTCAATTCAACGGAAATAAACTTAAAATCCAAAAATGACATAATAATACGGCTAACTGTAATAATAAGAAATATTAAAAAATAGTTATACTACTAAAACTATTAATCACCAAATAGGAGAGATAATAAAGTTTTCAACTATTCCGCCTTTGAGTTAAGATTGGTTTCTTTTATTCCGAACTATGTCCTCTCTACTAAGTTCGAAGTACTCCTTTTGTACAGGATCCAATTTTTGAAGATCCATCATAATGATGCGAAATTCTTCGTCTTCAACTTCCTTGGCTTTTTTTGCCGCATGTTCGGCTTGTTTTGCTGCAAACTCTGCTGCTCTTTGTTTCATCTTGAATCTTGATTGTGCTTGGTAATGAGTATTGAAATTTTGTTGTTCTTTAATAATTATTCCCATCAATTCCTCTTGGACAGTGGATTTCTCTCTCCCAGTTTTCTTCAATCGTTTTGCTGCTTTTTTCCCCATCTTATGGAGATATGTGTTCTCTATGTCTCCCCTATCTGTGTCGTTATCGGACTCGGCTTGAATTGTTGTTTGTTGTCCTTCCTCATCTTCCTCGTTATTCTCACAACTGTCCAAATCGTGCGTCGTATCGGATACAAAAGTCGATCGCCGATTATATTTTATATTTTCTAATAAAATTGGGTAGCAATCTTCGTGCTTAAGTTTTTTTCCATTATTGCATTCCTTGAACCGCATGTTTACTTCTTCAAGTTGTTAATGTTTTTTAAAACAGTTAAGTTCATGGGCGTGTAAATATTAGAAAATAATTGTTCAAAAAATAAAGAATACTTACCTTCTTTTCAGGACCCCATCCAGTATGATATTCACCATCAACTTCCGCCTTTTTCACCGAAGACAACGCCACATCTTTACTTATTCCCTGATATCGTTTTCTCCAGGAACTCCAAGACCACTCTGGTTTATTAGGTAAATGAAGTTCAATATCATCCTTGATACGAGTCCACAACACCGCCTCTGATTGATCAGTTCCAACACCAGGATCTTGAGATATTGATAAATGAATTTTACACATCGTTACATCTTCGATTTTCGTAAAATTTGGATCTCGTGCTATTCGTGGTGCCATTGTAAGCGATTCGGTGAAAATTTACTAATAAATGATTTGAAAGACGAAATAATACTTCTTCTGCTGCTGATAGATAGTATGAATGAGTAGTTTTTGGGGAAATATTAGAGGAATTCAAGTGTATATATAAGTGTATGAAAGAAACCTTTAGTTTTCGAAATTTCCGACGTTCGAAAATATCTTTCAAACTTTCCAACATTCGAAAATGTCCAACATTCTGTTTTCTCCAACGTTCGAAAATTACCAACGGTATAAACATTTTTGTCGACTATTTTCATCAGTTCAAACATGGTAACATACGGAGTATAAGGTATAATGTCCGCTCGGTGTGGGGTGTGAGTTTTATGCACGCCTGAGTGGGGCGGCCATAAAATGCACGCCTGAATGGGGCGAAAATTATACTCACGCCTGTTATCAGGCGGACATTATACGTGAGCCTGGTCGGGCGTACATATCAGCTTCGCCTGACTGGGGCGTACGTTATACCGCCGCCTGACCGCGGGACGAGACTTATACAAACGCTTCATCTGAAGCGTGCATTATATAAACGCCTGTTAACGGGCAAAGTTTATAAATTCGCTCGACCAAATTTGGTTTTGGTCCGTACTCCAGACCAAATATAATCTAAAATTTGGGTATAGTCTGGTTTTTGATCTTTACTCTGTTCGACTGCGTCACGTATCTGGACCAAACATTTGGGTTTAGTCGTCCATTGCAGTTGCTCTTAGGGCTTGATAATACGGGAAAAACTACTTTACTTCAGATGCTGAAAGATGAGGTTTGATTTATTTATTTTTTCGTTCATCTTTTCTAGGCTTATTACAATTGTACGTTTACTGATATACGAATCTGCGATTTTTTTGTAGAGATTAGTTCAGCATCAACCTACACAGTTTCCAACATCGGAGGAATTAAGTATTGGAAAGATCAAGTTCAAGGTTTTTGATTTGGGTGGACATCAAATCGCTCGCATGGTTTGGATTATTACGCCAAGGTGGATGCTGTTGTGTATCTGGTTAATGCATTTGACTGGGCAAGGTTTCCCGAATCAAAAGTGGAACTAGACGCTCTTCTCTAGGACAAGTCCTTAGCAACTGTCCCCTTCCTTGTGTTGGGAAACAAGATTGACATGCAACAGGCAGCCTTGGAGTTGTATCTGCAAAGCTATTTTAATCTATATACCACAGGCAAAGGAAAAGTTGATTTAGCTGGCTAAAATGTACGACCTATCGAGGTCTTCATTGCAGTGTTGTCCACAAGATAGTTTATGGCGCTGGCTTTACATGGCTATTGGAATACCTATAAATAGAGGAATTTAGTTTCTGATAGGACATTAACTATCTATATTTTTTCTCTTTTATTTTTGATTTTGATTATTAAGGAAATGTTCACTTTTGGTTTATTTTCTTCGGCATTATTTTTCCTTCTACCTATAAGCAGAAGTGCCTCTGCATCTCCAATCCCCAGAAGTCACATAATGTAGAACTTTTTGAGAAGAATACAACTCGTAGGTTGTAGGGGATGCGAAGGGACGAAGATAACTAAGCAGGTTGAAAGAAAAGAAGGAGTAATAATGCCCCGAAACAGAGATTGTGAAAATAATATTGATAATAATAATTCCATTCTCTAACAAGTTCGAGCCTATTTAGAAGAGTTCTAAAAGTAAGAAACATTAAAAGAAGTCCAAAAAAAGGAAACAAATAGACTTGTGATTCAAGTCAACTAAAGAAAGAAAGAATGTAGAGATGTTCTACATCAGTCCCCCTTCTTGAAAACAACTTGGCCTCCAGTTGGTCAACCTAAATTGTTCTCACCATGGAACGTAAAAATTTCCTGCACATTAAATATGTTAGATATGTTCCAGTTTGTAGGAAGATCTCCCACATAAGCGTTGTCACTTGTTTTCTTCAAAATATTGAAAGGTTCATGTTTCTTCATCTTAGTTTTGTTGTAAGTACCAGCTGGAAAACGCTCTTTCCGAAGATGTATGATAATAAGCTCTCCTTTTTCAAAACTCTTAAACCGTCTGTGTTGATCAGCTACAACATTATACTTAACATTAGAATCTTCAAGTTTAGTTTTAACTTCTTTATGAAGTTCAGAAGCTTTGTCAAGTAGTTGATCAGCTTTTGCATGAGACTTGGAAGGTTTAGGTAACACAACCAAATCCAGAATATGATTTGGTACTTTCGAATAAACAATAGAAAATGGAGATTTACCTGTAGAACGGTTCACAGAGGTATTGAATACAAATTCCATATGAGGTAGAAATGTTTCCCATTGTTTTTCTTGAGACTCGACAATCTTAGCACAAATTAAATTTCCCAATGATCTGTTGACAACTTCATTCTGCCCATCAATTTGTGGATGTGCAGTAATACTGTTCTCATCCACATTGATTTCCAAAAATAAGTGAGAAACTAAGTATCACGATCTGAAGTGATAGACTTAGGCACTCCATGCATACATACTATCTCTTTGAAGAATAAATAAGCCACATTGGAAGCATCGTTAGTCTTCTTACAGGAAACAAAATGTGTCATTTTTCAATATCTATCAACAATGACCATAGTTGAATCATTGCCTTTAACTGTTCTTGGTAATCCAAGTATAAAATCCATGCTCACATCAAGCCAGGGAGCTTCAGGTACTTGTAATGGAGAATATAAGACAATTTTTTGAATGGTACCTTTGGAGCGTTGGCACACCATCCATTTCTGAACAAATTTTTGTACATCTCATTTTAAATGAGGCCAAAAATATCGTTCTTCGACTAAGGCAATTGTTTTATCTCGACCAAAACGACCACCAAGTACACTACCATGAAATTCATGAATTAAATGAAGTCGTAAAGACCTTGTGGAATACAAAGATGATTACCTTTGAAAAGAAATCCATCTTGGATAAGAAAATCATCAATCCCAGAAGACATACCCACATTGCTCCCAAATTGTCTTAAAATCTTCATCATCAACATACAAGTCTTTGATGTAATCAAAAGATATACTCTCACTGGGAAGAGTGACAAGAAGGTGAGCACGTCTACTCAAAGCATCAACTACCTGGTTTAATTTATCACTCTTGTGTTTAATAGAGAAGGTATATTGATTTATGGTAGATAACCATCTGTCATGCATTCTATTTACCTTAACTGATGTTTGTGAAAATTCCAATGCTTGATTGTCAGTATTGACATTAAACTCACTATGCACCAAATAAGGATGTCAGTGTTTAAATCTTGAACAAGAGCATATAATTCAAGCTCATAAGTTGACCATTTCTTTTTAGCTTCAGAATTATTCTCACTATGAAAAGCAACTGGATGACTACTTTGAGACAATACAGCTCAAATCCCAACAACAGATGCATCACAATCAACTTCAAAAGGCTTAATAAATTATGGCATTGCAAGAACTGGTATACTACATAACTTTTCCTAAAGAAGATTAAAGCTTTTACCTGCTTCTTCAGTCAAAAGAAATTTTTCTTGTTAATCAGTTACTCTAGCGACAATAGAGCTAAAGTTGTGAATAAAACGCCTATAGAAAGATTCCAAGCCATGAAAACTTCTAACTTCTTTAATACAGGTTGGAGTAGGACACTCAGATATGGCTTGAATATTTGAGTCATCCATCGAAATTCCTTGACCAGAAATAACATAACCCAAAAAAGTGACTGAAGTTGTTAAGAAAGTACACTTTTTAAGGTTCACATAGAGTGCATTATCAGCAAGAGTTTAAAATACTTGAGAAAGATGAGAAAGATGTTCCTCTCCATTGCTGCTGTAAATCAAAATATCATCAAAAAATTGGGCTACGATAGCTGAAGAATAGGTAGCCGAACTTATCTGTAGATGTAGTTCGGCTAATTTTTCAGTTTACGCAGGTAGCCGAAGTTAGATTTAATGGAGTTTTCACCACCTGAGTATTAAGTTCAGCTACCTTTTTCCGCGCTGAACTCTGGAAGATATTTGTTCGGCTTGTTCGCGATGTTGCCTACATAGCCGAACTTTCTGTTCCGTTTAGTAGACAAAATATCAATTTAACCGAACCCAACATTTGCCTATATAGGAAGGAGTTCGGTTAAAGAAAAAAAATTGCGAATCAACCGAACTCATGATTTTGGTTAGGATCAAATTTTTTTCAATCGAAGTGTTCTTCAGAAAATCATCAACGACGAGTAACGGTTAAAAGCGGGAAGAAGAGAAGAAAATGAGAAAATTTTGTTTTCAAACTAAAAAATTCGGCTAGGAAATTGCTATGACTTTGATTTTGTTTTTGTTTTGTTGTTGATTTCGAACAGGTAAAGGATAAATTAGTCATTTTCATACTTTAATACACCCCTCATAAGTGTAAGCAAGATAGCCTTAGCAATCATGATCCCCTCAAAAATGGATTGTTTCCCAAAACAACGGTTCATTTTGAATTGTTTAGCTCGTATCAGCCCACCAACAGCTAGATGTTTGTTTTTTCTACCAATCCAGACCGCCTAATTCATTTGATTTTCCATTAAATCACACCGCTAATTCAATTTGGAGAAAGAGGTGACTCGTCGTTACCAGACGTGACCGCTGGCTCCATCGGTGGAGAACGAAGATACCAGCGAAATCAGCACAAAGATAAAAAAGATAAGGTTGCAGCTTCCTCTGATAGTGGACCCTATGTTCAATCCCATCCCTATAAATACCCATCTCCACTGAGAGAGAAGGGGTCGACCAGTTTAGAGTGAGTATATGAGAAGATAATAAGAGAGATAAATAGGAAGAGTAGGTATGAATTCCATTTCCCCTTTAGCTTCGTTATTCACACAAAGTCATTTGACTATCTTTGTAACTCTCAAACACATAGTAAAACATAAACCCCCGTGGACGTAGGCCTTAGTGCTGAACCACGTAAATCATCGTCTCATTTACATTCTGTACTTTATCTTCTGCATTTATTATTACATTATGTTATATTATGCCTCGTACTCATGAGAAAAAACCGAATTATTCCCCAATGACTAGACAAGGACGAGAGCCCGAAGGCTCTGAGTCGATGAGTTATCGTATTTATATCATTTTATGTCTATTTTACTTCCACGTGATGATTTTATATGCAATCCGAATATTTTTTGTGAAAATGAAGTTACCATCGTTATTTCTGTGTTCACAATCTGGCGTTAGAAACAGGGACTTTGCCCCGGTAAAAGATTTATCTTTCCCTGTGATTTTACCCTATGTTTGGGCTCTCAGCACTATTCTCCTCATGATAGTGTTTGAGTAACTTGTCATTGATGTACCTTTCCAAAAATCCTGTTTTATCTATGTTTTCTACTGGCTAAACGCCTCGGATTTATCTACATTTTCTCCAAAAACAGATCATAAGCTTTATAGACCTGATCAACACTTTCTTTCAAAACGGATTCCGGAGCATAGACTTTTGTAGTCAGTTACTTGAGTTTTTAACATCATTAGAAGGGATCTGCGTTTATTTTCAAAATCTTAGAACAGATTTATGCTTGCAATGACTGGATCTATATGTTGTTGAAAGAATTTTCTCCATAACCCTTGAGTAGACTGCATTTATTTTAAAACCCTCGAGCAGATCTATGTTTGCAATGGTTGGATCGACACTTTGTTGAAAGCGTTTTCTCCAAAACATCGTTTTCCTTAAACAGTCTTTAAGTGTACGTTGATACCAACATCTTTTCTCATTAGATTAACCTTGCTAACTAAACCAATGTGGTTTTGTTTCTTCGACGACGTTTTCGTTTTTTGCAGAGAATCAGGGATGGAGAAAGCAAAAGATGTGGGAAAAACCAAAGCATCGTCAAAAGAAACACCAAGAACGACACCAATTATGACACGTAGTAAACAAAAAGGTGAAAAGACGAAGGCTCCGAACCAGAAGCCAGACATAGTGGAAATCACCTCACCAATAGACACCAATGCAATAACAGCGGTAGCGTTCAAAGCTCTGGCGGCCAAAACGGATGCAACAAAGAAAGCAGCAGCATCTCGTGCCCACGAACGACATGAAGGATTTGCGGACTCAACAATGCAACAACCAGCCTTCAAAATGCCACCGACAAATGAGATGAACCAAACTCTACTAGTTATCTAGCCCTTTCTAACAAAAAATCAACTAGTTATTCCTCATGTCGAACCCCCTGTAACAACCTCCGATCCGTCTAATCCTTTGATCCAAATGTTTGATGAAGATAATACTGTGGCCATTGGAGCACAGAGGCAGGTCGGGACTCCGAACCAAGGATCGAATCATTCCCCCCAGCTGATGGCAGAGCTTGAGGAAATGAAGAAGAACCAAAAGGTATAAGCGGATGCAGTAGCGTTGCTAGATCGAGAAAACCAAGAACTCAAAGACAAGATTGTCCAGAGTTTAGAAGCGTCCCACCATCATGACGAACCCAATTCTAAAACACCTGAGCTAAATCATGATCGAAGGATCATCTTGACGAACGCCAACAATCCCGAACCATTGAACCGAAGAACGACCAGAGGAAACGGATCATCCGACCCAGATTACTATCCCGAGGATTCAGACTACTTCGATAGTAAGAACCGAAGATCGGGACGATCCAGAATCCAAGAAGATCATCAGCATGCAATGGAAGACCTTCGTGCTGAGATGATGGCTGAAATCAAGCAGCTGAAGGCAAATCAAGGAGGAGGAAGACTAGAAGAAGTGATGAAAGAAGCCAATACCACTCCATTGATGGCACACTTGGCCAAAGCTCTCATCCCTCAGAAATGCCCTCTCCTAGTGTTCGAATGTTATGACGGATCCAGCGACCCTGCAACCCATCTCCGATACTACAACCGAATTTTAGATCGATGGGATAATGATGATGCCGTCCTCTGCAGATATTTTCCCTCAAGCCTAAAAGGGTCAGCGTTATCCTGGTTTGATAACTTTCCACCAAATTCCATCGACTCCTACCGCCAGCTTACAGAGAAATTTTTGAGGACGTACATGTACAATAAAGTCGTCAATACAGGAATGGACAAACTCTTTTCGTTGGCAGTCGGACACAAAGAAACCATCAGAGAATATACTGACAGGTGGCACAAGATCTGTTAAGCAATATGGAACGTAGATCCAATGGTGGTCATCAATTGTTACAAGTGGGGATTGGATGGGATGAGTCCATTGTTCGTCGAGATTCATGGAAGTGTCCCCAAAACCGAAGGAGATCTTCGAGTTATCATCGAGAAGCACGCCAGGTTGGAACAAATCCAGCAGGAAAATCCTAGGGCCCATGCCCAAAGATCTCATCGTACCAATTCTGTGGATCAAGCCAGCGGATCCAAGAGGAGCGGTTCTGCCGAGCGGCCAAACAAAGATAAAAGAGGACGAAGGGATGATCGTCGTCGTGACGAGCGGAAGTTCGAGGATCAAGTCTACACAAAACTGAATACCAACTACACTCGCATTTTGAGAGAAATCAAAGGCAAAGAAAACCTAGAGTGGCCTTGGTCCAAGGGAAAGCAACTACCCAGATCATAAAAATCAGGGGATTACTGTGAGTACACTGCTTCAACGGGAATCAAACGGAAAAATGCAAGAACCTCAAGATAATGATCCAAAAGCTGATCGACACTGGCGATCTCAAGAAATATATACAGAAGGGAGAAACCGAAGAAAGGGCTAAGCGAAGCAAGCAAGTCCAACTACCCGAAGGAAATCGAAGCATCAACACCATCTCATGCTCCGAAGCTACTGGACCATCACTGACTTCCCAGATAGGGAAAAGGCTAAGAAAGAAATTCGAGGATTATTGTGAGTTGTACAAAATCAATGTGGTAGAAGTGGAAGAACACGATTAGTGGATGAACGCACCTATGACCTTCGATGCTAAAGATATCGAGGAAGACATGGAAGACCACAACGATCCCTTGGTCCTCACTCTACCTGTGGCTGGGTGCAATATCAGGAAGATCCTCATCGACGGAAGAATCTCGGTTAATGTTTTGTTCTATGACACGTTCAAGCGGATGGAGTTGAATGACGAGCAACTAATGTCTTCTTATTACACTATCTACGGATTCAATGGGGCACTAACAAAGCCTTATGAGATATTGTTTTGCAAGAAGACGCAGGAACAATGAAGGTTGATACTCGATTCAACGTAGTGGATCTCCTTCCCCATACAACACTATCATCGGCCGAACATGGGTGCACCAGCTCAAGGAAGTAGCAGCGACCTATCATCAATACCTTAGATTTCCAACACCCGAAGGGGTAATGGAAATAAAGGGAGATCAGGTCATAGATCGAGAATGCCAGGGTATACAAAATAAACTCAATAACAAAGAAGATGAGCAACGTAAATCCCAAAGAAACCGAAACAAAGAGGATGCCAAGGAAAAAGCAATTGACCTTTACCTCGAAGAAATCTCCGGAAAAAGTCTGACGAAGGAAAGCATCGTTCTAAACACCGAAGCAGGTACCTCAATAACTAAGGGGGCTGAAGAGCCTACCAAATAGCAATTAAATAATATCCCTCTCCTCGGGGAACCGAAGCCTACGTTCACACCTGTCGAACCTATAAAGGAGGTAAATTTAGGGATCGAAGAGAACCCGAAGAGGATTAAGATAGGGACTTTAATGGACAAAGGAAGACAGATGTCCCTAATCAAGCTACTCATGGAATACGCTGATATCTTTGCGTGGAAATTAGGAGACATGCCAGGAATTGATCCGAAGATAATTCAGCACGAGCTTCGTATAAAGCCGGGCACGACCCCTGTTAGGCAGAAAGTACGAAATGTAGCACCGGAGTATCACCAAGCAATTGAGAAGGAGCTCCGCAAACTGTTAGAAGCAGGGTTCATCAAGGAAGTAAGGTATCTAACATGAATCTCGAACATGGTCATCGTGCCGAAGAAGAATGGAGGAGTAAGAATATGCATCGACTTTACCAACCTCAACAAGGCATGTTAGAAGGATAGTTACCCACTCCCAAGCATCGATCAGCTGGTAGAAGCTGTTGAAGGATATGAAGAACTGTCATTCATGGATGGATATTCTGGTTACAACCAAGTAGCCTTGGCAGAAGAATATCAACAACACACAGTATTTTACACCCCGCACGACCACTATTATTACACAAGGATGCCCTTTGGACTTAGAAATGCAGGGGAAACATACCAGAGGATGGTTGATACTATCTTCAAACCATGGATCAGGAAAACTCTAAAAGTCTACGTCGATGATATGCTCGTCAAAAGTAAGCTGCACAAATACCACCATCGAGACTTGAGGGATATCTTCGAAGCAATGAGGAAACACAACATGAAAGTGAACCCAAAAAAATGCATATTCAGCGTCACCTCAGGGAAATTCCTCGGATATCTAGTAACGAAGAGGGGCATTGAAGTGGATCCCGCCAAGATCCAGGCCATCATAGAAATGCCATCCCCAAAGAACCTAAAAGAAGTCCAAGAGCTCAACGGATCCCTAGCGGCTCTGGGAAGATTCATCGCCAGGTCATCGGACATATACAAATATTTCTTCAACATTCTCAAAAAAGGGAGCAAGTTCGAATGGACCAACGAATGCGAGGAAGCCTCCCAGAAGATAAAAGAATACCTGGCCACGATCCGATCCTTCAAAAGCCCGATCCCGATGAGGTGTTGTCCCTGTACATAGAAGCAACTGAAGATGCGGTCAGCGCGGTCCTTGTCAAAACCAACACGAAGGTGAGCAACCAATCTACTACGTCGGCAAGACTCTCAACTCGGCGGAAAGAAACTACACGAAGATTGAGAAACTCATACTAGCATTAGTATGGCAACCCAAAAGCTGAGAACCTATTTCTTGACTCATCATATTCGGGTGCCATGTAAAGCACCGTTAGAAGCAGTACTCAAGAGCCCAGGGAAAGTAGGAAGGATAGAAAAATGGAACACTCATCTGGATCAATTTAATATTATCCACGAGATCCAAACTGGCCAAAAGTCACAAGTCTTAGCGGGTTTTTTGGCGGACTTACCTCTGGGTAACGACGAAGAAGTGAAGGACATACCAGAAGCAGAAGAGGACGGGAAAGATCCAGTCGATATACTCAAACCCTCAAACCAAAGAAGATGGAAATCTTCGTCGATGGATCGAGGAATAGAGAAGGCGCAGGCATAGGCATCGTGATTACCTATCCAACTGGAGATAGGATCGTGCATGCACTAAGATTGGAATTCAAGGGGCATACCAACAACATCGTAGAGTACGAAGATGTAGTGCACTCCCTCCGATTAATAATATAAATTGGGGTAACTGATGTACGCCTAACAAGTGATTCTCAATTGGTCATTCGGCAAATAGAACTAGAATACAATGTCTACGATGAAACCCTCTCCGCATACATGGCTTTGGTCCAGACCTTAGACTCCCAGATACCAAGCATCAAGTTCCGACACCTGTGCAGAAAAGATCTCAGTCATGCCGACGCCTTGGCATACATATCATCCATGCTGAAAGATGAGAGCGTTAAATCCATAAAAATAACAAGAGTATATGAACCTTCGATCACCCCGCAAAAGTCCTTCGCTACAGATCGTGAAGACGATATAGGGGAGGACATTGATGACGACGACGTGGGAGAGGATATTGCTGAAGATTTTATCGAGGATGATATCATGACGAGGGCGAACGAAGATGAGGACTTCAGCAACGAAGAATACTGGAGAGCCGGGATTCACCTTTACCTTGAAGAAGGTGCGCTACCTGCAGACTTGAAGCAAGCCAGAAAGATACAATCAAAGGCAAGGAGATATGATCTTCGTAATAGAGTCTTATACAAGAAATCCTTCCTCGGACCACTACTATGATGTCTATCAAGAGAAGAAGGGTATCGTATTTTGAATGATATCCATTATGGAGACGCAGGTAACCACTGCGAAATGAGATCACTGGCAGATAGAGAAAAAATATACAGGGATACTATTGGCCACAGATGATACGAGATGCCACTAGGATGTCCAGAAGATGCGAGGAATGCCAGCGGTTTTCTAAGAAGATTTATGCTCCTGCAATTAAGTTGAATTCTGTAGATAGTCCCTGGCCATTCTCAAAATGGGGCATAGACATCCTTGGACCCCTGATCGAAGGATCATGTAAAAGGCGATTCTTTATCGTAGCCACAGACTACTTAAGCAAATGGGTGGAGACCAAAACCCTAGATAGAATCCGAGACGTGGATGTATTCACATTCATCTTTCAGAACATCATTTGCAGGTTTGGCATTCCCGCAGAAATTGTCTCCAACAATTGCAAGAAGTTACAAGGGAAAAACATAGACATGATCTTTGATACTTTCAAGATCAGGAAGAACAAATCAACCCCCATTTATCCCCAAAGTAACGGCCAGACTGAGGCTATAAATGAGACCCTCGGCCTTATTCTCAAAAAACAATTGGACGAAAACAAAGGACGATGGTGCGAACAATTACACAACGTTCTATGGGCATACATAACAACACGAAGATCCGCCACAGGTGAATCACCGTTCCTCCTCACTTACGGAGCCGAAGCAGTCATCCCGACAGAAATTATCATGCCAACCACAAAGACTGAAGCATGGGATAAGAATCTCACAGCAGATATTATGCTGCAAAGGCTCGATGATCTAGAAGAAAGGAGGGAAACAAACATTATAAAGGATGGAAAACTACCAATGAAGGTTAACAATATAGTATAACAAGAAGGTCAAATTTAGAAATTTTCTAGAAGGATAGTATGTGCTGAGAACCATACCACAATACCGAAAAAGTGGGGAAAATTAGCACCATCATGGGGAGGGCCATTCATAATACATGACATCGCAGGAAATGGATCCTACGACTAGCGTAATCTAAAAAGAGAAGTCCTCAGACATTTGTGGAATGAAAAATATGTCAAACCATATTATCCATAAGGCAACCCATCTCTGCATCTGGGTGAAGAACACCAGAAGAAGAAGGCAGTGTATCCGCTCGGCATGTTTCTATATATGGACGAGAATTTGCAGGACTCACTCTATCAATCAAACAAGCATTTTGAAAAATTTCTATTAGGGAAAGTAATCATATACAATCTCTCCGGACTCCCCTATCAGCGTCCATAAGTGTAGGACCATGGGGAAGGCTTCCAACAGAAAAAGATACCCAACCATTCAACAAAGTAGTGGTTCAGCGGAATGGGTGCATGTAAATATTCCAATAACGCATCACATATCCGGGAACGCTGCATTAACCCCCACCGTCTGGTGATCCTCTGGCCAAGAGTTAGCCGGCGGGGTGACAGGTCCAAAGTCAATAACGAAGGTGCTTACCTTAGGCATTACTGTCAAACACTTTCTACCCCTTTACTTAATTCGCTTCTTAATTACTAGATTAACTCATTATCTAAAGCATAAGTGAACTGATAATGCAGGAAAAATAGAAGTTGTACATATCCAAATAAACGATGATCTATTCCATAAAAGTTGATTACAAGTTCGGGGAATTGAACAAGAAAAGCAAGATACAAAAAAAAAATGGCCCGGAGCCAAGTAATCAACAAAGATCAACTTTGTATAATATACATAGAAGTATACTTCCCCTTGGAAGACTCGATGTGATCAGCAGTATTCTTCGGTTGAGACGAAGGAACACTTCCCCCCCGAAAGAAGGACCCGAAGAGTAAGACAAAGCCTTAGGCATAGGACGACGAGGATACTTCTTAATAATATTATAATCCTTTAGAAGATTCTTCTCGATCTTGGTTAAAGTCTTGTTAATTTCCTCAGCCAGCTGACAACGAGCCTTATGGGTAATAACGGTGGCCTTAAGCTCAGATTGCGACAACAAAGATGTCAGTCGAGCCACCTCCTTGGCTGCTTCCTTCGCCGCTGCATCCCTAGATCCTGCTAGCCCTTCGAAATACCTGGCTTGACCCTCTTGGTACACTATGGAAGATTGAGCCTTTTCAAGCTTTTCGTTTGCGATGTTAAGTTGTCCCTCGAGCTCTGAAAAAAACACAAATGGGTTATAAAATATAAATTACGGAGACTACTCACGACCGAACAAGTGTATACCTTCGACCCTAGCCGAAGCTATTTCATATTCATTAACTATAGTGTCCCGGGCTTCGTCAAGAAAATCATACTCGTCCGAAATTTTCTTATAATCCAACCGAAGATTTATAAGAGAAAACTGACACTCATCCAACTCTACCTGCTTCATGGAGTCTAAATGACGAAGATGATTGACTTATTTACTCATTTCTTTTATGCCTTTAGTAAGCATGTACATATTAACTTCGAGATCTTTCTCGGAGTCCACTAGACGATCAACGTCGGCCCGAGAAGAAGTCAAAGCATTACTAAGAGCATGAGCCTCAGCTCTGGCATCGTCCCTCTCCCGCACAATCCATTGTATATATTCCTTAAATTCGGGGTCATGGGAAAAACGGGCTTGGCGTAACTCCTCTTCCAAGTGTGTTACCTTATTCTCTAAACTAGAAGCATTCTGACGCGCCTCACGAAGATTCTCATGAGTCCACAGTAGAGTATCTTTAAACTGGCAACGATCGGCGTTGTAACTGTTCTGCATATCAACCATTTGGGTCCGCCTTTCCCGCCACTCAGCAACCAAAACATTATGCTCATCGTCTCGAGCACTCCATTTATCAGCTTCACTCTTAATCTTCTCCACCAATTCTTTGATCCGAGAAGCTTGACGAGTCCTCTCACTCCTAAGCCATGTCATCTCTTTGACATCATTCGTTGAAGATAGGGCGGGGAGACTCAGACAGCACACTAAGAAGACGAAAGGGAGAGATGAAGAGGTGAATGGAGAGAAAACAAACCATTAGAAGACGAAGCGTCATTACGAGCCTCCTCCAAATCACTATGAACCAGTGCAAGCTCAATACGAAGCTTCTCCTCTTCAGCACCAAGCCGCTCTTTCCCCTTCAGCCGATTCTTCAATTCCAATATATCCTTGTCCTTAGCAGCGATGAGCGCCTCAGCAGCGGTCAACTTACCTTCTCTATGACGAAGCTTTGCCTCCAACTTAAGGGCCTTCTCCTTGAAGAACTGGTACAAGGTATGATTACAATGTTCACTTCTCATAATCTGCATTAATAACAGACAAGTTATAAATGTAAGAAAAAAATCCACAACATTAGATCATTCGGCTCATAGGAAATTTTCGACGCCTTACCTCAAGAATCCGCTGCTGAGGGAAACCGTATTGGTACCCATCGGCAATTGCCATCATATCAGCAACAAAAGACGGGGGATCTACTAAAAGACTAGTGGAAGTACCTCCCAAATCCTTCTCCCAGATCTCTGCAACCTCATCATGGGACGTTAATTGCATCTTCTGACGGGTGAAAGCATCAGAACTCTTCTCACCAGGGATCACTGGAGCAGGGTTTTGCAAGAACATCAAATTCTTCTTCATCATCCATTCAAGTGTAGCACCATCACCATCGTGCATCATGTCCCTCTCAAAACCCTCCTAAGACGCCCCAGCAGAAGCCTCATCAACAACAACATTCTTTCTAGCATCAGAATTTCTCTTAGCCTGGGCCTCCTTGTTAGAAAGAGCATCAGCGTCTTCACCATCAGAACTCTCTTCCATCTCAGTTACTTTTGCTCCACCAGTCTCACTAACAACATCCCACTCATCGTTTGGATGGATCAAAGAGAAGTCTGAAGCCAACCCCATAGCAGCACCAAGGTCATCCTACCCACCAGAAGAATGGATCTTGTCAAAAGAGAATTCCTGACACAACCCAGTAGGGATCGTTGATTGAAGATCAACATCTACGTTCCTCTGGTCGGAGGGGGAGGGAATATATGTTCATTAGCGGGTATATCTCCTTGTCCTCCAGGGGCAATCTCTTTTTCAGTATCTCCACGGCCAATATCTCCTTGACCGCCAGTGGCAATCTCTTTCTCGCCATCCCCGTGATTGTGAGGAGAAGTCCCTGTACGCTCTTCATCATCGGTAGCTTCCTCTTCCTCCTCGACAAGCTCATCATTCACTGGGCTGGTAACCTCATCGGGAACTTCAGTCTTCTCAACAGCAGCGGTGGAAGATTGAACTGGAACTATCTTTTTCTTCTTCGTTATCTAAAGACATAGTATAGTGTTATCAAGAAGGAAAAATTCTTCGTACTATGACCAAATAAAACTAAGAAGAAAAGAGGCAAATATACACATTAAAATCTCACAAAAAGTCATACCTTGACATTAGCAACATCCTTCGGAGGAAGGGTAGTGTTGGAGCTTTCCTCTTCGTCTACATCAGCAGCATCGAAGGCGTACTCAAAGTCCATACCATCAAAATTTAACTGCCAAGGGAAGAAGTTATCATAACGAGCTGGAGCACTATCACGAGGATGACTATCAGCAACAGGGAGCCATCCATGCTGACCAGGTACCCAACCATAAGCCCAAGGACCGACGACCTCAATAACGGTGGCGTGCCACTCATAATCATGATCACGCTTGAGCCGCTCACGAGCAGGGAAAAGTTTTCGCTGAGAAGTTCCTTAAGTACTAGGGACGTATCGGAGCTTCGAGCCACTCACCTCACTCAGGAGATGAACCTCACCCTGGGAAGAAGGAATAGTACGAAGACCGACGCTCCATGGCTTACGATTCCTACTATTAACGTAGTCACCAAAGGAAGCATTGAAGTTCTCAGGAGTATACCAATTTCTCTCAGCCGGGTTAGGAACGTAGCAGGTCATCGTCATCTCCCCCTTACTCCGAAGGTAACACTCCTTAAGCGACCGAAGGTAATTCCCATACAGCTATACCACCGAGCGATAAAGAGTATGTGGAGTAGAGCCCTCACGATGAGCCAAGACGTCGTAATAAAATGAGTCACCCGACTTATATAGGGGAAACATAAGGCCAGCCTCTAAGGCCCCCACGGTTGTTAGCAGATGAAAGTCATCGTACTTATAATTCTTAATCAAATCATAAGTGATATCGTCATCGGGAGCATAAAACTTAACGTCGAAAGCTTCGAGCTCATACTTTACCTTGAACGCCTCGAGATCTATGTGTTTAAAAGTAACCTTATTTTTACCAACCGAGACGCTTCGTACAACTGGGGAAGCATCAGAATCATCATCTTTATCCGACGATGGCCTCTTAGGGGGACTCATATCCGAAGCTTTCCTCTTGGTTGGCGGATTTCTCGATGGGTCAGCCTTCGGCGCAACATCTTTGGAAGATTTCCCCTTCACTAGAGCAATAGATGGTGGGACCGTAGACTTCTGAGAAGGCTTCGTAGTAGGAGAAATAGAACGAAGATGATGTAATCTAGCGGCTCAGCACGTTGAGGAGTAGGAGACGGCGCACTCGTCGGTTCAGCACGCTGAGATGCAGAAGGACGATTAACAGCATATCGGGAACCCTGAGAACTCCTCGGCGGATCCCCTCTCTTGGCAGATGAAGCTCAGGGACCAGATGTAGATGAAGTTTTCTGAGATCGAGGAACTGGATGGGAAGACCTAGGTGGACCACCCTTCGGCGGAGATACATCAGGACTTTTGGATGGAGGAGATCTATAAGGGCTCGATGGTGGAGTCTGATATGGAATCCGATGACGATCAGCCATATATACAAACAAGACGAACAAAGAAAGTGATGAAGTTCATAAAACGAAATTTTGTAGACTTATGTCGTTCACCAGAAATATCATCAGAAACACAGAGATAAGTAACCCAGTAAAATCTAGAAACCGTAAAATCCACAAAATCGAGGAACCCTAATCCAGTCGTGACCATCTAAAACAAGCTTCAAAAAATCAACGGGGAATCCCTAGGTTTCATGACAAAGAACAGGGGCAAGTATATATACTTTCATATATTTGTTCTTCATCACGAAACCTAGGTACAGTAGCAGAAAAAGAAAATTGATCGAAAGAAAATAAGAGTTGGAAGAACTCCATACCTGAATCAAAAGTATCAATAAGAGGATGAAGATTATCTGCAAACACCTGAAGAGCAGCGACAGTGGGGGACCTCCAAGGATCTTACCGAAACTAAGCAGCACCAGCAGGAGTAAAGAACTAAAGAACAAAAGAAGAAAATGAAGAGGTTCAGAGAATATGAACTGACAGGAGAATGAAGACAGAATAAAATTTATTTTGATGACATCCTCTCTCCTATTTATAACAAAGATGATAAAACCGTCTCATGATTCAAGAAGGAGTTACTGCAAGGAGTGAGAAACGTGCCCTAAAATCTAGGGGAAGTTATTGTGGAAAGATGAAGAAGCTGTGAAGACAGTTTTCTTCTAACTTTGACTAACATCCAAATCAGAAGAAAATGGGCAAATTGTATACACATAATTCATCATTTGCCACGTGTCAGAAGAATTACACGTGGAGGACGCACAGCCTGAAACATCAAGGAACGATGCCACGTTTCTACACCCAAGGGACATTTATCATCTATACATGTTCATCATTGAGCGGATATGACGGCTAAGAACCTAGGAGCATTGAAGTATCGAGCCACTGAGAAGTACTGAAGAACACCCTAGGATCTACTTTACTCCATCTCGAGGAGGACCCAGGATCAACAGTGGAGATTGTACATACTGTCACAGATGTGATAGGAGCCGCAGACACCTGTCTGACGCGTGCAGGCGACCCAACCACCCGCATTAAACACCCTAAACATAGAGTACGTGTCAATCAACCTGTGGAGGAGAAAGAGGTGACCCGTCGTTACCATGCGTGACCGCTGGCTCCATCGGTTGAGAACGAAGATACCAGCGAAATCAGCACAAAGATCAAGAAAATAAGGTTGCAGCTGCCTCTGATAGTGGACCCTATGTTCAATCCCTATAAATAACCCTCTCCACTAAGAGAGAAGAGGTCGACCAGTTTAGAGTGAGTATAGGAGAAGATAATAAGAGAGATAAATAGGAAGAGTAGGTATGAATTCCATTTCCCATTTAGCTTCGTTATTCACACAAAGTCATTTGACTATCTTTGTAACTCTCAAACACACAGTAAAACATAAACCCCCGTGGATGTAGGTCTTAGTGCTGAACCACGTAAATCATCGTCTCATTTACAGTCTGTAATTTATCTTCTGCATTTATTATTACATTCTGTTATATTATGCCTCGTACTCACAAGAGCAACCGAATTATTCCCCAATGACTAGACAAGGACGAGCCCGAAGGCTCTGAGTCGATGAGTTATCGTATTTATATCATTTTATGTCTATTTTACTTCCACATGATGATTTTATATGCAATGCGAATATTGTTTGTGAACATGAAGATACCATGGTTATTTTTGTGTTCACAGGGTGAACTAGTTTCTCACTCTATATGTAAATAGTTGTCTATAAATATACTGAGTTTCTCTCTAGAGTCTCGCATTGAGCTTGTATTATACATGAAGATACCATGGTTCTTTGGAGTTCTTGCAACACTTGGGTCACGGAGAAAAGAAGCAAAAATCTTGTTCTTAGGACTTGACAATGCTGGCAAGACTACTTTACTTCATATGTTGAAAGATGAGACTTGATTTATTTATTTTTTCGTTCATCTTTTCTAGGCTTATTATGATTATACGTTTACTAATTTACAGAATCTGTGAATCTTTGTAGAGTGATTCAGCATCAACTTACACAATTTCCAACATGCGAGGAACCAAGTATTGGAAAGATCGATTTCAAAGTTTTTGACTTGGGTGGACATGAAGCCGCTCGCAGGGTTTGGAAAGATTATTACACCAAGGTAGATGCTGTTGTGTATCTGTTTGATGCATGCGAGGCGGAGAGGTTCGCCGAATCAAAAACGGAACTGGCAAATCTCCTAAAGGACGAGTCTCTAGCAACTGTCCCATTCCTTCATACCACAGGCAAAGGAAAGACTGATTTTAATGCCTCAGTTGTACGACCTATCGAGGTCTTCATGTGCAGTATTGTCCGCAAGATGGGTTATGGCGATGGCTTTAGATGGGTATCCCAATTCCTGATGGGGCATCAACTAGAAACAATCTATATTTTCTTCTCTTTTTATTTTTGATTATTATTGTTTTTCTACAATATGGATTATTTTTCAAGCACTTTTCATTATTTCCACAAGATACGCATGCTCCTGCAAATTGCTAGACCATTATCACCAATAATCTCCACAAGAACATTTACCTTCTTTGAAACAATGAAATCTGTAAGTATCTCTAACAGTGATCTCTCTGTTCGCAATGGCAGAGATGAACTTAATAGCATTGTGACAATCTCCGCAGATCCTAAGGTTCTTCCAGACTTTTAGGGGCTCTCCATCTGGAGTACTAATCAGCCCAAATGCCACGGCAAGTTTCTCACTGTGATGCCCTAACACCACTTCCTTCTCACCCTCCCTTGCACCATCATCTTTAACCAATGCCCATCTCACGTCAGGTACGTATCCGGCTAGTTTCATCTTCCCTGACATCTCTTCCAAGAATTTATGAATTTCTCTAATCTGTGTGTGTGAACTGTCTTCTGCAACAAATGTATGAAATACCCTATTCACCTCAATCCAACTACGTCCTGGACTTTTCTGCACCCTTTTATCTCTCATTTTTTTCCTTACTTCTGCATATTCCTCCCATTTGCCCACAGTTCCATATATGTTTGCAAGCATTATATATGGAGCAGCAATGTCGGGTTCAAGCTGAATAAGATGGTTTGCAGCTTTAACTCCAAGCTCTACATTCCCATGTGTTCTACATGCACCAAGCAATGCTGCCCAACCTATTGAGCCTGGATCGAACGGCATCGCATCAACCAGTTTTTCGGCTTCATTCAATTTCCCTGCTCTTCCGAGAAGATCAATCATGCACGAGTAATGTTGTGTCAGTGGTTCGATTCCGAACTTCTCTTTCATCAAATTGAAATAATGTTGACCTTCTTCTACTTTCCCAGTATGTGCACACGCAGATAACACAGATATGAAGGTAATACTCGTAGGTGCAACCTCCGCTTCGAGCATTCTTTGGAACAGAAGTAATGACTCGGTTCCTTGGCCATGCTGAGCATAGCCTGCAATTATCGAATTGAATGAGACGTTATTATGCTCCGACATCTCTTCAAACACTCGCCTAGCATCCTGAAGACTGGCACACTTTGAATACATTGCAATTAATGCATTGTTCACTGAGATTTTATTCTTTGGTATATCAGACTTGACTACCAAAGAGTGCATCTGTCTACCCAGAGAAGGAGATGATAAATCTGAACACGCACTGATTGCACAGACAAAGCTACAGTCATCTGGTAAGTAGCCTACACGTAGTACCTGTCGAAAACAATCCACAGCCTCTTCTGGGAACTCCTCACTTTGGGAATACCCCGAAATCATAGTATTCCACAGAACTAAATCAGGTCTCAGAATTTCTTTAAACACTTTTGTAGCATCCGAACCAAACCTACATTTCCAATACAGATCAATTAAACTACTCCCAACATGGGAATTCTGGTAAAAGCCAGTCTTAATCAACTGAGCATGAAATTGTACTCCGCCAGATAAATCTTTTACGCAAGTGAATGCCGTCAAAACACTAGCCAATGTGAACATATCCACAGGAAACCCTCTATGAACCATTTCTTGAAACAAACTCAAAGCTTTCGATCCCTCCCTATGTTGCCCGTAAGCCACAACCATTGAATTCCAAGAAACCACATCTTTAATAAAACCCATGTCATCAAAAATCCGCTTCGCCTCCATTAAAAACCCGTTTTTACCATAATAAGTAAGCAACGAATTACCCACTGAAACAAAAGAGTTCAAACCCGCTGTAATTCCAAAACAATGAATTTGCATAATCAAACCAACATCTTCACTACATGCTTTAATTGCCCCAGACAGTGTAAACCCATCCATATCAATACCCATCTCTCGCATTCTTCCCAACAAACCCAGAGCAGGTCTACCCTCCCCAGAGTCGGCATAGCCAGATATAAGAGTATTCCATGAAACAAGATCAGGCTGAGGAATCTCATCAAACAACTTATGTGCAATCTGCATTTGTGATTCTTTTGCATAAGCAGAAATAATAGCATTATAAGAGAACACATTTGGTTCTAGTATTGAATCAAATGAGTTATGAGCATCCCTAAGACGACCACATTTTGAGTAGAGAGTAATGAAATGATTAGATAAGTAAGTTGATTCAGGAACAACACCTGTTATGTAAAGTGCTTGTAGAGATCTTCCTATTAACAGATTTCTTTCTAAGATACATGTTCTTAGTAGGTTTCGAAACCATTGATGGTTCCATGGCATTTGATTCATTTCATAAAACAACTTCTCTCTAATCTTCAGTCCATGGGGTACCCGCCAATAAAAAGTAGTACCTCGTTCAGATGAAGTCAAGAACTGGAGGCCTGCCTCCTTAGTTAGACACCGGAATCCTGACCGTGGATATATATTTCACTGTTGCCGGCAAAGTTTTAGCTCTTTTCCTTTGGGAGGACCTGAGTCCCCATATAGAAGCAAAAATAGAAGAACACTGGAATGGGGGACCCATAATAATCTTTATCCATCTGAAAACATGGCCTGCTGGTGGTGGGTCCCACTCCCCCAATCAAAGATCAGGAGATTCAGAAGGCACGATTAAGAATGAAATTCAAATTTGAATCAAACAAAATCAACAAATCAGATTCAAATTATGATTTTCCATTTCAACAAATCAACAAGCAAGATCAATACAGAAACTGAACACACGCAAATTAAGCAGTAGTATAATATAGTAGTATTTTAATACAGTAGTTGAACTTTCAAAAAAAGAAAATGTATTAAGATCTACATCTTCTTCTTCTTCTTCAATTGTGATTCATCATCTGGCCATGAAATTCTTCAGAACCGCCATGAGCTGAAGCTTTTATGTCATCGCAGTGGAATATTTGCGAAACAAAAGACAGGTTGAAGCATGACATGTAGAAGCAGGAAGAAAGTACATGAGAATGATAGAAACACTACTGTATACATCATTCTGAACCCTGAACTCATCAAAACAGATTTTGGATGGAGGAAACAGAGGCAGCAGCTTCTTCAGTTTATTTGCTTCATAGTTAAGCTTTCTTTCTCTCTTCCTTTACATGGGGAATATAAAAAGGAGAGATTTGTTCATATTTTCAAATGCACGCGAATTCTCTAGATCGTTTACACGTGTACGGTAGGTGATGAGATTATCTATCAAAGCTAGGAAGTTTGACTTTTTGGGAAATGAATGCTGCCACGTGTGATACCATTGGTGGTTGGGAAGGTGACACCTGCTTACGATGAGTGGATGTAATTACGGGATGGATAAGATCTCACGTCTACGCTTTCTCTTCTCAACTGAGGTAGTATTGGGCTAGGCCTCCGTTCTATTCGGCTTAAATGAGGCCCTTTGGGGGCATGCATTAAGTGAAAACTACTCCCGCACCCATTTTCTCATCTTCCACCACTGTCAAACCCACACGTGTAAAAGTTTACACGCGCACCCAAAATCGGCGTATAAATTTTGCCGAAACCCAAAATTTTCAAAATTCAGTTTTCTTTTTATTTTATTTTCAAGTTTAACCTCACTTTATGTTTTGAGATTTTGTATTGAGATTTTGTTCTGAGAGATTGAGATAGAGCCGGAGCGAGAGCTGAAGTATTGAATTATCGAGAGTTGTGAAGGAGATGATTGAGAGATTCAATTTACTCAGCAAAGATAATCTGAAATTCAAGCTCAGGTTCGTTCGTTTTATCTTTGATTCTGATCTTGTTTAACTTTGATTCTGATCTTGTTTAATCTTGATTCGATTCTAGGTTTTAGTTTCTTTAAGATTATGATCTATTATTTTAAGTTACAGAGTTTAATTTAGGTTTTCGAATGGTTTTTTAGATATTTTAAGCTTGTTTTTGAATTTATGATCAATGCAGATCTTTTCGATTCAATCTTTTAGTTTCGATTTCACAGAGTTCCAACTCCATTGCACTGTGCTCATCTCTAAAGTTCTCCTAAAACTGCAACATGATTTAATAACACTCATCAGGGAAGGCATAACTTTATATGCATAACAGGTTATGCAGATACTCTAAACAATGCATAACTTGTCATGCAGTCAATGTTGGATCTGCATAAGATGTTATGCAGTTAAACAGTGTGTGATGCAGGGTATGCTTAACCAATATAATAAGGCTTTTTATATGCATAACAAGTTATGCAAATACTCTAAATAATGCATAAAAGGTCATGCAGTTATTTTTGGATCTGCATAAGATGTTATGCAGTTAAACAATGTTTGTATTTTAACTGCATAAGCAGTTATGCATAATAAGTTATGCAGTTCACCATGTTTGCTTTTACTGCATAACCAGTTATGCATAATAAGCTACGCAGTTCAGCATAGTTGCTTTTACTGCATAAGCAGTTATGCATAATAAGCTACGCAGTTATGCATAGTTGCTTTTACTGCATAACCAGTTATGCATAACAAGTTACGCAGTTATGCATAGCTGCTCTTACTGCATAAGCAGTTATGCATAGCTGTTTTTACTGCATAACCAGTTATGCATAACAAGTTATGCAGATACTCTAAACAATGCATAACAAATCATGCAGTTAATTTTGGATCTGCCTAAGATGTTATGCAGGATAGATATGATTTGATTTTTTAAATTTGATCTTTGCTGTTGTTGATTTGATATATTAATTTTGAGTAAGAATTTTTTTTCTGAAGCAACATGCAGGATAGATATGTTTGATTTTTTCTCTTTTTCTGTTTTGCAGGGTGAAATGCCTGTTATTAGTGCACTAGCTGTGATTCACTACTTCAATGAATTCTTAGCACATCATGTTGATGTCAATTCAACTCTGGAGAATTTGAAGACAGACGTTTGCCTGAAGTTGACTCGTTTACTACCTCATCATGTCAGTTTTTCTTTTAATGATGGAAGCAAGTTTTTGCGAGTTGATTCTGATTTCCTGCTTCAGTGTTTTGTATCTCGTTGCCACTATAAAGGTCAGAAGAGCTTTGATTTACTTGTTTAAGTTGTCTCAAATTCTTTCAATTGTTCCAGCAGTCGTAGTAGAGCTTCATCAAGTATGCATTTAATAGAACCTGAACCAGAACAAGCTATGGTGAATTTCCTTGAAGATGGTTCTGTCCCTGTTAACAAGGTTCTTAGGACTGAGGGTTGGGATAAATTACTTGGTGAAGTTAGTAAAGTTTTTTTTGGAGGTTTAGCGAGGTACGTATTGCAGTGAAGAAATACGAGCTAAAGTCTGGGTATGTTCTTGTATATACTAAGAATGAACCTAGCAGGTTCTATGCAAAATGCTCTAAAGAAAATTGCCCTTGGGAGTATAAGGTTTGTGCTGTTGATGTTGAAAACAGGATGCTTAAGGTTAAGAAATATTATAGCAGTCATCACTGTGGTGTGGGATGTCAAAGGATTTTCCACAGGCTCAGCAGTAAATTTGTTTCTAGTCTTATCAAGGAAGAAATCAGAAGTGATCCGAGTATCAAAGCTTCTGATTTGAAAAAGTTTTTTAAACATATCTACAGTATCAATATGAAATACTACCAAGCTTACAATGGAAGAGAGAAAGTGTATGAGGATATATTTGGTGATGATGCCATTTCATATTCGCATCTGGTATGGTATGTAGATGCCATTCGCAGCACAAATCCTGGGAGTTGTATTGATTTTCAAGTTCAAAGGGATGAAACTGAATCGAACAAGGATAGTTTAACTGATTTAGAAGTTGAAGCACCTTCAAATAAGTTTGTGCGTCTTTTTATTGCTTTCGAGGCATGTATCAGTGGTTACCGTTACCTTCGTCCCATGATTTATGTCGATGCTACCTTTCTTACAGGGAGATTTAGAGGATGCCTCATGGCTGCAACCGGTATCAATGCTGAAAATGGTTAGTTTTCTGATAATGTATCCTTTTTATATATGTGCATAATGTTTCATGCATTATTTATTTTGGCTTCATAGTGTTTTATGCATAATATCTTATGCATTACTCTTTTCACTTTTCTGGTTATGCATTCAGTTTTGTTTAGATACATAAGACATTATGCATTTTTTTATAGCTGGTAACCGGTAACGCCTGGAATTTATGTTCCATAAAACAAAGCGTTTCACCATTACTTCCTGTATTTACTAACCGCCTCATCCTTATGACACTGTCTTATAACGGGTATAGTGTACGCCGCACGTTGTAAACCACCAAACCAATACCCAATGAGCATCCCCCAGTTTGTGACATGTGTTGATGTCTCGAGTGTTTTCGTGGAAAACATGTAGCATGTTGTTGTTCGGAAAGTTGAGCTTGGGAGACTTGCCGGCTCGGTGGTGCCTTCGACGGTTAAGATTTTGCATCTTGAGAGGAAGGGTAGCCGTTGGTTATTTCAACCCTTCGTTTGGTAGACAGTGGCATGAAAGCATGGCCAGTACGGCTTTAATATGGCCTAGTTTAAGCACGGCCAAAAGTTAGGGTTTTGGATTTGTTTGGGCGCGACCAAACTAGGGCTTGGCGTCGGGCCAAAGGTTCCCATGTGTTAGCTGGTAAAATTGGACGGCTAAGATCTGCATCTTAGATGGAAAAGTGTCTGTTGATCTTCGCAAGCCTTTGTTTTGGTAGCCGCATAGGGAAGTCCGGCATGGTATGGCGCGGAAAGGTGGTTGGCATGCCATTGGCACATGTGGCATGGCTGGCATGCCTTGGCGGTTAGGGCGTGGCCAAAACAAAGGTTTTGGCATTGGGCCAAAGGTTACCATGCCTTAGTTGGTGACCTTGGACGGCTAATATTTGCATCTTAGATGGAAGGATGACCGTTGATCGTCGCCAGCCTTTGTTTTGGTAACCGCATAGGGAAGGACGACATGGTATGGCGCGGCAAGGTGGCTGGCATGCCATTGGCACATGTGACATGGCATGCCTTGGCGCGGTTTGACGTGGCCAAAACTAGGGTTTAGGCCAAAGGTTACCATGCGTTGTTTGGAGACCTTGGACGGCTAAGATTTGATCTAAGATGGAAGGGTGGTCGTTGATCATTGCACGCCTTTGTTTTGGTAACCGCATAGGGAAGGCTGGCATGGTATGGCGCGGCAAGGTGGCTGGCATGCCATTGGCACATGTGGCATGGCCGACATGCCTTGGCGCGGTTTGGGCGTGACCAAAACTAGGGTTTTGGCGTTGGGCCAAAGGTTACCATGTGTTGGTTGGTGACCTTGGACGACTGAGATTTATATCTAAGATGGAAGGGTGGTCGTTGATTGTTGCACGCCTTCGTTTTGGCAGCCGTGAAGCGAAGGCCGGCATGGCATGGCTTGGGCGCGGCAAGGTGGATGGCGCGGCATGCCATTGGCACATGTGGCATGGTCGGCATGCCTTGGCGTAGCTTAGGCGCGGCCAAACTAGGGTTTTCGCGTTGGGCCAAAGGTTACCATGCGTTGTTTGGCGACCTTGGACGGCTAAGATTTGCATCTAAGATGGAAGGGTGGCCGTTGATCATCGCACGCATTTGTTTTGGTAGCCGCATAGGGAAGGCCGACATGGTATGGCGCGGAAAGGTGGTTGGCATGCCATTGGCACATGTGGCATGGCATGCCTTAGCGCGGTTTGACGTGGCCAAAACTAGGGTTTGGTCCAAAGGTTACCATGCATTGTTTGGCGACCTTGGACGGCTAAGATTTGCATCTAAGATGGAAGGGTGGTCGTTGATCATCGCACGCTTTCGTTTTGGTAACCGTATAGGGAAGGCCGGCATGGTATGGCGCGGCAAGGTGGCTGGCATGCAATTGGCACATGTGGCATGGCCGACATGCCTTGGCGCGGTTTGGGCGTGACCAAAACTAGGGTTTTAGCGTTGATCCAAAGGTTACTATGCGTTGTTTGGCGACCTTGGACGGCTAAGATTTGCATCTAAGATGGAAGGGTGGCCGTTGATCATCGCACGCCTTTGTTTTGGTAGCCGTATAGGGAAGGTCGGCATGGTATGGCGTGGCAAGGTGGTTGGCATGCCATTGGCACATGCGACATGGCATGCCTTGGCGCGGTTTGGCGTGGCCAAAACTAGGGTTTGGGCCAAAGGTTACCATGTGTTGTTTGGCGACCTTGGACGGCTAAGGTTTGCATCTAAGATGGAAGGGTGGACGTTGATCATCGCACGCCTTCGTTTTGGTAGCTGCATGGGGAAGGACGGCATGGTATGGCGCAACAAGGTGGTTGGCATGCCATTGGCACATGTGGTGCGGCTGGCATGGTTGGCATGCCTTGGCGCGGAGGTGCGGCTGGCATGGCATGTCATTGGCGCAGTGGTGCAGCTGGCATGGTTGGCATGCCTTGGCACGGAGGTGCGGCTGGCATGGTTGGCATGCCTTGGAGCGGAGGTGCGGCTGGCATGGTTGGCATGCCTTGGAGCGGATGTGCGGCTGGCATGGAATGCCATTGGTGCAGTGGTGCGGCTGGCATGGTTGGCATGCCTTGGCACGGATATGTGGCTGGCATGGTATGCCATTGGCACAGTGGTGTGGCTGGCATGGTTGGCATGCCTTGGCACGGTGACGTGGATGGCATGGTCTTCCATTGGCACAGTGGTGCAGCTAGCATGGTTGGCATGCCTTGGCGTGGTAGCATGCGAATTAGGGTTTGTCATAGATGATATCAGTCAGTGTTAAGGGTTCTGCCGTGGAACATGACCCATGTAAAAAAAAGGGTACCTCGGTAATTCTTACGTAGGAATGCTGATTGATTCAATAAATGTGCTAATGGTCATAGTGACGTCATGTCAGATGTACAGTGTTACGATTTGGACCTTAAGTTAAAAACCACCATCAACGAAAGGCAAAAATACCGTTAAATGATTAGTGTTTAATTAATGTTAATTTTAATGATTAGTTGTTAACGATTAGAGTTAATGTTAGTGTTAATTTGGGACAGTACTTTTGACATCCCAAATAAAAATACATAAACGGGATAGCAATTTGGGAATATAGAACCTCAACAGTAAAGTTTCTCTTAGGGTTATTATAAAAGAAAAAGAAACGGAAGATAAAGTGGAGAATTCTTTTTTCTTTTTTATTTTTGAGATATTTGTTATTGTTGAGCAATGTGTGATTTAATATCAAGTGAGGAAGCTGAATCTTCATCACGGAAAACTAAAGAGAATACATATTAACTACGACGAAAACGATTTTACCCAAACTCAAACTTAAACTCAACTTCTATCTCAAGCTTAAGATGATGATTTTTTGGAGCCAAATCCCGAAAATGAGGAGCCCAATGCTAATAATATACAGGTATAATTCTAGACGATGTTTAATGTCCATTGTGTAGCATGAATTCACAAAGAAAAAAAAGGATTTTTATATGTAGTTCGGCGCAACAGGATCAGGTTGGCACATATTTTGATTATCGAACCTTGTTTAATATGTGTTGATGGTGGTTTTTAGTTCAGGGTCAAAATTGTAAAACCATGTATTTAATGCGATGTCATCTGGTGTGAAAATGGGTTTGCACACAAAACTTGCAAGTATACAAGGCCAAGCTTTATAGTATGGGGATGAGTAGGGGTTAGTCCACAGGGAGTGGGAGCATACAAGAAGTTTTCCTAAGCTAGCAATGGAGACAAGGCACTATGGAAGTGATCAGTGATGGATGAAGGCAGTGAAACAAAGAACTAAAACAGTTAACAAAGCAAAGCAGTTAACACACGATGGCAGCACAGCAAAGATTAAATGGCAGAGGATATAAAATAACAATAGCAGGGAACCAAGGCTATAAGCCAAGGGCAGGGGGAGTTTGTGCACTGATTTCAGTGCACAACAGCTACAAATTGCAAGAATTTAAACAAGCAAAACAGGTAAGGAGATAAACTGAACAGGAAGAAAAACAGAACTGAATTTAAGTGACTGTAAAAGGGATTGTGGCTAAGCTAAGGCTTAGTATCCACCTTGTGTCCTAATCAAACAACATATTTCTAGGTTGAGTTGAAAATCCTATGCATACATCTAGAATGGGAGGAAAACTAATTTGCTCCCTAGTTTGCCCCTAGCATTGACTGTCTTTTGACAGAACAATCAATCACAGGCACTATGAGCATTAACCTCTTCCCATTGCTCAAGCAAAATAGGGCAAGGAGTTAACTATCCTAGCAACTTGTCATTTGACAGTGCATAAGGCTTCAACTGAGCCTTAGCTCAATGAATTAGAACATAATGCAACTACTACTGAATTTAAACATAAACTTGAAATAAACTGAACTGAAATTGAAATTTGAATATAAACAGGACATGGAAAATAACATTGAACTTGGAACAAAACAGGACAATTGAGGTTCTGGCTAGTCCAGACCTCTAGAGAGTGAAGCTGGCTAATCCAGCATACCTTACACAACACAACAGTCCCTTCTATTTATACCCACAGACCCAATTTGGGTTTTCCCCCAAATTACAAAATTAGGGTTTGGTGAAAATCAAAATTAAATCAAAATAATCCTACCTAATGTCACTGAATCTACTCAATAACACTCACCCATGCCTCTATTTCTAGTTGTAATCATCAATTCCTAAGAATCCCCAATTTGTAAAATTAGGGTTTCCTGTTGAGAAATAGGAATCAAAATTACTCACCTAACAGCTCTGATTTCTTCCCAATAGTCTCGACCCATGCTTCCTCAACGTCTTCTGCTCCTTCCCATGCTTCAATTACATCCATCTCATCAACTTATTTCACCAACTCCACAGCTAGGGATTAGAGGTGTGAAAAATGGGTGAAATTAGTCGCTGAGAGGGATATAGGACGTGATATAGGGGATGGGTTTAGTTGGTAGGAGCCATGATGGCTTTGGTGGTGGATGTGGTGGTGGCAGAAGGAGCAGGTGGTGGTGATGGCGTACGAGTTCTGCAGACGGAGAGGGGAAGAAGATGGATTCGATGGTTTTGGGAGAAGGGTGTGTTTGGCGATGGGTATAGGTGTTCTATACTTGGGTGTTAGGCGGGTTCAGCGAGGTTTGATGATCTGTGACAAGGAGCGATGGATGGGAAGATGGTAGGTGGATCCAACGGCGATACGGAGGTAAGCGTGGAGCGACCGTCGGATGAAGGGATGTAGCAAAACGGACGACCCAAGATGGAGATGGGAGTTGCGATGTGAAGCGGGGTCTTCGGAGTTTGATGTGCGATGATGGAGCGACCGTAGGATGCTGAAATGCTTCGATCTGACGGCTGAAATCCGAGACGGGCTTGGATAGTGGAAATGTGTTTGAGTAAGGGTTTTGGGCCTTGGGTATGCCAAGCCCATATCTTCTTTAAGGACAATTCTTCTTCTTCAAGACCATTCCTAGCCTCTTGGTTTTGTGCACAACGTTCTTCGCGGCTTCCTTGCATAACTCCTCCCGGCTTTTCACTACTTTTCTGCTCTATTCCGCTCCGCAACTCATCTAGTCTTTATTTGGTACCTAAAAATACAAAATTAATTAATAAAAATATTTATTCTTGAAAACAATGAAAATACAGAATATGGGATAAAATGTAGAATTAATGCACAAAAGATGAGTTAAATGCCAAGAAAAATATATAGAAATATGCACTTTTTAGCACTCATCAAATACCCCCAAACCTGAATTTTTACTTGTCCTCAAGTAAAACAAAACTAAGGAAATCCTAACTATACCACTGTCGCTGGTCTCTCGAATGCATTTAGCATATGCACTAAGCCTTTTAAACCACTAAGTGTCCCTAGTGGACGAGTTGAAGTCTCGTGAAGGTTTGCTTAGAACGTACCTACAAAGTTCTAGGTCAAAATATAAGCTCATATTCCATCAAATGTGACATGTGCAAGACAGTTTAAGCTCACAGCAAAATGGAGATGTCAATCTAGCTATCAAAGGCACAATCCTAGCACTGATAACAAAAAAAGACATGTGATAAGAGTGTAAAGTGTATCTACACATGTGTAAAGAAAGATCTGAAGTTATGACTACTAATCACCAAGAGATAGTTTCTCAGGCTAAGAACCAAGGTCGAAATCTAGCTAGCTGTCCGGACTTTACGAGAATTGTGAATGAGTAGGAGGTATTTCACAATCACTCGCGTTGTACATCAATGGCATACACCCTCCTTGCTTATTACAATAAAACACAAAAGATGACTCTTTACATGACTCTTATTTACATTGACTACTCTCTTTTATTTTTGGAACAAGAGAGGATGGAATTGAAAAATACTTGATTTTTTTTTTTTTTTTTTTTTTTTTTTTTTTTTTTTTTGAAACAAGGAAACACTTTTGATACATAAGGAAAAAGAAACAAAAAATTACATGACACTTTGCAAGAGGTAGCCCTTTTTGATGCACCCAGTTAAATTCGATGGTTGTCTTTCTTAATGTAACCTCCACCTTCTATCCCAACCAACCAAAGAACAAGCTAGTCAAGTTTCGTTCAGTATTCTAAAGTGATTGGCAATCGTGACTTCCTATCAAACACCTTGAAGATCGAGGCTATACATGTATTGGTAGATCGTGCGCGTGCAAATTTCTTATCACTATGTGAATTGTGCTAGAATCAGGGTGCCTAAATATCTAGACTAAGACTCCTAAAAATTACATATTTGCACAAGAGTCAACATTTCAAGGTCATGAGCTCCATTTTTATGTTTTTTTTTTTTTTTTTTTTAATTTTTTTGGAATTTTTAATTTTTTCAAAAAGGAAGAGTTCTATTTTTCGATTATAGCATGTTATCAAAGTATCTACTTTTCACCCCCAAACCTAAACTAAACATTGTCCTCAATGTTTCAAAAGATAAACATGATTATAACACATACCATGAGAACGATGCTAAGTGTAGAAAAAAGAAAGAGATTACCGGATATTGGCGAAAGCAAGTTTTGAACTCCATTATTCAAGGCAAAAATCCAACATATGTCAGCCGAGATCATATTGGATTAGCAAAATATATACAAAATGAACAAAAGGATTTTTAAAATTTTTATCTACTGGATTATATACAAAAAATTCACCGTACACTAACAATCTAAAGAGTTGAGGATCAACCCAAAAGACAAAGTGTAGAGGTTTCAACAGCTTCACACAATAATAATATGATAGGCATGCAAGTGAAGCTGTGAAACAAAATGAGCTACCCCCAAACCTGGATTTTTCAACAGATAAAATTTTGGATACAAAATCTCGCAGTTTTGGGGGTTCATCATGCACAAGGTCTAATTCGAAATGAACTTTGCTAGGGACGGGTACACATGCTAATTCCAACTGTGGTTCCTCAAAGATATTATACTTAGATGCAAAATAGTCCAAAAGGACTTGGGAAGCACACAGTTCCAAACCTAGATTAGGGACTCTCAGAAAAATTGGTTTGACAATATGGGTACAAACCAACTCTAGGTTGGGTGGAAGGGTATCAGATTGTGACTTAGGCAAGAAAGTGACATCTAAGTGTCTCACATGCATGAGATCAAGAATATCAGTATTATCAGTCACATCAGCATTATCTAAGTCACACTCAAGATGTGTAGCATGCTCATCATCACAAAAAATTTGCACAAGTCCTAATTCAGAATCGTGGTTATCCGATATATTCAAATTATCATCAACAGAAGCAAATATTGTGGCTTAAGTATGGAATCAGACACATCAACTATGTTTTCCTGCATAGGATCATTAGTGTCAACAGAAGATTTACCTAAGTCATGCTCTTCACAGGATAATTGCACAATATCTAAATCAGTATCAACATCACATGCATATGAAATACTAGAAGAAATATCATTCATGAAGGTTGGGGCAGAAAAGCCTAATGTATTTGAAACCAAAGGTTCCACAACATTTTCAGCATAGACATGTTCTTCTAACATAACATCATCATCATCATCATCATAGTAATATGCATACTTGTCCCGATTAGCAGTTGTGGTGTCATTAGTCAACTCATGTTCCTCTAGATTAGGTTCATATTCAATATCATACACATGATAGGACTAGACATGCTATTTCCAAAGTTCAATTCATTACCACCTATATCATGTGACAGTGTCTCAGTTTCCCTAATGGATTCCCAGTGACGGGTTTTCTCTGCAATCTCAGCTAAAAATTTCCATGCATCATCCACAGTTTTATCAAGAAATTCACCATTACACATACACTCAACCATGGCTCGAGATTTAAAGTCTAGTCCCTCATAGAGGATAGCGACAAGTCTCCACTTCTCAAATCCATGGTGTGGACATTCGCTCAACAAATCATTAAAACGTTCAAAATAGTCAAAAACAGTTTCCTCATCCAATTGGACAAAACAATTGATACTTTGACGAATAGCGATGGTCCTATGATGTGGAAAGAATTTTTTGAAAAATAGATCTGTGAGTTGGTCCCAAGTGTTGATTGATTGTGGTCTCAAACCGTAAAACCATGTTTTGGCCCTTTCCTTTAGAGAAAATGTAAACAAACGCAATTTCAAAGAGTCTTCGGATATATGGTCAGGTTGTAAAGCCCGGACAATTTGTTCAAACTCTCTTACATGGTTATAGGGATTCTCAGAATCGAACCCTCGAAATATAGGAAGTATTTGTATCATACTTGCGTTTAGTTCAAATGGGCCATCAGTCTGGGGTAAGGCGATACATGATAACGGAATTTTTATTGTGGGATACATGCATTCATGGAGAGTATTAGGTTGGCCCATATTGAAAAGACACAAAGCCCACTATTTGGTTTTAAATGGTTTTCAAAATTTGGTTTTTTTATGGGAAAATTTTGGTTTTGATGGGAATGAAAAACAGTTGGTTTTTATGGGTTTTGAAAACTTTGGTTTTTTAAGGGATTAAAAATTTGGTTTTCGAAATTAGGAACATTTTTTTTTTATTTATTTATTTTTTTTATTTTTTTTAAACTTAGCCTAGCATAAATTAGCACAACCCATAAAAGAAAATAAAAACAACAATAATAATTACAAACCCATAAAAGAAAGAAAAAGAAGAAAAAGAAAAATTATTACAAGCCCAAATAAAAAATAAAGAAAAACAAAAATTATTACAAGCCCACAAATTAAAAATGGAAGCCCACAGGTTGGGTTCTCTAAATGGGTTTAGGCTTACCTATAAAGCACAGCCCAGCTGTTCGGTTTGGTTGCAAAAGCCCAGTTGGGCTTTGGATCATCCTAAGCTTTAGCTTCAACACTCAAGGCCCAGTTGGGCTTGGTTCAAATCAGTTCACTTCACAAGCCCAGTTGGGCTTTATCTTACACCAGCTGCAGCAGCTTCAGCAGGGACTCAGCAGCAGCAGCAGGGAGCAGCAACAGCAGCAGTCTTGGCAGCAGCAGAGGCTGGCAGCAGCAACAGGAAGCAGCAGCAGCACAGGTAGGCTTCAGGTAGCAGTTCAGGCTAGCAGCATAGCTCAACAACAGCAACAGGCAGTTTGCAGGCTTGTTTATCAGCATTACCACAAAAGAAAATCAGCAAAGGAAATCAGCAGATGGCAGCACCACTCCCCGGCAGCGGCGCCAAAAACTTGGTGTGAAAATGGGTTTGCACACAAAACTTGCAAGTATACAAGGCCAAGCTTTATAGTATAGGGATGAGTAGGGGTTAGTCCACAGGGAGTGGGAGCATACAAGAAGTTTTCCTAAGCTAGCAATGGAGACAAGGCACTATGGCAGTGAGCAGTGATGGATGAAGGCAGTGAAACAAAGAACTAAAACAGTTAACAAAGCAAAGCAGTTAACACACGATGGCAGCACAGCAAAGATTAAATGGCAGAGGATATAAAATAACAATAGCAGGGAACCAAGGCTGTAAGCCAAGGGAAGGGGGAGTTTTTGCACTGATTTCAGTGCACAACAGCTACAAATTGCAAGAATTTAAACAAGCAAAACAGGTAAGGAGATAAACTGAACAGGAAGAAAAACAGAACTGAATTTAAGTGACTGTAAAAGGGATTGTGGCTAAGCTAAGGCTTAGTATCCACCTTGTGTCCTAATCAAACAACATATTTCTAGGTTGAGTTGAAAATCCTATGCATACATCTAGAATGGGAGGAAAACTAATTTGCTCCCTAGTTTGCCCCTAGCATTGACTGTCTTTTGACAGAACAATCAATCACAGGCACTATGAGCATTAACCTCTTCCCATTGCTCAAGCAAAACAGGGCAAGGAGTTAACTATCCTAGCAACTTGTCATTTGACAGTGCATAAGGCTTCAACTGAGCCTTAGCTCAATGAATTAGAACATAATGCAACTACTACTGAATTTAAACATAAACTTGAAATAAACTGAACTGAAATTGAAATTTGAATATAAACAGGACATGGAAAATAACATTGAACTTGGAACAAAACAGGACAATTGAGGTTCTGGCTAGTCCAGACCTCTAGAGAGTGAAGCTGGCTAATCCAGCATACCTACACAACACAACAGTCCCTTCTATTTATACCCACAGACCCAATTTGGGTTTTCCCCCAAATTACAAAATTAGGGTTTGGTGAAAATCAAAATTAAATCAAAATAATCCTACCTAATGTCACTGAATCTACTCAATAACACTCACCCATGCCTCTATTTCTAGTTGTAATCATCAATTCCTAAGAATCCCCAATTTGTAAAATTAGGGTTTCCTGTTGAGAAATAGGAATCGAAATTACTCACCTAACAGCTCTGATTTCTTCCCAATAGTCTCGACCCATGCTTCCTCAACGTCTTCTGCTCCTTCCCATGCTTCAATTACATCCATCTCATCAACTTATTTCACCAACTCCACAGCTAGGGATTAGAGGTGTGAAAATGGGTGAAATTAGTCGCTGAGAGGGATATAGGACGTGATATAGGGGATGGGTTTAGTTGGTAGGAGCCATGATGGCTTTGGTGGTGGATGTGGTGGTGGCAGAAGGAGCAGGTGGTGGTGATGGCGTACGAGTTCTGCAGACGGAGAGGGGAAGAAGATGGATTCGATGGTTTTGGGAGAAGGGTGTGTTTGGCGATGGGTATAGGTGTTCGATACTTGGGTGTTAGGCGGGTTCAGCGAGGTTTGATGATCTGTGACAAGGAGCGATGGATGGGAAGATGGTAGGTGGATCCAACGGCGATACGGAGGTAAGCGTGGAGCGACCGTCGGATGAAGGGATGTAGCAAAACGGACGACCCAAGATGGAGATGGGAGTTGCGATGTAAGCGGGGTCTTCGGAGTTTGATGTGCGATGATGGAGCGACCGTAGGATGCTGAAATGCTTCGATCTGACGGCTGAAATCCGAGACGGGCTTGGATAGTGGAAATGTGTTTGAGTAAGGGTTTTGGGCCTTGGGTATGCCAAGCCCATATCTTCTTTAAGGACAATTCTTCTTCTTCAAGACCATTCCTAGCCTCTTGGTTTTGTGCACAACGTTCTTCGCGGCTTCCTTGCATAACTCCTCCCGGCTTTTCACTACTTTTCTGCTCTATTCCGCTCCGCAACTCATCTAGTCTTTATTTGGTACCTAAAAATACAAAATTAATTAATAAAAATATTTATTCTTGAAAACAATGAAAATACAGAATATGGGATAAAATGTAGAATTAATGCACAAAAGATGAGTTAAATGCCAAGAAAATATATAGAAATATGCACTTTTTAGCACTCATCAAATACCCCCAAACCTGAATTTTACTTGTCCTCAAGTAAAACAAAACTAAGGAAATCCTAACTATACCACTGTCGCTGGTCTCTCGAATGCATTTAGCATATGCACTAAGCCTTTTAAACCACTAAGTGTCCCTAGTGGACGAGTTGAAGTCTCGTGAAGGTTTGCTTAGAACGTACCTACAAAGTTCTAGGTCAAAATATAAGCTCATATTCCATCAAATGTGACATGTGCAAGACAGTTTAAGCTCACAGCAAAATGGAGATGTCAATCTAGCTATCAAAGGCACAATCCTAGCACTGATAACAAAAAAGACATGTGATAAGAGTGTAAAGTGTATCTACACATGTGTAAAGAAAGATCTGAAGTTATGACTACTAATCACCAAGAGATAGTTTCTCAGGCTAAGAACCAAGGTCGAAATCTAGCTAGCTGTCCGGACTTTACGAGAATTGTGAATGAGTAGGAGGTATTTCACAATCACTCGCGTTGTACATCAATGGCATACACCCTCCTTGCTTATTACAATAAAACACAAAAGATGACTCTTTCATGACTCTTATTTACATTGACTACTCTCTTTTATTTTTGGAACAAGAGAGGATGGAATTGAAAAATACTTGATTTTTTTTTTTTTTTTTTTTTTTTTTTTTTTTTTGAAACAAGGAAACACTTTTGATACATAAGGAAAAAGAAACAAAAAATTACATGACACTTTGCAAGAGGTAGCCCTTTTTGATGCACCCAGTTAAATTCGATGGTTGTCTTTCTTAATGTAACCTCCACCTTCTATCCCAACCAACCAAAGAACAAGCTAGTCAAGTTTCGTTCAGTATTCTAAAGTGATTGGCAATCGTGACTTCCTATCAAACACCTTGAAGATCGAGGCTATACATGTATTGGTAGATCGTGCGCGTGCAAATTTCTTATCACTATGTGAATTGTGCTAGAATCAGGGTGCCTAAATATCTAGACTAAGACTCCTAAAAATTACATATTTGCACAAGAGTCAACATTTCAAGGTAATGAGCTCCATTTTTTGTTTTTTTTTTTTTTTTTTTTTTTTAATTTTTTGGAATTTTTAATTTTTTCAAAAGGAAGAGTTCTATTTTTCGATTATAGCATGTTATCAAAGTATCTACTTTTCACCCCCAAACCTAAACTAAACATTGTCCTCAATGTTTCAAAAGATAAACATGATTATAACACATACCATGAGAACGATGCTAAGTGTAGAAAAAAGAAAGAGATTACCGGATATTGGCGAAAGCAAGTTTTGAACTCCATTATTCAAGGCAAAAATCCAACATATGTCAGCCGAGATCATATTGGATTAGCAAAATATATACAAAATGAACAAAAGGATTTTTAAAATTTTTATCTACTGGATTATATACAAAAAATTCACCGTACACTAACAATCTAAAGAGTTGAGGATCAACCCAAAAGACAAAGTGTAGAGGTTTCAACAGCTTCACACAATAATAATATGATAGGCATGCAAGTGAAGCTGTGAAACAAAATGAGCTACCCCCAAACCTGGATTTTTCAACAGATAAAATTTTGGATACAAAATCTCGCAGTTTTGGGGGTTCATCATGCACAAGGTCTAATTCGAAATGAACTTTGCTAGGGACGGGTACACATGCTAATTCCAACTGTGGTTCCTCAAAGATATTATACTTAGATGCAAAATAGTCCAAAAGGACTTGGGAAGCACACAGTTCCAAACCTAGATTAGGGACTCTCAGAAAAATTGGTTTGACAATATGGGTACAAACCAACTCTAGGTTGGGTGGAAGGGTATCAGATTGTGACTTAGGCAAGAAAGTGACATCTAAGTGTCTCACATGCATGAGATCAAGAATATCAGTATTATCAGTCACATCAGCATTATCTAAGTCACACTCAAGATGTGTAGCATGCTCATCATCACAAAAAATTTGCACAAGTCCTAATTCAGAATCGTGGTTATCCGATATATTCAAATTATCATCAACAGAAGCAATATATTGTGGCTTAAGTATGGAATCAGACACATCAACTATGTTTTCCTGCATAGGATCATTAGTGTCAACAGAAGATTTACCTAAGTCATGCTCTTCACAGGATAATTGCACAATATCTAAATCAGTATCAACATCACATGCATATGAAATACTAGAAGAAATATCATTCATGAAGGTCGGGGCAGAAAAGCCTAATGTATTTGAAACCAAAGGTTCCACAACATTTTCAGCATAGACATGTTCTTCTAACATAACATCATCATCATCATCATCATAGTAATATGCATACTTGTCCCGATTAGCAGTTGTGGTGTCATTAGTCAACTCATGTTCCTCTAGATTAGGTTCATATTCAATATCATACACATGATAAGGACTAGACATGCTATTTCCAAAGTTCAATTCATTACCACCTATATCATGTGACAGTGTCTCAGTTTCCCTAATGGATTCCCAGTGACGGGTTTTCTCTGCAATCTCAGCTAAAAATTTCCATGCATCATCCACAGTTTTATCAAGAAATTCACCATTACACATACACTCAACCATGGATCGAGATTTAAAGTCTAGTCCCTCATAGAGGATAGCGACAAGTCTCCACTTCTCAAATCCATGGTGTGGACATTCGCTCAACAAATCATTAAAACGTTCAAAATAGTCAAAAACAGTTTCCTCATCCAATTGGACAAAACAATTGATACTTTGACGAATAGCGATGGTCCTATGATGTGGAAAGAATTTTTTGAAAAATAGATCTGTGAGTTGGTCCCAAGTGTTGATTGATTGTGGTCTCAAACCGTAAAACCATGTTTTGGCCCTTTCCTTTAGAGAAAATGTAAACAAACGCAATTTCAAAGAGTCTTCGGATATATGGTCAGGTTGTAAAGCCCGGACAATTTGTTCAAACTCTCTTACATGGTTATAGGGATTCTCAGAATCGAACCCTCGAAATATAGGAAGTATTTGTATCATACTTGCGTTTAGTTCAAATGGGCCATCAGTCTGGGGTAAGACGATACATGATAACGGAATTTTTATTGTGGGATACATGCATTCATGGAGAGTATTAGGTTGGCCCATATTGAAAAGACACAAAGCCCACTATTTGGTTTTAAAGGGTTTTCAAAATTTGGTTTTTTTTATGGGAAAATTTTGGTTTTGATGGGAATGAAAAACAGTTGGTTTTTATGGGTTTTGAAAACTTTGGTTTTTTAAGGGATTAAAAATTTGGTTTTCGAAATTAGGAGCAATTTTTTTTTTTTTTTTTTTTTTTTTTAAACTTAGCCTAGCATAAATTAGCACAACCCATAAAAGAAAATAAAAACAACAATAATAATTACAAACCCATAAAGAAAGAAAAAGGAAAAAGAAAAATTATTACAAGCCCAAATAAAAATAAAGAAAAACAAAATTATTACAAGCCCACAAATTAAAAATGGAAGCCCACAGGTTGGGTTCTCTAATGGGTTTAGGCTTACCTATAAAGCACAGCCCAGCTGTTCGGTTTGGTTGCAAAAGCCCAGTTGGGCTTTGGATCATCCTAAGCTTTAGCTTCAACACTCAAGGCCCACTTGGGCTTGGTTCAAATCAGTTCACTTCACAAGCCCAGTTGGGCTTTATCTTACACCAGCTGCAGCAGCTTCAGCAGGGACTCAGCAGCAGCAGCAGGGAGCAGCAACAGCAGCAGTCTTGGCAGCAGCAGAGGCTGGCAGCAGCAACAGGAAGCAGCAGCAGGTAGGCTTCAGGTAGCAGTTCAGTTCAGGCTAGCAGCATAGCTCACAACAGCAACAGGCATTTGCAGGCTTGTTTATTAGCATTACCACAAAAGAAAATCAGCAAAGGAAATCAGCAGATGGCAGCACCACTCCCCGGCAGCGGCGCCAAAAACTTGGTGTGAAATGGGTTTGCACACAAAACTTGCAAGTATACAAGGCCAAGCTTTATAGTATAGGGATGAGTAGGGGTTAGTCCACAGGGAGTGGGAGCATACAAGAAGTTTTCCTAAGCTAGCAATGGAGACAAGGCACTATGGCAGTGAGCAGTGATGGATGAAGGCAGTGAAACAAAGAACTAAAACAGTTAACAAAGCAAAGCAGTTACACACGATGGCAGCACAAAATTAAATGGCAGAGGATATAAAATAACAATAGCAGGGAACCAAGGCTGTAAGCCAAGGGCAGGGAGTTTGTGCACTGATTTCAGTGCACAACAGCTACAATTGCAAGAATTTAAACAAGCAAAACAGGTAAGGAGATAACTGAACAGGAAGAAAAACAGAACTGAATTTAAGTGACTGTAAAAGGGATTGTGGCTAAGCTAAGGCTTAGTATCCACCTTGTGTCCTAATCAAACAACATATTTCTAGGTTGAGTTGAAAATCCTATGCATACATCTAGAATGGAGGAAAACTAATTTGCTCCCGTTTGCCCCTAGCATTGACTGTCTTTTGACAGAACAATCAATCACAGGCACTATGAGCATTAACCTCTTCCCATTGCTCAAGCAAAACATGGCAAGGAGTTAACTATCCTAGCAACTTGTCATTTGACAGTGCATAAGGCTTCAACTGAGCCTTAGCTCAATGAATTAGAACATAATGCAACTACTACTGAATTTAAACATAAACTTGAAATAAACTGAACTGAAATTGAAATTTGAATATAAACAGGACATGGAAAATAACATTGAACTTGGAACAAAACAGGACAATTGAGGTTCTGGCTAGTCCAGACCTCTAGAGAGTGAAGCTGGCTAATCCAGCATACCTTACACAACACAACAGTCCCTTCTATTTATACCCACAGACCCAATTTGGGTTTTCCCCCAAATTACAAAATTAGGGTTTGGTGAAAATCAAAATTAAATCAAAATAATCCTACCTAATGTCACTGAATCTACTCAATAACACTCACCCATGCCTCTATTTCTAGTTGTAATCATCAATTCCTAAGAATCCCCAATTTGTAAAATTAGGGTTTCCTGTTGAGAAATAGGAATCGAAATTACTCACCTAACAGCTCTGATTTCTTCCCAATAGTCTCGACCCATGCTTCCTCAACGTCTTCTGCTCCTTCCCGTGCTTCAATTACATCCATCTCATCAACTTATTTCACCAACTCCACAGCTAGGGATTAGAGGTGTGAAAATGGGTGAAATTAGTCGCTGAGAGGGATATAGGACGTGATATAGGGGATGGGTTTAGTTGGTAGGAGCCATGATGGCTTTGGTGGTGGATGTGGTGGTGGCAGAAGGAGCAGGTGGTGGTGATGGCGTACGAGTTCTGCAGACGGAGAGGGGAAGAAGATGGATTCGATGGTTTTGGGAGAAGGGTGTGTTTGGCGATGGGTATAGGTGTTCGATACTTGGGTGTTAGGCGGGTTCAGCGAGGTTTGATGATCTGTGACAAGGAGCGATGGATGGGAAGATGGTAGGTGGATCCAACGGCGATACGGAGGTAAGCGTGGAGCGACCGTCGGATGAAGGGATGTAGCAAAACGGACGACCCAAGATGGAGATGGGAGTTGCGATGTGAAGCGGGGTCTTCGGAGTTTGATGTGCGATGATGGAGCGACCGTAGGATGATGAAATGCTTCGATCTGACGGTTGAAATCCGAGACGGGCTTGGATAGTGGAAATGTGTTTGAGTAAGGGTTTTGGGCCTTGGGTATGCCAAGCCCATATCTTCTTTAAGGACAATTCTTCTTCTTCAAGACCATTCCTAGCCTCTTGGTTTTGTGCACAACGTTCTTCGCGGCTTCCTTGCATAACTCCTCCCGGCTTTTCACTACTTTTCTGCTCTATTCCGCTCCGCAACTCATCTAGTCTTTATTTGGTACCTAAAAATACAAAATTAATTAATAAAAATATTTATTCTTGAAAACAATGAAAATACAGAATATGGGATAAAATGTAGAATTAATGCACAAAAGATGAGTTAAATGCCAAGAAAAATATATAGAAATATGCACTTTTTAGCACTCATCATCATCCTGCAAAGGAACAAAAGCCATCTGAAAGTGATGAGTGCATACACCTCTTCACTCACGGATGTATTGAGCAATTCAATATATCTTGATATATATATATAATTCACTCAGAATGGTGCATATAGCAATGATCCCAAATATTCTATGAATTTTATTCTCCACTGGCATTATTCACTAATGCATGATCTTCCTAGTATTTTCCTATGCTATGTTCCTAGCCGAACTCTCAATATTGGCATGACATGACGATTAATGTTAACTCGCAGCGAAGTAGCATGAGTCTCCCGAAGTGTCAGCATTGAGACCTGCATGAAAACACTCACGTAGGATACACCACTCTCTGATAAAGAGATTTCGTGTAAATGCGCTTTTTAATTGAAAGTTAGCACAATTGACGCGCTTAAATTCCTCAAGGAAAACCTAGACTATTCATGTCAGTCTTAAAGAGCAATCATGGCCACACGATTTGGACAGACAATTCGACAATCCTAGCCTACTGCCAGCGGAACTAGGCAATCACCATGATGACCATCGGAGATCACACTATCATCCCGGACGATCGGATCCCTTGAGTTCGCCCATGGCACCCCTGATCGCTAGACAAATCCAGGGTGATCGCGCCGTGAAAGAAAAGCTCAAACGAGCTAGACCGACCATAACGGTCTTGAAAATCATCACATCCGTCCAACTTAGCCAGCCAAGTTGGACGGCTTAGATTGTGTTTTGGACAACCAAAGAGGCACCAACGTGATCGCTGGCGACCCAACTCCATCCCTGGTCGATCAACTTGCTCATGGAAATGCAAGAGCGCATCAAATCGTTTGCCCAAACTAGGGCGAACGCACTATTCCAAAAATCCTAAGTTGTGTTGCGGCAGCATACTACTATCACAAATCGATCATAACCATCCATCTTCTCCATCCAAATTGAATGGCTTAAATCCAATTTCATACGGCCTAGAAGATGTCAGCATGCTCACCGGTATCCTGCCTTTGCAGCTGACCAATCGGCTTGTTCAAACCAATGTATAGTGCCTTGAATCGATCGCCCAAAATAGGGTTGTCCGCATGGATTCTAAAACCCTAAATTGCATCAATGGTAGTATGCAAATGCCGCAAGTCATCTCGTCCATCCAACTTATTTAGCCTAGTCGGATGGTCTAAATTCATTTGCAAGAGGCCAACAGGGTCAAGCTGTGATCACCGGCCACCCCTTCTCCACAAAGAGCGATCGACCAAGTGGTATCTCACCCATAGGGTTCTCAAACGATCGCCCAAAGGTGTCCAGTCACGCTACTTTTTTAAGACGTTCAATTAGCGACTAATTTGAACGAGCTCTAAAACAACGATGTTTCCTGCACATCGATTATTTTCAGCTGCTTGTTTAAAAGCGATGCTTTATATACATCGATTATAACCGATGTTTTATAAATATTGACTCCACAAATAATTTTGTTATTTGACCTAAAAGAACTATGTGCTGCTTTTAGCGGCGAGTCTCACAACTTGACCCATTTACTCGAGACATCAAACATGTCACAAACTGGGGGATGCTCACTGGGGAATTTGTCTGGAGGTTTACAGCGTTCAGCGTGCAACGCGCCCATTACGAGAAAGTTTCAGGAAAGGACGGACGGTTAACAACAATGAGAGTAGTGGGTGAAAGTGTGACCAGTTTTCCCTCATAATGTAAACGTGATGATCACCAATTTTTACACAATCCCACTTCTCCACTACTTAATCGCCTCCACTTCCTACGAGATCAAGGGGTGCTCGAACATTACTTGTATAATAGGATCTCGACCTATTTCAATACAACACAAGTATCCAGAAAACACCGAGAACTGATAGCTTACATTCTGCAATATAGTTCCACATTGTGATACAAGTCATAAAACATCCACACCTTCATAATTCAACATTATGATCTCAAAAACCTTCTTCGCTTCCCTCCCTAAGATCAACCTTTATCCTTCACTTTGTGAACGAATTGAACTTGGAATGACTATTTCTTGGTTTAGGCCAGAGTCTTACAGATTGTTCTCTCGAATCTAAAATTACTCTTGTGCAGTATATTTGTTTAGGGTTTGAATTCATTTCTCATCAACACACCCAAATTTACCAAAAACAACAATATCAGTTTTTACCCTCAAACAATATGAAAAAATCGGCTTATACGATTGAATCTGTTATTATCTGAACCTTGAATGAATTATTCCAGCGCCTAAGTAAATATTAAAGTTCGTATAGTAACGAGTGTGATTATAGTAGCCGAACATTTTGGAATTATTTTCGTGAGTTACAGGATGATGTTCGACTGACCATGGTACAAGACGAACCTCGTACTAATGTTTTCATATAACTCAAGTGTGGATGTTCGGGTCGTAAAGTTAATTACGAACGAGATGAACATGTATTCAATTTACCAAGTTATGTTGGTTGTCTAATGACCAAGATTTCGTATGAGACCAACTAAAATGACGAGGGTACCCAAGTACACCACAATCTTTTCGTTTCAAATTATAAGTATGATACCTTGAGTGATTGTCAATGAACAAAGTCGAGACAATACAACTTCAAGGTACTCACTTGACAATAGTTACGGTACAAGACCTATTGACTATATGATCTATGTCAAGTGATTAAGATTTAAAGTTCAAGTGTTATTTACTTTATTATAATAAAAAAATTATAATGCGGAAATAAAGTAAATGATACAACAAGATTTGTTAACAAGGAAACCGCAAATGTAGTACCCCTAGTTACTTAGTTCCCTCGGTATCCCCCCGCCTACAACCGTCTGGACAACGCACGTGAATCCCAAGATATAAATACTATCTTGAGTTGCTTTACCGATGTAAAGTCTTAAGAACTCAACTCCTTTTGATCGTCTTCCAAACAGTAAAGGAATAAATCTATTTGGTAACTACTCCAATAATCTTTTAATAAAAAGATACGTTGAGTTTTGATAAAGGCTCTTCCGTTTAAACTAGTAAACTCCTTTTTCAGGTAAGATCAATCCAAATCATCAAATTAGATTTAGATCCACAACTATCAAAAGGGATACTGAAGAATACCAACAAATGATAGTTTCTGATCAATACAATGTTAGGAAAAATTGCCAACCGATAATTCAACCGCTTAAGTTGCAAGATCTAGAGAAGACTGCAAAATTACCGGATGGAGAACGGGAAGTGAAAAAGAAGGAATTCGTGAAAGAATATGATGCCAATCAATTAAAAGTTTTGGGCATGTTACTCCAACGATTGGTTGAAATACAACGTCTTCACCATTCAAGGAGTCTATCTTTTCTCTCAAAGTTATCAAGATTTCCTTTCTATTCCTCTTCTTATTCTCCTTGAAAATACATTTCACGGAAGTAGGGAATGTATCAACCTATTTTTCATCTTATATGGCCAATTTCAATTCGGTAAAATAGTCAAATATCCATACCTGTACATCAAGAATATGAGAAAATACTGAACCTAATTATGAAGAACAATGAGGCGGAAACTTGAACTTTGGGGAACAATTACAAATTCAGCTGATAATGACAAATACATTATTATCCGAACCAAATTGATTGATCACAAATCATTTCCAATTGTAAAGTTCGGCTAAAAAAAGTTAAAACGTAAAAGCCGAACCTGTAAAAAAATAGATTCAGATGAAACCTAAAGCTAATTATAAGCCAAACTATTCTATATAGTGTTTAACATTAAACTATAAAATGTAATTTTATGGGTTTAACCTAAACAATTAAACAACAAATATATGTCTATGGGAAAGAATTACCTGAAGCATATTGAAATAGCCTCCAATATTTGTACTTGTTAACCTAGAGGCAGTCACAAGTTGCTCGAATAGGAAATAAAGGGCAGCGTTTCCACAAGAATACTTATGGCATCTTTTCAAGTCCCTTAAAAATTGAAGATATTGAGCATTCACCTTGTTGCCATTGTTATCGGGAAATATAACACTACCTAGAGTATACAATAAATACGCGGTAGCAGTGCGCCTGGCTATGACATCGTCCATTACCAACTTGACCAATTTCTAACTTTCTCGTTTGTGTCTCCAAAATACTTTTACAGAGCGGTAAACTTCATTTTCTTCAATCTCTTTAAATGAGCATCCACAAACTTTACCTCTTTAGTAGCGCAACAAAACTTCAATTCGGTCTTGGATTTTGGGAAACTTAGAGTTTCCTCGGACAGTACATACAAATCATATCGTAAAACTCATCATTCACATTTATCCCATTCATTTTAAGATCACTAATATTTTGTGCACCATCGGGAGTGATTGTCATCCGCCAAAGAGGAGATGAAATGTGTAAGTCTCCGAAAAACATCTCTCACAAAAGGATGAGCTTGTAAGCGCATCAAATATCCTCTAGTGCATAAAAAGTGGCAGGCCATAAACCAGATCCTTGTATTAAAGCCACCATCTCAGGAGACTCCTTGAAAATATCCTAATGTGCGGCACTCTGGTGCCTAAGTATACGGATTGCATCCCTGTGATCCAGAGTCTCATAAATTATCTTTGACCATGACTTCTTGTAGTCAATCAACACTGTTCCACCATCTTCTAGAAGACCATGGGGAAAACCATTCTTGCGAGCATGTATAACATTATCATTACTAGGAATGTGCTTACATGTCACTCTATGTGTAGTAAGTTTCTTCTTTTCTTTCACTTGTTCTTGTTGTGGTTCTTATTCTTCTTCTTCTTCTTCCTACTCTTTATTCACCATCATCACCACCATCTTCATATCCCATCCTCCTCCTCCACCATCATCTTCACCATCACCTCCTACTCCTCCTGCTCCACCTTTATCTTCATCATTATCATCCTCTTGTTCCACAGGCAAATACCCACTAGTGTCAGTTCCCCTTTTCTATGCATGCAAGTTCTTGGTGCCACCACCTCAGGGTTTGGGAGTTTTATAAGTAGAAGGAGTTACTTCCATTGGTCTTCTTTTAAGATTCTCTTTGAATTTTCCCGGATGGGTCCTAAAACAAATCATACACCTTAATTGATTCTCAAAAAAAATATATGATTAGTCTAAACAATATTATAATTCACCTATAACAAGTTTGGGTTATATAAATGCATTTCGGAAGAAATAGCAAGCTACTTCTCATACACAGAAACAAGTTCGGCTGAAACGATATTTCATATAACGAGCCGAACTCTATAAAGTGAATTTTCAACTACAACTATACAAATTAGGCTGATAATGAGAAAAATAATTGTTGGCCAAACCTATACAAGATAAGTTCTAGATGCACAAGTATATAAGGTCGTGTGATTCGAAATTTTGAGGGCAAGTAACTTTTCATCCAAACTGTTTATAATCTAAAAAAGAAAAAAAAAAAAAGTTCGGCTAATAATTATCCGCCGAATACTGCTTTTTAACTACCAAAATGAAATTTATTCTCGAATTCATCTCATTCTATCAATCAAAAAAAAAAATCAAGGGTGTGTGTGAATACCTTTCGATGTGTATTTTTAAAGATCCAGTGTCTATTTCTCGCTCTTCAACATCAATCAATCCACTTTCTTCTTCAACTCCTTTTTTACTTAAAACCCTAGGTTGAGTTGCTAACAATCCAATTCCCAGATCTGGTCTCTTACCTCTATCACATTGCTTATAATGAGGTTTCATATTGTAGATGGGTTTAATCAAGAACTTGACTATTAAATTTTGAAGTGGATTTTAGTTTGGGAAAGGTTCATCTAATTTTGATTTGGAGAACAAGAAGAATGAACTTGGCTTTTAATTTCCAAAGAGTTTTTGTTTAGAATTTTAAATTTAATAACGATTAATTAATGGATTAATTAGGATGGTTAGTGGAAGGGTGGTTGGTTAATAGGTTAATTAGGATGGTTAGTTGAAGGGTGATTAATTAGTGAAAGGGTTTTAGGATTAGATTATAATATGGTTGAAGGGTATTAGTGTAATTTTAATTATATAAGGGCATGCAGGATATTAACTTGAGTATCAGTAAACACCCCTTATCATCTTCAATTAGATGGGATGATAACTCAGTATGCCCCAAACGAGAGTTCTTAAATAAACTTTCAAAGCATACAGAATAAAAAAATAGTTTCTAGTTTATTCTCCTCTTTCTTTCTTTTTTACACGATTGCCACATACAAGTATCACATTTATTTTGGAGGGCACCAATTTAAAAATTTCCCCCTTAGAAAAAGCGGCACCCGCCTTTAACAATCATATTTTTCTAACCAAAAACTCTTTCCCCAAGAATAATTTCACATTTTAATCGTTATTAATTAATCATCGATTTATAATTAAAACTTTTATCATCAATTAAATCCGTAAAATAATTCGATATAAACAACATGCTAAACGTAAAGTTCCTAATCCGGAAATTTAATTTCAAGTAATTGAGTATTTGGGATATGTGTACGTTAAATTCCACCTATGATCCTGATAACAAAGCAGTATCTATCAATTCGAAGGATGGCGAAGTAGATACAACATTGCATATCGCAACAACAAGAAAAAATTTGAAGGTATGTGTCATATATATGTACTTATTATTCAAATCATATCAATTCATGATTTTTATTCTATTTGTTTATGTATTATCCAATAAATATTAAGTGATTGAAATTTTTTGTTCACATATTATAAACTAATTGGTGGAGAGCGGACTAGTTGAAAAAAGAATGTCGTTAACAATAATGGTTTTGCAGCTATGGATATTATTAATTAGTGGAAAGCTGAAGTCCTGTAATCTTATATACTGGAACATTTGGGATCTCACAACAATGATCACAATAATCACAAGGCACGAGACTCTTACTCTACTGTTGTAAGGAGCAACAATTCTGACCAAGACTACATGGATTGCGGATAACAAAAATACACGGATGATTGTATCAACAATGATAGGAGCTATGCATTATATTGTGACTATATCTTCTTGCTTAGATGTTAGTTTTCCTTTATTTTGTTTGTTTCACGCCGTATAAAATAAAAATTAGTTTATATTTTCCCCATTTTTTCTTAAGTATCAAGCGCCATTACTTGTGAACCTGCATAAAAAGACCTTGGAATTAGGATCCTTGAAATCCTCGTGACCACTGACATAAAAATTGAGATTAATAAAAGTCCCATTATAATAGAGCTTATTCGTTTCTCCCCAAACACCACCAGATGGGTTCAGTCAACCTTGAAAAGCCATAACTCCCATCATTGATGATACAACCATCAATGTATTTTTGTTATCCTTAATCCACTTACCGTGATCTTGATCAGAGTTGTTCCTCCTTACAATAGTAAAGTAATAGTCTCATGCCTTGGCGATCATTGTTGTGAGCTCGCAAATGTTATGGTACGTAAGATTGTAGGACTCCAAATTTTCCAAGAACATTTTGAACTTCCAAATCCATTACTTTCTTTGATCAGTCTTAATCAGAACATCCATAGTTGTGTATCCATTGTTGTTAACGACATTTTTTTTCAACTAGTCCACTCTACAACAAGTAGTATATAATATGTGCACAAAAAGTTTCAAACACTTACGTTTATTGGATAATATATAAAATAATATAATAGCTAGAATTAACATGATGTGAGTAATAGGTACATAGATATATTATATACCTTGAAATTCCTTCTTGATGTTGCAAGATGCAATATTGTATTTCCTTCGCCATCCTTCGAATTGATAGATACAACTTTGTTATCAGGATCTGTGTAGATCTAGTCAAAGATTTGAAATAGAAATAAAATCGAGTGAAGTTCGTGAACGAGAACTACATTCCAATTTCATAAATCCATGTCTTATTTTTTGTATTTGATTGATATATTATATTTAAACCAAAAAATTCTAAAATTACGGCAGTTCCAGAGTAAATTTTGGTTGATAATGTTAGCTGAATCTTGTTTAATTCTTCACTCTGCATATGTTGATGAACAGTTCAGATTGCTTTGTAAGAATAGTTCGGTTGATTATATGCTAGTCGAACTTATAAAGACGAGGTTACCACATACACCACCAATTCTTTTAACAATAACCTATGTAGACACACCTTGTATAATCTTGTCTAAATAATATTGACTTAAAGATTATTTTAAATGGGTTTTTATTCAAAAATCAAGTTACAATAATCTCCATGCCAGTTACGGACAAAAGATAATTTCAGATCGATATGACTCCATATAAGAAAATCTTACGGAGTGTGTGTCAAGCAGTAAAAACACAAAAGTGTGACCACAAGTATATCAATACTGCGATAAATTTCTCAAAGAGTTTCTTCTATTTTCCGTTTATAAAAACATAATAGATTTAACTTCTGAGCATACATGAAATATCAGCTCGATTCACGAAAATCGTAAGGGCACACATATTTCATAATATTTTGCAATAATTAAACCAATAATGATTACATACTGCAAGTTAGTCTTCCAACAACTCTATAATTTAAATAAATAAATATAAAAACATACAAAATGAAAAACTTTGGAAATAGTTATGTGTAAACACAATCTTTGCTATACTAAACCTAGTTATCCTTATCAATAACAAGTTCTCAAAATAAGTTTCCTAAAAAAACAAAAGAGAATTAGCACAGGTTTATTCATGTTCGTCATCATCGGGATCTCCCATAAAATCTTGAATCTTGTCTATTTCATTCTTGATATGGGAAAATTTTGTAGCAATCACACATAATTGTTTTTGCATACCTTTTACCTTAGTGTTGATCTTGAAAACATCCTTGTGCATCCGTTGGAGAAGACTCAAGGTTGTTGGATCACAAGAACCGTCAAGAGATAAGATCGATGCCCTTATTATTTTTTTCTCGTTCGTTCTCATACGTTTGAAAGTATTTTCACGAATTAAGATGGGAGTTCGAAGGAAGTTTCCACTTGGATCGATGTCGGACTCTTTACAAATGCGACCACTGAAACAAGGAACCCAAATATCTTCTTGGATGAGGTCATTGTTATTATTTGATAAATAATCCATCAAAAAATTTCAAGACATTTTGTATCCATTTCAAGAAAGTAAACCAACTCCGCAAAATCATGAGTCCAGCGAGTATCAACAATCATGGAGGGACAAATATTTGGAACACCAAAATTTCCAAATACTTTAAGAGCCATGCTAAGATCTTTGGTAGGGAACTTTTCATCTATCCAATCCACACTTTTTCCATAAAGTTTGATAGGAATGATTTCATGCGATGGTCTTTCCCGTTTTGGTCTAGGAACATGAAAATCTCCAATAGTAAAATCAATTAGTTACAAAATTAGCTTTTGATTGAGATCAATCTTTTCTCTTCCAATCATAGTTCTAAAGCACAACTTCTCAAAATTAAGATAAAAAATGTTAGCATAAAATACTTTTGTAAGAAGGTCAAATATTTTTCCCAATCCACAAAAGATATTTCCTAATTGATATTTAACAAAACAAACTAGATCTTCTCTTTTAACATACCCTTTTTCTAATCTATTTCCTAGAAGGATTTCTTTAGTACAAATTTTCTCATAGGTTTCATGACATTCCTTATTGAAGAATATGACTATGTTTTCCTTGAATATTGGATTCAAGAACCTCCTTAAAATTGGGTTTCTTGCTAACTCCTTTATTTCTTCTCATAATTGTCAAAAAAAAAAAAATACACAAAGAGAGGGGATTTGATCTTACTTGAGTAGCTCCTTTTGAATAGGATGACTAGATTGACTCCTACTTGTCAAGCCTTCTTGCTATTAAGAGAAAAGAAGAAGAAATTTTTTTTGAACAAACAAACTTTAAATCATGAAGACACCATACGTGTTCGTAAACCCTAACTCAACCCAAATTCCAGTTAGCGAACACGAAGAGGAAGAAGTGGATAAGGAGTACACATACCCCTTATTATAAAGCCTTAATAGGCTTAGACGGGTTCGGGTGACCTGGCCAGGTTCGGGTGTGCGAACCATGAATCTTAAATAAATTTTACATGTTCCATTACAGTACATAATTTCAATCAAGTTTGATTTCCAACACCAAATAGAAAATATCAATTTTAATAGATGATTAATCTTATTCTTAGATCAATGAAAATGTTTCGGAGCACAAGAAAAATTGAGTTTATGGAGTTAGAAGTAGTTTAATATATAATTGATATATTAACATCATAAATTGGAGCTAGCTCAACAATGGGTAATGTTTTGATCACTTTTGATTATAATCATCCAAGGTAAAATAAAATCAAACGCCTGATGAAAAATTCATGGAACACAGAAACAACCATTTAAAATTACTTGCCCCATCTCAAGCTAGATACATGATGGGGTGATGCCATGATTTTAACACGAGGTTGGATGAGCAATATGCTCACAAAACATTATGGTGTGGCAGTTTCCTGGTTTTGTTTCTTTATCCTCATCATGATCAAGAGATGATATTCTGTAATCATCTGGAGTAGTCAAGATTGTTGCAGATGGGAAAACTTTTCTAACATGCCCATGTTTGCCGCACCAATAATTTTTTTTATCAGTGACTGAAACCTGAATAGGCTCCTCCTTACTCAATATCACTGGAATATAGTCCAAGAGAACGAATGTTTTTTCAAAATATGAAAATAGGTTTTCATCAACCGACCTTCTCTTTTTTTATTCCTTAAACAGTCTGTTTAACAAATTTTCATATTTTCCAAATATGAAAATATGAAGATTTTTACTCTTAACCAGACGTTTCTTGTTTTTCAAACTTGCAAAGTATTTTTTATTTTTATTTTCAGTAGATTATTCACAATCAATCAAGCCATTGGAAATATTGAATGAGTCGAGAGCATCCTGTGAGACAACAAGTCTTGAAGGAAATATCCATTGAAGAATCGTTATAGAATTCTTGTATACGTCTTTAGAGATTTCGTCTCTATCCATATAGCCAGAATGGTTCAAACACAGACTTATTAGGTCTTAACATGTTTTCCTGCTCTGATACCAATTAAAAACGCGGGGTACCAAAATACACCGCCACTTTTTTCTTAGGAAATCTGTATTGAATAACTCAATATAATTCCGAGAGTAATAACTCAATCAAGGAAAAGTACTCATAGTTGTATATCTCTTTCTCTTGTGATTAGAACGTTTACAAAAACAAGTTTGTGAACCTAATCACACAAATATTTCTTGGACGGTACCTGTAACACCCCGTATTTTTAGAATGGTGCATACTCAAAGATGCGCCTTGGCCTGAGATGAAGCTTCATCCAAAAGCTTCCTTTCCTAGTAAAGGAACATTGGACTAGGACAATAAGCTGCCAAAAATGGAATATTGCATGTTAATATTGGCTAAGGACAATATGGCACCAAGAGAGTGTAAGTTGTAACCTATATTGGCCAGGAGACAATCTCGCACCAAAGGTGCTTCAGGTGTTGGGTAGCTGTCCTAGAACAAAGTAGCGTTACAATGACGCATTACGCAGGTCATTGGCCTATGGCCAGTATTGCAACCGTCCAGAGAAGTATGGTCTTGGAAATGTACAGCCATCACGGCTGGACATTAGAGTGGATTATGGACCAAATCCGGAAATACAACCATCACGTCCCTTCACATGACCTGACTTAAGAAGTGTTCAACCATCATGGCTGGACATTGGAACTGTCTTGTGAGCCAAAACAAAATGTACAGCTAGGACGTCCGTACATTGGAATTGTCCAAGGTAGTAATGTGCATCCATCACGGCCTTGAGACTTAATGAATGATTTTTTATCCCCAAATTTAAGTTGTAAAAATGTCTTTAAAACATATATATAGGGAGGGGTAGTTGGTTGAAGGTGCATATGCGGACCATGTACCAAGTAAGCTTCATAGCTTAGCCGAAAGAGTATAAATGATGCTTAGGCTTCATTTTTAGTTGCGTAACCTTGGCAATGGGGCATAGGATTCTTAGGAATCAATATGCCATGTCTCGAGTTAAATATGCATTACTTGGATGTATTTTGACGAAACGACCTACACGGACTAGGCCATTGTCATTATTGCTTGGCCACGACCTTGAATATGAGTTGTCTTAGGTTGCTTATACCTTCGAGGATGAACTGCGTTCTGTGCTTGATCCATTTATAGTAGGGAAAGCTATGTGGGAAGCCGCAATGAGTTGCAGCATTTCCGTTCCAACATTTTGTCGCTCATATCATCTAATTTAGAGATGATTATGGCATACTGGCCTCTCATATCATCTGGTTCAGCAGTTCGACGCAAGAAATGATTGTTGAAAAACTTGATGAGGAAAGTTGCATTTCATTCCTTGGATGCTCATACTTCCTATCAACGAATTCGACAGGCATGTACCGATAGCGCATTGGGAATGGCCTCGTAGTAAGTTACATCGATACGCGGGTTAGGAGCTTGCATAAGCCTAAAGAAAGTAAGGAATGTGCCTGATTGATGTACCCTTGGCACGAGCGATACAAGTGCATGATTTCATCAATGCCTAAGCTAAGTGAAAAGGCAGTATTAGGAATGCAATGTCCTATGCTTAAGTTCAAGGCATGCCTTATGCCTGGAAAAGTCTCAAAAGCCAGTGATGCATGTAAGGTGCACCGGCCTTAGCCTTCAAGGCTTTAACTCTTCGCGGAATAAGGGTAAATTGGAACAGTGTGGAAGATAATTTAGTTGCATTATGCTCAACGAGCATGCTTGTAAGGGCAAATGGACGTGCATTTTCCTAGCATTAAGGCTCTGTAAGTTGCATCATCATGGCGCATCGGGGAAGTTATGGCCTGCGCGCCCAGGCGCGCCAGGAATTTTTTTCCGGTATTCCACATTTGGTATCAGAACAAGTTCCGAGATAACTCTAGGTACTGTGCAGAGTGGACTCATTAGCGAGTATTTTTCTTTAATTGAAGCTTTAAAGTTGGAGAGTATGCCAACTTTTGCGCGGAAACAGTTTGTAACTGCTTTGCCAGTTACTTTGGAAATCGAGTTGAGATTGTTTAAGTACTGTGAGCTTGCCTGGCTAATTAGAACCCCACTTACGAGTGGATATCCGGAAGACCATTCGGAACGATATGAAGACAATGGGACTGATCATCCCCACACGTTGGAAACTGGCCAAAGGTATGTGTTGTCGGGCCGGCTAGCATCCCATTAACGAGTGGCTACTTGGATGACCATCAAGTACAGTGGGAAACTGGATCCTGTTCCACACGGTACTATGATAAAATCTTGTTATTTCGATAACGTCTTCAAGCTTTTGATTCTTAGGGATCCTTGGATGGTGGTATGGGACACCATGTATGATACCTTGTTGAGATATCCCTTTTGGCAACTGGCCAATTGAGATTCTCATTAAAGTTGTGGACTCTTTTTGGATTCGTGAGTATGCGGTTGGGACGTTTGGTCAGAAGGTTCTAATTGATATTCCATGACAAATTTAAGAAATCTTGTGATTTTTGAGCATTTGGTATGGGATTTTTTCTCATGAATCCAAACCAAAGAGTTTGTCCATAATAGTTTTGTTTTAATTTCGGAGACTGATAGACACATTTTTGTGTCTGATATAATCTCAATTGTATATATTGTTAGTGATCGATTTATTATTTATTATGGATTTTTGTGTCTTTGTAGGTTTTTTTGGAGAAATAAGCTATTGCGGGAAAATTGGCTCGAAAAGTGGTATTCGCGATCATGGGAGAAAATTACTATTCGGACTCTCAGTTTGGATAAGGGCCACTTCAATTACTAAGGGGAACCTCACTGCTATATACACTCCAATGGCTAAATGTACCCCAGTCTAGATAGAGGGAGGTCATCTTCTCTTTTGTTTGAAAATAGAAAATGGCGGGAAGACCTGGTTATTCATGCGTATTCTCTGGACATGATTTTGAAGAGTTTGAGACGGATTTGGTTTTTGTTTCTGATTGGTATTATCCTATAACGGCTAAACAGGGATTCTAAGTGCTTTAGATTCGATAAAGCAAGGATGTACACCGAGTTGTATCAAAACAGAGAGTGAGACTTTCACGGGAAAATGGCTGTTGAACTGCGAGGATTTCCAGCGAGATTTGGTCGGAGATTTTCTCTGATTTGGATTGGGAGTGACGTGTAAAGATTAAACAGGGAAGGTAAGGCGGCCAGATTCGAAAAAAGAGCAGTAGTTGTCGAGTTGGGATAAAACACAGGAGGTTTAATATCACGGGATATCTTTGATGTATTTTTGAAAAGAATGTGGTGAGATTGGAAGAGAATATACTCTGCAAGATTTACTGATATTTTTAGAAGAGTTTGCATCAAACAGAAAGTCGCGTGAGAAGAGAAAAAGGAAATAATAACCAAACTTGTCGGAACTTGGAAAATAAGAAAAACAGGGGCCTTTACGTAGTTTTAGAGGAGGCTCTGCTACGAAGAAATCACGCTGCAGAGAAAGTTGCAGCAGCAGGAGGAAGAAGACGAAGCTGAAGAACATTGGACGACCCAAGTCAGTCGCAGAAAAGTGTGGTTTATCCACGACACACATAGTATCGTTCCCAGCAGTCTTACATCTTCTATATCGTTAGTAACAGTGGATCTTCCACGCATATAAACGTTGCGATTGATCTTTTTTGGTGATTTTCCTTATACTTACATCTTTAAACACTCTTTGAGCCATGTTTCTATCTTTTGAGAGTTTGTACGACATCATGAGCTAAACCCCAACACTGGGATGACGGAGGAAGCCATTTTTCATGCGTGTGGTAATTATATTTAATTCTTTCATGCCTTTTTGCAAGGATTATTAATTGTTTTATGGTTTTTATTGAATGGTTGTGATTTCAATTGATGGGTTATACTTAGGTTGAGTCTTTTGATATCCCATGCATTAGATTTATAGTCGTTGCTTTTCAAAAATCTGCCTTGGCAAAGAAACAGAGTCAATATTCTATTTGAGCTATAATTGTCTAGAATAACTATATGAATCGCATGAATGGATTTATTGGTGGAATCCTGAGTCCCAGTCTCTCGTACCATTAAGTGAAACCAAAATTAAGTCTGAAATCAAATCTTTACAAGTCTTTGAACGAACTTCTACTTATCACTTTCAAAAAGACATCAATTTTTGGCGCCGCGACGCGGATTTATATTTAGATTTGTTTTAGGTTTATTTTTATTTTTATTATTTTTTGTTCTTTTTTACGCGTTTTGGTATTTTTCGATTCTTTTCAGATTTGGAGCGAAGCTACAAGGAAAGAAAAATTGCTATTAAAGGAAAGCATCGCCAAAGAAGGAAAGAAAAGAGGAATCCGAAAGGAGTGAAGAAGAAGATTTTGTATATAGTTATTTTGTTATTTTTAGAAACTGTAAATAGGATTTTAGTTTTGTAATTTTTCTTTTCCTTTTTGGACATATTTATTTTTGGACTGGACATTATTATTATTTTGAAACCCTAAGGAAGGGTTACAAATTAAATTTAAATTGTTTGCAGGGAAGGACGACAGTTACGATACCGTCTCGGCCCCTCGGGTTCGTACACTGACATTGGAGTCGGTGGCCTGAGTCGACTTCAACGGTTCAGCGCCCTTCTGGTATGGGAGGTAAGACTCTATCCACCCACGAATACCCTGTCAGTGGGTTTTATTTTGTGTGACAACTCACACCCCTGCAGTAGAATGTCGAACTGGTATTACAATAGCCAATACAACGAATATCCGACTGAGTTTCAAAATTGGCGTTACTACTTTGACCATAGTGTGAATAGTGGTTGGGAACATCAGCCTTTTGAAGTTTATGGTCCATACCATGGTGAGCCCAATTACTATCCACATACGCACCGGTCATATGAGCAAAATCCTTATATTTCTCCTTTAGAAGAGTCTCTCAGGAAATTAGAAGAGTCGACACGTAGGATAGCTGAGATGAATAACTTAGTTTATGACGAAAGAAAACTTTCTATAGAGGAATCCCTCAAGCTGATAGCTGAGACGAACGAAAGAATTGCTCGAAATAATCTTAATTTTCAATACAGTGTCTCCAATAATACCCTTGAAAATGAGGATAGTTATTTTCATAATCAAGATGACGAGGATATAATTGGTAACACTACTTGTTGTTTAGATGAGGTTCAACCATTTTCATGTTATTATAATGATTATGATGAGGATAGTGTTGATGAAGAATTTGAAATAAATAGGCATAGTGATCAGGAATTTGCTACTCCAACTGAGCTTAATAATAATATTATTTCTAGTTCAAATCCAAATAATTTTAATAATTATTCACCTATTCAAAAGGACGAGGATTTGACTAGAGATACCCCCGTTTTAGACGATGTAGTATTTCCTTTTGATTACAAAGCTAATAATGGTTTAGAGGAACGAGTATATTTTGAGTCTAGCGATTTAGAAACATTAGACTTTGAAAAAGAAAATGAACTCGTCGAGATGAGTGAGGATGTTCCCGACTTAGAAGAATCAATTGACCATTTTCAAGAATTAGATGACCTTGAAATTAGGAAAGTTGTGACTAGTCTTTCTAGAGACACTGAAAACTCTAAGTTTGGGGGTGATTATCATTCTCCATGTGATTTAACTCTTAGAAAGGTCCCTCATTTGGGACTTGACATATGTGCCTCAACCATTTTACAAGATTATCTTCATACACGTTTTCCCGAACCTAGTGATTTCCACAAGAAATTTCAGTTATTAGAAACCCATCTTCTGGTTGATGTGGTTTACCCAGGCTATGATACCCAGATTGACTTTGTTTTCCCACCAAATATTTTTCTTCCAAATGTGGGAATGTTTGATTTTCAAATGTGTCGAATATTAAACTTGAGACTAAACCTAATTACTTTAGGAGATTAGGGTCGACATACTTGTTTAAGGAAGATCACCACTCTCATTGTGGTCAACTGTGTAAGTCAAATCTGATTGACTTAGAGGATCCTCAATTATTCAGGTTATTATTATGTGCTTCTAAGTTTTTATTTGAGTTTTTCCAGACTCTAGAACCTGAACATTTGGATCTAACCTATGAGGAAACGCAACCCATGAAAATATTTTATTTGGACCCAATTATAGATCCTGAACCTGAACCACAACTAGATGTAGTTGTCTTAAACAGAAAACTAGACAAGGGTGTGCTTTATTTGTTCATTTTCTTGGCATGTTGCAGATTCCTTTTACTTGTGATAGCTCTATTTGGTTTTGATGACCCACAGATATTTCCGCTATTATTTTATGATTTTATGAGGTGACTAATCCTTTCTTAGTCTGGCTGAAGACTTTAAACTTACCACTTCTTGGGAGGTAACCCATTCTCATGCAACACGATAATATATTTCCTATCTCTTTTGCTTCAAATGGTAACAGTTTCTCCTTGTTCATGCTTTTAATTTCACCTTTGGAACATTGAGGACAATGTTAGATTTAAGTTTGGGGGTATAGGAGAAACTTTTTAGTTGCATAATTAAACTCAAGAGCCTAGAAATTTATGCCTATTAAGGATGGCACCAACCAATCTAAGTGGATCGAAGCATTTTGGTTGTAGGAGTTGAGGAACCAATCTGACTAGATGGAACATCTAAAGAGTCTATTCATAAAAGCACAGAGCTTAGGTGTTAGAAATAACATGATAGTTTCACCATATCTCGTTGAGTCCTTTTCACTTCTGTTTTTATTTTGTTTTGTATTTAAACTATGTTTCTCTAAGTGATTAGGTGGGGCTCACGATTCAATTTGTTACCAATGCTAGGGTGAATTATAGTGATTGAGATACAAAAAAAAAAAAGAGAAATTGAGACCAGACCATCAGACCAACTGGAATAAATTCAATAAAGTCGACCATTGGTACCCTTGTATATGCCAGTTGTGTTGACCTAGAGTTAGGATTATCGACCACTGGTACCCTTGTATATGCCAGTGTGTTGATATTAGTCAGACTAGTATCTACGTCCATTAGGATAGGTTCATTTTGGCGGAGGCCTTCAGACAGATATGAGAAACACCGTTCACCTAGTAAACATCAAAACCATCTATGTTTTTCTCTATATCCATCTTCTTGATCTATCCATGTGATTAGTTTCGACTCCGGATATTGATGTCCATAGTGCAACTATCTGAGTAGAGCTCTATCACTTTATATGAATTTTAGTATGCTTGAGTGCGAACTCGTGTACAACAATTGGAATTTCGCATCAGGGTACTTCCTCATGTAGTCAATAAGTATGCCAACCAAGGAGATTCTTTAGTGCCTTCCAAGGTTCTGTGTAGATAGCTAGAGTCTGGAGTATAAAGGTTTTGTGGGTATACCTATGGTAAGCCCTCCGGAGACAACACTCTGCCAATAGGGACACCTAGGGGTTTAAAGGCTTATTGCATACGCTAAATGCAATCGACGATGCCTGCGACAGTGAGTTAGGATTTTATTTTCTAGATTTGATTTGCTCGAGGACTAGCAAATAATAAGTTTTGGGGTATTTTATAGACACATTTTTGTGTCTGATATAATCTCAATTGTATATATTGTTAGTGCTCGATTTTGTATTTATTATGGCTTTTTGTGTCTTTGTAGGTGTTTTTGCAGAAATAAGCTTTTGCGGGAAAATTGGCTCGAAAAGTGGTATTTGCGCTCGTGGGAGAAAATTACTATTCAGACTCTCAGTTTGGATAAGCGGAACTTCAATTAATAAGGGGAACCTCACTGCTATATACACTCCAATGGCTAAATGCACCCCAGTCTGGATAGGGGGAGGTCATCTTCTCTTTTGTTTGAAAATAGAAACTGGCGGGAAGACCTGGTTATTCCTGCGTATTCTCTGGACATGATTTTTAAGAGTTTGAGACGGATTTGGTTTTCGTTTTTGATTTGTATTATCCTATAATGGCTAAACAGGGATTCTAAGTGCTTTAGATTCGATAAATCAAGGATGTCCACCGAGTTGTATCAAAACAGAGAGTGAGACTTTCACGGAAATATGGTTGTTGAACTGCGAGGATTTCCAGCGAGATTTGGTCGGAGATTTTATCTGATTTGGATTGGGAGTGACGTGTAAAGATTAAACAGAGAAGGTAAGGCGGCCAGATTCGAAAAACGAGCAGTAGTTGTCGAGTTGGGATAAAACACATGAGGTTTAATATCACGGGATATCTTTGCTGTATTTTTGGAAAGAATGTGGTGAGATTGGAAGAGAATATACTCTGCAAGATTTACTGATATTTTTAGAAGAGTTTGCATCAAACAGAAAGCAGCGTGAGAAGAAAAAAAGGAAATAATAACCAAACTTGCCGGAACTTGGAAAAGAAGAAAAACAGGGGTGTTCTCGGGATTCAATAACCCTGTGAAGTATATAAAAGGAGTTGGGAGGTTCAAAGGAGGGTGTTGGAGAGTTTGGGGCCTTTACGTAGTTTTAGAGGAGGCTCTGGTACGAAGAAATCACGCTGCAGAGAAAGTTGCAGCAGCAGGAGGAAGAAGACGAAGCTGAAGAACATTGGACGACCCAGGTCAGTCGCAGAAAAGTGTGGTTTATCCACGACACACATAGTATCGTTCCCAGCAGTCTTACATCTTCTGTATCGTTAGTAACAGTCGATCTTCCATGCATATAAACGTTGCAATTGATCTGTTTTGGTGATTTTCCTTGTACTTCCATCTTTAAACACTCTTTGAGCCATGTTTCTATCTATTGAGAGTTTGTACGACATCATGAGCTAAACCCCAACACTGGGATGAATAACTTAGTTTATGACGAAAGAAAATTTTCTATATAGGAATCCCTCAAGATGATAGCTGAGACGAACGAAAGAATTGCTCGAAATAATCTTAATTTTCAATACAGTGTCTCCAATAATACCCTTGAAAATGAGGATAATTATTTGCATAATCAAGATGACGAGGATATAATTGGTAACACTACTTTTTGTTTAGATGAGGTTCAACCATTTTCATGTTATTATAATGATTATGATGAGGATAGTGTTGATGAAGAATTTGAAATAAATAGGCATAGTGCTCAGGAATTTGCTACTCCAACTCAGCTTAATAATAATATTATTTCTAGTTCAAATCCAAATAATTTTAATAATTATTCACCTATTCAAAAGGACGAGGATTTGACTAGAGATACCCCCGTTTTAGACGATGTAGTAATTCCTTTTGATTACAAAGCTAATAATGGTTTAGAGGAACGAGTATATTTCGAGTCTAGCGATTTAGAAACAATAGACTTTGAAAAAGAAAACGAACTCGTCGAGATGAGTGAGGATGTACCCGACTTAGAAGAATCAATTGACCATTTTCATGAATTAGATGACCTTGAAATTAGGGAAGTTGTGACTAGTCTTTCTAGAGACACTGAAAACTCTAAGTTTGAGGGTGATTATCATTCTCCATGTGATTTAACTCTTAGAAAGGTCCCTCACTTGGGACTTGACATATGTGCCTCAACCATTTTACAAGATTATCTTCATACACGTTTTCCCGAACCTAGTGATTTCCACAAGAAATTTCAGTTATTAGAAACCCATCCTCTGGTTGATGTGGTTTACCCAGGCTATGATACCCAGATTGACTTTGTTTTCCCACCAAATATTTTTCTTCGAAATGTGGGAATGTTTGGTTTTCAAATGTGTCGAATATTAAGTTTTGAGACTAAACCTAATTACTTTAGGAGATTAGGGTCGACATACTTGTTTAAGGAAGATCACCACTCTCATTGTGGTCAGCTGTGTAAGTCAAATCTTATTGACTTAGAGGATCCTCAATTATTCAGGTTATTATTATGTGCTTCTAAGTTTTTATTTGAGTTTTTCCAGACTCTAGAACCTGAACATTTGGATCTAACTTATGAGGAAACGCAACCCATGAAAATATTTTATTTGGACCCAGCTATAGATCCTGAACCTGAACCACAACTAGATGTAGTTGTAGTTGTCTTAAACAGGAAACTAGACAAGGTTGTGCTTTATTTGTTCATTTTCTTGGCATGTTGCAGATTCGTTTTACTTGTGATAGCTCTATTTGGTTTTGATGACCCACAGATATTTCGGCTATTATTTTATGATTTTATGAGGTGACTAATCCTTTCTTAGTATGGCTGAAGACTTTAAACTTACCACTTCTTGGGAGGTAACCCATTCTCATGCAACACGATAATATCTTTTCTTTTCTCTTTTGCTTCAAATGGTAACAGTTTCTCCTTGTTCGTGCTTTTAATTTCACCTTTGGAACATTGAGGACAATGTTAGATTTAAGTTTGGGGGTATAGGAGAAACTTTTTAGTTGCATAATTAAACTCCAGAGCCTAGAAATTTATGCCTATTAAAGATGGCACTAACCAATCTAAGTGGATGGAAGCATTTTGGTTGTAAGAGTTGAGGAACCAATCTGACTAGATGGCAACATCTAAAGAGTTTATTCATAAAAGCACAGAGCTTAGGTGTTAGAAATAACATGATAGTTTCACCATATCTCGTTGAGTCCTTTTCACTTTTGTTTTTATTTTGTTTTGTTTTTAAACTATGTTTCTCTAAGTGATTAGGTGGGGCTCACGATTCAAGTTGTTACCAATGCTAGGGTGAATTAGAGTGATTGAGATACAAAAAAAAAAGAGAGAGAGAGAAATTAAGACCAGACCATCATACCAACTGGAATAAATTCAATAAAGTCGACCACTGGAACCCTTGTATATGCCAGTTTTGTTGACCTAAAGTTAGGATTATCGACCACTGGTACCCTTGTATATGCCAGTGTATTGATATTAGTCAGACTAGCATCTCAGTCCATTATGATAGGTTCATTTTGGCGGAGGCCTTCAGACAGATATGTGAAACACCGTTCACCTAGTAAACATCAAAACCATCTATGTTTTTCTCTATATCCATCTTCTTGATCTATCCATGTGATTAGTTTCGACTCCGGATATTGATGTCCATAGTGCAACTATCTGAGTAGAGATCTGTCACTTTATATGAATTTTTGTATGCTTGAGTGAGAACTCGTGTACAACAATTGGAATTTCGCATCAAGGTACTTCCTCATGTAGTCAATAAGTATGCCAACCAAGGATATTCTTTAGTGCCTTCCAAGGTTCTGTGTAGATAGCTAGAGTCTGGAGTATAAAGGTTTTGTGGGTATACCTCTGGTAAGCCCTCCGGAGACAACACTCCGCCAATAGGGACACCTAGGGGTTTAAAGGATTATTGCATACGCTAAATGCAATCGACGATGCCTGCGACAATGAGTTAGGATTTTATTTTCTAGATTTGATTTGCTCGAGGACTAGCAAATAATAAGTTTTGGGGTATTTGATAGATACATTTTTGTGTATGATATAATCTCAATTGTATATATTGTTAGTGCTCGATTTTGTATTTATTATGTCTTTTTGTGTCTTTGTAGGTGTTTTTGGAGAAATAAGCTTTTGCGGGAAAATTGGCTCGAAAAGTGGTATTTGCGCTCGTGGGAGAAAATTACTATTCGGACTCTCAGTTTGGATAAGGGGCACTTCAATTACTAAGGGGCACCTCACTGCTATATACACTCCAATGGCTAAATTCACCCCAGTCTGGATAGGGGGGGGGGGGTCATCTTCTCTTTTGTTTGGAAATAGAAACTAGCGGGAAGACCTGGTTATTCCTGCGTATTCTTTGGACATGATTTTGAAGAGTTTGAGACGGATTTGGTTTTTGTTTTTGATTGGTATTATCCTATAATGGCTAAACAGGGATTCTAAGTGCTTTAGATTCGATACAGCAAAGATGTACACCGAGTTGTATCAAAACAGAGAGTGAGACTTTCACGGGAAAATGGCTGTTGAACTGCGAGGATTTCCAGCGAGATTTGGTCGGAGATTTTCTCTGATTTGGATTGGGAGTGACGTGTAAAGATTAAACAGGGAAGGTAAGGCGGCCAGATTCGAAAAAAGAGCAGTAGTTGTCGAGTTGGGATAAAACACAGGAGGTTTAATATCACGGGATATCTTTGCTGTATTTTTGGAAAGAATGTGGTGAGATTGGAAGAGAATATACTCTGCAAGATTTACTGATATTTTTAGAAGAGTTTGCATCAAACAGAAAGCAACGTGAGAAGAGAAAAAGAAAATAATAACCAAACTTGCCGGAACTTGGAAAAGAAGAAAAACAGGGGTGTTCTCGGGATTCAATAACCCTGTGAAGTATATAAAAGGAGTTGGGAGGTTCAAAGGAGGGTGTTGGAGAGTTTGGGGCCTTTTCGTAGTTTTAGAGGAGGCTCTGGTACGAAGAAATCACGCTGCAGAGAAAGTTGAGGCAGCAGGAGGAAGAAGACGAAGCTGAAGAACATTGGACGACCCAAGTCAGTCGCAGGAAAGTGTGGTTTATCCACGACACACATAGTATCGTTCCCAGCAGTCTTACATCTTCTGTATCGTTGATAACAGTCGATCTTCCATGCATATAAACGTTGCAATTGACCTGTTTTGGTGATTTTCCTTGTACTTCCATCTTTAAACACTCTTTGAGCCATGTTTCTATCTTTTGAGAGTTTGTACGACATCATGAGCTAAACCCCAATACTAGGATGACGGAGGAATCCATTTTTCGTGCGTGTAGTAATTATATTTAATTCTTTCATGCCTTTTTGCAAGGATTATTAATTGTTTTATGGTTTTTATTGAACGGTTGTGATTTCAATTGATGGGTTATACTTGGGTTGAGTCTTTTGATATCCCATGCTTTAGATTTATAGTCGTTGCTTTTCAAAAATCTACCTTGGCAAAGAAACAGAGTCAATATTCTATTTGAGCTATAATTGTCTAGAATAACTATATGAATCGCATGAATGGATTTATTGGTGGAATACTGAGTCCCAGTCTCTCGTAGCATTAAGTGAAACCAAAATTAAGTCTGAAATCAAATCTTTACAAGTCTTTGAACGAACTTCTACTTATCACTTTCAAAACGACATCAATTTTTTGCGCCGCCGACGCGAATTTTTATTTAGATTTGTTTTAGGTTTATTTTTATTTTTGTTCTTTTTTACGCGTTTTGGTATTTTTCGATTCTTTTCAGATTTGGAGCGAAGCTACAAGGAAAGAAAAATTGCTATAAAAGGAAAGCATCGCCACAGAAGGAAAGAAAAGAGGAATCCGAAAGGAGTGAAGAAGAAGATTTTGTATATAGTTATTTTGTTTATTTTTAGAAACTGTAAATAGGATTTTATTTTTGTAATTTTTCTTTTCCTTTTTGGACTTTATTTTTGGACTGGACATTATTATTATTTTGAAACCCTAAGGAAGGGTTAAAAATTAAATATAAACTGTTTGCAGGGAAGGACGACAGTTACGATACCGTCTCGGCCCCTCGGGTTCGTACACTGACATTGGAGTCGATGGCCTGAGTCGACTTCAACGGTTCAGCGCTCGTCTGGTACGGGAGGTAAGACTCTATCCACCCACGAATACCCTGTCAGTGGGTTTTATTTTGTGTGACAACTGACACCCCTGCAGTAGAATGTCGAACTGGTATTACAATAGCCAATACAACGAATATCCGACTGAGTTTCAAAATGTACGTTACTACTTTGACAATTGTGTGAATAGTGGTTGGGAACATCAGCCTTTTGAAGATTATGGTCCATACCATGGTAAGCCCAATTACTATCCACATACGCACCGGTCATATGAGCAAAATTCTTATATTTCTCCTTTAGAAGAGTCTCTCAGGAAATTAGAAGAGTCGACACGTAAGATAGCTGAGATGAATAACTTAGTTTATGACGAAAGAAAACTTTTTATAGAGGAATCCCTCAAGCTGATAGCTGAGACGAACGAAAGAATTGCTCGAAATAATCTTAATTTTCAATACAGTGTCTCCAATAATACCCTTGAAAATGAGGATTGTTATTTGCATAATCAAGATGACGAGGATATAATTGGTAACACTACTTGTTGTTTAGATGAGGTTCAACCATTTTCATGTTATTATGATGAGGATAGTGTTGATGAAGAATTTGAAATAAATAGGCATAGTGATCAGGAATTTGCAACTCCAACTGAGCTTAATAATAATATTATTTCTAGTTCAAATCCAAATAATTTTAATAATTATTCACCTATACAAAAGGACGAGGATTTGACTAGAGATACCCCCGTTTTAGACGATGTACTATTTCCTTTTGATTACAAAGCCAATAATGGTTTAGAGGAACGAGTATATTTCTAGTCTAGCGATTTAGAAACAATAGACTTTGAAAAAGAAAATGAACTCGTCGAGATGAGTGAGGATGTACCCGACTTAGAAGAATCAATTGACTATTTTCATGAATTAGATGACCTTGAAATTAGGGAAGTTGTGACTAGTCTTTCTAGATACACTGAAAACTCTAAGTTTGGGGGTGATTATCATTCTCCATGTGATTTAACTCTTAGAAAGGTCCCTCACTTGGGACTTGACATATGTGCCTCAACCATTTTACAATATTATCTTCATACACGTTTTCCCGAACCTAGTGATGTTCACAAGAAATTTCAGTTATTAGAAACCCATCCTCTAGTTGATGTGGTTTACCCAGGCTATGATACCCAGATTGACTTTGTTTTCCCACCAAATATTTTTCTTCCAAATGTGGGAATGTTTGGTTTTCAAATGTGTCGAATATTAAGTTTTGAGACTAAACCTAATTACTTTAGGAGATTAGGGTCGACATACTTGTTTAAGGAAGATCACCACTCTCATTGTGGTCAGCTGTGTAAGTCAAATCTGATTGACTTAGAGGATCCTCAATTATTCAGGTTATTATTATGTGCTTCTAAGTTTTTATTTGAGTTTTTCCAGACTCTAGAACCTGAACATTTGGATCTAACCTATGAGGAAACGCAACCCATGAAAATATTTTATTTGGACCCAGTTATAGATCCTAAACCTGAACCACAACTAGATGTAGTTGTCTTAAACAGGAAACTAGACAAGGGTGTGCTTTATTTGTTCATTTTCTTGGCATGTTGCAGATTCCTTTACTTGTGATAGCTCTATTTGGTTTTGATGAGCCACAAATATTTCGGCTATTATTTTATGATTTTATGAGGTGACTAATCCTTTTTTAGTCTTGCTGAAGACTTTAAACTTACCACTTCTTGGGAGGTAACCCATTCTCATGCAACACGATAATATGTTTCCTTATCTCTTTTGCTTCAAATGGTAACAGTTTCTCCTTGTTCATGCTTTTAATTTCACCTTTGGAACATTGAGGACAATGTTAGATTTAAGTTTGGGGGTATAGGAGAAACTTTTTAGTTGCATAATTAAACTCCAGAGCCTAGAAATTTATGCCTATTAAGGATGGCACTAACCAATCTAAGTGGATGGAAGCATTTTGGTTGTAGGAGTTGAGGAACCAATCTGACTAGATGGCAACATCTAAAGAGTCTATTCATAAAAGCACAGAGCTCAGGTGTTAGAAATAACATGATAGTTTCACCATATCTCGTTGAGTCCTTTTCACTTCTATTTTTATTTTATTTTGTTTTTAAACTATGTTTCTCTAAGTGATTAGGTGGGGCTCACGATTCAAGTTTTTACCAATGCTAGGGTGAATTAGAGTGATTGATATACAAAAAAAAAAAAAAATTGAGACCAGACCAACTGGAATAAATTCAATAAAGTCGACCACTGGAACCGTTGTATATGCCTGTTGTGTTGACCTAGAGTTAGGATTATCGAACACTGGTACCCTTGTATATGCCAGTGTGTTGATATTAGTCAGACTAGTATCTCAGTCCATTAGGATAGGTTCATTTTGGCGGAGGTATTCAGACAGATATGAGAAACACCGTTCACCTAGTAAACATCAAAACCATCAATATTTTTCTCTATATCCATCTTCTTGATATATCCATGTGATTAGTTTCGACTCCGGATATTGATGTCCATAGTGCAACTATTTGAGTAGAGCTCTGTCACTTTATATGAATTTTAGTATGCTTGAGTGCGAACTCGTGTACAACAATTGGAATTTCGCATAAGGGTACTTCCTCCTGTAGTCAATAAGTATGCCAACCAAGGAGATTCTTTAGTGCCTTCCAAGGTTTTGTGTAGATAGCTAGAGTCTGGAGTATAAAGGTTTTGTGGGTATACCTCTGGTAAGCCCTCCGGAGACAACACTCCGCCAATAGGGACACCTAGGGGTTTAAAGGCTTATTGCATACGCTAAATGCAATCGACGATGCCTGGGACAGTGAGTTAGGATTTTATTTTCTAGATTTGATTTGCTCGAGGACTAGAAAATAATAAGTTTTGGGATATTTGATAGACACATTTTTGTGTCTGATATAATCTCAATTGTATATAATTGTTAGTGCTCGATTTTGTATTTATTATGACTTTTTGTGTCTTTGTAGGTGTTTTTGGAGAAATAAGCTTTTGCGGGAAAATTGGCTCAAAAAGTGGTATTTGCGCTCGTGGGAGAAAATTACTATTCGGACTCTCAGTTTGGATAAGGGGCACTTCAATTACTAAGGGGCACCTCACTGCTATATACACTCCAATGGCTAAATGCACCCCAGTCTGGATAGGGGGGGGGGGGGTCATCTTCTCTTTTGTTTGAAAATAGAAACTGGCGGGAAGACCTGGTTATTCCTGTGTATTCTCTGGACATGATTTTGAAGAGTTTGAGACGGATTTGGTTTTTGTTTTTGATTGGTATTATCCTATAATGGCTAAACATGGATTCTAAGTGCTTTAGATTCGATAAAGCAAGGATGTACACCGAGTTGTATCAAAAAAGAGAGTGAGACTTTCAAGGGAAAATGGTTGTTGAACTGCGAGGATTTCCAGCGAGATTTGGTCGGAGATTTTCTCTGATTTGGATTGGGAGTGACGTGTAAAGATTAAACAGGGAAGGTAAGGCGGCCAGATTCGAAAAAAGAGCAGTAGTTGTCGAGTTGGGATAAAACACAGGAGGTTTAATATCACGGGATATCTTTGCTGTATTTTTGGAAAGAATGTGATGAGATTGGAAGAGAATATACTCTGCAAGATTTACTGATATTTTTAGAAGAGTTTGCATCAAACAGAAAGCAGCGTGAGAAGAGAAAAAGGAAATAATAACCAAACTTGCCGGAACTTGGAAAAGAAGAAAAACAGGGGTGTTCTCGGGATTCAATAACCCTGTGAAGTATATAAAAGGAGTTGGGAGGTTAAAAGGAGGGTGTTGGAGAGTTTGGGGCCTTTACGTAGTTTTAGAGGAGGTTCTGGTACGAAGAAATCACGCTGCAGAGAAAGTTGCGGCAGCAGGAGGAAGAAGACGAAGCTGAAGAACATTGGACGACCCAAGTCAGTCGCAGAAAAGTGTGGTTTATCCACGACACACATAGTATCGTTCCCAGCAGTCTTACATCTTCTGTATCGTTAGTAACAGTCGATCTGCCACGCATATAAACGTTGCAATTGATATGTTTTGGTGATTTTCCTTGTACTTCCATCTTTAAACACTCTTTGAGCCATGTTTCTATCTTTTGAGAGTTTGTACGATATCATGAGCTAAACCCCAACACTAGGATGACGGAGGAATCCATTTTTTCATGCGTGTGGTAATTATATTTAATTCTTTCATGCCTTTTTGCAAGGATTATTAATTGTTTTATGGTTTTTATTGAACGGTTGTGATTTCAATTGATGGGTTATACTTAGGTTGAGTCTTTTGATATCCCATGCTTTAGATTTATAGTCGTTGCTTTTCAAAAATCTACCTTGGCAAAGAAACAGAGTCAATATTCTATTTGAGCTATAATTGTCTAGAATAACTATATGAATCGCATGAATGGATTTATTGGTGGAATCCTGAATCCCAGTCTCTCGTAACATTAAGTGAAACCAAAATTAAGTCTGAAATCAAATCTTTACAAGTCTTTGAACGAACTTCTACTTATCACTTTCAAAACGACATCAGGGACGAAATTATTTAAAGGGGTGAATCTTGTAACACCCGTTTTTTTAGCATGGCGCATGCTCAAAGGTACGCCATGGACTGAGATGAAGCTTCATCCAAAGATTTTGTTGCGTAGTAAAAGGAACATTTTCCTTTGCCAATACGCTACCAAAAACGGCATATTGCATGGGTATATATGTTAAGGCCAATAAAGTGTAAGTTGTAAGCTATATTGGCCGAGAGCCAATCTCGCATCAAAGATGCTTCAGGCCAGTTGGGTGGCTGGCCTAGAACAAAGTATAGTCACAATGGTGCATTACGCAGGTCATTAGTCTATGGAAAATATTGTAATACGCAAGAGAAGACTGGTCTTGGCAACGTACAACCATCACGGCTGGATATTGGAGTGGCCTATGGTCCAAAAACGGAAATACAACTATCACAGCCCTTCACGTGACCTGGCTCAGGAAGTGTTCAGCCATCATGGATGGACATTGGAACTGGCCTGTGAGACAGAACTGAATGTACGACCATCACGGCCGTACATTTCAATTGTCCAATATAGTAATTTGCATCCATCACGGCCTTGGTACTTGATGAATGATTTTTGCTTCCCCAATTTAAGTTGTAAAAATGTTTTTAAAACATATATAGGGAGGGGTAGTTGGTTGAAGGTGCATATGCGGACCATGTACCGAGTAAGCTTCATACCTTAGCCGAAAGAGTATAAATGATGTTTATGCCTCATTTATAGTTACGTAGCCTTTCCAATGGGGCATAGGATGTTTAGGCATCACTATGCAATATCTCGAATTAAATATGCATCACTTGGATGTATTTTGACGGAACGTCCTACAAGGACTAGGCCATTACCATTATTACTTGGCCACGACCTTCCAAATGAGTTGGCTTAAGTTGCTTGTCCATTCGAGGATGAACTACGGTATGTGCTTGATCCTTTAGAGTATGGAGGACTACGTAGGCAGCCGCAATGAGTCGCGGCATGGCCGGTCCAGCATTTTGTCACTCATATCATCTAATTTAGAGATGATTGCGGTATACTGGCCTCTCATATCATCTGGCTCAGCAGTTCGACACAAAAGATGATTTTTTCCAAACTTGATGAGGTAAGTTGCATGTCATTCCTTGTATTCTCATACATCCTATCAAGGCTTTCGACTTAGGCATGTTCCAATTGAACATTGGGCATGGACTTGAAAGTAAGCTGCATCGATATGCAAGTTAGCGGAGATTGCATAATCCTAAGGAAAGTAAGGCATGATCCTGATTGATGCACCCTTGGCACGAGCGAGACAAGTGAATTCTTTCAGCAATGCCTAATCTAAGTGAAACGGGAATATTATGCCTATAATGACCTATGCATAAGTCCAAGGCATGCCCTATGCCTGAACAAGACTCGGAAGTCAGTGATGCATGTAAGGTGCATTGACATAGCCTTCAAGGCTTTAAACCTTTCGCGAAACAAGGGTAAGTTGGAACGGTGTGGAAGCTACATTAGCTGCATCATGGTCAAAGAGCATGCTTGAAAAATATGGACGTGCATTTTCCTAGATTAAAGGCTATGTAAGTAGCATCATCATGGTGCATTAGGGAAGTTATGGTGCATTAGGCAAAAAAATTCGGTCTGTCATAGTTGGTATCAGAGCAAGTTCCGAGATAACTCTAGGGACTATGTGGAGTGAACTCATTGGCGAGTATGTTCCTTGAATGGAAACTTTAAAGTTGGAGAGTAGGCCAAATTTTGCACGGCAATGGTTTATAACTGCTATGCAAGTTACTTTGCGATTCGATTTGAGCTTGTTTATGTAGTGTGAGTTTTCCTGGCCTAAGTGGCATCCAACTTAGGAGTGGATATGCAGAAGACCGTTCGGAATGGTAGGAATACAATGGGGCTGATCACCCCCACACATTGGAAAATTTCCAACGTTGTGTTGTCGGGTCGGCTAGCATCCCACTTACGAGTGGAAACCTAGATGACTGTCAGGGACGGTTGGCATTTGGATCCTGTTCCATATAGTACTGTGCTAAAATCTTGTCATTTCAACGACATCTTCAACCTTATGAATCTTAGGGATCCCTGGATGGTGGTATGATACGCCATATAGGATACCTTGTTAAGATATCTCTTTTGGAAACTGGCCAGTTGAGATTCTCGTTAACATTGTGGACTCTTTTTGGATTCCTGAGTATGCGGTATCAGACGTTTTCTCAAAAGGTCCTAATTCATATTCCATGATAAACTTAAGAAACCTTGTGATTTTTGAGCATCTGGTATGGGACTAGTCTGGAATCCAAACCGAAGAGTTTGTCCACAATAGTGTTGTTTTGAATTTCGGGGATGAAATTATTTAAAGGAGTGAATATTGTAACACTCTATGTTTTTAGCATGGTGAATGCTCAAAGATGCGCCATGACCTGAGATGAAGCTTCATTTAAATCTTTCGTTGCATAGTAAAAATAATATTGGCCTAGGACAATACGTTTCCAAAAATGGCGCAGTGGCGGAACCAGAAAATAAATGTTGGAGTGGCTTGAAAACAAATTGGCTTGACTTGGGATGGCTTAAACCTATTTTTTAGGCTTGAATTTTGTAACCAAACACAATTGCGGTACAAAATGGAAGTTTATTTTTGGACTTTGGGATGACGCCCCTGTGCATGTGCATATATGTTAAGGCCAATATGGCACCAAGAGGGTGTAAGATGTAAGGTATATTGGACAAGAGCCAATATCGCACCAAAGGTGCTTCAAGAAAGTTGGGTGGCTTGCCTAGAACAAACTAGCGTCATAATGGCGCATTACGCAGGTCATTGGCCTATGACCAATATTGCAACATGCCAGAGCAGACTGGTCTTGGAATTGTACAGCCATCACAGCTGGACATAGGAGTGTCCTATGGGCCAAAGTCGGAAATACAGCCATCACGACCCTTTACAGGCCTGGATCAAGAAATGTTCATCCATTATGGTTGCACATTGGAACTTTCCTGTGAGCCAAAACTGAATATACAGCCATCACGACTGTACATTGCAATTGGACAAGGTAGTAATGTGCAGCCATCACGTCCTTGGGACTTGATGAATGATTTTTGATCCCCCAATTTAAGTTGTAAATATGTCTTTAGAAAATATATAAGGAGGGGTAGTTGGTTGAATGTGTATATGCGGACCATGTACCAAGTAAGCTTCATAGCTAAGACGAAAAAGTATAAATGATGCTTAGGCCTCATTTATAATTGTGTAGCTTTTCCAATGGGGCATAGGATGCTTAGGCATCACTATGCCATGTCTCGGATTAAATATGCATCACTTGGATGTATTTTTACGGAACGGCCTACACATACTATGCAATTTCCATTATTGCTTGGCCACGGCCTTTCAAATGAGTTGTTTAAGTTGCTTGTCCCTTAGGGGATGAACTACGGTCTGTGTTTGATCCTTTTAGAGTAAGCAAAATGTACGTACGTAAACAACAACAATGAGTTGCAGCACTTCCGATCTAGCACTTTGTCGCTCATATCATCTAGCATACTGGCCTCTCATATCATCCGGTTCAGCAGTTTGACACAAAAGACGATTGTTGCCAAAATTGATGACGTAACTTGCATTTTATTCTTTGAATTCTCATACTTCCTATCAAAGAATTCGACTTAGTAATGTACCAATGGCGCATTGGGCATGGCCTCGAAAGTAAGCTACATCGATATGCAAGTTAGCAGAGCTTGCACAAGACTAAGGAAAGTACGGCATGAGGCTGGTTGATGTACCCTTAGCACGAGCGACACAAGTGCATGCTTTCAACAATGCTTGAGATAAGTGAAAAGGGGGTATTAGGCTTGAAATGTCCTATGCGTAATTCCAAGGCATGCCTTATGCCTGGACAAGACTCGGAAACCATTGGTGCATGTAAGGTGCATCGGCCATATCCTTCAAGGAATTAAACTCTTTTCAGAACAAGGGTAAATTGGAACGGTGTGGAAGCTGAGTTAGTTGCATCATGGTCAACGAGAAATCTTGCAAGAGAAAATGAACGTGCATTTTCCTAACTTTGAGGCCCTGTAAGTAGCATCATCATGGCGCATCGGGGAAGTTATGGCATGCGCGCCCAGGCGCGCCAGAAGAAAATTTTCGGTCTGCCACAGTACCTAAGAAAAATTATCCAAGACTCAATCTAGTCTTATCCAACAAACAAGTTCGGATGTATTAACTAAGATTCATCAACGTACAACCTGTGCTATTTATTACTCACCTCAGAAGTTTAGAAAACCTGTGGAATCAACAAAGTTGAGACAAAAAGAACTTTGTTGATTAATATCTATCTTGATCATTGGAGCTAGCTCTACAATCAATCAAGATCAGGATACTCAAGTTATTAAGGAAATATAATTGGACCTGGCTTCACGAATCCCAATGAAGTCTTTATAGTCGTTAAACCCTAAAAGGGTTAGGAAGAGGATGAGTCTAGGTACAACTTGGACACACAAAAAAGTATGTTGGGATTCAGAGATCCCAGTTGCTTGAAGTTCCCCTTTTATAGATAGTCAAAGCATAGGTTTCTTTAGGTGCTAAGATAGCTTTGGATCTCAGCAAAAAATATCCACCGTTAGAAAAACTTTGGAACTGATTCACATGAAAAAGATATACACACAACATGAATCGAGCTTGAACTGTGTACAAAGACTATGTTCAATATGGTTAACCGAAACTATCCGGTTTGAACTTAGATACTTAGGATTTATTTTCATGAACACATACAACATTATCTTGAGTCACAATTATGTGATCAATTAATCTAGTGTTTTTAGAAAATAGAACAAATGCCAATTATCTCATAGAAATAATTTAATAGTATTTGAACATAATCTACATGATTTGTAAATATACAAAGTACAAATAATTGAGTCATTCGTTAATCGGCTGAGTCAACGTACGCGGACCGGTTTGCCAACTTATAAGCAAAGACAAGTTCCTGAGTAAACTGAACATTTTAGTTCACGTAACGGTTTGCCAACTCAACTTCAAAACAAAGTTCTGAAGTCCACATAAATTTTTAATTTACGAACCGGTTTTCCAACCTTAAGACCTTGCCGGTTCCAGAGTTCACATAACAAATAAGTTCACGTACCGGTTTGGGTACTAAACTCGTTCTAGAACACATGACTGTGTTGGTTCACATACCGGTTTGTATGCTTAAACCCGGTTCCATAACCATAGTTCCTTGATTTGTATACGAATATACATACCTGCCTGGATCACGAAACAAACAGATTTTCCCATGATGTGTATACAAATATGCGTATCACACAAATATGTAAGTCGATATATAGCTACACCGCTACGTGTACGAATACATGTAATACGGATTCAACCATATAACAGTTATCTCAGTTTGTAAGACTGATACCACTGTCTTGTATTCAGAATATAGTAATTCTATGTTTATCTCTAAGTCAATTCGAAGCATTCCTGAATAACATCAATGACACATATCATTGTTCCAAGCTATTTTCGAATTATAACTTGAATCGTTATTTGGTTCCAAACAATAAATTATTCTCCACCGAAATTCATCAAGCATGAACAAATGTTCATCAATCTTAGTCATTATAATTCGAGAAAATCCGTTAACTAGAAGTAGTTATTCAGCTCGAACTTTTTTTTATGCAAACTAGTCTAATTAGTTATGAGACATCATCTCAAATGATAGAAAAGTGAATATAACTTGAGATATATGTGGTTTAGCATCACTTACCTTTTGTTGATGAAGTTCTCCAAAATCTTCGGTTGATCTTCGCCTTCAAACGGTAAAACCAATGATGGCTGCAATGTACCATTATTTATCAACCACGATTCTATTCTAGTCCGAGGCTTAAATAATTGTATACTAGATATCAAGATATAGTTTTGACAACTAAATCTGACAACAAGATTGAGATAGCAACACTTGTGACTTTGGACGGGAAATTCTCTAACAATTATGATGCTCAACCACCATGCTTTATTCCAAGTACGAAACTGATCTTAGTAGACTGTAAATCAAGATGTAGTTTTGATCAACTAAATTTACAATAATCTTGACTTTCCAAAACTTATTATTTTGACCGAGCTATCCTATAACAGTTTAACACAAATTTTTGCCACGTTACTTAGATCCTAAAATATGGCCCAAAATTTACTACCAGATCACCGCTGCCACGGTGGGGAGGGCCGACCGAAGAAAATCGAAATACCGTTATGCGTAATGGTGTTATAAGGTTAACATTAATATGCATTCAATTTATGGTAGTTTACATAAATTTCCCCCATTTTTTATGGGTTTTGTTATCTTGTGCATCCATGCACAAGATAAGGTCCAATAATTGCATTGAAATTATTCTCTCTCTAAAAACCTTCCCTGAAGTCTGAAAACCTAGCCACTTGAGTATTTTCCTGCTCAGATCCGCTCTTTTGGAGCGAATCTGAGCAGGAAAAATCTCATCTAATCTTCTACCTCCTCTGCTCTATTTAGTCTCTATGATTTGTTTGAGGGGAATAATCAGTATTTTGGGTTATATTCTAGCTTATTTAGAATGAACTTTAACTGTTTTTTTTCATCTTAATCTCGGCCGGTAGATTTAGTTTTTAGTATCTCAAATTGGGTTTATGTTCTTCATAGTTTCTCCTTCTTCTTTAATTGTTCTAGTTTTTTTCTCAGATTTAGTTCTAGAACTTTTTTACGGTTCTGTTATTTGGGAATTAATTTTTCAGCTGGATTTTAATTTTGTAAGTGGTTGTTGTTAAAATTGATTTCAACTAACTCGGATCTGTAAGTTTCGTCAAGTTCTTCCCAAAGCTCTTGATGATCTCTTCTATCTAGCAGTACAGGCTTTGGAATCAAAGGATTTTTCAACAAACACACAACCAAAAACATCATCAAAGTTCCCAAAAAGCATCAACATGCTCCATGACTCCGATTTTGATTTACTTACCAGCAGTAACAAAGACACCAGCAAAAAAGACACCAGTAGATAGATATTCAAAGACACTGACAGAAGCTATAACAAAGACCCTAAAGATACCAGCAACAGACATTGCTACAAGACCGAGACAGATAAAGGCCCAAACCGATTCACACTGATTCCGTAACTTGAAGACCGAGTTAAATTATACCAGTTACCTTTGTTATTGTTACTATAAAATCATTGATAATGGGTTGGATTTATGGATCTTGCTTTACCTATGTCAGCACCATGATTTTGATAAAAACCTTGAGAAATGGTTGGATTTACGGATCCTCACAATTCTATTGATAATAGATTTGTTATTTGAGCTGAATGTGTTACTTTTGATTCAGCCAAGACCATTTGAACTAGTCATGTTACCTTGGTATTGGGTAGAAATGGTAGGATATCTTTATCAGAATTGGTCTTGTAACTCTGTTGTTAAGGCTGTTGATTATCCCCGTCGTCTATTTGATTGTCCTAGTTACCTGTTTGAACTCTTTATAACTACTGGAAACTTTCGAGTCAATCTTGTATTCAATCCCGATCTTGAATCGGAGAACTGTAATGAAAATATTTGAGGCTTGCCTCTTTTTCGAAAAATAAAAATAATCATTGCATTAAAATTTGTAAAACATAATCAAAAATTAAGAGAGAAGATAAATATTTGCATTGCAAAATGCATAATCTCACACTCCATAAATACAAATTTGAAAAACCAATTAAATTTTGCATTCTCCAATGCAAAGATGCATATTCTCTCTTGATTTTTAATTATGTTTTACAAGTACCAATGCAATGATTGGTCCTTATCTTGTGCATGAATGCACAAGATGACAGAACCCATTTTTTATGCATCTTTTGTGGAGATTTGCATCAATTTACCCCATGTGCTATGTGTCCTTTGTGGTGGTTTGCACTTTACACCAATTTTCCCATGTATCATGCATTCTTTGTGGTGCATTGCATAATAGCTATGCATTAAATTTTAAAAGTCACTATCGAATTTCGTAAAAACACTAAATTTTATATTGTTATTTGTACTCGTTGTGTAGATTTTTTAAAATCCTTTCCAATGATATAAAATTTGTAAAATTCTAAGGCATGGATTTTTAGATATGTTATATTAAAGTTTGATTGCCAGTTATAACCCTGAAAAAATAGGATGTATAAGGAGTTATGATAATTAGACCAAAAGAAGGGACATTTTAGGTTTTTCATGTCACAAAGGTTACCACCAAATTCATTTCCAATCTTTTTATCAACTTGAACATTTTTGTTAGGTTTCAATTTACAAAAAAGTGGCCATAAAAGCGACTCCCTCCCTACGGACCCTTCGGGCCCTCCGGTCGGTCGGCCCAATCATGATAAACAAGCCTCGTGCCTCAAAAATGTCTGTTGAACTAAAAATTTACATTATTATCTAGAATATGCCACTATGATTGAAAATATGCTACAATATCAAAACCTTAATTGATATCCTGAAGTATACCTGTTTGGTATTAGCTTCGTCAGCCAAACTAATGTCATAAAACCCAAAATATACCACGATAGCCCAAAATGTACATTTTAATCTAAAATATCCTTTTTTTTTTACCCAAAAATTTAATCCCTAGTTCAAAATAAACATTTTGACCCAAAATTACGAAAAAATTATGTTATGGCACAAAATATGACTCATGATACAAATCAGTACATAAACTAAACCAGCAAGAATGAGCACAAATTTGCATGGAAAGACTTGTCTTGTAACAAATGCAAGCATGAGTATGAATCTACTAAACATATCCTTCTTTAATGTCCCTATGTCAAAGATATTTTATGAATTGGCTTAACAATTCTGAAGATGATAAGGTGAACAAACGAGGGTACCCAAATACACCACGATCTTTTATTTATCAGCCCATAAGTTCAATACCAAGTGTGATCGTCTATGGACAAAGTCGAGACAATACGACAACTATGGTATTCACTTTGTGTGATTGTCTATGGATATTAAATTGAGACAATGCAACAATAAAGTGTTCACATGATAATAGGTACAGTATTAAACTGAAACAGTATATGATCAATATCAAGTGAATATGATTAATGTACAATATATTATTTACTGAATTATAATAAAACAATTATAGTTCTGAAGTAAAGTAACTAACACACACAAGAATTTTGTTAACGAGGAAACCACAAATGCAGAAAAACCTCGGGAACTTGTCCAGTATTGAATACTCTCATAATTAATCCCTTACACAAAATCTAATGCCAAATTCGTATAGTTGATACCAAGCAAACTACCCCTAACTACTTTGTATCCTCAGTATCCCTGCTCCTTCGACTTCAATAGTCACTCACGTGAATCCCCACTCCTTTGGGACATATTCCAAACAATAAAGAAACAAAATCTGTTTGTAACCACTCTAATCAATCTTTGGTGAAAAAGATATAAGTTGTTGACAAAGGCTCTTCCCTTTAAATTAATAAACTCCTTTGTCGGGTAAGATCAATTCGAATCAATAACTTATACCCAGATTCAGACAATGTAGAATTCCACCAAATGACAGTTGTCGTTCAATACGACTTTCTGATTAGATAAATCTAATTTAAGTCGGATTCCATCAGATCAAGATGTCTACACAAGATTCATAAAAATACAAAAACTAATAAGAATTTTTTTTTCATCTTCAAATCTACAATCTCCTTCTTAAAACCTGCAAAACACAAACTTGAATCCTCTTTGATCAATCACACACATAACGGAGTCTGTTAACAATGGATTATTACAAGGTGTCTTTAGATGTAACAATAGTTTTAAAGATCCCGTCGAGATTTTGATCTAGTTTGAGTGACCCTTACATCAGAAGAGAAGGCTCTTAAGAATAATCAAACTAGGTGCAATCACAGTTACAAAAACCATTATTCAATAAAATCGATAATAAAAAACTACAATAACAATGCAATTATCTAGTTTCTCACCAACGGTACTCGTATAGCTTCTCTATCCCACTAAGTCTTTAAAAGAGCGCTCGTTAGAGATTTCGCATAATTAGGGTACTTTCCTCTCCAGATAGACGAATCCACTAGAAACTACATGAATGAAGCTTTCTTGGCTCTTAGGATGGTTTGCAAGAAATGCAAACTCAACTATTTATAGACCAAGTTTGTTTGAACAACAAGGAAATTCCAAAACCGAAAGTATTCTCAAGATATGCAATAAGTGCAAAATTCGGTTTTCCTATTCCCAATAAATGTTGAACCATATGTCCGAAATCTCTCATAGAAAACTTCCATTATTAGTATAGCACATTGACAAATAATCCTTTTCTAAAGTATATTCTTTTATTGCTGGAAATGAACGCATATAATAATTAAATTCTATTTAATATTTCGGTTTGGGATCACCTTGAGTATCAAGGAATATACTTGAACAATAAATGATATGAGTTGTGCACCTGTTCAAATAATACCAACATATAGAAGCTTCTCATCTTGGAAAACCCTAATCCTTAATTTACACACATCAAGAAGAAATATGAGAACCATGGAAACTTGGTTTCGCTCATGAAACCGATTATACCATCACTCAAAAGTATGTTGTGACAGATTATAACATGATTCCCAAGATAGATTGTAATCGGTTAAACCTTGCTCCACAAAGTATATGTTGACCGGTTACACCTTGCTTCCTGAAATAGATTGTGACCGGTTACACCTTACTTCCCAAAGGTAGTTTGTGAACGATTACAAATAACTACCCAATTCATCATTTGACCAGTTATACCTTGTTTTCCAAAGTAACTTGTGACTGGTTACAACTTGCATTCCAATGTAGATTGTGATCGGTTATACCTTGATTCCCAAAGTAATTTGTAGCCGATTACAACTAGGTACATAATATAGGCTATGACCGGTAATACCTCAATTCTCAACAAAATTTAAGATTGGTTCTACCTTGTCATCTTGTATTGATCATTCAAAATAATTAATGAAGAACTGGATCAACACATCATGATTTCCCTTTCGATTACGAAACAAGTTCATACATCTATTTCCTTAAATTTTTGTAATAATACATAGTTTCCTAGGATGAAATCCCACCTATATAATGCACATAAGCAAGTAACTAAATACAATAGATTATGTCGATGTCGTAATTACGAAGTTCAAAGATAAATGTTATACCTCGGAATATAATTTGTTTTCACCGTCGATAAAATAGATCGGAAGCCCGTTAATCAAGACCGCTTAGCCCGTGAAGGAAGATTCCAGAAGTCTTGTTGCCTAAGTTTCTTGCACATCAAGTTTATATCAGAATTAGGGTCACATAGACTATATAAATAGATGTATCCTAAACCCTAAAGGGATATGGAATTCTATGTTAGCTAACCATGCAATTGTAAACCTCATATCAATACAATTTCTCCCCTATAGGATTCCACCGTGGATGTAGGCATCATTTTCCGAACCACGTTAAATTTCTTGTCTCTTTTATTTATTTTTTATTAGTTTTAACCCTAATTCACATCATCATCAAATCATCGTGCTTAGTGCCTAAAATTAATTTTGGGTACAAACATTAACGCCGACTTTTATGTGCACTTAGAGCAGCAACATGATCGTGTTTGAGGTTCGTGAATAGCGACATGATCTAGTTGGAGATGATAATTACTTACAACCTTCAATATTTTTCCTTGCATCACCTCGCAAGATCATAAAGCTACATTGCACGTGAGACAATATCGTACCAAAGGTGCTTCAAGCAAGTTGGGTGGATGGCCTAGAACAAACTAGCGTCATAATGGCGCATTACGCAGGTCATTGGCCTATGACCAATATTGCAACATGCCAGAGCAGACAGGTCTTGGAATTGTATAGCCATCACAGCTGGACATTGGAATGGCCTATGGGCCAAAGCCGGAAAAACATCCATCACGACCCTTTATGGGCCTGGCTCAAGAAATGTTCATCTATTAAGGCTGGACATTGGAACTTTCCTGTGAGACAAAACTGAATATACAGCCATCACGACCGTACATTGCAATTGGACAAGGTAGTAATGTACAGACATCATAGCCTTGGGACTTGATGAATGATGTTTGATCCCCCAATTTAAGTTATAAATATGTCTTTAAAACATATATAGGGAGGGGTAGTTGGTTGAAGGTGTATATGCGGACCATGTACCAAGTAAGCTTCATAGCTAAGACGAAAAAGTATAAATGATGCTTAGGCCTCATTTATAGTTTCGTAGCCTTTCCAATGAGGCATAGGATGCTTATGCATCACTATGCCATGTCTCGGATTAAATATGCATCACTTGGATGTATTTTTACGGAACGACCTACACATACTATGCGATTTCCATTATTGATTGTCCACGGCCTTTCAAATGAGTTGTTTAAGTTGCTTGTCCCTTAGAGGATGAACTACGGTCTGTGTTTGATCCTTTTAGAGTAAGCAAAATGTACGTACGTAAACAACAACAATGAGTTGCAGCACTTCCGATCTAGCACTTTGTCGCTCATATAATCTAGCATACTGGCCTCTCATATCATCCGGTTCAGCAGTTTGACGCAAGAGACGATTGTTGCCAAAATTGATGACGTAACTTGCATTTCATTCTTTGAATCCTCATACTTCCTATCAAAGAATTCGACTTAGGCATGTACCAATGGCGCATTGGGCATGTCCTCGAAAGTAAGCTACATCGATATGCAAGTTAGCAGAGCTTGCATAAGACTAAGGAAAGTACGGCATGAGGCTGGTTGATGTACCCTTGGCACGAGCGACACAAGTGCATGCTTTCAACAATGCTTGAACTAAGTGAAAAGGGGGTATTAGGATTGAAATGGCCTATGCGTAATTCCAAGGCATGCCTTATGCCTGGACAAGACTCGGAATCCATTGATGCATGTAAGGTGCATCGACCATAGCCTTCAAGGAATTAAACTATTTTCAGAACAAGGGTAAATTGGAACGGTGTGGAAGCTAAGTTAGTTGCATCATGGTCAACGAGCAAGCTTGCAATAGCAAATGAACGTGCATTTTCCTAACTTTAAGGCCCTGTAAGTAGCATCATCATGGCGCATCGGGGAAGTTATAGCCTGCGCTCCCAGGCGCGCCAGAAGAAAATTTTCGGTCTTCCACAGTACCTAAGACAAATTATTCAAGACTCAATCTAGTTTTATCCAACAAACAAGTTCGGATGTATCAACTAAGATTCATCAACATACAACCTGTGTTATTTCAATTATAAAGATAAATAATATAATATGGAAAAGAAATAACATAGACAACAAAAATTTTGTTAACGAGGAAACCGAAAATGCAAAAAAAAACCCGGGACCTAGTCCATATTGAACACCACACTGTATTGAGCCTCTACAGACGCCAACCTACTACCAATTAACTTCGTACTATAATGTAGTTGATCCCTAAAAGGTATCACACCGATTAAGTTACATTCGCGTTCCTTATGTCTCTTGAACCACACCGGATTCTACGCACTTGATTCCCTTATATGACGTCACACTAACTAAGAGTTTCTTCGTTTCAGTTGAAGAATTTAAATCAAATCTTCCTCCCACAAATTAAGTATATAAAATTGATTTCCTGATTACAATCAAACTTTTGACTAATCAAAGCATTTGATAAAGGTTATGGGAATTGATAGCAACTTTGACCAAAGTCTGGCGATTCTCAAAATACGGACTTAGGCAACCCGAATTGCATCCTAGATTATTACTCACCTCAGAAGTTTAGAAAATCTGTGGAATCAACAAAGTTGAGACAAAGAGAAATTTGTTGATTACTATCTATCTTGATCATTGGACCTAGCTCTACAATCAATCAAGATCAGGATACTCAAGTTATCAAGGAAATATAATTGGACCTGGCTTCACGAATCCTAATGAAGTCTTTATAGTCGTTAAACCCTAAAAGGGTTAGGAAGATGATGAGTCTAGATACAACTTGGACACACAAAAAAGTAGTGGTGGGATTCAGAGATCCCAGTTGCTTGAAGTTCCCCTTTTATAGATATTCAAAGCATAGGTTGCTTTAGGTTTAAGCTAAGATAACTTTGGATTCGAGCAAAAAATATCTACCGTTAGATGAATCTTTGAAACTGATTCACATACAAAAGATATACACATAACATGAACCGTGTACAAAGACTATGTTCAATATGGTTAGCCAAAACTATCCGGTTTGAACTTAGAACCTTAGGATTCATTTTCATGAACACATACAACATTATCTTGAGTCACAATTACGTGATCAATTAATCTAATATTTTTAGAGAAAAGAACAAATGCCAATTATCTCATAGAAATAATTTAATAGTATTTGAACATAACTACATGATTTGTAAATTTACAAAGTACAAATAATTGAGTCATTCGTTAATCGGCTGAATCAACGTACGCGGACTGGTTTACCAACTTATAAGCAAAGACAAGTTCCTGAGTAAATAGAACATTTTAGTCCACGTACCGGTTTGCCAACTCAACTTCAAAACAAAGTTCTGAAGTCCACATAACTTTTTAATTTACGAACCGGTTTTCCAACCTTAAGACCCTGCCGGTTCCAGAGTTCACATAACAAATAAGTTCACGTATCAGTTTGGGTACTAAAATTGTTCTAGAACACATGAATGTATTGGTTCACACACCGGTTTGTATGCTTAAACCCGGTTCCATAACCATAGTTCCTTAATTTGTATACGAATATACATACTTTACTGGATCACGAAACAAACAGATCTTCCCATGATGTGCATACGAATATGCGTATCACAAAAATATGTAAGTCGATATATAGCTACACCGCTACGTGTACGAATACATGTAATACAGATTCAACCATATAACAGTTATCTCAGTTTGTAAGACTGATACCACTGTCTTGTATTCCGAATATAGCAATTCTATATTTTTCTCTAAGTCAATTCGAAGCATTCCTGAATAACATCAATGACACATATCATTGTTCCAAGCTATTTTCGAATTATAACTTGAATCACTGTTTGGTTCCGAACAATAAATTGTTCTCCACCGAAATTCATCAAGCATGAACAAATGTTCATCAAGCTTAGTCATTATAATTCGAGAAAATCCGTTAACTAGAAGTATTTATTCAACTCGAAATTCTTGTTTATGCAAACTAGTCTAATTAGTTATGAGACATCGTATCAAATGATAGAAAAGTGAATATAACTTGAGATATATGTGGTTTAGCATCACTTACCTTTTGTTGATGAAGTTCTCCAAAAGCTTCGGTTGATCTTCGCTTTCAAACGGTAAAACGCAATGATGGCTGCAGTGTACCACTATTTATAACCTACGATTCTATCCTAGTCTGAGACTTAACTAATTGTATACTAGAAATCAAGATATAGTCTTGACAGCTAAATCTGACAACAAGATTGAGATAGAAACACTTGTGACTTTGACTGGGAAATTCTCTAACATTTATGATGCTCAACTACCATGCTTTATTCCAAGTACGAAACTGACCTTAGTAGACTGTAAATCAAGATGTAGTTTTGATCAACTAAATTTACAATAATCTTGATTTACCAAAACTTATGAGTTTGACCGAGCTATGCTATAACAGTTTAACACCAAAGTTTTGCCACGTTACTTAGATCCTAAAATATGCCCCAAAATTTACTACCAGATCACCGCTGCCACGGTGGGGAGGGCCGACCGAAGAAAATCGAAATACCGTTATGTGTATGGTGCTATAAGGTTAACATTAATATGCATTCAATTTATGGTAGTTTACATAAATTTCCCCCATTTTTTATGGGTTTTGTTATCTTGTGCATCCATGCACAAGATAAGGACCAATAATTGCATTGAAATTATTCTCTCTCTAAAAACCTTCCCTGAAGTCTGAAACCCTAGCTGCTTGAGTATTTTCCTGCTCAGATACGCTCTTTTGGAGCGAATCTGAGCAGGAAAATCTCATCTAATCTTCTATCTCCTCTGCTCTATTTAGTCTCTATGATTTGTTTGAGGGGAATAATCAGTATTTTGGGTTATATTCTAGCTTTTTTAGAATGAACTTTAACTGGTTTTTTCTTCATCTTAATTTCGGCCGGTAGATTTAGTTTTTAGTATCTTAAATTGGGTTTCTGTTCTTCATAGTTTCTCCTTCTTCTTTAATTGTTCTAGTTTTTTTCTCAGATTTAGTTTTATATTTTCTTTACGGTTCTGTTTTTTGGGAATAAATTCTCAGATGGGTTTTAATTTTTTAAGTGGTTGTTGTTCAAAGTGATTTCCACTAACTCGGATCTGTAAGTTTCATCAAGTTCTTCCCAAAGCTCTTGCTGATCTTTTCTATCTAGCAGTACAGGCTCTTGAATCAAAGGATTTTTCAACAAACACACAACCAGAAACAACATCAAAGTTCCCAAAAAGCATCAACAGGCTCCATGACTCCGATTTTTATTTACTTACCAGCAGTAACAAAGACACCAGCAACAAAGACACCAGCAGATAGATATTCAAAGACACCGACAGAAGCTACAATAAAGACCCTGAAGATACCAACAACATACATTGCTACAAGACCGAGACAGATGAAGACCCAAACCGATTCACATCGATTCCGTCACTTGAAGAACGAGTTAAGTTATACCGGTTACCTTTGTTATTGTTACTATAAAATCATTGATAATGGGTTGGATTTATGGATCCTGCTTTACCTATGTCAGCACCATGATTTTGATAAAAACCTTGAGAAATGGTTGGATTTACGGATCCTCACAATTCTATTGATTATAGATTTGTTATTTGAGCTGAATGTGTTACTTTTGATTCAGTAAAGACCATTTGAACTAGTCCTGTTACCTAGGAATTGGGTAGAAATGGTAGGATATCTTTATCAGAATTGGTCTTGTAACTTTGTTGTTAAGGTTGTTGATTATCCCTGTCGTCTATTTGATTGTCCTAGTTACCTGTTTGAACTCTTTATAACTACTGGAAACTTTCGAGTCAATCTTGTAATCAATCCCGATCTTGAATCGGAGAACTGTAATGAAAATCTTTGAGGCTTGCCTCTTTTTCGAAATAAATAAATCATTGCATTGAAATTTGTAAAACATAATTAAAAATTAAGAGAGAAGATAAATATTCGCATAGGAGAAATGCATCTTTGCATTGGTGAATGCATAATCTCACATTCCATAAATGCAAATTTGAAAAACCAATTAAAATTTGCATTCTCCAATGCAAAGATGCATATTTTCTCTTGATTTCTTTTAATTATGTTTTACAAGTACCAATGCAATGATTGGTCCTTATCTTGTGCATGGATGCACAAGATAACAAAACCCATTTTTATGCATCTTTTGTGGTGGTTTGCATCAATTTACCCAATGTGTTATGTATCCTTTGTGGTGGTTTGCACTTTACACCAATTTTCCCATGTATCATGCATTCTTTGTGGTGCTTTGCATAATAGCTATGCATTAAATTTTAAAAGTCACCATCGAATTTTTCGTAAAAACACTAAATTTTATATTGTTATTTGTACTCGTTGTGTAGATTTTTTAAAATCCTTTCCAATGATATAAAATTTGTAAAATTCTAAGGCACGGATTTTTAGATATGTTATATTAAATTTTTATTGCCAATTATACCCCTGAAAAAATAGGATGTATAAGGAGTTATAATAATTAGACCAAAAGGAGGGACATTTTAGGTTTTTCATGTCCCAAAGGTTACCACCAAATTCATTTCCAATATTTTTATCAACTTGAACATTTTTGTTAGGTTTCAGTTTACAAAAAAGTGGCCATAAAAGGGACTCTCTCCCGACGGGCCCTTCGGGCTCTCCGGTCGGTCGGCCCAATCATGATAAACAAGCCTCGTGCCTCGAAAACATCTGTTGAACTAAAAATTTACATCATTATCTAGAATATGCCACCGTGATTGAAATTATGCTACAATATCAAAACCTTAATTTTATCTTGAAGTATACCTGTTTGGTATTAGCTTTGTCAACCAAACTAATGTCATAAAACCCAAAATATGCCACGATAGCCTAAAATGTACATTTTAATCTGAAATATCCTTTTTTTTACCCAAAAATTTAATCCCTAGTTCAAAATAAATATTTTGACCCAAAATCTGTAAAATACGAAAAAAATTATGTTATGGCACAAAATATGACTCATGATACAAATAAGTATATAAACTAAACCAGCAAGAATGAGCATAAATTTGCATGGGAAGACTTGTCTTGTAACAAATGCAAGCATGAGTATGAATCTACTAAACATATCCTTCTTTAATGTCCCAATGTCAAAGCTATTTGGTCTTCTGCTGCAGGAAATAAAACTGACACACTTCTATGAAATAATGATTAATAACTGGATCTAAAGTTGGCTTAACAATTCTGAAGATGATAAGGTGAAAAAATGAGGGACCCAAATACACCACGATCTTTTATTTATCAACTCATAAGTTCAATACCAAGTGTGATCGTCTATGGACAAAGTCGAGACAATACGACAACTATAGTATTCACTTTGTGTGATCGTCTATGAATATTAAATTGAGACAATGCAACAATAAAGTGTTCACATGATAATAGGTACGATATTAAACTGAAACAATATATGATCAGTTCAAGTGAATATGATTAATGTACAATATATTATTTACTGAATTATAATAAAACAATTATAGTTCCGAAGTAAAGTAACTAACACACACAAGAATTTTGTTAACGAGGAAACCACAAACGCAGAAAAACCCCGGAAACTTGTACAGTTTTGAATTCTCTCATAACTAATCTCTTATACAAAATCTAATGTCAAATTCGTATTGTTGATACCAAGAAGACTACCCCTAACTACTTTGTTTCCTCAGTATCCCTGCTCCTTCGACTTCGAGAGTCACTCACGTGAATCACCACTCCTTTGGGACATATTCCAAACAATAAAGGAACAAAAGCTGTTTGTAACCACTCTAATCAATCTTTGGTGAAAAAAAAATGAGTTGTTGACAAAGGCTCTTCCATTTAAATTAATAAACTCCTTTGTCGGTAAGATTAATTCGAATCAATAACTTATAGCCATATTCGGACAATGTAGAATGCCACCAAATGATAGTTGTCGTTCAATACGACTTTCTGATTAGATAAATCTAATCTAAGTCGGATTCCATCAGATGAAGATGTCTACACAAGATTCATAAAGATACAAAAACTAATAAGAAAATCTTTTTCATCTTCAAATCTACAATCTTCTTCTTAAAACGTGCACAACACAAACTTGAATCCTCTTTGATCAATCACTCACATAATGGAGTCTGTTAACAATGGATTATCACAAGGTGTCCTTAGATGTAACAATAATTTTAAAGATCCCGTCAATACTTTGATCTAGTTTGAGTGACCCTTACATCATAAGAGAAGGTTCTTAGGAATAAACAAACTAGGTGCAATCACAATTACAAAAACCGTTATTCAGTCAAATCGATAATCAAAAACTACAATAACAATGCAATTATCTAGTTTCTCACCAGCGGTACTCGTATAGCTTCTCGATCCCTCATAAGTCTTTAAACGAGCGCTCGTTAGAGATTTCGCCTAATTAGGGTGCTTTCCTCTCCGGATAGACGAATCCACTAGAAACTACATGAATGAAGTTTTCTTGGCTCTTAGGATGGTTTGCAAGAAATGCAAACTCAACTATTTATAGACCAAGGTTATTTGAACAACAAGGAAATTCCAAAACCGAAAGTATTCTCAAGATATGAAATAAGTTCAAAATTCGGTTTTCCTATTCCCAATAAATGTTGAACCATATGTCCGAAATCCCTCATAGAAAACTTCCATTATTAGTCTAGCACATTGACTAATAATCCTTTTCTAAAGTATATGCTTTTATTGGTGGAAATGAAAGCATATAATAATTAAATGCTATTTAATATTCCGGTTTGGGATCACCTTGAGTATCAAGGAATATACTTGAACAATAAATGATATAAGTTGTGCACCTGTTCAAATAATGCCAACATATAAAAGCTTCTCATCTTGGCAAACCCTAATCCTTAATTTACGCACATCAAGAAGAAATATGCGAACCATGGAAACTTGGTTTCGCTCGTGAAACCGATTATACCATCACTCCAAAGTATGTTGTGACCGGTTATAACATGATTTCCAAGATAAGTTGTAATCGGTTACACCTTGCTCGGCAAAGTATCTTGTGACCGGTTACATCTTGCTTCCCGAAGTAGCTTGTGACCGGTTACACCTTGCTTCTAAAAGGTAGTTTGTGGCCGATTACAAATAACTACCCAATTCATCCTTTGACCAGTTATACCTTGTTTTTCAAAGTAACTTGTGACTATTTACAACTTGCATTCCAATGTAGATTGTGATCGGTTATACCTTGATTCCCAAAGTAACTTGTAGACGATTAAAACTAGCTACATAATATAGGCTATGACCGGTAATACCTCAATTCTCAACAAAATTTAAGGTTGGTTCCACCATGTCATCTTGTATTGATCATTCAAAATACTTAATGAAGAACCGGATCAACACATCATGATTTCCCTTTCGATTACGAAACAATTTCGTACATCTATTTCCTTAAAATTTTGTAATAATACATAGTTTCCTAGGATGAAATCTCACCTATATAATGCACATAAGCAAGTAACTAACTATAATAGATTATGTCGATGTCGTAATTACGAAGTTCAAGCCCGTTAATCAAGCCCGCTTAGCCCGTGAAGGAAGATTCCAGAAGTCTTGTTGCCTAAGTTTCTTGCACATCAAGTTTATATCATAATTAGGGTCACATAAACTATATAAATACATGTATCCTAAAACCTAAATGGATATGGAATTCTAGGTTAGCTAACCATGCAATTGTAAACCTCATATCAATACAATTTCTCTCATATGAGATTCCACCGCGGATGTAGGCATCATTTGTCGAACCACGTTAAATTTCTTTTATTAGTTTTAACCCTAATTCACATCATCATCAAATCATCGTGTTTAGTGCCTAAAATTAATTTTGGGTACAAACATTAGCGCCGAATTCTATGTGCACTTAGAGAAGCAACATGATCGTGTTCGAGGTTCGTGAATAGCGACATGACCGAGTTGGAGATGATAATTAGTTACACCCTTCAATATTTTGCCTTGCATCACCTGGCAAGCTCATAAAGCCACCTTGCACGTATCGCAAGCATAAAATCTCGTCTTGCACGCGAGTATGAAAGACTTGCACCTTGTAAAGCACAAAGTATCATCTCAACCACGAGCCCAACGCCTGACGTTGCTCCAACTCGTCGAACCATGAGATGAATGCCCGATATTGGTCTAAAGACTCATACTCAACACAAGCAACAACCAGCCTTCCCGAGCAGCGAACACCTAAGCCTTATTACGTCGCGAGCAAAAAGCCTTTCCTTAGCCGCAAGCATACTACATTCCTACCAAGACTCGACTAGATATCGAGCATAAAGTCCATCACGTAGCAAAAAGTCTCGCCTAGCACGTGAGAATTTTTTTTGCAAGTACACAGTTGGGGGAGTCTTTGTAATGTCTCTACTCACGCTTGGGGGCTAGTTACGTCATCAATGATCGTTGCAAATGGAAAAAAGAACTTCTTAACCCCCAAAAATTTGGAGCTTAAGAGAGGGCGACGTTTATACCGTCTATAAAATAGACCGCAAGCCCGTTAATCAAGGCCGCTTAGCCCGTGAAAGAAAATTCCATAAGTCTTGTTGCCCAAGTTGCTTGCATATCAAGTTTATATCAGAATTAGGGTCACATAAACTATATAAATACATGTATCCTAAACCCTAAAGGGATATGGAATTCTAGTTAACTAACCATACAATTGTAAACCTCATATGAATACAATTTCTCTCATATGGGATTCTACCATGGATGTAGGCATCACTTGCCGAACCACGTTAAATTTCTTGTCCCTTCTATTTATTTTTTTATTAGTTTTAACCCTAATACACATCATCACCATCATCATCAAATCGTCGTGTTTAGTGCATAAAATTAATTTTGGGTACAAACATAATTCCTTAACATTGTGATCATACTATTATGACCAAGTCTAGATAATACTAGAGTTTCATATGTATATATATTGGCATGTTATTTTCTCAATCTAAAACGACTTGAAAGATATGTTAGGAAATGACTAATTACATTCAAAAATAAGAAAGATAAAGCTCGTTATGATTTGTGGGTCATATCGTGGTTTAAGTCCTCGTAAAATGCACAAGACTGTGCACGAGACTATGGTCACTTGCATAATCCCACATAACATCATAATTCAAGAAACGCATCATGATAAGGAGTGGATTGACTATGAAGATGAAGATTTTAGGTCTGAGATTCAACCAGAAAGAGGCTTCCCTACAATAACGTATGGGAAAATGAGTAATTCCATTCAGAATCAGAACTTGTATGACGGCTTAAGAGAAGATCTGAGAGTGAATCATTGGGCAGATTATGGAAGAGCCAATGGGCGTAATTATTAAGTTTCATTTCATGTATTATTTTAAAAATTTAATTATTAATTTGTTGGCACTTAACGCTTTTCAGTTGGTCGAGCGATAAACACTATATCACCAACGACTATTTTTCCCCAACAACCTTCAATATATCCTCTATATATATACATACTAGTCCCATTTCAAAATCACACATTCTCTTACTATCCAATCTCAATCAATATGCCCAATCCAAACTTTACTCTAGACGACTATTTATCTCTTTACAGAAACTATGTAAGATACCATCCGAAGAAGGGTGAAGAATAGTGACAAGCTGGTTTATTCAGTTAGAGTTATTTGAGTAAAGTTCATGATACCTTTTGCAATGAAACAAGTAACCAGAAAATCGGGATCGTGCAACAACTGTTTTATCGATTTTTTGACATAAGAAACTAAGTAGAAGATTTTATATATTTTAGTTAAGATTGTAAATCGATATAAACGAAACCTTTGATGAAATTGTTGTGCGAACTCGAGAGGAATGACGAATATCAGAAAGAAATAATTTTGAATTCGAAGGTCATTGTCACATCCTCATGGAGTTTCTCATTATCTGTATCAGATTTTAATACGATGTAATGATGTTAATGTGGTGTTATAATCAATTTAAACTTATTAAATAAAACGCGATAACATTTTAAATTTGGAAAATTTTAATCTCAAATAATGTTAAGTAAAATGCAACAACATTTCAAATTAAAATTAATACAACATTTACTCTAGAGGTACTACCACATCGACTCATCATCACCAGCTGGGTTGTTGTTAATTTCAACTTGTTATTCAAAATGTGTTTGTAGCTTGATAAATTCGAGTTGCATACATTTTTTTATCGGGCATTCATAATTGAAATGTCCGCTTGAAGAATGTTATGCTTGTCATAGACATTAAGAAAAAATTCTTGAGAAAGCCGATTTTTTTTCGTCTCTGTGTTTTAATGTTTTCTATCGACCACTCTTTGATTTTTGACGGTTTTCCGATGTTCCATAAACTCCGCCACATTAAAACCATCAGAGCTTCCCCCTTCTTAAGCTAATTTTCTAGCCAGTCTTACTCTGTTTCTTCCAAGATTTTTTTTTATTACCATCATCATTATTCAGAACTAAGTCGACATTTGGGTTTCTTGTGGTATCTAGTGAAGAATTTGATGGACCTGGTGAAAATGGTGAAGAATTTGGTGCTGAAGGACAAGAATTGTATGGTGACCTTCTGGGTACCTGTTGATTAGCTACTCACATGTCTGAATTATATTTGTTCAACACCTTCACATATGATAACAACTTTCCAATCCAAGGTTTTTTCCATGCTTGCATTGCCAACTGTACGACACTGTCTTTCCACATCAACATCGACAAAACCACTCTCCCGGCCTCTCTTGGCTTGCATTATCGCAACAAAATCAAATGCGAGTTCCTTATTGATCATAATGAAGCGCTACGCCAACCCAGTCGCATCACGATTATTGATGTTCATGGTTTTTTCTTAATATTTCATAAATATGTTATCCTACATGGTGTTACCGTGTTGCTGTGCACTATTGATACAATCTTGCGTAAAAAACATATATTATGACAAATCCATTCTTCCTCAGAGAGAGTGAATTTTGGACCCCGAACTTTTTACATTTAACTTGAAGTTGAGATTGATTCATATTACACAAAATTAAGAAGTGTAGAGAAGGTCTGATTAGTTTATCTTGTTTTAGATTAGAAGAATAGTGAGTAGTTGAGTAATTATAGAGAGATTTACAAATTCTGGTGTGAGTTGAATGAATTTGAAACTGGATAGTTATATGAGGGGAATTCCTAAATGTTGGATGAGGAACTGATAAAATCAAATTGACGAGCAATGACAAGATTGGAGTTGACGCTCTTTAGACCAACGAGCGATGAGCTGGCCATCTAATGATGGATCTTTTATTACCCGTTAGAAATTCTATCGCGCATGTCTAAGTAGTGGGTACGAATGAACCACGAAACCGGTTCCTAGATAGTTCACAAATCACAGCAGCTCCCAACATAGCAGGCCCGTTTTTTTAATTCCAGTAACGAGTTTGATGCTGGCGAATTTCGAACTCTGGTCACTATCATACCACGTAATTGTTCACATTGACACCGGCCAGGCCCGGTTTTCCTCGTGCATAACCTTGTGACTGACAGTTGCTGTTGCTCTTCTCATCTTTCGTTAATGGCTTCAAGAGATCAAAATTCCAAGAAGAGTACGAATCTCCTAAACCCAAAAAATCTCACCTGCAATAATTCCTTTCTCTTTCTCACATTACTCTGTTTCGGCTCTCTCTATTTACTTTTCTCAGCCCTCAAAAATTCAAATAAGAGTTTCATCTATTCCATTGATAAACACGCAAACCTAGAATTTAAACCACCACAATCATCTTCATCAACATCAGCGAGTGTATGTGATTATACAAAAGGTTCATGGATCTACGATCCATATGGGATTACGAAGCGATATGATAATACTTGTAAAGAGATCTTCAAAGGCTGGAATTGTATATCTGGTAATAAATCCAATGCTTATGATATCATTAAGTGGCGTTGGCAACCTAATCAGTGTGATCTTCCTCAATTTGATCCAATTAGGTTTCTCAAACAGTTTAGTAATACTAATATTGGTAATAATTTCTTCCTTTTTACTTGTTTAATTAATGTGGATTGAATTTTTGTAAACCCTAATTTAGGAGATTTATAATAACTATGTATGATTTTTGGAACAGTGCAGGATTTGTTGGGGATTCATTGAATAGGAATATGTTTGTTTCACTAGTATGTAGTTTGAAACAAGTTTCAAAAGAAGTGAAAAAATGGAGACCAGCTGGATCAGACCGTGGATATACATTTCTGAGATATAACCTTACAGTTGCGTATCATCGGACTAATCTTTTGGCGCGTTATGGTAGGTAAGCTATGTTTTTGTATGGTTATATTGATAGATTCTTACTTGATTGTATTGATACTACTTAGAGAATGCTTGTTGTAAGACAGTATGTTGTTAGTTTCGGTAGAATAGTGAACCTATTTTACGATGTCATTCTGTCTTTACCGTTATCTAAATGCAGCAACTTTGCTAATATTTGCAATCGAGCAAACAGAAATTGAAACTCCCAAATCTTATATAAAGAATTGTAGTTGAGTAAATTAGGAAATGATCATTGATTCTGTTTGGATGAATGAAATTTTGTATCTATTGAGATGAAGGTATACCATTCGATAAATTTTTCCCATGATTTAGAACCTTGAATTCTGGATCGGAGACCTCTTGAAGGTCATAATCTATAGCGTCACCTCTGGTTAATGTGACACCTCTGATCGGAGACCTCTTTACCGTTAGCAAAGTGCTTTGTCCAGTGTCTGTCAAACGCTGATGCTGCTGAACATACCAAGAAGACAACGATTAGGAACATCATGGTGAGGTAAGCTGGGTGCAGAACACATGATACTAGATGCATCAGTCATCAGAATTTGGCGGTGGTAGTAATTAGTCGAAATATGTATTCACATATATCAAATATATTATCGGTGCCTGAGTTTTGTATATGTCAATTCCTAAGCCATGAATCAGTTTTCTGTCTGACAACTGTACCTGCATCTTTGCAACCTGGATTAACATTGTGCTTTCCACAAGTCTTTAAACTTCTGTGGTCATCACAGATGAACCATTCACTGACATTGCTACTTCTAGCAGTTCTGTTTTAATTGTAAGTGGAAATCATTGTTCTGAGATCATCAGCTTGATCCTGTAAGGCAACATTTCATGGTGCATCTTGTTTTCCTTCCCATATGTTGTTTAGATTTTAACATTTTATCCTCCGATTGACTACCTTTTTCTGTCATGCACAAGAATATCTGGCCAAACATGTCTTGGAGAGTTGTTAATTAATACAACGTGCCACTTCTTTGTAGTGCAGTGGAGACAATATAATGTGCACTTTCGTGAAAAAACTAAAAAAAGTACATCCCTTAGTAGGCATGGATCTCACTAGCGTCAGGTCGCTTAAAGTGAGATGTCTAATTTATGATGTTTGCATTTAAGATTTCTAACCAAGTTGCACTTTCTCTAGCACAACACACACACACACACACACACAAACTCTCCTTAACCTGAACAGGAATGTCTTCATGTTATGTAAAAGGTTTACTTTTCTTTTTTAGTTCTAAATTATGTGCTTTGTTATTGTTTCATGATAGAGTGAGGATATTGAGTTGATGTGGATATCATGGTTATTACATTTGAATTGATGAATGCTACCTTCATGTGTGTTCTATATAGGTGGCAGGCTAATGAAAATGGTGGTGTGCTAGAGTCCCTTGGATATAAAGAAGGTTTCAGAGTTGATGTTGATGTTCCAGATGGCACATGGGCAGAGGCTCCAAGCTTCCATGATATTCTTATCTTAAATACCGGCCACTGGTAATCATTTGTTTCTGCACGCCCCCTATCTTATTGTGTCTGTGTTTTAAGTAACACTTGCTTGACACTCTTTTTCACCAACAGAGGGTTGGAAAGGACAGTTGCATAGTGGGATACAGGATTTGCCTGATGTAGTTATTGTGTTTGTATGTGTATCCATATATATCCAATGTTTGCAAGTTCTTGGAAACAGTGTTTTAATTTGTGTTTAATTAGCTCTACACCCTGTTATTTTCAGGTGGTGGGCACCTTCGAAGTTCGATCCAATAAAGTCCCCCATGCTTTTCTTTGAGAAAGGATTACCCGTGATACCTCCCATTCGTCCTGATCTTGGCCTAGATATGGTTCTAAGTAACATGGTATGAGCTTTATCTCTAAAGCAGTACTTCTTCAAAACAGTACCGAGTCTGTTCAATTTTGTGTTGAAAACACCATATTTTCTATCATTAGTCGACTATTTCTTTACTGAAACACTCAACTACATATTAGATTTAATGCTGCACTTGCAGAACATGTAAATGTTTAACCATGTCATTTGCTTTATTGAAAGAAAAGTAAAAACAGTGCATTGTTCTTATATACCCTCATTCTCGCCCATAACAGGGTTCCAGCATTAAAACACAGCAGAGCTAGTATATTTGTCTTTCTTGCATGTCTATTTTTTTTTGCAGTTGCTTGTTTTTTTCGCCAACGTGAATGCACACATGAGTTCGTCATATCTTCTATGTAATTTAGTAGTCCTGAGGCACATGTGATATGTGGTTTACTAGTATTGGTGATTCTTCTAACGGCGAAAATTGCACCAGATTTTGTACGTGGAGAAAGCAATGCGACCAGGGGGGATCAAATTCTTCCGTACACAATCTCCTAGGCATTTTGAAGGAGGTGACTGGGATCAAGGTGGGTCATGTCCGCGTATAAAACCAATCTCGGCAGATAAGGTAATGATTTTCCAAGTAATAGTCTCTTTAATGTAGATGTGCTAGGCATGCTTAGAAGATTGGAATTGATATAACGAAATACAACTAACAAACCAAACTGATTTCAGGCTGAAGAACTATTTTCCTTGGAGAACAATGGAACAAATGTGGAAACACGCTTGGTAAATCAACACCTGTACAGAGCGCTCGAAACGTCAAGTTTCCAAGTATTGGATATAACAGGATTGAGTGAGCTCAGAGCAGATGCTCATCCATCAACTGCTGGTGGGAAGAAACATGTGGATTGCATGCACTGGTGCTTACCAGGAATCACAGATACTTGGAATGACTTATTAATGGCATATCTTAGTGACATGTAACATTGAATATGCATCTGTTTAAATAATTTCAAATTGAAAATGTTATAAACTCTGAGGTGTTGATTCGCAGTATTCTCCAGGGTCAAGGCCACCAGTTAAAATGTCCTAGCCTCTTTGGGTAAATAACCCCCTTCACTAGACTGTGAACCCATTCTAAGTAAAGTCTAGTCACATATCCGCATCCTTTCCGAGTCAACTAAAATGCCATGCCCCCACTGAAGGAATCCAAATTTAACCGTCTGGCCAGTCTAATAGCACCGACTCAATGATGCAATAGGAATTGATTTCTCAGTAGTTACCTGTCTGATGTCATATGGGAAACAAAGAATATAATGGTGCATTTTACGTGTAATGATCAATAATAGAAAAATTATTTTAAATTTCTTGTAGGGGTGGTGGTGGCGACTTTTCATTGGAGGAGTTATGGCGTCTCTGTAGTATGTTTAATGTGTAATGACCAATAACGGAAATAGTAATACTATAATTTCATTACTAATTTATTACAGGGGTGGTGGCTTTAAGGCTTTTGGTCGGAGAAATTAAGGTTTTGTATTTGTTTCTGTGGTAATTATTTTTTTGTGGGGGAGCTGTAAACGACTCTGAAGTGCGTATCAGTGGCCCCTTCGGGAGTCCCCGATAAAAAAAGAAAGAAAAAAGAGTGCGTATCAGTGTGTTGTTCATTGGTATATGTGGAGTAGAAAACATCAAATCCCAAAACACTATCGCATGACAGTAATTCCGATTTTTGAGTTCAGAACCGGGTCAGTATATAATCACCGAATGACTTTATCATTATATCATAATAATGTTGATATTCTCGCCTTATCTTTGTGTTACAGTGATATAGGGATGAGAATGCTTAAGCAAAGTAATTAGTTTTAAGTGCGGAAGTAACACTCAACTGAGCCATCCCTAATTGGTTAGACTCGCAATCTAATATTTAACATTTTTCTCGATTTGTTAGATGGAAAGCATGCTGCTACGCTAGCTAAAACTACTCCACTATTCATACATAATCTTCAAGTGGGGAATACAATACAGTAGCTGTATCAAAAAGCAAAATATTCTACTTTTGTCTAAAGATCAGGTATTCACCAACATTAATATACGCACCTAGTTTCAAAATCCTATTGGTTTCCTAATACTACATGAAACATGATACGATCGAATCATCGAAAGACATATACCTTTGTCCATTAATTAGTATATAGTTGATGGAATAATTAAGCTAAACTTTTGACCAAACAAAAATCACTAGCAAGAAAGAAGAAATATATACTGTATATATATAATTTCCTCTCACCTTCCCAGAATCAAGATTTTGATCAAGTAAAAGATTGTCTTTTCTAAGAGCGTGATCATGAAAGTTTATTACAAAACTTTGAAGTCATACTTCAAATGCATTACGGTTCTACCAGATGGTAAAAAAAAAAAAAAAAAAAAAAATCAACAAAGTTAAAGTGACTGGGGAGCATCGAAATCTCTCTATCCATTAAAAGTTGTAGCTGTACTTAAAAGAAGAAGGAGATTTTCATCTCAGTTTCTTGCAGGGGAGGTGTTGTACAGAAACGCGCGACATAGAGAGAAAGAAGAGGAAGAAAGTTGAGAACGAAGAAGAAGAGGGACCATGAGCGACTTTCAAAGTTCAAAGGGAGGGGCCAACAAGGATGTGAGGGTCTACATATGTTGAGGAAAGTAAGGAATGAGTCCATGACTATGTCTCCTTAATTTGAAGTTTGATAGGAATGGAGTAACGTGAGGTTCATGTTAGTTTGTCACCATGAACACGGTATAGCTAGCATGGTCCCTAAATATTAAGAACTTCTTCTACTAGATTGACTACTACTGCTAGCTTGATTTACTCATGTTTCTTTTGTCTTGATTGTTTTTTGTTTTGGGGCATTTATATATGGGGTCTAAGTTCTAACCATAAACCATCAATTTGCATGCATGATTTGCTCACTATACTATACAATCCACATGGTAATGTTCGTACGCAGCTTAGAGAAACTCGATCTTGTGCGAAGCGGAATGATTTTGATACTCTATTCCATTCGTCAAGAAGAGAAACAGAACGGTGAAGTTCGATTATTTCATCCCTCTCACATATAGGAACTGCCATGCGCAATACTGTTACATCCAGGACAAGAAATCTATCCATTTGAACGTAAAAATTACACACATTCTGTTTATATGCCGGCTAAAATTACATGCAGTGACAAGAAATATATCACCGTGCACCCCGTTCGCTTTGCCCTACATATATCACCCCAAATCTACACTCATTATTAGCAGAAGACACCTTCATAATAAGCTAGAAGACAATGCAGGTAATAATAGAGAAAGAGAGTTAATTTAGACCGTGATTCTTGTTGGCCACCTTCAGAAACAAATAATGTGTATTGGCTTAAAGTTTTGTAATCGATTACTACAAAAAGACAAAAACAATAACCTCATTTTCAGGACCTTCCATAAGTATCTCTAAGAGCTATGTGTTGACGTTTTTACTCATCGAAAATACTTGGTAACATAAAACATATCTTTCAAGAGTGCTTTTTTTTTCTTCCAAAAAAACGCATTGATGATTTTTCAATAAAACCCCATCCTTTCACGATCATCCAAGTCTTAAATTGAGCCTATTAATTTGTATCCTTCTAATAATGTGATTACGATGTACAACTTGCATCCCATTTTTTCTCGACGATGTTGTATAAAGTCCTATCCTGATGATTCATAGCACTTCGTCTAGTTTCACATAATGCTTATAAAGGGCATAGCCAAATATAGGTAAACGAGGATGGTTGTCCGCACTGTGCACACTTACCAAATGGCTTATAAAAGAATACTCATGCATATATTTTTTCAACAAAACTCTTGCAACTGTCTTCTTTTATTCGTCATTAGCTTGCATACACTTGATTTTTTTGCCTTCCTTTCTTACCTTTAATCCTGATTCGATCACCAAATTAAATGATTTTGATACTGCAGCCAAATTAAATGTTACTGCTCCACAATCCAAAATGTAGATAGAGGTAGCGTCAATTTAAGTTGGCTAGGAATTCAAACTTCTTATGCGGCACTAAGGATATAATGTTGATTAACTGTTCTACACTCCTTACATCCAACTTGATATATCTGACATATAGAGTCAGCCGTAAAGATATGTGAACAAGATGTAGTTAAAATCGGCCCATCTCTGTTCCTACTGCTGGGGGCAATTACAACACTCAAATAAAACAAAACTAAGCATTATATATCCAAATAGAAAACACCCCAGAATTAATGTTCTGCAGAATTCAACTAATATTTGTCTAGCTAACATAGTAACATGGAGTAGATTGAAGTGACCTTAAGAAAAAACACTAAGGGATATTCCAGTGATACGTTACACTCGACAAGATTTTTATAGGGTCATAGAAATGACGTACAATATAAAGACAGTTGATATTACCCCAAGTTAATCTGGATAAGGATAGTTTGAACTTTGAAGTTTTCTCGTGGATTTTTCTGGAGACGTGATTTGATCTATAATGTCATGAATCATCAACTCAATGGTCATATATCTTTTGAGGTTTTTTTTTCACGAATTCCTTTCGCTCGATGGAAAACTATTGTGCGCGAATGGACATGCCAATCATGTTAACAGTTATTCGAGTCTGAAGGCGTATAAATGAGCAAATTCAATGAGTGGCACCTACAAATATTAACTTACTTTGATTAGCTAATTAAGTTTAATTAATTATAAATAAATACTTGACATAGTCAAAATGTAGTGAATGCTTTAAGGGACAAATAGACTAAAGCAATGTGTTTTGGTCTGGTCACTGGTCTCCTAAATTAGGAGAAATCAAAAGTTGTTACCATTGAAACTACATGGAAACTAGGCTAAAAATGGCTTTAGATTAATTAATTATCACGACGAGAGACTGTACGTGCACACTTAATAATATTTTATTTATTCAATATTCAAATCTCGGCCTTTACTTTGTGATTTCCTTGAGCAGCAAAATTCCAAATACTATCCAAGTGTTGTGAGTTGTCTTGATATTCTTTGGGCTGACAAGAAAATGCGATCTGTTTTTTTTGTTGTGCACTAAGTTTTGTAGATCTACGCATCTCACCAAACCCATCTTATAAATTAATATATTATTATTGTTCTATTAAAGGGTGATTAAGGGTGGGAAGTTAATTTTCTAATTTGATTTCTACTTTTAGGAATTATCTTTTGGTCGGGGAAAAATGTATTTGGAAGAAGAAAATGAGGAAAAAAGCAAAACACGCTTGGGGAAGAAAGTTTATGGAAGAAGAAAGTGAGGAAGAAAGAAAATCATGTTCGATAAGTGTGAGGTTTGGTGAATCGGATGTGTTTGATTTCAACTTAAAATGTCAGTAATTAGCATCTTGGTCTTCTGGGTGGGGATCCAATACTGGATATCCCTGACTTTCTGTTTAGGATTTTATCCTTGAATGCGTTTGGACCTAATTTTTACTCCCTCCGTCTCTAATATAAAAGCGGAGAAGTAAAATTCTCTTAGAATAAGAAATTCTTTTTTATAAATTTCTCTAGTATTACCTGATTTACCCTCATTAATTCCAATATATATATATATATATATATATATATATTTTTTTTTGAATACTTTCGTTTTTCCACTCCGTTCATCTAATTATAGTAATTGGGTTTCTTTCTTTACTAAAAGTTTTGCTTTCGAAAGATTTCTGAATGAACATAAATTATTACTGGTTAATTTATTGGATATTGATAGTTTAAAATTCGTTAACATTTTAATTTGCAAATAGTTAAATAAAAAAAAAAAAGCTTTTCGAATGTAGAATATAAATTCATACATAATTGAAACAAATGACCGTTAAAGATAACAAGTAAATTAAATAAATTTTTTGACTTCTACTTACTTTACATTGTTCTTTTTGGTCGTGGAAAAATTGAAGTAGAAGGAAAAAATAAGAAGGAAAGGAAATAATGCTAAGTGTGAGGTTTACTAGTTCTGATGTCTTTGATTTCAACCTAAAATGTCAAAGCAATTAGTATCTTGGTCTGTTGAAGGAATCCGCCATCGTAGATTCCTAACATCTTGTTTAGAATTTTATCCTTGAATGCCTCTAGACCTAGATTCTGTTTAGTTTTCCGCTCCACGTTTTAAAATCGTGGTTTAATTTTTTTTTCTTATTCTAACTCGTGTTTTTGAAAATTTTGTTTCTTGATGGGTTTTTTCTTCTTTTTGTTTTGTGGTTTTAAAAGCTCTAATAGTGTAGAATTTGTAATTTCTTAGCCATTTGAAATAACAAAAATAATTAGTATATTTTAAGTATGTTTTTATAAATAGCTGAAAGGCAGTGACTTGAATGTATTATATCACGATGGGTAACAAATATTTTTATGTGGGTGCGTGGTGATATCAACAACCTGAATTAAAATAATACAAAATTAGTTAAAAAGACCAAAATTAACAAATTCTGGGTGAAAAAGACATCTAGATTTTAATTTACATCAGGATGCATCCAGTTTCATCTTCGCTATGTTTTAAGTTTAAGACAGGATGAATCCAGTTTCATCCTTACTATATTTTTGGTGTCCATTTCACCCATACTAATTTTTACTCGTCTATTAGAACCATGTTTTAAAAATATTTGGACAAATAACCCATTATCCATTAAAATAAAAGACTATCCGTATCCTAGTTAGTAAGTTCGCGAATGATTCGCGAATCATTCGCGAATTTTTCCGTATCACGAATTTTACCGTCTTATTCACGTACGTTTGCAACTCCGAACCCAAGTCGCGTATTATGTGGCATTCCCGGATTATTCGCGAACCGTTCACGAATTTTACGTATCCCGAATGATACGTCCGCTTAATTCGCCATAAATTCTTTAGCTTTTACTTTTTAAAGACTCCACTTTTTGGGCTTTACTGCATCCCGAGCATACACGACCGAATATTAAAAGTGTTGTAATTTTTATGAAACAAAAACGACTGAAGAGATTTGAAGGTGAAGGTGAGAGAAATCTCAAACTCACTAACCAAGCATCTAAACCACCATACGACGTCCTCTTGGATAACTAATGTTGTATATATTATTAATATCATCATATTAAGTTTATTTTTTCTTTAAATAACTCACACATATGCATAAAAATTGGTCTATGACCTTATAAATACAAATTATTTGTTATATATAGATACCGAATTTTCAGAGCCGAACTCACATTTATAAATCGAATTATACACGTACGTATGCCGTTCCGAATTACTGACGAATCACGTCCCGTTGACCGAATTTTGGACCGAATCTGGATTTTACAAAACCGTATAATACTCGTACGTTTGCCGTTCCGTACGTTTGCCGAATCCCGAATTGCTAACTAGGATCCGTATAGCATACTACCCTCATTTGAGGAAATATGATACTTTAATATTTTCATTTTTTCTTAAAGATAGTCTGAATTGAAAAAGTGAAAGTCACTTTTCAGAAACCGAGCAAGTAGTTTTTATCCGTAACTGGTACAATATCCATTATGTATAAACACTATTGAGTGTCCCGGATAGCAATTTGCTCGGCCAGGCCATACACAAGGGAAAGGTTGGCGATCTTTCCTTGATTAGTGGTTAGTGTGAACCTTCTCTACTGGTACTAGTACTAGCTAAGAACAAAAGCAGATGAAATGGTGGCATGATAGGAAGGATATCTGAATCTTCTGATTTCCGATAGTGGATAATTTGATAAGTTTAATTAGACACAGAATTAGCTGGATTTTAGTTAGGTTAATAACATGAGCTAATAGAGTTAAGTTTTGGTGGGAGCCGATTAGAAACAGTGTAAAAGAGGGAGGGAACAGTGATGGGCCATAGTGAATGGGCTTTTGTACGTAGGGCCCATTATTTGTCGGCAATTAGTTCCCCTTTCTCACTCTTTCAGCATAACAACTGCAGCTAAAAACCAAAACCGGAAAACACAAAAATATACAACATCTTCTCACTTTATCCATCTGGTTAATTTCTATTTTTGTTTTGCTTTAATTAATTAAACAATTATCATTCAAATATTTTGGTTTTTATAAGTTTAGTCAAAACAGTCGACTCATCATGTGTGTTGGTGTAGTGCTGCTTCACTATATATACCATCTACTCCTTCTCCAAGCTATTGCAGTCATCTTCTTCTCAACTATCTCTAGCTCTAGCTCTCCTTTCTCATTTACAACATTCTATAGACTTCTTCTGCTCGCTGATCAGTAAAAAAAAACATCAAATCTTTCTGCTCTTATCAAGAAAGAAATGGGTTTACTGTCTAGAAAAGCTGCATGCAATACTCATGGACAAGATTCATCATATTTCTTAGGATGGGAAGAATATGAGAAGAATCCTTATGATGAGAAAAAGAATCCAAATGGCATTATCCAGATGGGACTTGCTGAGAATCAGCTTTCATTTGATCTTATGGAATCATGGCTTGCTAAAAATCCCGAACCTGCAGCGTTCAAGCGTGACGGTGAATCAGTATTCAGAGAACTTGCTCTTTTTCAAGATTACCATGGTTTGCCGGAATTCAAGAAGGCAATGGTGGATTTCATGTCTGAAATCAGAGGAAACAGAGTCTGTTTTAATCCAAACAATTTAGTTCTTACAGCTGGTTCAACTCCTGCAAATGAGACTCTCATGTTTTGTCTTGCCAACCCTGGTGAAGCTTTTCTACTCCCTGCTCCTTACTATCCAGGGTTTGATAGAGATCTTAAATGGCGAACCGGAGTTGAGATTGTTCCGATTCAATGTTCAAGCTCTAACAACTTCCAGATAACTGAATCAGCACTAGAAGAAGCTTACAACCAAGCACATAAACAGAATTTGAAAGTTAAAGGTGTTCTCATCACCAACCCTTCAAACCCATTAGGAACTACCACCACCCGAGAGGAACTCAATCTTCTTATCAACTTTGTTGATGATAAAAACATCCATATAATCAGCGACGAAATCTATTCAGGAACTGTTTTCGATTCACCTGGTTTTGTAAGCATCACAGAAATATTGCAAGAGCGAAATCTCCAAAACAGTGATTTATCTGAACGTGTTCACATTGTCTACAGTCTTTCCAAGGACTTGGGTCTTCCTGGCTTCAGAGTTGGTGCTCTTTACTCCAACAATGAAGACGTCGTGTCCGCAGCCACTAAAATGTCTAGTTTTGGACTCCCTTCTTCACAAACTCAATATCTTCTCTCACAAATGTTATCAGACAAGAAGTTTACAAGCAATTACCTCAAAGAAAACAAGATTAGACTAATGAAGAGACATGGTATGCTTGTTTCCGGTCTTAAAAATTCCGCCGGTATTAATTGTTTGGAAAGCAATGCTGGATTGTTCTGTTGGGTTGATATGAGACATCTATTGAAGTCTAAAACATTCGACGCCGAAAAAGATCTTTGGAAGAGAATCCTTTTTGAAGCCAAGTTAAACATTTCTCCTGGAGCTTCTTGCCATTGTACTGAACCAGGATGGTTCCGTATGTGCTTTGCCAATATGTCTGAAGAAACCTTAAACCTCTCCATTACAAGGATTAAAGATTTTGTTGAATCTTTTAATACAGAGAGTAACGTTAACAGAAGGCAACAACGTAGGTTGCTCAGAAGTCCAAGAATGGGTTTAACGAAATGGGTAATGCGACTATCGGCATCGGTTTCTCATGATAGTGAACCAGAACGATAATTACATTAGTAGTTAAGTAATTTAATCTGTGAAATTTAATTACATTTAAGTATATTTAGTTGATTGGTATTTTAATGTAATTAGTGTAGTAGAGAGCACTCGGACCAATTGGAGTTCGTAGTGGCCCAAACTATGTAATTTTGCCTCAGAAATGTCAAAAACATACTGTTAATTAATTTACTTGTGTTTCAACTCATATTCAACTAGTAATTTTAATCCGTACCAGACAAAATTACTTAAATCCAGAATTTCTCCTGTGAAACCATTTTAGGAAGTGTAAACGCTAAATAGTGAAATTTTAGCTACAAAGATTGATTCTGATAATGGAAAGCGCCGAGATTTGGTTGGCGCTGGCGTTCATTATATCTAATAATCCCTTAATTTATTGACTAATAATGTTGGATTATTTATTCAAATTATGGCCGTGCACTTTAAAGTATAGATATATGTCTGATCGGCAGGTTCGTTTTTAATTAGATTAATTTTATCGGCAGGTAGATTATATATGTATTATTGAAATGTTTAGTGTCACTTTCACTTTTGGACATATAAAATGAGATTTAATGAACCCATTAGAGTGATCATATGTAATTGCCGTGTTTACAATTTACTAACCAGTTTATGAACCCTCTAAGAGAGGAAACGTGAATTCATTGGTTAAATACTAAATGTGGGCACAAAAGGATCGAATCATTGGTTACAGTACTGATCACTGTTACCAGTACGCGTCAGGATAATGTTCTGTAGCTTCTGCTTCTGATCACAATTGTCATTTACCTTTCCGGCTTTTCGTCCCATGTTTTCTCTTGCTCTTACCAGTAATCCTGGTTAATCCTGTGGTCGATTGAACACACTAAAACTGTGTGTTATTTTGATCGACAGACTATTGGATTTTCATGGCATTGCAGGTACACGTTGTTTCTGTCAGTCCAGGGCTTATAAGTGAAAAGAGACCAGGGACAGGCGATTTAGGGGTAGTAAAACTCTCATGCATGAGCTCAAAGATTCGAATCCGACTCCCTAATAAAATTTGCAGATTATTTTTTGAAAAATCCTCGGTCCGTCGGTCGCCATTCTAAAAGGATTCTATATCAAAATTTGTTGATTTTTTTTGCTAATGTAAAGAAGCGCGTATAAGAGTAACAATCAAAGGTTTGTCATGCATGAGTTCATGCTAACGACGTACTTAATGCGTATGCATGTGTATCATTTAGCACAAATCATAAATCTTTTATAAACATTAAGGAGTGCGTAACAGTAAGATTTTGACCTCTTTATTGAATAAAATTATATAGACTTATGCTCCAGCTAGTTCTGTACAAGAGAAAGAAAGCTAAGTCAAACATTACCAAAACTAAAATCAACTACAGTGTAGTTTTTTCAACCGACTTGGTGTGGCAGTCTTTTTTTCTTTTCATTCTTTTGTTGGCCAGTCATACTCTGACTCATCAAAAAGTTAACTGGATATAATCTGCAAAAGTCGCAGTCCAAGGAAAGAGAGTAGAAAATCGTATTTCTGACTAGTCATGACTTCCACCGATTCCACGATATCTGTTGCTGCCTAGCATATGGAAAGCAATCAGGCATGACATACTACTAATCGTACAAATATTGGGTAGCCTGAGTTCACATATGGGATGCAATAAACTACAGTTCTTGTGAGGTTTGAGATGAAAACACGTAACTGATTCGCAATAGAATCAAATTTAAAATGTGGGATGCACTAAACACTTTATACTTTAAGAGAGTTGATTTTGATTAATTTAGAGGTTAAGTCAGTGCTGATTAAGGAAAAGAATTTGCACGCACGCGGGTTTGCTGCTAATTTGCAAGATTGTTTGTCGACCTTTGGTGTTGAAAACAAAAGGAAGATTTTGATTTGGCTATCTCTCTAGTCTCTACTCTACCTACTCAAAATTCAACTTCATTTTATTTTCCTTTTCTATTCAACTTTCAAAGGAAAATCTGTTTTCGTAAAACCTAAAAGTCTCTGTTCAATAACTTAGAGAGCACAAAAGTGTACTTATATTGTTATAAGTATTGCAAAATGATACCCTTTCCATTGGTCATCCATGATATGCGACTACTAATTTCCGATTCAATTAATTGCATGCATGCTTAATTGTATATTTTGCATTAACCGGGATATATATAGCTAGCTCACCTTTGACCTTTATGTAGACCCTTTTCCATCTCTACCATTTTATATACGGGGGCGTGCTACTCCACCAACTTACTTGGTGGACACTGGTAAATGAGACGCTGAGATTTTGAGCGCCATAGTGAGGTGCGAAATAGTCATGCAAGAGTTTGGTTACTAAGAATATTAAGATGTAGCGATAGAATATATCAGTACAGGGCCATTTCTGGACCTAATTGGCGTCACATTTCTGGCACCAAATAATTTGCTATATGCGGCCAGTATGAATGCAATGAAAAGTTAACATCATTATCAGTAAAAGGATAAATCAAAGACATATTCATGATGTTTCTTAGCCTGTTTTCCTTCTGCACGACGCACATAGTACACCACAATGATGGCCCTTCTTTTTATCTATAAGCAGGGAATTCAAAAGATTGACATATAGGCCAAAAACATAAGCATTCTGAGCTCGACAAGTGTATGAAAGGTAACTGACTAGCAGAAACTAACTTAACTAGCTAGCTAGTTCTGTACAATACCCTTTTTGCTTGATCAATATCGATTTATCCAAACTGCACATATACTATCAATTATAGACGTAATTGTTGATTGACGTCCGAGACAATATCAGGTGACGTCTGACTATAAAGCTAGGTCTATCGATCATACTGATTGACTGACTGACTGCTTATATAAGATAAAATGTCAGTTAAAATTTAGTCGACCATGTGGATACCACATGAACGATGTAGGGGTTTTAAGAGACATACCTGAGGGGGAACAATAACCACCTGCAATGTGGTGTGGCCTGAGAGAGATGGGAGATTGTTTTGTGATGGTGGTTAATTCTATATTTTCATGGTGGTGTCTGTTTGTAGAAGCAAACTTGGTATTGACCCCCACCAGTATTTCATTCTTGTTCATATTGACAGGAACAACATGGGACCATATGATAGTTATAGCTTGTCTACCCTGAAACCAAACATTTCACCTGTTTTGCTTTTATTTCCCATTTTTTACGTTGAAATGTTGTGTGCCAAGGCATGAAGTTTGGGCATGTCGTCATTTCCAAGGCACATTTCTACTGTCGAAGAAGCTTAAGCCAGCTAGGCGATAAATTACCAGTTTACCACCCAACACGTAGGTTTCTACTTGCATCATTCTTGGCCTTGAAACTTTCTTGCAGTCTACTTCCTATAAAGCTAAATCAAGGAGCGAGCTGCTAAAAAGTCCATAAGTACTATGATGATGTTTTTGTTGCTTAATTAGCAAGACATCTAAATGTAATTAACTTACTCTGATGATCATATGCAACTTTGGAGACAATTCACACGCACTTAACTCCTTTTCAACACATACTTTGCCTTCTGCATGCCCATAAAGTGAAGTTGTCTCAGAAAAGTGTTAAGTTGGTAGAGAAAGATTCAACAATTCGGTTCTTTTTGGCATATAGTCTAAATCAACTTTGAACTTTTACCTTAATCATTAGTATAATTAATTTGATTACTTTTTTGATTGAGAACATTTTCATGAGGTTAGTTATAAACTGTGACCGGTAATTTAGAGTATTACCGCGGGCTCATCATCAGTCACTGGTTTTTGGTTCGTTTTTGACCACTGATTGCCTACCCAAATTAGAGTCATAAAATCATGATTGTGATTTTCCTTCTACGCTCTTATCATAAGATATCATTTTACGTTAACTGACCAGCACCCACTGACTCTTTTATGGGTAAAAAATTCTCTTCTTTTACCATTTATTCACAACAATAGCGGTTGTTATTGGAACTCTTTTTTGATCAAGAGCATTTTTTCAAACTTAAATTATAAAATATGTGCCCGCATGCGCCCTTGGCTCCTTGTCCATGTTAAACATTTTAAGTACGGATCACATAACAAAAATGAAGCGGAATTTGTTGCTAGAACAGGTCAAGTGGCTACCGAAAGCCCCCTGGGAAGATGTAAATATGATAGTTTTAGAAAATTCAGAAAAGTTTAGTCAACAATTTGTTGCAGAAAAAATCTTAAGTAGGCTCACTGAGCGACGAGAAAAATCTTGTTATATACTCCATCCGATTCTGGAAAAGAAATATTATCACTTTTTCATTTTAACTTAGGCTATGAGTGGAGAGGTCCTAAGAGATTATAAACCGCAGGATCTTAGATGCCCAGATAATGTGGGACTAATAATCTCAACATAATAGTATTCCTTTTTACGGAAACTAACGTAGTGTGTTTTATAGAGTCTACGGAGTACGAATCATATAAAGGCGGCTACATCCTAAAAAACCGTTTTTTGGGGACTACTCAAAAATGGTGGGGGACTACTTTATGATAGGATTGTCTACCCTATACTTATAAGGGATGTCCTAAAGTGTGGAAATGACTAACCTATCCTTCACCTATATATATAATCACCTCCTCCCATCACCACCACCTATATATCAAACCAACTCCTCCCATCACCACCGCTGCTCACCACCACCAACCACCACCGACCACCTCAAATCACCACTTTCGCCACCTCTATATATAGCTTAATTTAAATCATTAACAAAACAAAATCAAAATCAAAATTATAACAAACCCATTACTTTTCATTCATTTTCCATTGAAAAAATGAGAAGTAATCATCAAAATGAGTTGAAAATGGAAGTTACAGAGAGAAGTTCGGCTAGGAATTACGTGAAAATTTTTGTCGAACTAGCCGAACTCAACTTTAATGGAGGTTTTTGTTTTCAGAGAAAAATTCGATTACGTAGAAAAAAAATGTCCAAGCCGAACTTATTGTTCGGTTACGTCGCAAAAAAGTTCGGTTGCATCGAAAAAGTTCGGTTACATTGCAATTTTTTTCTCTTAACCGAACTTTTCTATAAAAAACCTACATATTGAGTTCGGTTACGTCGTAATTTTTTTTCCTAGAAGAACTCGTAGTTCGGTTATGTCGCAATTTTCTTCTCCTAACTGAACTTTTCTCTGAAAGAAAAAACTCCATTAAAGCTGAGTTCGGCTACCTGTGTTTTCAGAAATATTAGCCGAACTACACATGCAGATGAGTTCGGCTACCCATTCTTCAGATTTCGTAGCCGAACTTTTTTAACCAAACCGAAATCAATTTGTAAATTGTTCATTTTTAGGATTGTTTTGGCCAATTCAAGCACCATTAACTAAATTTGAAGTATCCGTGAGTACCCAAAACATCATACTCTTGTTGTGGCTCTTAAAGAAAAAATCTTAACTTTTATTCTTCCAAAACCCTCATCTTCATTATCATCTTCATCTTCATTATCATCTTCATCTTCTTCTCCCTCTCGATAGTTCTTCTTTTGAAAAAAAATAACTTATTAATTTAAGCTCCCTAATCATTAATTAACTAACTAATCATTACACTAATTTAATTACCAAGGACAAGTTTGATATTAAAAAGGACTTAGATAAGCGGTGACTCATATTACTTCTAATATCCACCCGAAAAATGGAGAGTAGTCCCCCACCATTTTTGAGTAGTCCTCAAAAAAAAAACGGTTCATCCAAAACCTAGTTAAAAGGCCCATTCTATATCTATGTTCTTGCAAGTTCTATGCCCATGTAAGCTATGGTGCTTTGGCCTCTGGGAGGGAATTCAAGACTCAAAAATGGTGTTTCATTTAACTACAGACACAGTTCATTAAAATTTAAAAGTCAATACGTACCAAGTAATTACCAAGTGGTGAATGGTTCATTGAGCTCCAATCATCTCCAACCTGTCTAAACTGCACTGTATTGGCAAGATCATTCAAGTGGAACAGACCCGCCTTTCCTTCACCAACTCAGTACTATGTAATGTTGTTGGATGGGTTAACTGAAGCTACGGATCCAGATATATGGTTTTGTAGTTAAAAATTGATTACAAACTCAAGTACAAGGTAGCATTTGCAGCATCGGCTAAACAATGTGATCAAAATTTCTATTACATGTACAATTAACCATTCGCAACTCTTTTCACTCGGGATTTTCAACCAAGGAAGGTATGTCTGAATCTCCCTCTTCCTGTATTTTTCTCCACGCCCACAAAACCTGCAATAGCCCACCATTTCCGACATGGGAAAACAACACCTTTCCTCCTACAGCCAGATAGGCAGCAACAGATTTGACAAAAACAAAAAATACACCTATAGCTACCAGGTTCAACTTTAAACCTCCTTCCTGTTGCACAACAGCAGCATGCACAAGGATCTCATCAGTAGATGCAGCAAAAAAGGATATAAAAGCACAAAAACTAAAATGAAGCAAGAGTACCTTTGCACTTGCACTCGGGAATAGCTCCTTCGAAGTCTCTTTGAAAATATCAGAGACCACACATCCAATGAAAAGTCCTACTGGGATCAACAGTTCCTTGTTCTTTGAAATAGAAAGCAATATATCTGATAAAGAACTAAAGGCAAACAGGATAATCAGCGACCATTTCAATGCTTCCTTTCCAAGAAATAACAGACGCTGCAGCATGATATCCTCTGCTTTTTTCCAAGGGAATTCTTTCACCGGTTCTGGGAAGGTCTGCCACAGCTTCTCCCCAAAGTCAACCACCCGCATCTTTAACTTACTTGGATCACCGAATTGCTCAAATCCTGTAACTTTTGCAGAACATTTTATCATCGTTTGACGATGCTTATTAGGAGAAAGTAACAGACAAGAGCCTGAGTGAAGTGGGAATATCTGGCTATCGAGAAGCTTTATCTGCATAAACAAGGATAATAATGTCCAAGTCAAGGCACAGACTCATTTACATAGTTCAGGTTCATGTTGCTTCGTTTGATAAATAAAGATGATGCAATGGATTCATAATTTTCCAGCATATGTGTTTGAATATCTATTACAATAACAACTTCCAGGAGCGTTGATTTCTCAGCAATAACTGAAACATTTTCTTGTTCGAGTTCTAACCAATAAAAACTCACATCAACATCTTTAACGGGCCAAGAACATAAACAAAACTGCCCTCACGTGTTCACAAAAAATGGGGTGGCCTCAACTAAGAAGAGCGAGACCAGTGGTTCCCATGTATGCAACACAAACTTGGTCATCCAAGAGAGCTTTCCAAAAGGCGCATTCTCTCCGGGTGTTGTAAATCAACTTAGAATGTATAACCCATAAAATTTTCTGACAACAACATAGGTGTTAGAGATTTAATACAGTCAAACCAATTTAGTAACTATACCCTCACAATGTCACCAGTAGTTTTGGATTCTTAGCCCGTCGCCATTATATTTTACAAATTCCCTGGTTCCTCTCTTAACTACAGAACAGGTAACTTGAGCAATCATATCCTGAAGGGATAACAATCAACAAACCAAAATATCTACTTGAAATAGTGGATAGCACATACAAATTTCTAATAAAAACACAGGTACAGAAAACTAATATGGGTCAACAAATATAACTACTGTACCCCATACCACTATATTTTACCTCATTACCAACATCACTAACGAATTCCCTGGTTATTTTCATAACTATTGAGTATTGATGAACGGATTACTTAAGCAATCATATCCTGAAATTCCTATAACAGATTTCCTCAACAAACCAAAAAATTGAGTTGAAATAGAATCATTTCAAAATTATTCAATGCTATTGCTATCACTTTGGCCTGAAATTGATAACATACGGGTTCCTGTTACACTAATGTTAACTGAACTCCAGCTTATAAAACTCACTACCGATATTAAGATCACATATAACTACTTCCTTGCTGATAGACTAATGTAAGGAAAATACATAAAAATCAATTAGGTAAACATTTTAGATACAAAAAAATTGGATTATAATACTAAAAAAAAAAAGGAATGCACAACCAAAAGAATAAGATATAATCACAAGATTGGCATGATCAGCATGAGATGAGCTTGCGGCCCTTGAATGCTAAAGTACCTCTATATATATAGACACACAAATGCATGCTCATGTACAGATGCCAAAATACGAGCCAAATTTATCAATGACTTACAATAAAGTTAGCATCCCATTCTGTGCACACACCAGCCAAAGTGGAAGCGTTTTTTTGAAGGAAAGCATTTTAGTACTAAGCATTCTTTTCTACCAATTCATGTGCCATCCAAAACACATCTTTGGTCAAAAGTTGATTACGAGTTCATTAAAAAGTGCTTTTGGTGATAAAAATGAGAATCCCAATTGGGGTTTAAATCTCTATGGAGAAACAAAAAGTAATCAATGAAATCTAAAGAGTATATTTTCTTCGATAGATGCTGCGGAAACCACCATAGTAAATGACATTCAATGAATTATGTGGAAAATTAGATATTGTAGGAGTTGCAAGTGACAGATAGCATCGACATCCTAGGTTTGTTCCAACCATACCAAACAAGGACAAAATTGATGCAACAATGACATTAATCCGAGGTTGTTCCTACGATACAAAACAATGACAGAATCGATGCTACAAAGTACAAACACTATGCTCCCTATTGTCGTCAACCACCTCGAAGCTGCTTCTTGCCACCAAAAGTATCCTCCACAAGAATTCTCCGTGAAGTGTACAACTTCTTCTTCTTCTAAGCCGTTAGTCCCACGCCAGAAAGGAAACACGAGGACTTCCCAAGCCGCCATCCATCTTGGTACTGCTCTCACCCTTTCCTAGGGAAATGGCTGGTAATCAACCAAACAAAGTTACTCGAGGACTTCCCAAGCGGTCACCCATCTTGGTACTGCTCTCACCCTCTTTTGACCTATTGCTGGGTCGCCACGCCTATCACGACCCTATTTTCATACTAGAATGACTGTTTTTCCAATTATTTATTTTTACTTTTCCTCAGCTAAGTTTGTGGTTGTTCAATATTTTAGTTTTACTATTTATCACAACTGAACAGAATAAAGTATACTAAATAGTAAAGGTAAACAACTGAAGGACCACAAACTAAGCTGAGTGGAACCTAATCCCATTTTGCAATAAAGATCGCACGGGAGTAATCACACAAAAGAAAGTGCACAGAATTAGACGCTAACTTAATTGTAAGTCATTAACAAATTTAACTCATATTCTGGTGCACATGAACATACATTTGTGTGCCTATATATAGAGGAATTCCCATGCAAACTTTATTGCAAAAACGGAATTAGGTTCTGTTTTAAACTGTCCACTCAGCTTAGTTTGTTGAGAATTAGGTTCTGTTATAACCCATGTCATGCTGATCATGCCAATCTTATGAATATATATATTCTTCTTTTGGTTGTGTGTTCCTCTTTTTGGAGTGTTATATCATCCAATTTTGTGTATCTAAAATGTTGACAACATCTCTAATGAATTCTCTGGTTGTTTTCTTAACTAATGAGTATTGATGAGTGGATTTCTTAAACAATCATATCCTCAAGGAAAATTGGGATTGGCTAGAATCCAAAATTCCTATAATATTTCGTTGAAATAGAACCATTTCAAAGCTAATCACAATTTAAAGTTGGCCTGAAACTGATAACAAACGGGTTCCTATTACACTAAGCTAACTAACTGAACTCTAGCTTTGAAAAGCTCACAATCTACATTAAGATCACATACAACTGCATCCTTACTGATAGATTCATGTACGGAAAATACAGTAAATAAAAATCAATTAGGGTTTATCTTTAATTCTTTTAAGCAAATTGATTCTTTATAATTCACAAAATGTCCATCAGAGTAATACAGAGCTAACAAGTGCTAGCTGGAATTAGACATGTTTTCAAAACCCTACAATTCAAAATTTCATTTCTTACCGTTTTTTTTCCAATGTGAATAAAATTTAGGAACATGAAGAAGGAACCAGAGAAATAATTTGTGTACCTGAAATCTAAATGGAGCTACTGTGGAAGTTGTTAGTGCCATCTCTCCCTGTCTCTGTCAATCCCTGAACCCTGAAATCACCAGCTCTTTCACCTCATTGCTGTTCTCTGAATATTGAAGATTATCTGAAAGGAGAGAAGTCAAGATGCAGAAATGCCAAAAACCCTTTCCTCTTCGTTAGAAACTTTGAACTACTATCGGTTTTTCAACCAAAAAGTTTTTGGAAATGCTGTAGCCCATACCTGAAGTTAATGGGCTAACGTTGTCTTGTGAGGCCCAGTTCGTGATTATAGAACCTTCAGTTTGTATTTTTTTTTTCTTCAATTGTTTTGAACTATGATTTTGGGCATACTGAAATCTTATTAGGCATACTGAATAAAGACAAAAAAGGATGTGAGATAACAAAATCAGAAATCCCCTTAACCAAACTTTTTTAATGGCAAATCTACCCTTTACGTACTAGTGTTAGTAATCTGGATTCAATGGAGGAGAGAAGGAGAGAATTATAAAACTTTTGTTTAGTGATTAAGATAATTTTCAGAATTATAAAGTTTTGTTTAGATGAAAAAATTTGGGGGAAACAAATATCAAAGTTTTTATTGAGAAGGAGAGAAAAAGAAAGTGAGAAAAAATTTCTTCTTGATTCAATGGAGGATGAGGAGGGTCATTCTTCATCTAAAAAACCTAGGAAAATACATATCAACTACAACAATGATCCAGAAATGGCTGATCTCTTAAATTGTGAGAATGATTTTACACAAACTCAAACTCAAACTCAAGATGATGATTTTTATGAGCCAAATCCATATGATGAATACATAGATGGGGAACCCAATGCTTCTAACACACATGTACACTTCTATTTTATGTTTAATCTCACTTTTATAGCTTGAAATCATCAAAAAATTGTATTTTTCATCATGGTTCGGCGAACCAGGACTATGTTCGGCTTAAAAATATAAGCCGAACCCACTAAATTGATGAACTGTTCGGCTAGATGAATTTGTTAACGTTATACGCTGAACCTTCATTTTCCCACTTCCAACCTATTTGCAAGATCCTAGTTCGGCTTATATTAAAGTCTAATAACAAGCCGAACTTCTTCCTGAGAGTTAGGTTCGGTTCTCACTCTAAATATCGTATCAGCCGAAATATATATTTTTCCAAGTTCGGCTCATATTCAAAAAATCACATCAGCCGAACATGATACTGATTTTCCATGAAACACTTAAATTCATACACATTTAGGGTTAGGCTTTTTATTACATATGTTTTCTATTGTGCAGCCTTTTCATAGGATGAACCAAACAAAAAAAGTGGAAATTACTAAAAGTGTTAAAAAAGTGAAGTCTAATGATGGAGAATACCAAGGTTCATATTAAACTCATTAAAATCAATTAGATCTTATCTTCAACTTCAAGAGAATGAAAAGACAAACACAATGCAAAAAGAATGAGGTCATTCCGACATCGGACGAAAAGGTTATGGCCAAAACAAGATCGAAAAACTTGAGTGTGCAAAGAGAAGGTTCGGCTGATAACTCAACAACACGAGCTAGCCGAACCTAGAGCCTGCAAATCAATATATTCGAAGTGTTTACAGAGAGAGGTTCGGCTTGAAAGTGATCTAATCGAGTCAGCCGAACCTGACAACCACCTCGGGTAAATTTCACTTCTCAGGTCCGGCCGGGAAGGTTTGCAAGGTATTAACCGAACCTGACACTGTTCTGGGACGTATTCAATACACATTTTGGGGTTCGGCTAAAAATTGACATTTACGGTTTAGCCGAACTGTTCATAGACACTTTCAGGGTGAAATTTCAAGAACATTTCGTCTCAAAACTCAACTCAATTATCAGCCGAACCCGCTACTGTAACCGTCAAAAACCCTAAATTTTTAGCAATTTAACCCATTCAATCCATGAAAAACAACAAATAAAAGATTGGGTTTGTAGGGAATACCTTCTTATCCTCATTTCAGTATTTGGATCTTTAAATGGTTGAATTTCTGATTCAATTTCCGGTTCAATTATAGTTTTTACACCTTCATTTTTAATTGGTTCTTCTTCTTTAATTTATGGATTGGAAGAGGATTTAGAACACCTGCCGTTTCCTTTTTTTTTGTACGATCCATTATACAGTTCAATTTAACCGATGATCGAATTTTCATGAATCGATAATTAATTACAGTGATGAGAAAAAAATCTGAGAGAAAAGGAAGGTGGTTTAGCTGGAGGAAGAAGAAGAGATGTTTAGGATAGTTTATTTTTTGAATTTAGGTTCAAGGGTATATAGGTAATTTAACTACCCAATAGACACCCCTTATAAGGTCACCTAGGATGGTAAAACTATTTTTTATGCCTTGAAAGTTTTTGGTATGCCTAAAATCATAGTTCATTTTTTTGGCGGTTGAATTCATATATAAAAGAAAACAGTTACAAAACCATCACTTGATTTTTACAAAAACCCTACTACTATTTACTAACATTAGCACAGCCTCACTCACCTCCTCGTTGTACAGTATACAACTAAAATATACGATATTGTATCGAATGATAGTATATTAACCTAGAACAAAGATGCACCTGAATATTTATAGATATAGACAGGTGGAGATAACAAAAAACAAAAGAGATCCCTAACAGAGGAGTGAATAACAGAAGAGATACTAAAACATAAATATTCGTACATTCTAGTTACAGGAGAAAATAGAGTGACTATATACACCCCCTCAAGCTGATGTTGGTGTAGTAAAATGTATCAGGTTGTTGGGTAATCCAGAGAACACATTGTAAGTCAGACCCTTTGTGAATATATTTTCTAATTGTAATGTTATTGGGATATAGGTAAAGCTGAAAAAACCAGCTTTAAGAAGATCTCTGACATAGTGGTAGCCGACTTAGATGTGTTTAGTTCGAGCTTGGAAAATGATATTTGCAGCCAGAGCTCAGGCACCATTTTTATCACAGTACAAGGTAAAATGAGTAGATAGAGGCAGATGAAGTTCAGAGATTTGAGTTGAAAGTCACATAACCTCAGCTGCCAACATTGAGAGGGCCTTGTATTATGTTTATGTGCTTGACTTTGACATAGTTGGTTGTTTCTTTGAGATCCAAGAAATGAGAGATGAACCAAGAAGGACACAGTAGTCGGCTGTAGATTTTACTGTATCGGGGAAACCTTCTCAATCTGAGTCGGATAAGGAGGTAATATCTCCTGCAGTGAGCTTAATTCCAGATCTAAGTGAAGATTTAATGTAGCGTAAAAGCCTATTGACAATCATCATATGTGAAGTAGTAGGTGAAAAAGCGGGGGTCTAACAACCTCACCCAATATTTCGCTTAACAATCTGTATGGACTAACTCCAATATACTTTCAAGAGAATCAATTAGACAGTTAGACTCAATCTTAAGAAAAGTATATCAAAGAGTTATATCTCAATTTCTCAATTCAATCCGCAATCAAACAAATAAGAATTTGCGAGCCTAATTGAATATAAGAGAAATAACTTGAACGGTACCAAAGACCAATGTTCAAGGATCAGTCAATTTCAATCAACAAACAAAGGTTGGATTTACCTATTGATCGATTCAACGCACAACCTGTGATATTTCAATTATATAACAAAATATAATGCGGAAAAAAAATAACACAGACACCAGAAGTTTTGTTAACGAGGGAATCGCAAATGCAGAAAAACCCCGGGACCTAGTCCAGATTTGAACACCACACTGTATTAAGCCGCTACAACACTAGCCTACTACAAAGCTAACTTCGGTCTGGAATGTAGCTGAGCCCTAATCAATCTCACACTGATCAAGGTACAGTCGCGTTCCTTACGCCTCTTGAACCACGCCGGATTCTGCGTACTTGATTCCCTTAGCTGATCTCACCCACAACTAAGAGTTGCTAGGACCCAAAGTCGAAGACTTGATAAACAAATCTGTATCAGACAGAAGTCTATTGAATAGATAAATCTGTCTCCCACAGATATACCAACGAGTTTTTGTTCCGTCTTTTGATAAATCAAGGTGAACAGGAACCAATTGATAACCCAGACTTATATTCCTGAAGAACATCCTGGAATTATCAATAACCTCACAATAATCTTAATCGATTAACGAAACAAGATATTGTGGAATCACAAACGATGAGACGAAGGTGTTTGTGACTACTTTTCTATCTTGCTTATCGGAGATATAAATATCAAGAAAATATTACGATTGTACTCAATCACGATAGAAAACAGCAAGATCAGATCACTCAACTACAGAGAAAATAGTTGGGTTTGGCTTCACAATCCCAATGAAGTCTTTAAGTCGTTAACATACAGGGTTGCATGAAAAACCTAAGGTTAAAGGAGAATCGACTCTATCTTATACAACTAGTATCACACAGGAGGTGTGGGGATTAGGTTTCCCAGTTGCTAAATTTCTCCTTTATATAGATTTCAAATTAGGGTTTACAATCTAAGTTACCTTGGTAACAAATCATTCAATATTCACCATTGGATGAAAACCTGATTAGATTCAAACTAATATATTACAACCATTAGATCGAACTTAGCTTTTTATATACAAATGAAATGTACCATCATTTAGGTTTGAGTAACCGTACCTAAACGTGTACACTTAGTCGGTTCCACAATAGTTAACCAATGGTTAGCCATATGACCACTTTCATATCAACCTTATTCATCTTCACCATAATTAGTTCAAATGACTCAAATGAAACTAGTTAGAGAGTTGTTCAATTGCTAAGATCTCATAGAAGTATACAAGACACAATCAATTTTGATTCACTCGAATCAATTCATGAACATTATAGTCACGGTTTGCAAAGATGGCATTCCTTATTATATAAATGTTTTAGTTCATGAACAAACCGAATTTTAGAAAGTAACCTGCTTAAGTATGCAAACGGGTACGCATATTTAAGTAACCAGATTGAGTTTGTTTTTACTTCCAAACTCCAGCAGAAAATCACGGACGTGAAACTTCCGCCGGTACACATACTTACCCGATTTCCAACAGCCGTCGGGTACGCGTACGGGTACACATACTTTAGGTTCCCGGTTTTGGAGTTTTACACAAATGTGATAACACACTATGTTTACATCCAAACATATTTACTTGTTCTAAACTCTCATTTCAATCATCGAAACTTTCTTATAGGATGTTAAAATAGTTTTGATCCACAAACTATTAGCATCAAAGCGATTTTCAAGTTATTGAAATAATCAACATGACTTTCTTCACGAGTAAAGATGAACTTGGCCAAATCGAATTCTTACCAACACATATTTCGAGAAATAGATAAGCGAGATAAACTCGGCTCGAAATAGCAAATGTGTATAATTGAAGTCTATATAGCAATACGACTTTTGTCTCAAATAGGCGATAAAGTAGATAGACTTTTGAGTGATAGATAAGTTCAAGTCTCCACATACCTTTTATTGATGAAGCTCCACAAGTTCCTTTGAGTAGTTCTACGTCTTCATTCAATGAACGTTGTGGAGTCTAAATCTCAACTACACTTACTATCCTAATCCTAGACTTAGATACAAGTAGACTAGAAACCAAGACTTATAGTTTTGGCAACTAAACTTGACAAACAAGATTGAGATAGCAACGCTTGCGAGTTCGACCGAGAAATTATCTAACAGTAGGATCATGCATGAAATGTGAAGCATAATTAACTCCAAAAGTAATGCATGGTCTCATAATTGTAGTGCACCAACAATACTTCTGTACTCCTTAGGGTCTTCAAGAGGTACACCATCTAGAATAGAGACTCGTGGTCCATGTATAACTGGTAGAGCATGGTTTACGGTCTAGCATATCAGTACTTTGAAGCAAATCCATTAGGTACTTGGATTGAGTGAGTTTGATAGTCTTATTGTCTGATGAAGTTTCATCTTCAATACTAGGAAAATAACGAAGATCACCTAGATCTTTCATAGAAAAAGCAGTACTCAACTTATTGATGTAGGATCATAAAAGGTCTTGTGAACTACCAACCAACAGAAAATCATCAACATACACGAGAGGAAGCAATACAAAATCACAAGAGAAATAGAAAAATAATGAATCATCCGAGTCTGACATTGTGAGGCCTTGCTGAAGTAGAAAATTTCTGAACTTAGTGAACCAGGCTCTAGGTACTTGTTTTAGACCGTAGAGTGACTTATTCAATTTGCACACATGAGTAGGATTTTAAGGATCAGCATACCCCGGTGGTTTTTGCATGTAAACCGTTTTAGTGAGATCACCATGAAGAAAAGAATCAGAAACATCCAATTGTTAGATCTTTCATCCTTTAGAAAAAGCAACAATGATGATGGTTCTTAAAGTAGTTAACTTGACTACATGAATAAAAGTCTCTATGTAGTCCAGTGGCGGAACCAGGATTTCAGACAAAAGTATAATGTGAACAGATTCTTTTTTGGAAACCTTCATTACTAACGAGCTAAAGAGAACACCGTCAATACAAAAAACTTTTCATTATATACATTATATATGTAATAGTTAGGTTGATACAAATATACAACAAAACCCATCAACCAAAATTTAGATCATCATATATTCCTTTGTTCATACTTTTGGTTCATTTCGAAAAATAAACAAATCAATTATTTTTTAATACTGATTTTTTGTGCAAGGATACTCTCAATGTATATCATCATGCAATCAGAAAATCTGCTTCCATTTTGTTGCGAAAAGTTGATTTAACATTTGACATTGTTGAAAAATATCATTCCACGGTCAACACGAATTTGAATACCCTCAACTTCTTCAGGTTCACAATTTACAACTGGAATCTCATGATTTCTAGTACTTAATGGAGACGAAAACGGAACATTATTTGTTGTTGCTTTTACAGGTTTGAAATATTTATCCATAGTAGCTCTTCCTCGTTTAGTCCCTTGACAAGGAGTAGACATTGCAACCTGTAAGTAAGCATCATCAGTAACTTGTTAGTAAATTATACAACACTATCTAGTAAACAAAAAGGTGAGGGAGTGGAGAAATGACCAGTACCACACACAAAATTTCAATAGTAGTTGTTCTGTAATGTTTGTAAAGAATTGCAGATAGACAAAAACAATGAGATACTTACTAACAATTCATTAATAACAGTACATTACAAGCTGCTCATGTACGCACAATTCTACTAAAAGCAGAAAACCCAAACCATATAAATTGTTAACAATCTCAATGACAATAATCAATAATCAACATCAATCTTAGAAATTCATTACAATATAACTTCTTTAAAGTAATACTCGATAATATAATATTTTCTTTAAAATAATAAAATTTCCTGATCCCAACTCAGGCCGTTAGTGATAAAATCATAAATTCGATAAAATCATAAAATAATACATTTCTAAAGTTCCCCTTAAGCATTAATACGTCCCAAAAAATATATATAAAATAATAATGCTACTATAACAATAAAAAATAAATTTAATGCATGTTAAATTTTTTCCACATATGATTCAATATTGGTTTTTTTTTCTTTTAAAATAAAAATAAAGTTGTATTTCATCCCTAATAGTTCGTATTGCACTCAATAGATCCGGAATCACGTTGTTGTATAGCAAAAATAAGTGTTAAAGTGCAATTGATACTTGGACTGGTTGTATTCTTATTGTAATGAGTTAATAATATAATATCCTTACAAAATTAGTAGGTATTGTATTTACAATCTACAATTATTATTCAACCTCCAAGCTAGGATTATTCTTTATAATAAGAATATATTATTTAACCATAAAATAATAATTTATTATATTATCGATAATATAATATCTCTTTAAAATAATAAATTTTCTTGGTCCCAAGCTTATTATTTTATAGAAGTTATACTGTAATTCTCAATTAGAGGTCTAAAAGTAGAAAACCCATACCCTAGAAATTATTGACAATTTCAGGTTTCAATAATCAATAATCAATAATCAACATCAATCTTGTACAGGTTGAAGAGACTTGATTTTTTTTTTTTTTTGAAGCATGCATTTTACTAAAAGAAACTAGTTTACAACTTGTCGTGGGTATGTGGTACCCACAAAATCATGAAATAAAATTTGGCTAATAAAAAATGGGATTTCCTTGTCCCAGATTTTGGTTGACAAGCTTCTTGTTTGACTTCCATCCGCCGCATGATTGGCCAATCCGTCGGCTGCTTGATTCCATTCTCTGTAGTTGTGCTGAATAGCTGCCCGCTGGATCTGTTGAAATCTAGTTTTTATTTCCTCGATCATTTCTGTTATGTGCCAAGGTGGAGGTGCAGAGGAAGTGATGAAGCGCACTAGGTTTTCTGAGTAGGTTTCAAAGAGAACTCTTGGCCATTGTCTTTATATTGCCGTTCTTGAAGCTAAAAGCATAGCCCAAGTTCCCGCTGTTAAAGCAGTTGTAATTCCTAATGGATGAGAAAGAGCCAATAAGGTTCGTGCGTCTGAATCTCTGCAGATGAATCTTGCCCCTGCCAATCCTGGAAGTCCTCTGGATGCTCCATCGGTGTTAATCTTGATCCAGTTTATGTTTGGAATGGACCATTTTACCAACATGGTTGATATCCTTTTGCCTCTTATTCGATGGTTAAATATCGGTTCATCTCCTGGAATGATTGGTGGTGAAGAGTGTACAGCCTTGTAGTATTCTTGTTGCAGTTTTTGTGCCCAAGCTAAGATTTCTTCCGAGGTTGTTCGCTTTTGTTGGTATATTAGATCATTCCTAGCCAGCCATATGGTCCAAAATAAGAAACAGAAAGATGAGATTATAGATGCTGAAGCAGGTTGTTGGAGGATTTGGGAGATGGTTGTTTGGGGTGTTAAGATGAAAGTTTGGGGGGTATTGGAGTTTGGTGAATTTGTAATTTGATTGAATAAGGTTTTCCAAGAGTTAGTTGTCGTTGGACAATGAATTAGAAGGTGGCTTTCCGATTCTGGATCTGTGTTGCATCTAGGGCATATGTCTGAGTTGGTCAAATGGATGTGATGTAAGAGAGAGAAGGTTGGTAATACTCCATTGATGGCTTTCCACGAGAAAAGAAGAATTTTTGGTGGACACGGTAAGGTCTATAGAAATTTGGTTGGTGGTAGAGGGGTGTGAATTGGTTGACCTTGGGTTAGATATTTGTATCCTGAAGAGGTAGTGTAGTTTCCAGTTTTTGAGTGTGGCAAGATAATTTTACCTTGGGGACTATTTTGGGGAAGGTGGATGTTTATGATTTTTTGGATTATAGGATTGGGAAGTGTGTTTAATTTTTCATGATCCCAGGAATGAGATATTGGGTCAATGATATCTTCCACCATTCAGATTGGGTAACATTGTGTTGGGTCTAGATTAGTTGAGTGTGGGATCCAATTGGCTTCTATTGGAGTTGATAATCCATTTCCAATACAATGAAAAATTAGTTGTTGCATGGTAGGAACTAATGCTTCCAGTTTTCTCCATTGAGGACTGGAGGAGGAGGGTATAAAATCAATGCCTTGTAGAATTGGTTGTTGATCAAGATATTTTGCACTGAAAAGACTTCCGAAAATAGAGTTAGGTTGTTCACGTAGGTTCCAGATTCTTTTCATGAGGAGTTCTTTATTATGATCAATGCTTTTCCTTATTCCTAGTCCTCCTTCTGATAATGTGTTTGTTACTTTATCCCATCCTATAGGGTGTAGTTTTTTAATTGTTGAGTCGTGTCCCCAGAAAAAATTTCTGTTATGATACGATCTATTTGTTTGTGAATATTGGTAGGTAGGTTTTGTGTTTGCATGATGTGATTTGAGGTTGGAATTATGGAGGTTTTTATTAGAGTGAGTCTTCCAGCTGGAGTCAGGCGTTTTGTCATCCATCCTTTGGCTTTTCGGGCTAATCTCTGTAGGAGGGGAGCGAAGGTTTGAATGGAAGTCCTTCCATGTTTAAACTGGACTCCTAGATATGTTGGTGGTTTTGATGTAGCCGGCATATTGAAAAATTGTTGGAGATTGATTATCTTGGTTGGGTCTAGGTTTGGGTGGTGGATGATTACTGATTTTGTAGTACTGATTGCTTGTCCTGCAGAAGTGCTATAGGAGTGGAGAAGGGTTTTAAGGTGTTGGTTACTCTGTTCTGAGGCTTTGTAAGTGATTAGTAAAACATCCACATACATAAAATGAATAATTGGTGGTGCTTTTTTTGATATGTTAATTCCTTGAACTAATTTTTGGTTTTGGAGGTTTCCTAGATTTGTTATTTCAGCACATATGATAAAAATGTAGGAAGATAGTGGGTCTCCTTGTCTGATACCTCTACTTGGGCTGATGTAGCCATGGGGTGTACCATTTATGTTGATCGAGTATGTAACTATTGATACGCATAGCATAATATATTCTATAAAGGTTGGTGGAAATCCTAATTTTGTAAATGATGTTTTGATGAATCCCCAATCTAAGCTATCATATGCCTTCTGGACGTCTAGCTTGAGAGCTATTTTTGGGTCTTTGGTGAGGTTTGAGGTTCTGATATGATGGAAAAGTTCCCCGGCGATTGCTATATTAACATGTATTTATCTTTGTGGAACAAAAGCACTTTGGAAAGGGCTCGTTAAGAAGGGGTCTAATTCGGTTGACTAAATTTTTTGAAACGATTTTATATGTGACGTTATATAGCCCTATGGGTCTGTATTGTGATGGTTTTGAAGGATGGTCGACTTTAGGTATTAGTGTTATGTTCGTGTGATTCATGAGAAGATGCATATTTAAGTTGTTAAAAAAACTTCTAATCATTGCTATCGGTTAGGGTGAGTTGTTTCCCAGAAGACTTTGAAGAACTTACTTTTATAACCATCTGGACCTGGAGCGCTTTCAAAATTTATGGAAAAGAGGGTTTGTTTGATTTCTGATGTAGTTACTTCATTCGTAAGTATTTCTGACTGTCTGGGAGTTAATCTTGGTCTGATGTTTGTAAAGATATCTTCATTTATCACTGTTAGCGGCGCCGTATATTGTTGAGTATAATGTTCCAGAATGAGTTGAAGAACGTCTTCTTTTTTGTTAATCCAGTTGTTTTGTGGGTCTTGTAGTTATTGTATATTGTTACAGGCTCTGTGAATGGTATCTTTAGTGTGAAAGAAAGTGGTGTTGAGATCTCCTGATTATAGCCATTGAATTGTAGATCTTTGTTGCCAGTATGTCGCATGACATTGTAGAAGTTCTAAGTGGTCCATTCTTAGTTGTTTCTCTTGTTGTAGCCAGTATTCCAGATCGGAACCCGATTGGGTTGCACATTGACGTTGAGCATGCTTTATGTTGTCTGTCGATTTCTTGATCATAGTTGGTAGGTGGCCAAAAGTTACTTTGTTCCATTCCAGGAGTGTTTGTCCGGTTTTTATGAGTTTGAGTTGGAGACCGAGAGTAGGTTCATTATCTTGTTGTTGTTCCCAAGATGATTCAACTACTTGCCTAAGTTGAGGATGAGAGAGCCATAGGTGTTCAAATTTTTAAGTTTTTGTTCCTTGCCAATCCACTGCTTTCTCTTGTAATAGAATTGGTGCGTGATCAGACGCTATTCTTGGAAGATGAGTAACCGCTGCATGTGGATTTTCCGTTCTCCAATGTTGGGTTGCTAGAGCTCTATCTAATCTTTCTAGAATGTTGTCTTGCCCCATTTTGTTGCATGTCCAGGTGTAGGGGTCTCCTAGGAATCCCAAATCAATAAAACCCATCTGGTCCATCAGATTGAGTAGAGGTTGAGATTGAGCATATCTTACTTGTCTTCCTCCTTTTTTTTTCCGATTGGTCTAGGATGTCAATGAATTCTCCTAGTAAAATCCAAGTTGTGGATGGATTGATGTTGTTAAATATTGTTGGAAATTCTTGCCATAGGGCTTTCCTTGTATCGGGATGTGGTGCGCCATAGACACCCGTGCAGTACCATGGATGGTTTGAAGGTAGTGGCGTGACTTTTGTATGAATGTAGTTTTGAAAGTGAAGTATTATTTGGATATTTAGGTTTTCTTCCCACATTAAGCACAATCCGCCTCGTCTTCCTAATTTTGGTACAGTGAAATAATTATTGAATTGCAGGGTTTTAGATAATCTTCTCATGTGTTTCTCGTTAGTTAAAGTTTCGGAGAGAAACAGTATACTAGGTTTGTGTAAGGAAACCAGTCCTTTTAAATGTTGAATATATGATGGGAGGTTAATGCCTTGACAATTCCAAGCTAGAATAGTCATTGTGAGTTTATGGTTACTAGTTTTAATTGGGCTTCACTGAAGGTGGGAAGAGTGGGAAGGCTAGGAGGGAAGGAGAGAAAAAGTGTAAGTGGGGTTGCAAGGAGGAAAAGGCTTGCAAAATGGAAAAACAAAGAAAATGGTCCTAGTGGAACTAGAAAATGAGGAGTTTAGGCAAGTTAGTATTATAGATCAAAACAACAAACAAAGACAGGCTAATGGGAAAGAGCTGTAAGACAGTAAAGAAGCTTAATGAGATAAAATCAGATAATAGAACAAGAATTAGATGACTAAAAGGTCACAAAGGAGAAAACAATAAAGGTAATGTGTAACTTAAGGTTAAGATTTCGCTATCTATTTAACTAAACACCAAATCTTAAAATAAGCAGAGGTTAATAATCGAACAGACAATAAAATAAACTGTAGAATTTAGAAATAAAGGTAGGTACTTAGAAAGACTAAGTTAAAGAAGGAAAATTCTAATTATAAGAGAATGAGTTAACTATCAGCTCAGAATCAGAACATCAAGCATTTTAGAGGTAAAAAATGAGAGCAATTATCATCTAGAAAAATCAGTAGACTCAGAGCATAAAACTAAAAAACTTAACTAGAAGGAAAACAATTTAGAAGTTGATACACTACTATTGAACATAATTATTAGATGCATACACACAGGAAATATAAACAAGTAACAAAATCTAAGTGAGCAAGCAAGAAAGGTGGAACCCAAAAACTTATAGCCACCAGCTCAACCAAGAATCTACCTGGGAAACTAGCAAGCATAATTATACATACAAAGGTGAAATATTAACAGAGTGAACCAAAAATTTGTGAAATCCACCGGCCCTTAAATGTGTCTTTTTTTCTTTGGGTGAGTCTGATTATGATGTTGTTGGTGTTGTCATTATAAAGTGGCTGCAGGTGAAGCAAAAGTGGTATGCCGTGTAGATTTTTCTTCAACGGAGGAAATGTTAAAGGTGTAGATGATTGAAATGATAGATGGTATATTTATTGTTTGATCCATAGAGTCCAACTTGAACCTTTTGGCCGACTGAAAGATGTTAGTCCATTGATCGTGTTCTTCAGAAATGACTATCCTTGAAGATTCTGGGCCTGATGAAGAACCAATGCCAACACTATGGAGGTAGGATTGTTTCTCAGGGTTAAGTCGCTTTATGGCTGGGCTTCGAAGGTCAGTGTTTGGAAATAACTCCGATTCTTCAATGTCTGATACCAGGAAAATGGAAGGACTGAAAGTTTGTTGCAGCTCAGCTGGTTGAGATAGTGGCAGAGGCATGATTTCTTTGACTGGATCTTCAAGTATGTTGTTTGCTTCAACTAGCCAATCCTCAGAGATGGTTCTTGCAGAGTCCAAGGATGAATCAGAGTGAAAACCTTCTTGCTGGTACTCTTCTCCATCAAAGAATGAGATAGCATATTTTTTTTGACTAGAGGATGCAGGGAAGCCAAAAGGGTTTGAACCCCAGTCACTCCACTTAGGATCAGGATCTTCAAAATCCACATTGTGAATCATTTCTTCATAGTAATCATCATCATATTCTGGTTCAGCAAAAGGTACAAGAGCATGAAGATCTGGCCGAGGAGAAGCTGGTGAAGGAGATTGAGGCAACATATGTTGGTTGTTGAGCAAAAGTACATCAATTCAATCATGGTGTTCATGTCCAAGCCCGTGACAGAAGCTGCAAAATAATTTGGGGAGCTATTGATAGACAAAGTCAATCTATCATTAGGTGCATAAGTAACAAAATGAAGTGATTGAGTAATATCCATTTTGAGTCTTATTTTCATGGAGTTGTAACCATTGAAGTGGTGAATGGGATCATCGTAAGCTATTAGTTCTCCGAATACCTGAGTGTTTTTCATGATATTAATGATTCTGGTCTGTTCAGGGTATAGTTTATGAAGGGATATCTTAAAAATCTCAGAGGTGATTTCAAAGTTTTGAGGCAGTACAGAAAAACTACAAGGTTGAAATAAGAAGGTATCTCCATAAATCACCCTGGTTCCTTGCTTAAGAACATTAAACATTTCAAGACTGGATTCAAACTTAATAAGATAAAAACCCCTACCAAGCTTGCTAACAGAAATCTTACCAAGCAGCTACCATCTATATTTTAAAGCATTTCTTAAGTGAAATGAATTTTTGTTCATTTTTGTTAAAAAGCAACCAACTAATTGGTCTTGCCAATGTCTATTAGGAAAAGAAGCATTCCTAGCATGATCATTAAGAAAACTATTATAAGAAACATCTCTAAACATACAACTACACATAAAGATAACAACATAAGGTTATAAGAACAAAAACCAGAGAAGGGACAAAACAAGCAAGGAACTAGGGAGAATCCAGAGAGAATTGAACAGAGAGAAACTTGTTTTTTAAATGAAAAAAGATAATGAAATTTTGGTTCTGTGAAATTAGAAAGATAACGAAATTTTGGTTCTGTGATAATTAGGTTTTGCAGAAAACATGGGGCTGTATTTGATGAGTTGATATTGGTTACAGCAATAAATAAGGCTTAGAATTACCTATTTTAATCTCCTATTGCCACTTCAAAATCCTCAGCTGAAAAGGGGATAAAAAAATGACTCTGAGAAGACAGCAATACACCAGGGGGATGAACAGTGCTCCTTGGAACTTGTGGAGAAGACCAGTCGCATTGAGGACCCGCTGTCTCACCATGGAAGAGAAAAGTGAAAGCTCGTGATGAAATTGATCCTCGAGGGGTGTAGCTAGGGTTACTTTTGAGAGAAAATCAAATCCGTGAATAAAATCCATCAAATATGTTAAATCAATTTATCAGAATATATCATCTGGTAATCAATCGGAGTATAGCTCCATTGAAGAGACCACAACACGAAGAAGTTTGGGTTAAAACAGCAGCATCAAAATTAGGTTTAGGGGAAACACCAACATTTAATCATACCACCTCAAAGTTAATCGACTACATCGTGAAAGGGTCGGTGGATATGAGTTTTAGCTGAGAGGAATTTGAGAAATCATAATAGTTGGATTGGGTATTAGGGTTGCAGAGGAGTAGATTTTGAGTTTTGACGAAGGGTGAGTTGAATCGATTTTTCTCCCGATTTGCAGAGCTCTTTTGAGACGAGTTTTTCCTTTATTTCTTTCTCCTGTAAGATGATATCATGAGGCTTTAATTGAACCATTTGCTCGTCGTTTAGGTCTATGTGGTTTAGTGTACTGGTGTGGACATCTATAAGCACAATGGCCAGACTTTTTGCAAATTTGACAGACACGATTGGTATAATCTGGTTTTACATAAGGAGCAGATGGGCCAGAATTATCTGTGGACAAAAGTATTTTTAGTGAAAAATGCGGAAGACGTGACACTTTCAAGAGCTTTAGTGGTTTCAACAAACTGATTCTTCAACTATTGTTCATGTTGAATGAGACGGGATTTTAACTCATTAAACGAAACATCTACATCACGATTTTGTACATAGACGACAAAGTTGTCAAAATCACGGCCTAAACCATTCAGAACATGCACAACCAAATTACAATCAATCACTCGTTAACCAATAGTAGACAAAGCATCATAAATTTCTATAATCTTCTGTAAACACTCACTACTAAGTCAGACGATTTCTTCATATTAAATAGTTGATTTGAAGCATAGATTTACGAGAAATAAAATTGGTAGAAAAGTTTTTAGCAAGGTAGTTCTAAACCTGTAAGAAAGTAGTCTGACCCAAAACATCTTTGAAACTGAAGGAGAAAAGGTTGCGATCAAGCAACTGAGAACGAATCTGTGTCCCACTTTCTCCATAGAACATAGCCAGGATTTGGTTATTCTTTTCCATTTAGAAGTATAACATAAGGAGGTAATGGTATGACATATCAAATAGTTTGAATCATCTAGTTTTGTAGAAACATAGTTTGATATGTTGGAAAAAGGTTTTGAGGAAGGAAAATTGTATTTGTTAGTAGTAGTAGATTGTGTTTGATGGGTATGATTAAGAGGAATTTCTCCATCAGAAGTTACAGAGGCCATTGAAGACTATGACAGCTGGAAGTGACTTCTTAAGGAAAAACCAAAGATCTCGATACCATAAAAGATAGTGTTTTAACCTAGAACAAAGTTGTACCTGAGCATTTATAGATATGGCAAGGTGGAGATAACAAAAAACAAAACATACCACGCTAAGAAATTCAACAATAGTTATTCTTGTATATAAATCATGAATTTTTGAAGGATTTGATGAAATAAAAGCATACCTCTCTAGGATATATAGTCTTAATGGAAGAATAAATGGTTGCATTTTAATCCTCCGACCCACACATTTTGCATTTTATTAGTCACTAGAATTCTTCTAGTGTCTAGAACCTTTTCTTTTTAGTCTAGTGATCAGAAGAATTACAATTATAGTGAGGTGTTCTTGGAGCTTGTGATGGTCTGTCCTAGTCTGTTTCCATATTTTAAATCTTTCAGAATAGTGGTTTATTGTGGTTCATAATTAACTTCATGTATGAAATTACATTTACATCTCGTTTGGTTGCAAGAATCAAAATTCTAAATATTTAATTATATGCAATCCAATATTTTTGGAATTGAATTCCAGAGAATTGAATTCAATTTCGAAAATTAACGTTTGGGGTGAACTAATTCAATCCCTTTCTTTTCACCTCGGAATCCAATTCCAAATAGTGCCTAGTGCAATAAAAATATGTTATTTTGGATAATTGAATCTATCACATAATTAGTTGTCTTATTAATTTGGTTCAGGGAATTTGGCTCATTCCCCGGAAAATGGATTTTTTTTTTTTGAATGAAAAGATTATATTAAGAAGAAAACAGAGACAAGATATCCTAGCACAATTACAAGGGGATTACATACACATAAGAGTATCCCATTGACTCCAAATTAAGATCGAGTCTATGAACTTGAAAGTGTCTGTGTCGCAAGACCAGATCACTAGATTATGTTTCACGGAATCAATCAATTCTGACGCACTCTTCTGTCTAGCAGAACCAAAATGACGATTGTTTCTTTCCATCCACAATAACCAGCAAATTGAATAAGGCAATAGTACTCAAATATTCCTTCCTCTTCAATGAAGAACGTTAACAAAACAAGCTTCAAAAAGTTCCTGCAATGTTCTAGGTAAAGGCCATGATATTTTGAACGCCTTGATAAAATAGTCCCAAACATCGAAAGAATAAGAACAATGCATTAGCATGTGTTCACCTGTCTCCCTTTCAGCATCGCAAAAAATACATAACTCACTGTCAACTTGAACTACTCTATGATTCAACATAACTCCTGTTGAAATAGCATTCTGGAAACCAGCCCAGAGTAGAAAACTCACTTTATGAGGAATATTATTCCTCCATAAAAACTGCTGAAAGTCGCAATGTTCTAACTCTCCAACCAAAGAATCATAGCAATTCTTAGTACTAAAATCATTTAGAATATTCATCTCATCTTCCTCATTTGAAAGCTCAGGAACTTGACCCAAATCCCTCCTTAATAAATCCCATTCTAACTGCTCATTAGCGTTGATATTTTTCTTGAAATTCCATCTCCAATTATTTCCATCAATCATGTATTCCACCGATATGTTCTTATCTTTAACATCTTTAAAGATCACCAGAAAAATATCCTTAAGACAACCCCTATCCAGCCATTTGTCAGCCCAAAAGCGAACACCTCTACCATTCTTGATCGTAAAGTTGGAGAAGCTATGGATGTCTTTCAATGTCCTAGCTACATTATTCCACAAACTGCTTCCTTGAGGCTTGTCATCAACTGTAGGAATCAATAAGTCTTCGTCCACTTTAAATTTTTGGTTCATTAATCTCCTCCATAGAGCACCTTTACTTTTCGAATACCTCCATATCCACTTGCTACCAGAGCTTTGTTTGTTTTTCTCAGAATTTTCACTCCCAAACCTCCATTTTCTTTTGGAAGACAGACTCTTGTCCAAGACACCCAAATAAGTTTTCCCCTCCCTTCTTCAGCTCCCCATAAGAAGTTTCGCATTATTTTTATCATTCTCTTCTCCACATTAGCAGGTAGATGAAATAAAGATAAAAAGTAAATTGGCAAACTAGCAAGACAGCTTCTAATAAGAACCAACCTACCATCGTTGTTGAGAGTCTTCTTCTTCCACTTAGCTAATCTTTTCTCCATTCTCAACAAAACTTTCTCCCAGACTGAAACACTTCTCCAATTAGCACCTATTGGCAAGCACAGATAAGTAATAGGCAATTTTTCAGTTCTACACCCTAACTCTTGAGCAAGTATCCCAATAACTTCATCAGCTCCAACACTTACCATCGTGATTTTATCCAAATTCAGTTTTAAACCAGTTAAAGTTTCAAAAACTTTTAAAATGATAAGAAGCCTCCTTACCTCCTCAACAATAACATTAATGAAGATTAAAGTGTCATATGCAAATTGCAGATGAGATATACTTGTACCATTCTCAGTAACAGAAAAGCCAGAAAGTTGTCCCTCTAGAAACAACATCATTAATGAGCTTAGAAAGAATCTCCACCACAAGAAGAAATGAATAAGGAGACAAGGAATCACCTTTTTTTACAGCCTCACTAGGCTTGAATTTTTCAGTAGATCCTCCATTGACTAACACAGACAAATGAATATTAGAAACACACCAAGAGATCCAAGAAATCCATTTGCTACCAAAATTATGCATCTTCAAAATAGTGAAAAAGGAGTCCCAATTGACATTATCAAAAGCCTTCTCCATGTCAATCTTGCAAAGAATTCCAGGCTTTTTACTCTTCACCCTGCTATCAACACACTCATTCACAATCAAAACTCCATCAAGAATTTGTTTTTCATGAACAAAAGCACCTTGAAAATCAGAAATCAATTCTGGAAACACCTTCTTTAGTCTTTCCGCAAGAACCTTGGAAAGAATCTTGTAAACACTGCCTATGAGACTTAGAGGTCTAAAGTCCTTAGGAGTACAAGAATCCTCCTTCTTAGGAACAAGAGTAATAAAAGAACAATTTATTCTCCACTCTAGAGACCCATACCTGTGAAAGTCCCTCATAAGATTCATAAAATCTTCCCTAATGATGCCCCAACAACTCTTGTAGAACTCGTGCTGTGAAGCCATCAGGACCTGGAGATTTGTTACTTCCCATCTTCTTCACCACATTCCACACTTCTTCCTCAGAGAAATCTCTTTCAATCCATTCACTCTTCATAGTAGAAACTTTTGGAAAAAAAAAGTCCCTCCATATCTGAATCCACAAAACTATGTTGAGAAAAAAGATTAGTATAGAAATTTATGTTTGTTGTTTGTTAATGTTTTAATCAAAACAATCAACTCCTCCTATTTGGAATTTAGCAATAGTATTTCTTTTCTTCCTAGAATTAGCAACACCATGGAAATATCTTGTATTTGAATCACCCCATCTAAAACCATTTTGTTTTGCTCTCAACTGCCACTTTCTAGCTTCCAAAGCCTCAATATATTTGAGCTTCAATTTACACTGCAATCTTTCGTCTAAATGATTTAAACTTAATGCATCAGACTCCTCCATAATATTCAAATCATGAATTCTTTCAGTTACAATAATATTTTCTCTTCTAACAGACCCAAACTCTTGAATTCTCCAAGTCTTAGTCATATGCTTAAGATTTTGAAGCTTTTTAAAGAAAACATAACTGCTACTACCTTGAAAGGATATTGGTCTCCACCAAATTTTAACATTCTTCACAAAATCTTTATGCTCCACCCAACTCTTCTCAAGCTTGAAATAAGGCTTAGAACTGATACTAGGCTCAGTAATAACCAAAATAGGATTATGATCAGATATTGTTCTAATCAGAGCAATCTTAAGAGCATTAGGGAAAGCTGCATCAAATTCCAGACTAAACAAATATCTATCCAGTCTACATAACAAAGGGTCTACATGATTATTTTACCAAGTGAAAGAGCTACCTATCAAAGGTTGAACAATCAACTCCTCATTCAAAACGAAATTGTTTAAGAAGGCGTAATTTCTGCTATCTCCATCTCCATCTCCATCTTTTCTATTTCTTTCTTTATTAGTTCTCACTGCATTCATATCCCCAGCAATACATAATGGTCCATTCCACCATCTTTTGACCTCCTCCATGTCTAGCTAGAAATTTGTTCTTGCTTCAAACTCACAAGGACTGTACACATTAGTAATCACCCATTGAAAAACATTTAATCTTGTATTAAGCTTCACTGAAATATTATTCAATCCAATTCTGACATCCAGCTTCTCAAATTTGCTACTATTCCAGATAGATAAGAGACCTCCACTGTTGCCAACATTCCCAGCAGAAGCAATATATTCCCATCCAAAATTATCATCATGCCATCACTGTCTCACCAACCAATCAGTTAAATGAACAATTTTAGTTTCTTGTATCAAGCAAACATCACATCTTTGAGCCGCTATCAAGTTTTTCAGAGAGTTGACCTTAGCCAAGTCATTCAAACCTCTAACATTCCAACACAAAATTCTAAAATCCATTTAGAAGAACTTCTTCCCTTGCATTTCGAATGTCCTCCAAGCTTCTTGCTTCGCTCTCCTCAGCTACTACATCACCTCTATCATAATTTCCATCATCTTCCTCATTATCTTTCCTAGCATCATGAATTTGAAATCTTTTATTGTAATTTGAAACTAAACTAGTCATATCCCTTCTAAAAATATTTTGTTGATTCTGGGATATTATTCTCTCGTTTTCCGGAAAATGGATTACCTAGCCTTAAATTCCTTGAACCAAACATAATGGTTAATTTAATTACCCTAGAGGTATTGACATCTCACGCGCCAAAAAATAATGATCATATGAAAAGAAAGTACTGATTAAATTTCACCAAGACTCTTTTTAGCTGTTTATGGGTATTTTACAAAGATAGGAACGCTAAGGGGCAATGTTGTTTTCTCATTTCTTGGACACCATGCACAACTTTACCACTCCGCAGCGGGAATATCTTAGGTCAGTGGCTCAGTGGGCTGCGACTTACCATAATTAATCGAACTTCGCCATATTTTGCCGATTCTTTTTTTCTTTTCTTTTTTAGACCGATAATTTGCCGACTTCCACCTGTTGGAAAAATAACTACTTTTCGTGGCGGTAAGGATTAACCACTACTGGAATGATGTAATCTCTTTAAGCTGCTTAAATACGAGTTAACTTTTGTTGCACTACGAATTTGGATGTTGTATTAATTCCTGAAATCTTATTAAATTGGAATCTTGACAGATAAAATGTGGTCTTTCGATCGGCGCCAAGATCATCTTATGAAAGCAAGAAAATCTGACAACTCATGGATTTATTTAAGAACCGGCGGCAAAATATAATCCGTTTTCCCACTTGATTCCCAAACAAAATTAGATAGCGTAAAGGGCTTAAGAACATACATTTTTTGGGGAATACATTTTGATCGCATGTTCAATTATATCCCTTAATTCTTTGAATTTGAATAGCCAAATGAACGTACTTTTACTTAATAGATTGACATCTTCTTCTTGGCAGCAGAATAGTGTCTATTAACAAACCATATTACTTTAGAAAAGACATATACATTTATATATTTTTAGACACATTATCTTTGGTTTATTGGTTGTTGTTTCTCCATATAAACCTTGAGAACACAAATTCCAACAAAAAATCAAAAGAGGCCCTTCACAAAGAAAACAAACCATGATTTTAAGATTTTTTTTGCAGTGACTGTCATTATCAGGACTTTATATATATTAATCAACTCATACTTTTGGATAAGTTAAATCTGGTTATTGCATTATAAAATTTAAAAGTAATCTTAAGACCTTCATCGTTAAGCTGTTGTCGTGTGTTGATAATCAAGGCGCCTCCCTCAATTACTGATTTAAGTTTTCTTCTGCTAGTGTCGTCATTGTTGATCAGTTGACAGAGTGTATGCGCCCATTGCCCCCATATAAAACTATCTTTATTTGAATGTATTTTTGGTTGTTTTCTTCATGGAGTTTTCTGTCCATGCTCTTCTCAATGTTCTTCATCACTTTACAGATATTAGATATATGCTAATTTTTCTGTTTAAGCTTTTCCATCAATACACCATCCCTCATGAATGATGTCATTTTAGAGGTGGCTGGCTAATTTTTACTTAGTGAAGAAGAATTATGTATGAAAAAAGTCAAGAAGAAAAACAAGAATCACGTATGCATGCGTATGTAGATTAGTGCAGAGCTATTTTGATGACGCTGGGGATCTCGAAGGACATTCCTCTGCATCATAGATTTTGCGCGTATTTGGAAATTTGTTAGAAACTCTCTAACCAGCTAGAACTCGACATTATTCACCTAAGTAGGCCGGTAAAGTCAATTGTTTCATTAAATTTTTTAAAACGTCAGTAATTTTTGTAATGAAAAAACAATGTTTATTGTTGGTAGAACCAAAACCGAGATACCTAACCAGAGGAAGAAGATCTTTTATCGTCTCGATTTACCGAGGCTTCTTCTTCTATTCTTTCTGGAAACCATAATCTTAGTTATCAAACTGTTAAGGGCCTTGATTAAATTAGGAGTTGGTTTTAAATTTTGGTAATGGATGATAGTAATAGTATATCAAATAATTGAGTTTGACAATTAAAAATGTATTTGTCAACGAGCGGATAACCAAATATATATTCCATCTAACAAATCACGATTAACTACAAAACAAATCCCACCAAAGTGATAAAAAGTCAGCACTTATTAAAGTGATCGATGAATTTAGCTTATAAATTTGATGATTTGAGTGTACATAACCAAAGTTTTAACAACTATGTCTACTTGTGATGATAATGCAATATGATTAAATATCCTTCAAGTAGCTAATAAATATCAATGATCAATAACGGGGACTTGCGCGCCATTTACTTGGTGTTGATGTGGTTGGTGGTGTGGCACCCATCCGAAGTCCTGCATCCTCGAAATGGTTGTTAACTGGTTGGGATAAATGCCAGTAACCAGCTCAAAGAATACTAGTTTAGCACTTTGCCAAGTTTCAGCGGTTCTTCCGCTTCTGACAAATTCTCCTGTTTGTGCCTCGGAAAAAGATTGAGTTGTAGTTGTACCCACATAAAAGATACATTCGTACAATATCTCTAGTAGCATCAGTTAGCTAGTACTGATATGACCCTCAAAAATGTAGCACAGAAACATTCAAACTTCTTGTATACTACTCTGTAACTTCCTACCCTTTTTTGATAAACTAAACCTGAGATGCCAAAATTGCTAGAGCCCTATAAGGTGACTCCAAAATGTAGAAACAAAATTTTCCTTATTTTACCAATTCAAAAATGGGGAGTGTTTCAAGGAATATTTTTGACTGTACTGGGATAGACCCATGTGTCCTATGTCACACCCTTCTTTCTTTCACCCCTAGTACTATGAAATAGTTGAAAAGTCTCATTTCAAAATCAAAATCAAATCAGTATGATTATTATGATATTCTCCCATCAATCAACACAACTATGCACATAATCACCAAGTACAGGAGATAAATAGCTGCTGTGTTTCTTTTTTTCTTTATATAGGTAGTAGTAGCATTAAGATGATGCAAAGTTCAAACCATCACACCTACCACAGCGTACAGATAAGAAAACAAAGTTACATTGACGCTTCAACAAGAGCATTCCAATTTATAACAGATCATAATTGAAGTAACAGTTCTTGGGAAAAAAATTACGTGGTTCATGCTCAATCTGTACACGTTATAGATCTGTGCTACACAAATGCCAAGTAAAACCCTATATTTTTCTTTTGGACTTTCTTTTTGAGACAGCGTTAATCTGAATTACCAATGTCATTGACTAGTAAATTCAGATCAATTTAATCCAAGCCCTGAGAAGCTGCTATGTACCACAGAATTTCACAAGATTTTCCACTGTTAATTTGTTTAGAATATTTCACGGAATGTTAGTCGAATATGGAATAACATCCCGGTTGTTATATTGTGGTGTATATGGAAAGAGAGAAATGCAAGAATCTTCGATAACAAAAAGAAAAATGTAGCAAGTCTCATTAGAGATATCAAATTACAAGCGTTCTTTTGGGCCGAATCGAACATAAGAATGTTAGGGTTTACGGCGAATATGGTGATTTCTCAATGAGATTCTTTATACCGGCCTCCGTAATTTTTTGTGGTTTTTTCTTGGGTAGCCGAATCCCCTTTCGGCTCCCCTTTTTTGTTCGGTTGTAATCATTGGGTTAAGGTACCCCTCTTAAGTGCCTTTTTTCAATGAAATTTCTACTTGACCCATCAAAAAAAAATAAAATTGTCTAGAATATTTGCATATCATGTGGCCTTCATGTTCAAAGCTTATAGCCAATGTGAGAGGTTTATAGAAGATTAGCCATATAATTTGTGCAAAATTTCACAGTCCACCTGATTATGATGAAGAAATAGAGAGTAACTAAGAAAACAAACAAATCACTTGGTGAGTTTATTAATTAATAATTAGGGTTTCCTTGAAAATCCAAACCGATCATGCATCACCTTCACCAATGCAACACATTATAACAAACTCTCATGCATATACAAACAGCACAAATATCTAACTAATATATCATGGATTCATATAATCCCAAATTACCAATATTGCTTAATTATTTCGTCAATTTAGCCCATATTCCTGTAAAACCCTTTGTTGTTGTGGTGGTGGTTGTTGTTGTGAACTTCCAAAGCCGGTAGTAGTATTGACTGTAGGGATAGTGTTAGGGTACATAAAAGGTCTCATATGACGATCAACATGTACCCAGCTATTACCATTTCCTCCTGATGATGATGGTTTAGTGATATCAATATGTGTTCCAGGAGTACTACTACTGCTTTCATTTTCCATAGCCATTGATGATGATCCATAAAGTAACTCAGTTGATGAAGAACCTGCTTGATCATAATGATCAATAACTGATGATGATTCCATCTTAGTGTTTCTACATAACGCCGGCATCGAGTGGTCATCATCACCAAGATGTTCATGATCAATTGGAAAACAGCTGTTTAATCCATCATCACTTACTAGCATATCATGCATGTTCATCCCATCATCATCCACAATATCATAACTATTGTTCAGCAATAATTCATCAGCACACGAAGAATTGTTATTAGTATTGATAGTGGAATAATTCATGGATGAAGAAAACCAGTCCATGGATGGATTATGTGGATCATGACCACCATAAACTTGTTGTGTAGAGGGAATATCTTGAGTAGGAGTATAAAAACTAATATTCTTAAGCTTGTTATTATCAAGTCCCTGTTGAAGATGATGATCTTGAATGTCTGAAAATCTCCCCCCAAGTTTGATTAGCAATTTTCTAATTGAAGTGTGATCGTTGAGAGCAGAGTCTAATTGGGGTGCCGCAGTCGGCGCTGGCTGCGGAAAGTAGAGATTCTGAGGATGATTTTGATGAGTCGTTCCGTTCGTCTTATTGTTGTTATCAGCGGTGGTATTCATCATGAAATGAACATCGTTCCCAGCTTTCTTCATCATTTCTTGTTTAAGATGAGCATTAACTCTACGCGATTGATGTTCCTTTCTCTGTTTACCTAATAGCTTCTTCTTTAACCTAGTATTCCAGTAGTTCTTAATATCATTGTCAGTTCTTCCCGGTAGTTGTGCTGCTATTATAGACCACCTACATATATACAAGCCCCAGCATATTAATTAATTAGTACTAGTTGTATGTAAATCGGAAGTTCATAAAATATGTATGTAAACATATACATACCTGCTTCCAATACTTATATAAAGATTGCAAATGATATTATCTTCTTCTTCTGAGAATCCCCCGTGTTTGATGTTCGGACGAAGATAATTCAACCAGCGAAGACGGCAACTCTTACCACATCTCTTTAGCCCTAAAACAGATAAACAAACAAACAGACAAACATGCAAAAAAAGTGTTATTATCATCATCTTAAAAAAAAAAGTATTTCATCCCTTGAAACTTGAAGATGTACGAGTACATAAGCATGAAGATCGATATGAACAATATAAAGTTCATCCATATGATTGTGTAGCAGGAAGAATGGGGGTTTATATGTATATGTACATACCAATCTTTTGAGGCAAGGCGATCCAGTTGCCTCCCGTACCATTTTCATCAATATAGGATTTGAGTTTTGAATCTTCTTCAGGGGACCAAGGACCTCTCTTAACATTAGCTTTGTCACAACAAGGAGCTCTTCCCATGGCTGCTGTTAATGTGTAGGTAGGGTATGAAGTAGAGGAGCTCCTCCTAGCTGCAGTTAGAGATTGTGATATGAAAGGTTATCTAACTGATGTTGATGATCCCTCCTCCGTTGTATATAGGCTGCTATATAACTTCTCTTTTTCTAGATCTTTTTTGGTAACGGTGGTGTGTCTATTTGAGAGAAATAAGAGAGAGTCAAAATATAAAAAGGCAAAAAGGTGGAAATTGAGGGACATGGTTTCCTGGAACAGTGATGGCATTTAACTGGATGGGGCTCATTAATTAAAGATGACCTTTTTGAAGTTTTCTTCATCTTTCTTCTGCCAAAATGTATTTAAAAACGAGAAGAAGGGAATTATTAGAAGTGACAGAACAGAAATCTTAGTGTTTTTCTTCTTGGTCTTTCCTACTCTAGAATCTCTGTCTCCTCATTGTTTTCTTAAATAATCTAAAGTTATGTTCATTGATTTTTCTCCTTCTCAACCTTATCTGTATTCAACAACGAGCCGTGCTAGCACGCGCACAAGTCACAGTGAGCATGCATTTTTAGCATGTTAAATTTGTATCCATTATGTCCGTCTCTATAGTCTATAATAGTAAATCCGACTCCTATAGTCGTCGACTAGATACGAATATACGATGTCATTGTAGTATAATGGCAAAGTCACTGAATAATGATACTAGTGATCTGAGTTCGAAACTCGTCAACACTAATTTTTTTAGTGATCAAAATAAAATAAAATCTGACTGTTTAATTAGAAGTTACTGGTGCATATTGATTGTGCACTCATGATAGCACTGAATGGGCCTTTGTAGCTTATAGTGGGATGCGACTTGCGATGCATTGATGTCCAAAGTCTCATCCAAGACCGTGCCGTTGTGTTTGGTATTGTGTACAAATAAAGTGAACTTACGCTTTTAGCAGTGGAGCCATTTCAACACACTTCATAATTTGTAGGCTTGTTGAATTCGTTGTTATGCCGCTAAATTTGCCATTACCAAGTTAAATACCTGATAATAGGTGTCAGCAGCAGGACCATTACAAAGAGCTGTAAAAAAGAAAAAAATTCAAAGAGCTAGCTAATGACATGCTTTTATGTGCGAATGTTCCAAAGGAGCAGGTGAATATTATCTTCTCTTTGATCCTCTGTATATGAGATTACGAGTTATACAAAAATTAACGACGATTGACCATAATATCCCAAAAAAACTGAACCTGCCCAGAAACTTGGATATTTGAAGGAGGAGAAGAGAGGTAAGCTTACTAAGTGGGTGCTCCAACAAACTGAGCTATGAAAGCTTGTTTAGATCATTTGACAAATTGCTTTTCAATTCGGTTCACTTTGTCAATTCAAAGGGTGAAAAAGCGAGTTCAAAAGAAAAGAAAATGAAGAACCCTCATTTGGGGCATACATGAAAATTTTGGGGCATACAGATTTATTATGCCATCCAATGCTGGATGATAAGAGATGTTCTAATGGTGCTTAAGTTACAATAATACCCTATACTTTAAATTACATTATTACCCTTCCACTAAATTAATTTCTAATCCTAAAATTCTCCCACTAATTAACCATCCACTAATTAACTACCCTCCCACTAATTAACCGTTACCCACTAATTAACCGTTACTTAATAAATTAAACTTTTAAAAACCAAAACCCTTCAAAACACAACATGATTTTTCGATTAAGCTCTCGATTAAACCCATATATGGCACCTCGTTATAAGCGATCTGCTAGAGGTAAGACGCTGAATCATGGTGTTGCTTCTGTAGCATCTCAATCTAGGGTTTTTGGAAAAGATGGAGATGAAGAGGATAATGAATTAATTGGTGTTGGAGAGCGATAAATAGACCCCGATTCCATAAAATTGCACATTGAAAGGTATTTCCCACAAACCCATTGCTTGTTTTTTTTTTTCGTATTTCATTGATTTCATGACATGTAATCGATGATTCCTTGCGATTTTGGTAGTTACAGAGTAGTGTTCGGCTGACATTCATCAGCCGAACTTATTTTTTTTTCTACAGAAGAAGAACAGTTCTGCTGAAAAACATGTTGTGTTTTGAATATCGAATCAGCCGAACCTACATGTTCGGCTTATAAATATTTTTTATGATAATTAGCCGAACTTGAATAATCTATCTTACACTGTTCAGCTCATTTTGATAAATATCGAATATGCCGAACTTTACTCTGTGTATGACTAATAGCTTCATATAAACTTGTCCATTTATATGTGACTTATCACATTGTTTAGTAGAGTCATATTTATTTATTTTGAAAAATTAATTAAGGCGTATCATTTGTTTTAGCACCCATCCGGGAAAATTCAAAGAGAAGCTTAAAAGCAGAACAATGGAAGTGACTCCTTCTAATTCAAAAACTCCCAAACCTCGAGGTGGTAGCACCAAAAACTTGCATGCAGGGAAAAGGCGAAATGACACGGGTGGATGTTTGCTTCTAGAACAAGAGGATGGTAATGATGAAAATAAGGGTGTAGTATGAGGTGATGATGAAGACGGTGGTGGAGGGGGATGAGGGGATGATGAATATGGTGGTGATCGCGAAACTCTAACTTGATTTTTCTTCTCAAAATTGATGCATGTCGTTTTATACCTTTGGATGTATTTTTTATGATGTGGAAGATAATATGAATGATAAAATGTGGTGTAAAGAGATGATAAAGATTGAAAGATCTCTTCTTAAGGATTTCTTATATAGAGCTCTCAAAGTTAGGCTTTAGAATCCTTCCGAAACTGTTTCTCTTTGAGATAAAAGTCAATTTTACGTCCAAACATGCCCCATAATAGTGTCAGGTTCGGCTAATACCTTGCCAACCTTTCCCGGCCGAACCTGACAAATGAAATTTACCCCAGGTGGTTGTCAGGTTCGGCTGACTCGATTAGATTACTTTTAAGCCGAACTTATCTCTGTAAACACTTCGAAAATCTTGACTTGTAGGATCCAGGTTCGGCTAGATCGTGATGATGAGTTATCAGCCGAACTTATCTCTGTACACTTAAGTTTTTAAATTTTATTTTGGCCATAACTTCTTCGTCCGATGTCGGGACGGCCTCATTCTTTTTGTGTTGTTTCGTCTTTTCATTCTCTTGAAGATGACGATAATATCTCATTGATTTGAATGAGTTTAATTTGGACGTTGATGTTCTCCATTAGTAGACTTCACTATCTTTTGGAGTTAGGTTCGGCTCATTCACAATACTACTTGAAAGCCGATCTTTGAAGTTCGGATCATTAGCACATCCTCTTTAAGCCGAACCATAGAATTTATTTGGTGCGAAAATAATTCTATGACAGTTCGGCTTATAAAGAATTCAATCGTACAAACCGAACTGTTCTTATTTATCAAGGTTCGGCATACAAATTATCTGCCGAACCTAACTCTGTTGCACCGAATTACATACAAAAATCAAAACTTTTGGTGAATTCAAGCTACAAAACGGACATTAAACAACGTCCACAGCCATACTTATGTATTATTAGCATTGAGTTCCTCATCCATGTACTCATCTTCGGGATTTGGCTCCAAAAAGTCATCATCTTGAGCTTGAGAAAAAAAGTTGAGTTTGCGATTGAGTTTGGATAAAATCATTTTCATAATCCAACAAATAAGCCATCTCCGGATCTCCATCGTAATTGATATGTACTTTCTTAGGTTTACGTGATGAAGATTCACCTTCCTCACTTGAATTTGGATCACACATCTATCAACAATCACAAAAATCTCAAAGAAAAAAAGGTTTTTTTTTCTACTTTCTCCTCCTCTTCTTCTTCTTCTTTTTTCTACTCACTCAATCTATTTAAAAAGAAAATTATTATCCTAAATTAAATTCTAATCCTAACTACAATCATTAACAACTAATCAATTAAATTAACACTAATTGAACACTAATCATTCAGGGGTATTTTAGCATTTATGAAAATAGGTTGGATAACGGATACCCTAAAAACACTATTTCCAATTCTATTTTTATCTTATTCAATATGCTCCAAAATTTTCTTGTATGTCTCGAATGATGGTTGAAAAAGAAGAATGATCTGAACCGTACCCAAGGTTCTCACAAGGTTTTGTTTTAAAACCCAACTGAACCTAATGTTCAAATATGATTTCTTTTTCAACCAGGCCGACCCTTAAACTCAAACAGTGTTTTCTGTAACCCTGTCAAATCACGTCTGATCGGATTTTTTTCCCTTGAAAACCCAGCCGAACCAAATCGGAGTATGACATATGTTTACTCTGTACCCAAAAGCAAAGCAAAACAAAGAATGAGAATGACAGAGTGTGAGGTTAAGGTACATACATTGTACATCACCCAAAGGCCCACCCTGCTTTGTTCATGCATGGAGCATGATTTAAGGGCATCGATCACTAATACGACTATGTCCACCGTCTCCTTTCTTGGTTTTCAAACTTAAACATTTCTTCTTGTTGACCTGCTGTACCAACAAATTGATCCTAAATAAAACCTGTTGGTGAACTAAACGACAGCTAATATCAAACGATCAACCCCAGTCAATGTCCCAGGACCCAGCCAGCACCGCTTTTAGGACGGCATTTTACATTAGCGTACCTTAATTTGTAACCCTTTAATAATAGTTTCATCAATCATCTACTTAGTTAATTCATGTTTGTTCTTATTACATATGACACGCCTTCTCCTTGAACTAGGGCTGTCTGTCGCTTCCACTGCTTTGAAAGTAATCTCACGTCTCTCTCATTCTTAATGGCAATTTCTCTAAGAAAGACTGCATTTCAAACTTTAACGATCTCAATCCGCGCCTCGACATGTCTTTCTCTTAAGCTTCTGTATCTGATAACTAAGTTTTTCTATTTTACTTGTTAAACTAGATTTCAGTCATCTCGCTTACCAAAAAAGAAAACTTACAACTGACCCAGTCCGAGTCCTATATATAAACGTGATATGAGAATATTCTCAATTTAGTAGTAGAATTCGGTCGAAGTGAAGGAAAATTTCTTCAGATACAGAGTCAAGAATCAAGATCTTCTTAATTTGATTTCGACGACTTTAGATGTTGACTTTTAAAACACTTACAAAGGCTACATTCATATATTTCACGTACGTATGTGTTTTCAACCCCTTCGCATTCAGATGAATGTTGGTAAATGCAAGTTCAGTCGGTCTTGTCTTCCCAGAGTTTTCTAGAGTTGTTGGATGGTTGGCTCTGCTGATGAAGGTGACTTGAAAGTTTAAAATCAATACTCTGCAGTTTTATGCTGTTTTCTACTCTAGCGAAGGGAACTGTCAGTGCCGCAGAATTTTTGACATAACGAACGACTCACAAGCTAAAAAGTTAAAACAGCTTTCCATATGCAATTTCAAGAATGTCTAGTATATTGTACTACATAACATTGTAAATCAATATGCATGCATTGAAATATCACTATATTATTATTCATATTGTCTGTTTCACACTTGTATGGTAACTATATTTCTGAACCGATGGCTAAAGACAATGGATGTGACCAAGAACAGAACAACCTATACAGCATTTAGGTGTCTAGTGTAATGACTAGCTACACCAAAATGCTGAGGCTAAAGGAAATGAAAAAACAAGAACTTAATCTAACTCAACTGTCCAACCCATTTTGTCTTCTATACGACCTGATTGAATGCATGTAAGGATTGAGTGCAGTTTCACAGATGTCGTCCCGGCTCCCGTTTTGTATTCATATCTGCATGAAACAAGAAAAATGTAAATATGTTTATACAAGTTCACAAATACTTTTAGCCCATATAGGACTGGTTTTTCTCTATCTTAAATAATCAAGACTCGCAACAACGATTCTCCAGTAGTTCGAACTTATTCTTGAATTGGAAAAATAGCTCGGATTCTGTGAGCAGTTAGTTATACCTTTTACTTCGAAATGTGATACTACCAACAGGAGCAACAACAACTGCAGTTCCTGTGCAGAAAACTTCATCAGCGTCAATCAACTCTTCTACTTCAATGGCACGCTCTTCAACCTAATTAAGTTGCACAAAACTGTTTAGAGACTTTTTCTTCCTTTACATATAAGTGGGAAAATAAAGAAGCAGAATACATATATAAGACTATTGTTTGATTATATTACCTGATAACCTTGATCAATAGCAATGTCAATGATGCTTTTCCTAGTAATTCCAGGTAGAATAGTGCCTTTTGTAGGTGGAGTTGAAATCCTATTCCCCTGAAGGAAATCGCAAATTAAATCATTACCTCATGACAAAACAACTTGTGTATCATCTGACTTTACTAAGGAAGCAGGATTTAATAACGAGTAGCAATCCAATTGGATGAAGATAAGAGACGAAGCCAATAGAGTTTCTGGGTGTCAATTTACATAAGCATCACAATTTTTGGGATGTCAATGAGGAATTGCAATTATCATACTTGGAATTGTATTCACGAATGGAGAGTTGAACTGAAATTATGAAAAAATCCAATCCGCTGTTATACCTTCACAATGAATATATTACATGAAGAGAGCTCCTCGATATATTTCTTCTGTACCGAATCCAGGTATATAACATCTGAGAATCCCATACTCTTCGCATGAGTTAGTGCTTTAAGAACCTACATGTAGATGGAAAAAGTTATGATATCATAAAGAAAACAATATCAGATATGATGCAGAAACAGTAAACTGGCTGGCAGCAGAATTTCGCAGAAGTTCATTATGTAACTGCTTACAGGTGCATAATTAGTGATAGTTTTGACTCCTCCGGTTCCACCAGGATTAGCTCTATGCATCGTTTCTTCAATAACCAAATTCAATGGTGCTATTCCTTCCTAATACACGAGCAAGAAAACAAGTTAAAAACCATAACCTCTTTTAAGATCAATATGAAAACCATAATTTATCGAACACAAAAACTCACCTTGAAGTAGTTACCAACTGGTGAAGCATAAGTGATGAACGTACATTCTCGTGCTGGCGATATTCCTAGAACAGGTCCAGTTCCTAAGAGAAGCGGTCTAATGTACAGAGACCCTTTCCCTGGAGGAGGAACCTGGATCCAATTTGAAAATCTCATTATAACAAGAAGGAATCAACAAAGAGCTTCTTCATTCTAACTTGTCTGTGCCACCAAGTCAGAGGTTTTTTTATGCAACATTTGTGTCAAAGGCCTAATTTGATTCAATATAAATCCGCCAGTTGAGTAAATAATAAATCTAGTTGTCTGAAATCTCACTTTGGCAAAAATCAGATTTAGGTGCTCTGCCAGGAACAGAGAAAACAAATGCAAGGGAAAGTTATGATTACCCAACGTTTGTTAGCTTGAACTGTTTGCTTGACAGCATCGATGAATTGGTCTATCGAGGGTGATGGCATACACATTCTCTCTGCACCCATTTGCAGACGCATTGCATTCTGTTCTGGACGGAATAGTAGGATATTCCCATCTCTTTTCCTGTAAGCCTTCAATCCCTCAAACAGTCCCTGATATTTTGGATAATGAACCACTTTAATTTACTTATTTATAAAAAAGGGTGAAGCTAAAGAAATTGATTGACATCATTGTTAGTACTAACAGTACCTGGCCGTAATTCAGGACACCAGAACAAGGGCTCATTTCAATGTTTCCATAAGGGTTGAGTTCACCACGCGTGAAAACCTCCCCTTCGTTTGAGCATTTCATAATGTACATGTAATCAGTTTGTACCAGTCCAAAACCAAGTTCATCCCATTTTATATCAGCATATTCTTCTCCGTCATCATCGAACCTAGTCATTGTAAATTCAATTTTTCAAAAGATTGATTTTAAGTTCCGTATAGAATTTATATTTTGGAATCTAAGATGCAAAACCCAACCCAAACAGGCAGAACAATAATAAAAAACATGTCCAACAGATGAAAGACCAGCACAACTGCAACAAACAGTTAAGCTACTGAGTCTCAACTCTCAAGTGGTAAAACATTATTCAGATCTCTCTAAAATGATTACGGTCAAACTTAACAGACCTACTAACTTAAGAGCAAGGAAAGTGCCTCTACTGTGTGGTTATAATTCAATAGCTTACGAAATCTGTCACTTTGCTCATTTCATGAAATACCTCCGCAAACTCTTCCTTCTTTTACTTTTAGTTTTTACTGTGGGACAATCACTCGGTTACTAGTAAGAACAAAGATCACAACACCTCTTTTTCAGTAGCGGAAACACCCCTAAACATAGGCAGACTGATAAAGCACTCATACAAAAAGCAGAGGGGAGAGAGACCGACCTCCAACCAGTCACATAGTTCACGCTTCACAACAACCTAAAAATACAGCCAGTATAAAAAAATTAACCTACACATTTTTTAGGTGTCTGCGGAGGCTTTACTTATCGATAGTCCTAAACACAATCCATCACGAGACAAAGATTTGGCTGGTTCTCTTCCTACCCAATAATAAAACTATCAATCTTTTAAGACTCATGTAACTATCTTGAAAGCGAATCAACAACTGCCACTTGGGTTAGACTACAAATTTGGGAGAAACATGTGTTTTAGTATGATAATTATTCACAAGTGCACAACTGCACGGGCTGTTACCATTAGCAAATTAAAACTCTAGTCTGAAAGGCATTTTTTGATTTGCTTTCGGGGTAGGTACATTTACAGGAATCCACAAAAAAATAGTACATTTTCCATTAAAGTTTAGTTCAAAAGAGTAAAGGTGAACACACACACATGGAAAACAAGAAGCAGATGAATCGATTTATAACTCGACCTGCCCCTAGTACTAATTGAATGGGACTGGTGCTGGCACTGGGGTACGGACCAAGACCGATATTAGTAATTGGGAGTTGGGCCGGTCTGGGAGAGTACAAATCCTGATCAACTTTTAATGAAAATCCCCAAATAAATACAAATATTAAAATGGAAATCAAAGGCCAAGAAATGTTCTCACATGAATATGAATAAATAAATTACCATAGATCAGGAATTATACAGAGCAAATTGAATCTTGACTAAAACAGTAAAAATGTTTTCACCTATTATCAAAGAGGAAGTGGTAAATTGATCATCAAAGGTAAAATTAATAGTGAAATTACCTGTAAGTAGGAGAAGATTCTGGCAATGACTGTAATGTGGATGCAGTTTGAGAGGTAAAGAATGATTTATTTACTAACTGAAACAAAGAAATTCAAACTTCATTAGTTGACAGTAAATTTGAAATAATTTATCTCAGTGGTTTGGTTTCATTTCCTCAAGTAAGTTCTACTTGTCAAAAAAATGAAAAACACATTTTTAGAAAACAGAGTAAATGATCAACCTATAAATCTAAACCCTGAAATTTCCTCAAATTGCTTAAAACGGAAAGATATTTTGTGAATTTGGGGTTTTTGAAGCAAATAAAATGGATGCATGCCTATGCAAAACAAAGAAAACAAATTCTGAAAAATGATAAAGAGGAACAAACCTGGGTAAAAGAAGATAGCTGGGTTCTGTTCTTAAGATTAATTCTTTGAAGCATCATTTTTAATCAAAAATCTATGAAAAAAATTAAGAAATTCAGAAACAGAGTAGTGATCAGAGTCTCTACACTCGAGAGAACTTTAAGAAATAAACTCTACAGAAACAAAATCTGTATGAAAAGAAAACTGGGTTTTGAGTAAGGAAACAAGAAGGAAGAGGAGATGATGATATTTATCAGGGTTCAGAGAAAGGCAGAGATGGAAAAATACAGAGTACGGAATGAGAAGTATATTTAAAATGGATTGGAGGGATGATTAATTCGTTTCCTGAATAGGGAAGAAATTTAAAAAATGAAAATCTAACATTAAATTCATAGAATCACCGAGATGGATACTAGTAATGAAGAGAGAGTGTTGGATATTGATGACGAAGGGTTTTTCCAGAAAAAAGAAATGAAGAAAATATGGGATATTGGAGTGTGAGATATGTATAGGAGTCGATCCATCCAGAGTTCGTGTAAATCGAAACACGAAGACACACGTCAGAAGTGATAACGGTCGAGAGAAAAACAAGACGTGGGAGACTTCCACATACTGTGCAGCCTCCCTCCATGGGCCTAACTTTGATCAGGTACACTAGAGTCCTTTTACCTCGCGTTTTTAGGGGCCACTCAAAAGAATTTAGGGGCCAACAATAAAACAATAAAGGTCACCCAAAGGAAAAAATGTAGCCAGCCCTTATCTCGCGTAATTCGTAATGGCGAAATTACTCTTATATATTTGGAGGATATGATAACATTGTTATCCTCCGATTGGCCCTTGGAACCAGCAAGAGCCATGGCATGGTTTGTTTTCAACTTGTAATATTCGGAGGATAATTTTTTTGTAAAGTTCCGAATGTACGATGGCCCAAAAATCAGAATTTGGGAAAAACTGATACTTTTCAAATTTTGAACTTGAAATAATCGGAAGTTAACTCAGTTACCAAAACTTCCGAATATGGGGTGTCTAACCTTCTATATTGGCCCTTGGAACCACCTAGAACCATGACATGGTTTGTTTTGAACCTGTAATATTCGGAGGATAATGATTTTGTAAAGTTCTGAATGTACGATGGCCCAAAAATCAGAATTTGGGAAAAACTGATACTTTTCAAATTTTGAACTTGAAATAATCGGAAGTTAACTCAGTTACCAAAACTTCCGAATATGGGGTGTCTAACCTTCTATATTGGCCCTTGGAACCACCTAGAGCCATGGCATGGTTTGTTTTGGACTTGTAATATTCGGAGGATAATTTTTTTTGTAAAGTTCCGAATGTACGATGGCCCAAAAATCAGAATTTGGGAAAAACTGATACTTTTCAAATTTTGAACTTCAAATAATCGGAAGTTAACTCAGTTACCAAAACTTCCAAATATGGGGTGTCTAACCTTCTATATTGGCCCTTGGAACCACCTAGAGCCATGGCATGGTTTGTTTTGGACTTGTAATATTCGAAGGATAATTTTTTTTGTAAAGTTCCGAATGTACGATGGCCCAAAAATCAGAAATTGGGAAAAACTGATACTTTTCAAATTTTGAACTTCAAATAATCGGAAGTTAACTCAGTTACCAAAACTTCCGAATATGGGGTGTCTAACCTTCTATATTGGCCCTTGGAACCACCTAGAGCCATGACATGGTTTGTTTTGAACTTGTAATATTCGGAGGATAATGATTTTGTAAAGTTCTGAATGTACGATGGCCCAAAAATCAGAATTTGGGAAAAACTGATACTTTTCAAATTTTGAACTTCAAATAATCGGAAGTTAACTTAGTTACCAAAATTTTCGAATGTACCACACAAATCACTGTCATTTGAACTTGTCTAACTTAGTTACCCAAACTTCCGAATGTACAACACAAATCATTGTTACTTATCTGCTCTTCTTTACTTTACGACCGTGACTACCTCCCAGTACTGCATGACCATGGGTTTGAGCACCTTCAGTTGGAGCAGCTTCAGTTGGAGCAGCTTCAGCGCTCGATGAAGCTCGAGTTCTTTTACCCGTCTTTGATACTGCCACCTTGGGCTGATGCCTCTTTGTGACTTTCTCCCCAAACTGGGTAGCATAATCTTCGTTATCCATATTATCAACTAGATCTCTAGCCTCTTTGATCTTCTCAGCTGGCATGGGATCTCCGCTCTTCAGGCATGCAGTTAACATTTTGGAAACACGCTTGAACCTATTCACCTGTTTTTTATACGTAATGACATAACATCAAACAGTAATTACCTAAGATTTATAGGAATAATATAAAATGAACAAAAATATAAGAACACTCACCAGTCTATCATAACCAGCTGGTTTGTCTTTGATGATACAATTATAACTTGAACCCGCCGCAGTAGTGTTGGATTTGATTTCACGGATAACCAAAGGATGTGATACCTTGTTATACCAACTTATATAGTCTGGAGAATTTTCATCACCTCGGGTGGTTCGTCTACCAGTGTCGATAATGAAGTCATTCCTCTTATCCCAGTAATCAAGAACAATAGGTGGGCCTGTGTGAACAATCGTGAGATTATCACCACTAGAAGAGCACAACTCCAACTCCAATTTGTAGTAATCCCCCATTTTCTCCACAGGTTGCTGTTGTATATACCCGTGTTGTCGCATCACCCTAGAGGGGTTATACATCACATATCCTGTGGGGTGCCACAATGGTCCAAAATAAAGGGACAAGTCCGACCGAACATTTATATGCCCACTGGATCGATCTTCCTTGTATGGATCAAAGCATACGTCAGAGGCCTTCAATTGGTCCAAAATCTCCCTCATGCGAATCAACTGCTGCTCTTTTGTCCTAGAACGGTTGTCTTCAAATATATACTTTGTTCCTCTAGGAGTACCTTTGCACCATCCCGGGTTCTCTCCGGCCAACTTCAGGATAGGGAAGTGGTCATAGATCCATGCCTATATACATAAGAAACCAAGGTTTAGTAAATAGATTGTGTATATTCGGTAGTAATTTCCAAACATTATTTCCGATTATATATAATCGGAAATACAACTGAGTACCTATACACCGAATACCAAACATTCGGAAATAGAGATGGATCATTTCCTACCGAATATGCGTCATTTGGAGTTCAGTAACCTATAGTTTTTCTGGCTTGTATATTCGGTTCTAATATCAAAAGAATATTTCCGATTGTATATAATCGGAAAACAAAGTAAGTACCTAACCACCGAATAACCAACATTCGGAAAAAGAGATGGATAATGTCCTATCGAATATGCGTCATTTGGAGTTCAGTAACCTATAGCTTTTCTGGCCTGTATATTCGGTTCTAATATCAAAAGAATATTTCCGATTGTATATAATCGGAAAACAAAGTAAGTACCTAACCACCGAATAACCAACATTCGGAAAAAGAGATGGATAATGTCCTACCGAATATGCGTCATTTGGAGTTCAGTAACCTATAGATTTTCTTGCCTGTATATTCGGTTCTAATATCAAAAGAATATTTCCGATTATATATAATCGGAAAACAAAGTAAGTACCTAACCACCGAATAACCAACATTCGGAAAAAGAGATAGATAATGTCCTACCGAATATGCGTCATTTGGAGTTCAGTAACCTATAGCTTTTCTGGCCTGTATATTCGGTTCTAATATCAAAAGAATATTTCCGATTGTATATAATCGGAAAACAAAATAAGTACCTAACCACCGAATAACCAACATTCGGAAAAAGAGATGGATCATTTTCTACTGAATATGCGTCATTTGGAGTTATGGATATGCATCATATGTATTGTCTACCGAATAACTATAGAGTGAGTTATAGAGTTAAAGAAAAAACCTGCAATAGAGCCATGTTCCCGACAACTTGGCAGGTTCCTAGCCTCGAATCCTTTCTCAACTCTTCCATCAAGAATGCTAGGCATGTCGTTGTCAGGTCCGGAAAGGCGTATAAATTTGGTGCAATGGAAACGGGCCTACAGTAATACCGCAAGTGCACGGTCGTCAGTTGTAGCTCGTGCAAGTACGGGTCGATCCACAGAGATCGGGTGTGTTTCGGAAGTGTTTTAGCTAATTGGGTTCCTAGATTTGCTTTGGGCTTAGAAGCCCTTTGGAAGTGTTGGGCTTAATGTACTATTGGGTTTGAATGCCCTTTGAATGGATTGGGCTTAGTGGGTTTGTTAAACATAAAATGAACTGAGCCTGGGCTCAGTTATCTTTGAAGTGCAAATGGGCTTTGAGCCTTTGATTGAGCTTTGGGTTAAGCCCACAGTTGATTTGGATTTGGCCTTCAACCTTAACCCAAACTGGGCTTTGAGCTTTAATGGAATGGGCCTTAGTATTGATCTTACAGTTGGGCTCAGATTGTGTTCTGGGCTTTTGGAAGTGAACTTTGGGCTTGAGTTGGTTAGGCCTTTAACCTTTGGTTTCACAGAAGTGGACTTGGGCTCAGGAATGAAGTGAGCCTTGGAGCAAAGCAAGCAGCAGCTATGCAACAGCCACAGAAGAGAAGTCAGTACTGCAACAGCAGCACAAGGCAAGGAGTGGCAGCAGCAATGCAAGAAAGGCAGTGGCAGCAGCAGTCCAAGAAAGGCAGTGGCAGCAGGGGAAGCAGAGATGCAGTAGAAGCAGCTGCAGTAGAAGAAAAAGGCACAACAGAGAAAGCAACAGAAGTGGCTGCAGTAGAAGAAATGCAGTAGAAGCTGCAGCTTGGCAGCAGGGGAAGCAAGTAGTAAAGAGAATGCAAAAACAGAAATACAAGTAGTAATGCAGCAGTGCAGGTAAAGCAAATGAGTGACAAAAAAACAAGACTAACAGTTAAAGATGGATTTATGGATAGGAACTAGGGGTTGAATTCACTCTAACTTTTACTGTATATTCTCCTATAGGAAGTTAAACACAACTATGGTACTATTTCCAAAGCACTAATTGTCTTTCTACAGCACAACTAGTCAAGAGATTATGAATTCAGCTTAAGTTGCAGCTTATCAGCAGCTCATGATCCTAACTACAAAGTATACATGACATACATTGTGAAAGTGAGGTGATGATGAGCTAAGTTCAAATTTTACCTAAACTTGTTTAGCTTTCTAGAGCAATGTGGTCAATGTACTACACAATAAGACATTAGTGATTCATCAAGTCCCTAGCAAGGTGATTTAGAACATGACAAGCAGCATAACAGTGAGCTAGGAATGGCACTAACAAGACATTAACAAGACATTGCACTTTAACAGGAACAATTACAAATGAACAGGAGCATTAAACTAACAACACAACAGACAATTACACAACATCAAACAATTACATAGTGGTGAATTAGAGCATTAAACTAACAAACATCAAACAGTTACACACTACAACATCATACACAGCACAGTGAAAAAATATGCAAATGGTTAACAGTGCAGCAAAAATTAAAATCAAACCTAACCCAAATAGGGGGAAACTTGGCTAGTCCAAGAACAGTTTTTACATCTCCTACACATCCCCTTTTATAGTTTTACAAATCCCTAAAATTTCTACAAACCCTAATGTTGATAACCCTAAATTGATTTTTTGGGGAAAATCAAATTTGACATACCAATTGGATAATTTCGACCCAACCCATGCTTTGTACTGGCTTTACGCTGCTCGAAATCCCCTATTCTTCGTCTTCTTTGCACTGCAACCCTATCTTGGAGCGAAACCCTAAGCCTGCCTCTCTTAATCTTAGCACCTATGTGAGAAGAAGCTATGAGGGAGAGAGATAGACTAGGGGGTTCGATAGGTGTCTTGGTCGGCTGGTTGTGGAGGTGGTGATGGAAGAGATGGTGGTGGCAGGACATGGTGTCTCTGCAAATGTCGGGGGAAGAAGAGAAATTTGGGGGAAATGAGTTTTGGGGAAGAAGAAGGTGGGTGTTTGTTTGGGTCGATGGGTTTGATGGCTAAGGTGTTGATCGGGATCATCTGAAGTTGATGCGCAGCGAGGAGATCCGTCGGATGTGAAGATGGTAGGTGGATCTAACGGTGGTATGAGAGATGAATCACTTCGACCGTTGGATTGTGAAATACAACAAAGTTAACGGCGAAGATCGAGGTTAGGTGCTGTAGTGTTAAGCGAAAGTATCGAGATTTGATGAACAGCAAGGGAGCGACCGTTGGATTCAACTACCATCTAATCTGAAGGCTTGGAATTTCAGCGCTGTGGTGCTTGGCAGAGACTTCCGATTTTGATGCTCTATGAAGAAGCGACCGTCGGATGCTTCTGAGAACTGATCTGATGGCTGAGAACGGAGGCGCTTTTGTGTGTAGAAAATGAGGTTGTGCGCACCATTCTTCGCGGCTTCCTTGCGTAATTTCTCTCCGGCTTTTCACTACTTTTCTGCTCTTTTCGCTCCGCGACTCATCCGAACTTTATTTATTACCTAAAAATGCAAAATTAATTAATAAAAATATTTATTCTTGAAAACAATGAAAATACAGAATATGGGATAAAATGTAGAATTAATGCGCAAAAGATGAGTTAAATGCCAACAAAAAGGGATAAATATATACAATATTTGGCACTCATCAAATACCCCCAAACCTGAATTTTACTTGTCCTCAAGTAAAAACAAACTAAGGAAATCCTAACTATACCACTGTCGCTGGTCTCTCAATGCATTTAGCGTATGCACTAAGCCTTTTAAACCACTAAGTGTCCCTAGTGGACGAGTTGAAGTCTCGTGAAGGTTTACCAGAGGTGTGCCTACAAAACCTAAGGACAAAATATAAGCTCATATTCCATCAAACGTGACATGTGCAAAACAGTTAAGCTCACAGCAAAATGGAGATGTCAATCTAGCTATCGAAGGCACAATCCTAGCACTGATAACAAATAAGGACATGTGATAAGAGTGTAAAGTGTATCTACACATGTGTAAAGAAAGATCTGAAGTCATGACTACTAATCACCAAGAGATAGTTTCTCAGGCTAAGAACTGAGGTCGAAATCTAGCTAGCTGTCCGGACTTTACGAGAATTGTGAATGAGTTGGAGGTATTTCACAATTACTCGCGTTGTACATCAATGGCATACACCCTCCTTGCTTATTACAAAAGAAACAACAAAAGATGACTATTTACATGACTCTTATTTACATTGACTACTCTCTTTTTATTTTTGGAACAAGAGATGATGGAATTGATAAATACTTGATTTTTTTTTTTTTTTTTTTTTTTTTTTCTGATATTTTTTTCTGAATATATACATCGATTTTTTTTTTTTTTTTTTTTTTTTTTTTTTTTGAATATATACATTGTTTTTTTTTTTTTTTTTTTTTTTTTTTTTTTTTTTTTTTTTTTTTTTTTTTTTAACATAGAAACACTTTTGATACATATACAAAAGGAAACAAAAGATTACATGACACTTTGCAAGAGGTAGCCCTTTTTGATGCACCCAGTTAAATTCGATGGTTGTCTTTCTTAATGTAACCTCCACCTTCTATCCCAACCAACCAAAGAACAAGCTAGTCCAGTTTCGTTCAGTATTCTAAAGTGATTGGCAATCGTAACTTCCTATCCAACACCTTGAAGATCGAGGCCATACATGTATTGGTAGATCGTGCGCGTGCAAATTTCTTATCACTATGTGAATTGTGCTAGAATCAGGGTGCCTAAATATCTAGACTAAGACTCCTAATAATAATACATATTTGCACAAGAGTCAACATTTCAAGGTAAATGAGCTCCATTTTTTATGATTTTTTCATTTTTTAATTTTTTTGAATTTTGAGTTTTTTAATTTTTTTGGAATTTTTCACTTTTTTCAAAAAGAAGAAGGAGTTCGTTTTTAATTATAGCATATTATCGTGGTATCTACTCTATACCCCCAAACCTAAACTAAACATTGTCCTCAATGTTTCAAAATATGGAAAGAATTAAAATGCAACATATGGAAAGGGACATGCTGAGTAGAGTAAAAGGAGAGAGAATACCCGATTTCGGCGAAAGCAGAATTAAAACTCCGTTATTCAAGGCAAAAATCCAACATATTTCAGCCGAGATCATATTGGATTAGCAAAATATATACAAAACGAACAAAAGGGGTTTTTAAGAAATTTTATCTACTGGATTATATACAAAAAATTCACCATACACTAACAATCTAAAGAGTTGAGGATCAACCCAAAAGACGAAGTGTAGACATTTCAACAGCTTCACACAATAATAACAGGAAAGAAACGCAAGTGAAACTGTGAAACAAAATGAGCTACCCCCAAACCTGGATTTTACAGAAGATATAATTTTGAAAACAAAATCGCGCAGTTTTGGGGGTTCATCATGCACAAGGTCTAGCTCATAATGGACTGTTTTCGGGATGGGCAAACATGCAATTTCCAACTGTGGCTCTTTAAAAGTGTTATATTTTGAAGCAAAATAGTCCAAGAGGACTTGGGAAGCACACAGTTCCAATCCTAGATTAGGAATTTTCAGAAAAATTGGTTTTACAATATTGGCACAAACCAAATCTAGGTTGGGTGGAAGGCCATCAGATTGTGACTTAGGTAGAAGAATAGGCATATCATTATCAATCAAATCAAAATCTTCTAAATCATCTACACATGTCACATCATGCTCACAATCATTAATCAAATTGGCAAGATCACAATTAGAATTATCAACATCATCAACAGATTGATTTTCATGCATCGGCAAATCAGGGGAAACATCACATGGAATACTAGAAGAAATATCATGCATTAAGGTCGGGGCAGAGAAGCCTAATGTATTTGAACCCAAAGGTTCCATAATATTTTCATGTTCTTCTAACACATCATCATAATCATCATAATCATCATCATGGTAGCATGCATATTGGTCCTCATTAAAAGTGGTGGTGTCGTTAGTCGATTCATGTTCCTCTAAATTAGGTTCATATTCAACATTATTTATATGAATGGGACTAGACACTTCATTAGGGACAACATACATTTCCTCATGAATTTCCTCCTTTTGTAGGTGAAGCAAAATCTGATCTAAATATGCCTGAATTCGTGATGTAGATCTATCGAAGTTTTGCTCACTAAGTCTGAAAGCTTCTGTGTGGTGGAGTCTAAATTCATGGGAGTACAAAATTCTTCATGTTCAAATTGTGGTGATTGGTACATGTGTGCATGGTCATTAGGGTTTATAAAAGATTGATCGCAACCCTCAAAGGATTGATTATGGTCCCAATGACTACCATTCTCACAATTTATGGGCATTTCATACCTTGGATTTTCTCTAGATTGCCTAAAATTATGCAAAATATGACAATTCTCAACAGGGTGGTCTAAACTACCACATGCGGGACATGCATAGATTTCAGGTTGCCTAAGAAAATTAGATGTGACAGATTCCTCATGTGATTGCATTTCTAAAGCTGTGATTCGAGCTTCTATTTGATCCATAAGTGATGATTGTGTGAGTGAGGCACTAGCAAAATGTTCATTTTCACGTTGTGGCGAATGATGCATGTATGAATAGTCATTAGGGTTCATGTATTGCGGCTCGGGACTTTGAAAATGTCCATAATAATTCCTATGACTATTGACATCATGGTCCGTGGAAGGTTCATAACGTGGCATATGCCCATAAGCAAGTTCTCTAAGAGTTTTATTTCCATCCCCAGGAGCAGACCAATATCCAGACATGATTGGCTCAAAAGCTAAGTAACTATGTTACAAAGCTCAGAATTTGGTTTTTAAAGGGTTTGGATTTTTGGGAAAAATTTGGTTTTGGTGGGAGACATTTGAAAATTTGGTTTAAAATGGGAGTAAAAATAAAAATTTGGTTTAAGATGGGAGCAAGTAAAAATTTGGTTTTAAAATTGGGAGCAAAGTAGAAATATTTTTTTTTTTTTTTTTTTTTTTTAAAGAAAAGTAAAATTAAAAAAAAAATAAAATTTGGTTTTTGAATGGGAGCAAGCCCACTGTGCAAGCCTCTAATGAAATGGAAGGAAGGCTGCGGCCCACAATCGGTTATCAGCTGGGTTTAAACCCAGAGTCCAAAATACAAGTCCAATGGAAAAATTTAAACAAGCCCACACAAAATAAATACAAGCCCACAAATTAAACAACAAGCCCACACATAAATTATTACAAACCCAAAATAGAAAAATAAAAAGCCCAAAAAATTGGGTTAATTATTACAAGCCCACAAATAAAAAATTGGAAGCCCACAGGTTGGGTTCTCTCAATTGAATGGGTTTAGGCTTACCTTTTTAGCACAGCCCAGCTGCTCTGATATTGTTGCAAAAACCCAGTTGGGTTTTGGTTCTTTTCCTTGGTGGCGTCCCAGCAGAGGAAGAACAGGTTCAGAACAGCAGGTCCAACAGCAAATGAAGTGAAGCAGATGCAGATGCAAATGCTATGCAGTGAAATGCAAAATAGCTAAGAAAAACACAAGAAAAACACAGCACCAATCCCCGGCAACGGCGCCAAAAACTTGGCAGGTCCGGAAAGGCGTATAAATTTGGTGCAATGGAAACGGGCCTACAGTAATACCGCAAGTGCACGGTCGTCAGTTGTAGCTCGTGCAAGTACGGGTCGATCCACAGAGATCGGGTGTGTTTCGGAAGTGTTTTAGCTAATTGGGTTCCTAGATTTGCTTTGGGCTTAGAAGCCCTTTGGAAGTGTTGGGCTTAATGTACTATTGGGTTTGAATGCCCTTTGAATGGATTGGGCTTAGTGGGTTTGTTAAACATAAAATGAACTGAGCCTGGGCTCAGTTATCTTTGAAGTGCAAATGGGCTTTGAGCCTTTGATTGAGCTTTGGGTTAAGCCCACAGTTGATTTGGATTTGGCCTTCAACCTTAACCCAAACTGGGCTTTGAGCTTTAATGGAATGGGCCTTAGTATTGATCTTACAGTTGGGCTCAGATTGTGTTCTGGGCTTTTGGAAGTGAACTTTGGGCTTGAGTTGGTTAGGCCTTTAACCTTTGGTTTCACAGAAGTGGACTTGGGCTTGGGCTCAGGAATGAAGTGAGCCTTGGAGCAAAGCAAGCAGCAGCTATGCAACAGCCACAGAAGAGAAGTCACTGTACAGCTGCAACAGCAGCACAAGGCAAGGAGTGGCAGCAGCAATGCAAGAAAGGCAGTGGCAGCAGCAGTCCAAGAAAGGCAGTGGCAGCAGGGGAAGCAGAGATGCAGTAGAAGCAGCTGCAGTAGAAGAAAAAGGCACAACAGAGAAAGCAACAGAAGTGGCTGCAGTAGAAGAAATGCAGTAGAAGCTGCAGCTTGGCAGCAGGGGAAGCAAGTAGTAAAGAGAGTGCAAAAACAGAAATACAAGTAGTAATGCAGCAGTGCAGGTAAAGCAAATGAGTGACAAAAAACAAGACTAACAGTTAAAGATGGATTTATGGATAGGAACTAGGGGTTGAATTCACTCTAACTTTTACTGTATATTCTCCTATAGGAAGTTAAACACAACTATGGTATTATTTCCAAAGCACTAATTGTCTTTCTCCAGCACAACTAGTCAAGAGATTATGAATTCAGCTTAAGTTGCAGCTTATCAGCAGCTCATGATCCTAACTACAAAGTATACATGGCATACATTGTGAAAGTGAGGTGATGATGAGCTAAGTTCAAATTTTACCTAAACTTGTTTAGCTTTCTAGAGCAATGTGGTCAATGTACTACACAATAAGACATTAGTGATTCATCAAGTCCCTAGCAAGGTGATTTAGAACATGACAAGCAGCATAACAGTGAGCTAGGAATGGCACTAACAAGACATTAACAAGACATTGCACTTTAACAGGAACAATTACAAATGAACAGGAGCATTAAACTAACAACACAACAGACAATTACACAACATCAAACAATTACATAGTGGTGAATTAGAGCATTAAACTAACAAACATCAAACAGTTACACACTACAACATCATACACAGCACAGTGAAAAAATATGCAAATGGTTAACAGTGCAGCAAAAATTAAAATCAAACCTAACCCAAATAGGGGGAAACTTGGCTAGTCCAAGAACAGTTTTTACATCTCCTACACATCCCCTTTTATAGTTTTACAAATCCCTAAAATTTCTACAAACCCTAATGTTGATAACCCTAAATTGATTTTTGGGGAAAATCAAATTTGACATACCAATTGGATAATTTCGACCCAACCCATGCTTTGTACTGGCTTTACGCTGCTCGAAATCCCCTATTCTTCGTCTTCTTTGCACTGCAACCCTATCTTGGAGCGAAACCCTAAGCCTGCCTCTCTTAATCTTAGCACCTATGTGAGAAGAAGCTATGAGGGAGAGAGATAGACTAGGGGGTTCGATAGGTGTCTTGGTCGGCTGGTTGTGGAGGTGGTGATGGAAGAGATGGTGGTGGCAGGACATGGTGTCTCTGCAAATGTCGGGGGAAGAAGAGAAATTTGGGGGAAATGAGTTTTGGGGAAGAAGAAGGTGGGTGTTTGTTTGGGTCGATGGGTTTGATGGCTAAGGTGTTGATCGGGATCATCTGAAGTTGATGCGCAGCGAGGAGATCCGTCGGATGTGAAGATGGTAGGTGGATCTAACGGTGGTATGAGAGATGAATCACTTCGACCGTTGGATTGTGAAATACAACAAAGTTAACGGCGAAGATCGAGGTTAGGTGCTGTAGTGTTAAGCGAAAGTATCGAGATTTGATGAACAGCAAGGGAGCGACCGTTGGATTCAACTACCATCTAATCTGAAGGCTTGGAATTTCAGCGCTGTGGTGCTTGGCAGAGACTTCCGATTTTGATGCTCTATGAAGAAGCGACCGTCGGATGCTTCTGAGAACTGATCTGATGGCTGAGAACGGAGGCGCTTTTGTGTGTAGAAAATGAGGTTGTGCGCACCATTCTTCGCGGCTTCCTTGCGTAATTTCTCCCGGCTTTTCACTACTTTTCTGCTCTTTTCGCTCCGCGACTCATCCGAACTTTATTTATTACCTAAAAATGCAAAATTAATTAATAAAAATATTTATTCTTGAAAACAATGAAAATACAGAATATGGGATAAAATGTAGAATTAATGCGCAAAAGATGAGTTAAATGCCAACAAAAAGGGATAAATATATACAATATTTGGCACTCATCAGTCGTGCCCCAAGAATAGTCACCGACTTCATGGAGAGGATCCAAAAGTTGTATAAGGTTGGCGTCGATCCGGTTGCCAGAAGTATTGGGGAATATGACACATCCCAATACACAAAGGAGATATGTGGTGGAAGCGTGGTTCACTTGCTCATCAGTTAACGTTCCATTTTTTTCCTTCTCCGAGGTGCCTCGGAACATATTCATCAAAGCTGTAATGTTGATCTGTCTTGTTCTGTAACTTTCATGCCTCCTAAACTCTGTTGTTGTTGTCTCTTCATCCCAACCTAAGCACTTTTTAGTTAGAGCATAAAGTTGTGCCCAACTTAACTGCTTTGTGTAGTTAAACTTCACAGTTGTGCCTTGGTCGGGAAGGTTAAGAATCTGCACAACATCATCCGGAGTAATCGTCATCTCCCCAAACGGAATATGGAAAGTATCGGTCTCAGGATACATTCTCTCCACGAACGCCGATATGGCCACACGATCATGTACCAACAATGAATTCTCGGCGGCATTAGCTAACCCCGAGTTGGCAACAACTGACTTGAACCTTTCACATTCACCGGATAAAGGCCACGCAAGCATTTTTGTTGGTGCGGCGGTAGGTTTGAGTAGACGGACCGCATCTTGATGATCCTATTAAAGTACATAAAAAAATCCTTAATACAAATATTACGATATAACACATAGACAATACATTAATAAAAAATAGTAATTTTATTACCTCGGTTTCCGTATATTTCTCTGGCCCATGAGTCTTTGTATCCAAATAGAAATTTTCCTCCATCCGCCGGTAGCCCAAGGATTGTGCCTGCTGGAATACCCTTCTTCTTCAAGTGCTGAGGGACAAGATGTGATGCTTTCTTAGCAATATCCTTATTTACACCATCTTTTCCTTTTTTGGCTTTTTGGGTACCACTTGGTTGTCCTTCTTCTTCTACTCTTGGCACTGGATCAACTGGTTCAATTTCATGGTGGGGTTTAACTTGTGGAGCAGTTGGTTCTGCACTTTGTTGAGCGGCTTGTTCAACACTTGGTTGCACCCCTTGTTCACTACCTTGTTGTTCTACACTTTGTTCAGCACTTGGTTGCACTCCTTGTTAACTTCTTTGTTCTTGTAAGCTTTGTTGAGCACTTGAATTATCTTTGGCGCTCCTTTCCCTCCTAGCACTAGCTGTCACTTTCTTCCTCCTTTCTCGACTTTGTCTAAACAACAAAGAAAGGAACAATATTTACAAACTATACAATCGGAAGACAAAGTATGGAAATATAACCCGAATGTACGCATTCAGACGTAAAAAGACACATACTGTTCCCGAATACAAAACAATCGAAAGCTAACTAAACATATTTACAACCGAATATGCATCAATTGGAGTTCTGAAGCTCTAAATTTTTCATCCTACACAATCGGAAGAAGAAGTACAAAACTATAACCCGAATAAACAAATTCGGAAGTAAGAAGACACATATTTTTCCCGAATCGGAATATAACTAAACATGTTTACAACCGAATATTCATCAACTGGAGTTCAGAAACTTTAAAATTTTATCCTACACAATCGGAGGTATAAAACATTATATTGTCTTCCGAATAAATACTGGCCCCAAAATGGGATTTTTCCTATATCAGAAATTTTGAGATTTTTTCAATATATATATATTCGGTAGTGAGTGTACTTCCGAATACTGTGTGTCTACTTAAATATATTCCGAAGCCAAAAAATTCATCAAACTACCGATTATTACCAGTTTGTATCCAGGAAGATATGGCCAACAATATTCGGCAGATAACCAACAAATATATCTCTCGAATACTGTCGATGTTCTTGAGAAACGAAGAACACGACTACACTCGTAAGTAAATAAGCATGAATATCGCCCGAATCTGGATAAAAAACCGAAAACCCTAGAAATTTTTTTCTCGATTCGTCGAATGAAAGCGAAATAAACACCAAAAACGATAGATTCTTACCTAATTGGGGCCATTTGAAGTTGACGAAGTGTTTGACTGTCGGAATCGCCACCACCAACTACATTGTCGGGTACTTGTTCTTCACGTTCTTCGCGTTCTTCTTCATTTGCAGCAAGAATTTCTTTATTTCTTGCTAAAATCCCAATCTTTGGATCGATACCCCGAGCAACATTTTTGGTTCTAGGTCTGTGGGTTTCATTTCCCTTATCCATTGTTTTATAAACGAATCGACGATGTTTTGATTTTACGATTCGCGGCGATGTTTCGGTTGAACGAGGGAAAGTTTTTTTTCTTCCACAATCGGAAGATATGAAACTGGAAGAAGAAGAGTTGAAATGAATAGAATTTTTTTTGATTTGGTTTTTATACGGTTTTACCAGAAGGGCATTTATGTAACTTCAATATCATATAGGGTACCCCTTAACTAGAGTCTTTGGATGGGTATAAATTGATGGTCCCTAAATCCTTTTGAGTGACCCCTAAAAACGCGAGGTTCTTTTAGTTTCCTAGTTTTGTTTCTTTTGTGACTTCATGGCTGAGTGAGACTAGTAAATATGATTGAGCGAGACAAGTGAGTTAGCAACCTGCCTTATACACACTCTTGTTGGCAGACTTGGAGGCTCCCGGCACTGTGGATTGATGTTCCAAGACATCTTTGTCATTTTTAATCTATTGGGAGTGACTGATAATTATGGGGCTGATAGAGAATTATCAGTAATACAAATAGCTCAGGTGATTAAATTTGGTGGTGTTCCAACTTCTAAGTTTTCACGTTTAGGGATGGAGCCAGGATCCCGAAAATATTAAGGAAAAAAATATTAATGAATCCCAAAATCTTAAATTAAATATCCAATTTAAATTACACTGAAAATTCTTTTGCCGGTAGATTTGCTTTTTTTCTTTAGGTTTCAAAAAATCTTAAAGTATAAGCTTTGCCTGTCTACATGATACGGTTCGACTAACAAAATTAAGAATTCGTGTTATTCCCTCCATATATGAAAGAGAGTTGCCATTATTTTTCCAATTTAACCTGTTTTTAGGATAGACTGAGAGGTAATATCATTGGTACAGGTGAACATTAATTCTCGGAAGAACTTCCTTGCACCTTGTAATTATTGATGAAGCTACCTTTTTATAGTCTAGTGAAAGCATGACAATTAATGATTTAGTGTCACGGACCTACTTGCATAGATTCCTTAACTATGAGATCCTTAATCCAGGTCGACTGAAACCGAACATGGAAAAGCTATACTAAGTGAGGTCTATTCAACTCTGCAAAACCATATCTGTTTCTTCCTACAGTTGAAAAAAATGCTATTTTGATAAGACGAGACAATTACCTTTCTCAACGAAAGTGGGAGCTTATAGCTAGATAGAAAAAGACTTGCATTTTATCTCTTAGCAACAAGCATGTACCCATCTGGGGTTACTTGATAAAGTTACTCGTGCATATGTGCAGCTTCAGAGTTCTGGTTGGCAGGTAATTCTATCGACAGAAAGATTAGGCAAAGAGCATTTACTCACGCCTAAATTAAACCTTGAGAGAGTTCTGGTTGGGAGGCACATATTGTCACCCCCTATCTATCTAGATAGCAATTTAGGTGGCAACTTTATTTTATTTTCTCCCTTGTATTTGCCGATTTCTACAAACTTCACATGTTTCTTTTGTCACATTGTCCACTTGTAGTCCCCTCGTGGCCTCGTTCATCACCAGACAACAACTTCTTGCAGCACAACTGATGAGCAACTCTGCGTCACAAGTGGATGCATGCACAAGGGGACGTCAACGGAGGAAGGAGATCAAAGAATTTCCAATCCCTTACTATGGAATGGAGTACTTGCAGATTTTTTTTTTTTTGATGTCCTAGATTAGTGGTCGCTAGACTACATCCAAACTTCTTAAATTGGAGTGGATTTCAACAATTACAGGGATCGAACCCCTACCTTCATAGTGGGAGGGAGCATGCCAACCATCATACCACTCCGTGATTGAGGTACTTAACAATTTATTTATATTCCTTGGGGATTTTGTAAACCGTAATGAATACGGAATCTTTGTCATAGGCAGAAACAGTACTTGTCCTGTCCGCATGTAGTCAATGTATAGTAGGCCCAACAAGCACTCATGGCTTGTGTCAGTCACAGAGGTCAGGCGTACTACTTGTATATGTCAAGGTTCTGATCGAAACTCTGATATGATATGACGGACAAGTATGAAGAAGATTGAAGGTTCAAACTTTAGACTTTAAATGAGAGGTTTGATTGGCGTATCGGCGACCAACCATGGCATTTAAGTGCAACTAAAGAATTGCAACTATAATAAGTAGATGTCACAAGTCACCCGAGTTTGCTCGGCTTTCGACGGTGGAAGGTAGCATTTTCCTCTCTAGCTACACCATCTAGATATTAAGGTTGTTTGGTAACAGGGAATTGATTCTGTAGAATATTTATTGTTGCTAAAAAAATGATACTCTTTGGAGCAAGTTAGAAAATTAAATAAAAAAGATTACATATGAACCCTGATTTTGGGCATACCAAAATCTTTCTAGGCATACAAAACAATAGTCTGGGTACCCTATGGGTAGTCCAATTACCTATATACCCTTAATACAAAAATTTAAAATCAGTTTTCTAAAAAATCAAAATCAGTTTCCCTTACCATCACTTCTTCCTCCTCCTCCTCTAGCCGAACTTTTCCCCCTCCTGCGAAAAAAAAAATCATCATCGTGATTAATTGTCGGTTCGTAAAAATTTGATCGTCGATTAAACTCAACCACATAATGACTCGTAAAAAGAAAAGCAGGGACTAGGCAAACCAAATCGTCTTCTAATCCATCAATTGAAGAAGAATCAATTGAAGATGAAGGTGTAGAAACTGAAAATCAACCACCAATTGAACCAGAAATTGGACCAACTGCATCTCCAACTCCGGAAATGAGGATAAGAAAGCAAGTTTTACAAACCCAATCTCCTATTTGTTGTTTTTCATCGATTAAATGACGGTTACAGTGTTGGGTTCGGCTCAAAATTGAGTTGCGTTTTTAGCCGAACTGTTCTTCACAAAAGCTTCCTGTAAGTGTATATGAACAGTTCGGCATGAAATTTCATGAAATTTCAAGCCGAACCTAGTCAAAGATAGAGATGCATAGGGGTTCGGCGTATTCGATAATCATAATATGTGCCGAACCTAGCACATTAACGAGGTTCGGCTATTACGATATTCTCAATATGTGCCGAACCAATAACAATATTTTAACCCAAAAAATAACAAATTGATGTTCGGCTCATACGATTTTCGAAATATAAGCCGAAACCGGTAATTATTTTTTTTCTGAGCTATTCAGGATGTTGTTCGGCTTACTATGAAACTTTCATATAAGCCGAACTAGTGTCTAGCAAACAGTTCGGGACATGCAGTAAACAGATTCAGTAAGCCGAACCGTTCATCAATTGGTAGATTCGGCTCATAGATGTGAGTCGAACCTCAACCTGTTTCGCCGAACCATGATTCAAAAAACCTAACTTTTGATAATTGAGAGCTATAGAAGTGAGATTAAGTATAGGATATAAGTGTACCTGTGTATTAGAAGCATTGGGTTCCTCATCAATGTCTTCATCATAAGGATTTGGCTCATAAAAATCATCATCTTGAGTTTGTGTTTGAGTTTGAACATGAGTTTGAGTGGGTGTAAAATCATTCTCATAATCTAAGAAATCAGCCATTTCTGGATCATTGTTGTAGTTGATATGTATTTTCCTAGGTTTTTTAGATGAATGATGACCCTCCTCATCCTCCATTGAATCAAGAATTAGAATTTTCTCACTTTCTCCTTCTCTTTCTCTCCTTCTTAACCAAACCAAAACTTTGATTTTTTTTTCCTCAAATTTTTCATCTAAACAACTCTTATAGTTCTGAAAATTATTTTAATCACTAAATAAAATATTTAATCACTAATCAAGATTATTAACACTAATACGTAAAGGGAAGATTTGCCATTAAAATTTTTGGGTTAAGGGGTTATCTGATTTTGCTATTTCACAACCTTTTTTGTCTTCATTCAGTATGCCTTGGAAGATTTTGGTATGCCCAAAATTATAGTTCTTACATATTATTAGAAAACTAACCCAATGCCTGGGCCCAGGAGAGCAACAAGTTCCCACAAAAAGCCCATTAACATGTCCAATTACACTTGAAGCTAGGGGTTAGCATGCTCCCGTTTCTGAGACATCCGCATCCAATTTAATGTACGGAGAATTTCAACTTTAACATCTGCATCTGATCCAATATCGGACGAGTTGGATCGGATGATTAATTGATTTCTTCTATAACTAATATTTGAAACACATAAATTAAAGATCCCGTCATCTTCTTCTAATATTTATTCAAAAAAAAGGCACATTGAAGAAGAAGAAAAAAACTATTTATAAAAGTGTTAACGAAACAACGGGACCACAAATTTCTGAAATAATGATCGCAGATACATAATATCCTCAACAAAACTTAGAGAAAAAGAATAGTTATAAGATGTTTTGTTACTAAGCTAGAAATAACCCGTACTACACTCGTTAACATTTATCTAATAATATAATGAACTTTGAACCCAACCAAAATCACTTATAACATGGTGATCTATAATGTTTAATAAAAGGAGAAAAGAGGTAAGGTAACATTTATCTGATTTGGTTATTACTTCTAGCAGCAATACAGTTGGCCTGTAATGTATCCTCAAAATCTAGCTAGGCTGAATCTCGCACATTTTGTATTAGTTCTTAATAATTTCTTTTAAGATTTGATATATATGTTACATGTGTATGCTATACATCCATTTTCCTTATTCTTACAAAATTAAAATGTGATAAGTTAGAGTGAGAAAAGGTCGGTACTTGTCGTACATTAAAACAAATAAACATTTTGATGCTAATTCAGGCCAAAACTTATGCAGACTTTATTCCACTCTCCTAAGATTATTGACTTTCTCGACAACTTCCCTCAAATTTTTATCGATCCATTCTACGTCTTCAGTTTTCACTCGACATGTCAGTGAAACCGTTTAAATTCTCAAATGATGCAGATTGACTAAATCAATTTTGAATTCATGCTTTGGTTTTCCATCTCATGTCTATATTGAAAATTTTGGAGAGGGCGATTCAGTGATTTCATACTTTAAATTATATAAAACAAATATAATTGCAGAAAACAAAAGTAAATGCAGGAAAAAACCCCGGGACCTAGTCCAGCATTGAATACTCTCAGAATTAATCCGCTATAAAAAATCAACACCAACTTCGTATAGTTGAGACCAAGAAACTACCCCTAGTTCACTCAGTTTCCTAAGTATCCCTACGCTTCCGACTTTGATGAGTACACGCACTGGTACAATTCCTTTGGATCGTATTCCAAACAGTAAAGGAACAACAAATCTGTTTGGTAACAATTCTATTGATTCTTTCAATATAAAGATATCTCAAGTCATATGCAAAGGCTCTTCCGTTTAATCTAATAAACTTCTTTGCCTGGTTAGATCAATCTATCCAATACCTACAAAAGTATTTAAGTTTAGATTCGCAATCAATCAATATAGGTTCCAACAGGAAACTATAAAGTGTTGCCAATCTCACGCAACTAATCAGTAGAATAATTCTGATTCTAGTTGGATCCCAGCCGATCAAGGTTTGTGCACATACAAAGATACGAAAACCAATAAGAAATCTTCTTTGTCTTCAAAACTTCTTTAATTTCAATAATAACCTGCACAACACCAATCTCTTGTGACCAATCACACACATAACGGTGTCTATTAACAATGGATTATCACAAGATGTCTTTAGATATAACAACAGTTCTAAAGATCCCGTCAATACTTCGATCTAGTTTGAGTGAATTTTATATCAGAAGAGAAGATTCTCAAGAATAAACAAACTAGGTGCAATCAAAGTTTTAACAACCGTTAGTCAATCAAATCAATCGAAAACTAATAACACTGCAACTATCTAGTTTCCCACCAACGGTACTCCTAGAGATTCTTGATCCCACAGAAATCTTTAAACGAGCGGCCATAAGAGATTTCACCTAATTAGGATACTTTCCTCTCCGAATACACAACTCCACTAGAAACAACAAGAAATGAAGTTTGTCTGGCTCTTAGGATAGTTTGCTAAAAATGCAAACTTAGGTATTTATAAACCAAGGATGTCTGGACATCAAGGAATTTCCAAAACCGAAAATATTCTCAAGATATGCAATGAATGGCAAGATCCGTTTTTCCTAATTCCAATAAATGCTCCAAAGTTTCCGAAATCTCTCAATAGAAAATCTCCAATTAGTAAATGCACATTACTAATTTCTATTCTCTAGAGATATGTATTTAATTGTTGGTAATTAAAGCATATAAAACCAAAAACCTTAATTAAAAGATTCTTATTTTATTTCGACACGGGATCTCCTTGAGTATTAAGGAATATCTTTGAACAATAAATGATAATAGTTACTTCATGTGTTCAAAGTATGTTGACATCTCTTCACTGTAAATCATTATTCATATTTACATGGATTTACATTCTTGGAATCAGTTATACCATACTTCCAAACAAGTTTAGAATTGGTTGACCAGTATTCCAATATAATTATGTGATTGATCAAATATCAAATCACGTACATGGGTTCAATCGGTTCTACAAATCACTAATATTGGTTATACCTCTATATGGAAGTGTTAGAGCATTGCTCGGTCGAACTCGTATGTGTTTCTATCTCAAGCATGTTTGTCAATGTTAGTGATCAAAACTATAAGTCTTGATTTCTAGTCTACTATAGCTAAGGTCTCGGACTAGGATAGAAAGTGTAGTTGAGCTCAAGAACTCCATGGAAATTATCATACAAGACGAAAGACTACTCAAGGAACTGGTGGATCTTCATCGACTAAAAGGTATGTGGAGACTTGAACTTATCTATTACTCAAAAGTCTATTTATCTCCTATCTTGAGACAAAAGTCGTTTTGCTATATAGACTAAGATTATACACATTTGGTATTTCGAGCCGAGTTTATCTCGCCTATCTATTTCTCAAAATATGTGTTGGTAAAGCTTTCGCTTTATCCAAGTTCATCTTTACCTAGTGACGAAAGTCATGTTTTGTTTCAATTACTTTGCAAATTGCTCTGACGAAAAATGGTTTGTGAATGACAACTATATAACGTCCTCTGAGAATGTTTCAATGATTGAAATGAAATTTTAGACTATATAACCATTTGGAGGATACAAGCATTGTTGTGGAAACACATATATGTATAAGTCCTTATTACTTGAACCGAAGTTTGTGAACTTTATCGATCAAGTGAACCAGAGTAGTGCGTGAGCTAAGTACGCAAAATCAGTCCGCGAACTGGCGAAGTTCTCAAACCCGAGAATTTCTATTGGATTTTGTGAACTCCATCCGGGAACTTGATTCCGCGAACCCAGTCCGCGAACTTGCTTAGGTTATGTCTAAAAACGATGTTTAGAGAACTTATCTTTATAAAATAAGAAATGCAATTGCAAACCATGGATATAGAGTTCATAAACTGATTCATGTGAATCAAATCGTTTTTGCTTCAATTGTGTCTTGTGTAGTACATAGGATTTCCTTGTAATTGAACAACTCTCTAACTAGTTCATTTGAGTCATTTGAACTAGTTATGGTGAAGAAGAATATGGTTGATATGAAAGTGATCATATGGATAATCATTTGGTTAACTATTGTTGAGCCAACTAATGTACAAGTTTGGGTACGGTTACACAAGCCTAGGAACGTGCATTTCATTTGTGTATAACAAGCTATGTTTTCGATCTAACGATTGATAAATATTAGCTTGAATCTAATCAGGTTTTCATCTAACGGTGAATATTGAATGTTTTGTTACAAAGCTAACATTGATTGCAAACCCTGATTTGAAAGACTATATAAGAGAGAACTCTTGCAATTTGGAAACCTAATCCCCACACATTCTGTGTGATACTAGTTGTGCTAAGCTAGAGTCGCTTCTCCGTTAACATTTGGTTTCTTCTTCTAAACCAGGTTAACGACTTAAAGACTTCATTGAGAATGTGAAGCCAGACCAATACTACTTTTCTTATAGTTGTGTGATCTGATCTTGTTGTTTCTATCGTACGAGTACAATTGTAATAATTGGCTTGAGATTTCTATATATTATAGGCAAGATAAAAAGTAATCACAAACATCTTCGTATCATCGTTTGTGATTCCACAATATCGCTGTGTCGATTAAGACTATTATGAGGTGATTGATAATACTAGGCTGTTTTTCGGGAATATAAGTCCGGATTATCATTTGGTTCCTGTTCACCTTGATTTATCAAAATACGGAACAAAACTCATAGGTATATTCGTGGGATACGGATTTATCTATTATCATAGACTTTTCTGTGTGATACAGATTTGTTTATTAAAGTCTTCAATTTTGGGTCGTAGCAACTCTTAGTTATGGGTGAGATCAGCTCAGGGAATCAAATATGTAGCATCCTGCTGGGATCAGAGATGTAGGAGCATAATTGTACCTTAAATCAGTGTGAGATTGGTTGGGTTCAACTACATTTCAGACCGAAGTTAGATTGGAGTAGGATAGTGTCTGTAGCGGCTTAATACAGTATGTGTTCAATCTGTACTAGGTCCCGGGGTTTTTCTGCATTTGCGGTTTCCTCGTTAACAAAATTCTGGTGTCTTTGTTATTTCTTTTCCGCATTATATTTTGTTATATAATTGAAATATCACAGTTTGTGAGTTGTTCAATAAATAAGAATATCCGACCTTTTGGTTGTTGATTTAAATTGATTGACACTTGGATATTGGTCTTTGGTACCATCCACGTTTATCTCTCTTGTATTTAAATTGAGTCTCGCAGTTTGCTTGAGTAAGATTTAAATCGAGAGATAAAGATAAAAACTCTTTGATATACTTTTTATCTAGATTGAGTATGACTGTCTAGTTGATTCTATAGAAAGTATATTAGAGTTTGTCCATACAGATTTCTAATCGAATTGTTGGGTGTGGTTGTTAGACCCCCGCTTTTTCAGGAAGTACTTGTGATCGGTCACACAAGTTACCAGAACCGGTTACATCAGTTACCAGGATCGCTTCCATATTCCCATGGTATTGCTTGTGACCGGTTACCAATTACTAGGATCGGTCATACCAATTACCAAGTTTGATCATACCATCACATGGTGATTACTTAGGATCGGTTACACCAATTAATAAAAACTATTCATACCAAATCATAAGTCAGGCATTGTGAATAGTTTTACCAAGATACATAACCAAGGTTAAGATCCGTTCTACCATCTCACACATATTGGTTATCCAAGTATTTGCAATGAATAGCCGAGCCAATAAGCCTAATGATTTCCCTTTCGACTCATAAAACAAGTTCATGAATGTACTTCCTTTAAATAAATGTAAAACATTGTTTCCTAGGATGAAATCTTCACCATAAGCCATTCACATAGTCATAATAGTATATACAAGATTATGTCGATGTCATATTTACAAAGTTCAAAAGATAAGTGTTATACTTCGTAGTCTAATTCTCTAACACTATGATCATACAAATATGACCATGTCACGTCACTAGAGCATTATACAATATGTACAGTATATACAGCTTCAAATTTATGTATTCAATATAGAACGACTTTAAAGATACGTTAGGAATGAAACAGTTTAAGTCAATATTATTAACCTCAAGAGGAAGGATGATGTCGTCGTTGTAGTTCGTTACTTCTTCACATTCTTCCGGTCTTCAGAGTAATACTTGTATGTCTCAACATTCCTAGACTTTCTAGTCTAACCTAAACGAAGTTGACTCTAGTATATAATCAAGCGACTTTAGATGAGTTTTGACACACTAAAATATGACAACCAAACTTGACATACCAATGCTTGGTGATTTCAACCGAGCTATGCTCTAACAGTCTCCCCATTTGTCAATTTTAGTGACAAAACTCTTATTACATATGGATAAACAAATTATAAAAGAATTCATTTTATATACGCTTGATTCCAAGCTTCGACAACATAATAACCTGCATATATTCAATAATCAAATGTCGTTGTTGACATTTGAATAAAAAAATCTTTTACTACCCCATAAAGGTAAGCTAGGTAAATATTCAATCCGAACATCTTTGTTATTCCCCTTTTTGTAGTCATAAATACTACAACAACAATATGATATGTTTCTCCCCCTTAGTCAATGCTTTACTCTTTCGTTATATATAACGTTTAAGCACAATTGTCATTTCATTAGTGATTCCAAATCACTTGTTTACTCCATATATTTCTCCCCCTTTTGTCACTGAATGACAAAGGTTCGATCAAATAAAGGTCAAACCGAAGGATCTTACAAATCTAAAAGACTTGTAAACAGCATGAAGGTTTCACATACCACTTTAGATAACCAATATTAAAACCGAAACTACAAGTAATTTAGTTTTAATATGTTCAATAAACAATTTCCCGAAGCAATTTTCCCTAATAGTTTAACAAATCGACTAAGAAACTTAATTCCCTTGTTAAACCGATTGCATATGTGCAATCGCTTATTTTGATAAGACCAAAATAAAGATCAGAATTAACTTTATTTCTTTCATCAGGATCTAATTATTTAGATAATAACTTAGACCTTTCTCTTTAGAAAAGATAAACAATAGGTTAGTTAACTAATTTTCTTGTCAAAGAATTCGATTAGACTTGAATAACCGAATCCTCCAATTTGATAAGTCTAACTAAGATCAGAATTAACTTAGTTTCTCTTATCCGGAATCGATTTGGACTAAATAAATGATCCCGTATTTTGTTAAGCCATAAACAATACATACAAACCAAAATAATTGACTTGCAGAATTATTTTCATAACCGGAAGCAATTGAAACAAACATAGACATTATAGTATCACAATTGCACCGAATTTTGTTAACCAAAAACACTTGATACCCGACGATAAAGAAGATACCTAAAAATAATGGAACATATCAATTGTACCGAAATTTTGTTAAGCAAAAGTAAAATATATGTAATATAAACAGTTTTTTTCTAAAAAGGAAAATGATTGACTAACAAACTCATTACCTCAAATTCCATAGCCTCTTCTCCCCAGAAATATATATCATTTAGCGCAAGTTCAAATAAGAACTCTCCTCAGTGTGTTGTCATCCTCTCGCAAGAACAAAAGAACAACAACAAAAGCAACCTTTACCAGAGAAAGGTTGAATGGGTTTTAACTAATGCGTGCCAATAACAAAAGTTGAAAACCTGAAACACATATGTTATGCTAAACACAACTCACGTAAACATAAACTGAGTCAACATATTATGATTTTTCACAAATGAGTTTCAATCGGAACACCTTATGATACTTTGATAAATCCTACCAACATGGGCTAGAACTTAATCCCGCTAAATCAAAAAGCCACACAAACCATAAGGGTCACATCATATGAGATCGAATATTAAGGTTGATGAAAACCGAAATCACACATCTCATAAAATCAAATGCAATACACCATAAATATTCAATAGAGAATGAAGTTTTCAATTACCTCAATTTTCTATGGAATTCAATTACGAAACCAATGCAAATGAATGAGGTCATTCCGAGTTCGAACGAAGAAGTTATTGGCAAAACAGTTTTACACTCCTTTGTATGGACCAATCACACCAATCACCAGGACCAATTACGGTGATTTCTTGTGATGGGTCATACCAATCATTAGGACCGGTTCCAGTGATTACTTGTGATGGATCACAACACTAAACTATTTTAGACATAATTTTTGCATACAATGTCCGAATTGAGTGATTTTTGGCTCGTTTTAACCCTAAAAACAAGATCTACACATATATGATCAGTAGATATTAACATCATAGACTCAAAATTACCGTTTCCATCAAAATCTCAAATATAGATAGAGAAGGTATGAGTATAGAAGAAAAGAAATCTCCTTAAAGATGTTAATTAGTCATATAACAACCGAGAGGTCATGTGCTCAGTTTTCATGTGCTTACTCACCTTTCAAAATATTGAGCACCAAGGTGAGCATGCACATTCTAACATAACTAGGTTGTGTTGAGTTGAGCCTTGTCTTGTTCGTCACGATTGACTAAGACAGAATCATCATTCTTGACCTCTTTCTTGGTTTATTTTCTCTTGTTCCATCTCTTGTTTTTATTCTTTGACTTGTGATGAAGAGTGTCAATATCACAACATTCATTCTTACAATAGACTTTAGACAACAACATGTCTTTCCTTAGTCTTTCAAGAAGACTCTCAACATGGCTAACTTTTCGTCTCTCTTTGGCCAGGTAGGACTTTGGGACCAATTTATAGATGGGTTTTGCAGGAGTTGCTTTCTCCTTTATACCATTAGGAAAATTTCCCTTTTGGATACTTTGCAATACATCCTTTCTCCAATTAGGAACATCGGATCTTGTCTTTGCATTTACAAAGTCATCTCTCTTTCTATATTCAGATATTTTATGAGGTGACCTTGTCGAGCGATAGGTAAAACTTGAACTATAATTATAATTATTCTTTTGCCTAAACGTAGGACAATACTGATCTGAGTTCTTTCGGGTATCAAACTTAGCCAATTCTTATTCTTCTTCTTCTTCTCGTTGTTCAACGTCGTTGCTTTCTTGACATTAACAAAATTGCTTTCTTTACTTGCTGCTGGTTGAACAAAATTCTTAGGTTTGACATGCTTTACTTCTTTACAAGAAATATTATCATTTTTGACATCAGTGGAAGTCTCTGGTTGAGAAGAATTTGTAGTTTTAACAAATTTTATCTCATTGTTATCGTTGGAAGCACTTGATTCCTTATAATATCCCAATCCTACTTTATCACCATGAAATCTTCACGCTTCTAACAATGATAATAAATTTTTTTTGATATCATTGGACCTTTTCAAGTACAAATTTTCTTCTTCCAACGCTTGATTTTATCAGGAGCACCAACTAGATCAGCCTCAAGGTGTTTTTCTCGTGAGAGATTTAAACCTTATTTCTCTTCAAAATTATTTTGTTGAGAGTTAGTACTTGCTTCAGATTCAACAAGTTTCTGTTCCAACAAATGAACTTTTTTTAGAGCAGCATCACGCTCTTTCTCTAACGATTCTGTTTGAGAGAGACTAACACTTTCTTTGTCATCAAGATCCTGTATTTGTTGAGAATCCTCTTATGTCAACTTTTCGTGATCTTGACGAATCATTTCACATTCAATAGTTATTGCTTTCAACTTATCCTGAAGTTTCTCTATTGTCCCACCAGACATACTTAGGATATTTTTGCTAATAAACGTAATTGCTCACGGGCCTGTTTCAGCTTAGAGGTTAACATATACACATGACTTGCATCATCCCTAGAAGGGTTTCTGTTTGAGTCTTCGGACATGCCTATAGGAATTTTTTTTAACTCATCATGAGATCCATTGGACTCATTCAACATAATATCATAAGTACATTCTGAACTTGATTCAGATGAGGAAGAGCCATTATCACTGTTTGTAACCTCTGGTTCTGAGAGTGGTTTAACAACCTATTGTGATACATTAACTAAGACCTTATTTAGTTTTTCGCTCTCGTTTAACTCTACTTTGACTCATGTCTTATAGGTTGGATCGCACCAAACACAGATTGTTAGATCTTTTCGTGTTTTCCTGCTCTGATATCGATTGAAAAGACGAGGGTACCCAAATACACCATAACCTTTTTGTTTCAACCTATAAGTCGTCTTACCAAGTATGATCTTTTACGGACAAAGTCGGGATAATACAACAACTTCGGTATTCACACTTTGTGTGATTGTCCATGGATACGAAATCGAGATAATACGACAACCAAAGTGTGATACTTGATAATAGGTTCAGACTTAACCAAACTCTATAGTATCGCTATCAAGTATATCGGAGTTAACTAAAGTGCAACTTACTTTAAATTATATAAACAAAAATAATTGCGGAAAACAAAAGTAAATCACACGGCAAGATATTGTTAACGAGGAAAATTGCAAATGCAGAAAAACCACGGGACCTAGTCCAAAATTGAATACTCTCATAATTAAGCCGTTATGCAAAATCTACAACAACTTCGTATAGTTGAGACCAATACAATTCCTTTGGATCGTATTCCAAACAGTAAAGGAGCAACAAATCTGTTTGGTAACAACTCATTGATTCTTTCAAGTTAAAGATATCTCAAGACATATGCAAAGGCTCTTTCGTTTAATCTAATAAACTCTTTTTCCTGGTTAGATCAATCTATCCAATAACTACAAAGTAGTTAAGTTTAGATTCACAATCAATGAATATAGATTCCGACAAGAAACTATAAAGTGATGTCGATCTCACGCAACTAATCAATCGAATAATTCTGATTCTAGTTGGATCCCAACCGATCAAGGTTTGTGCACACACAAAGATACCAAAACCAATAAGAAATCTTCTTTGTCTTCAAATCTTATTTAATTTTCAGTAATAACCTGCACAACACCACTTGAATCTCTTTTGATCAATTGCACACATTACGGAGTCTGTTAAAAATGGATTATCACAATATGTATTTAGATCTAACAATAGTTCGAAATATCCTATCGATACTTTGATCTAGTTTGAGTGAACCTAAATCAGAAGAGAATATTCTCAAGAATAAACAAACTAGGTACAATCAAGGTTTCAACAACTGTTAGTCAATCAAATCAATCGAAAACTAATAACACTGCAATTATCTAGTTTCCCACCAACTGTACTCGTAGAGCTTCATGATACCACCGATGTCTTTAAATGAGCGGTCGTAGATGGGAAAAAACGATTTGCTGGTTTTTAGGAAAATTGAAGAGACGGACGTGTTGTCGAGACTCCTCAACCGAGAAAACTGCTCAACCTCACACAAATGCACTGCAAAGGGACTGCTTAGATTCGAGAGATCAATCTGTAGGACCCCAGCCTAAACCAAGTCAATGGCCGTTCCAGAGTCAATTCATTCACAAAAATGGAGATGGGTTGATCTATAGGAGGGAAGCTGAGAATTGTGTGGGATCAATGATGATCAAGGATTATGGATGTGCTGAAGGTTTCTGCAAGTTTTCTGTGAACTGTTGAGTTCAAAGTAAGTTCTGGTCAATTGATGGAATTTCTGAGAGTGATGACTCGAAAAATTATCTTGTTTCAATTATCGATCCAGAGACTTATATATATCGTTATAATAAACTCATTTATCCCTGTAAGTGTGACGGTTTCTTGTGTGAAAGAGTGGGAAAGTGGGAAATCGTGGTGAAACCAGTTTCAGGTCGTGCGGAGACTTGGTTAACCGTCCACCCTCTACTTTTCTAACTCCTTCAACCGTTTGCACGACTTACTCACATTTCTCATCGTGGATGAATCCACGTGCCGTAGGCCTCCATACCAAAACCCTGATTGATATCCCCCCATGTGACGTGATTGATGTCTCACGAATCGTGAAGTCTGCATGAAAGACGTGTATTTAATTAGTCAGTTGTTCACTGTTTAGACAATGAGTCTAGGTTTTGTTGAATTGAGCATGAGTGACGAATGTTCAGTGATTCATGGATCGAACCTGTCTGTTGAGACGTATAGTTCTTTCAATGATGTTGACATTGCGCGCATTAGAAAAGATGGTAAATTCGACGACTGAGCATCGATTCGATGAATTACTGAATATTGATAGTTGGATCAATATTCGAGCAACTGAGAAAGTATTGCTCAATTCGACGAATTACTGAAAAATTATAGTTGGATCAATATTCGACCAACTGAGCAAGTATTGCTCAATTCGGCGAATCACTGAATATTGATAGTTTGATCAATATTTGAGCAACTGAGCGAGTATTGATCAACTCGGCGAATCACTGAATATTGATAGTTGGATAAATATTCGAGCAACTGAGCAAGTATTGATCAATTCGACGAATTATTTATTGGTGACGTGACCCAATAAAACATTAATTAAAATATTGTTAGACTACCGAGTATTATATAATTAATGCAGATGTTGATTGTTGGATCAACATAAATTTATTAGTGTTTGAACTTGCTCATCAGAATGATGATTTGTGGAGCGTTTATTCAAAACCCTAATTTTTGGTCAATTGTTCGTCAATTGATGAATTGCTGAAAATAGGTCATGAGTGAGGGAGGGACCGACCACATGGGATAATGGACGACCATATGATGCACAATTGCAAGAGTGAGCGTGCACCAGGGTTCTAAGTTGAAAAGTTGGTGAAAGAATGATGATTAAATGCCGGTTTCATCATTTATTGAAATAGTGCTCGATTGAGCATTAGGTGATAAAACCTAATTATGAAAAAGTGAGGGACCGACCAAGAGGGAATGAAACCGACCCTTGGTGGTCGTGGGACCAGCAGATGGTCGTTTGAGAAAATTCCAAGTTGGTTGGAAAGAGTTTGGACCCAATATGAGCAATTGAGCAAATTAGGTCAAAATTATAAGAATATGTGGGACCAGCCCCTTGCAAGCCTTAGGTCCGGCCTTGGTCGGTCAAGCAAGCATGCCTATGTCACCATTATGTCCGTGTCTCAATCCTGAGAGTTTCAGTATTTTCTGATGTGCGTTCGAGCAATATCTTGGATTTTCAGAAGAGTTTGATCTTTGACTGAAATTCTTGATTTTGCTCGAATGAGCAAAGTAGAACTTTACTCGTTTCATCAATTTTTGAGAATATTAAAATAATGATATTTTAATATTTTTCGTGAACAGTCTAGTCGGTCATGTGACCATTTGACTTTTTGGCTTTTTCATGGTTTGAGCAATATTTAAGAAAATATGAAGAAACCATGATTTTTTTTCTCAAACTGAGGAGTTTTATGAGATGAGGGAAATAATAATTATGAAAGACTAGGGATTGTAAGGTGTGGGACCGTCCACGACTAGGGCATGGCCGGCCGGCCAGGTAGCCCGGTCCTGCAACACCTTTCCCTGTTTTTATTATTTTTCATGAAACCGTGAAAATATGGAGAAACCATGAGTTTTGCTCAAACAAGGAAAATTGCTAGAATAAAGGAGTTTTCATGAGTTCATGAAAATAATAAAATATTTTAAAATAAAGAAAAAGGGCGTGGGGGACTGGGCACGGCGGCGTGACCGGACGGCCGGTGGGCCCGGTCCCCTAGGCGCCACTTTTATTATTTTAATATTATTCTCTCTCTCCTATTTTGTGTAGGATTCCTCGTTTGTCCATATTTTCGAATGCTCGTTCGTGCACTCGGATGCTCGGTCGTGCATCATTGTCGAGTACACTTGCACCATTTTCTTGGGGCTTACTCACTGATGGTCCAGATGCCCGGTTATTGAATATTTATTACTAATTTATGAAATTCAGTGGAGAATGGTTCATGAAAGTGAGTAATAAAAGTGAGTAGTTATTTATTATCAATCCATAAGATCAGTCTTGGATTCGACCATGGATTCGGAATAATGAAATGAGCATTACCACCCCATAGGATTGTGGATTCGACTACAGAATCAGAGTAATAAAATTATCTATTACCATTCCATGAGATCATCCGTGGACTCGATCATGAAATCGGAGTAATGAGATTATCTATTAGCATTCCATGAGATCAGCCATGGATTCGATCATGAAATCGGAGAAATGAAATAAAATAGATTATCTTCTAGGAATTCAGTGGTGAATGTCATGGTAGAATTAATCTATTGCATAAGGGATATTAGCCAGTTAAAGCGTCGTACCCATTCTGAAAGGTGCATAGTCAGGAAACATCGAGTGTTACCGATGTCCTGAAGACGTTTTGCCCTCTCAACAATCATTTATGGTGAACTTCCTGAATCTATACACGGTATGTCTACATAGTCAGGGAACAGTGAGTGTCACCGACGTCCTGAAGGCGTTAATGCTCTCAATCTTACGGAGAATCGCTCAATCGTTCTTCTATATAAAGGGGAGTATCTCTATGTAGTCATGGAACAGTGAGTATCACCGACGTCCTGAAGGCGTTAAGTTCTCAATCATACGGAGAACCGCCCAATTATGTTATTCTACATAGAGGGCATGATGAAATGAGCAGCATCGAATGCTCCGGGGAGGCCTTTCGAGTGACATATGCATCATGGCTCGTAAAATATGAATCATCACATGCGTTCCTGAAGCCGTGTCAGAAACATGCAGTATCATGATTTTACGATTTTGACCTTTGTTGAAAATCCACTATCAACATTAATTCCCCTGCTTAGTGAGGGACAGTCATGTTCCATGGTAAGCATTAGATGTTGATTTTCAGTCGGCGAGATCAGTGGTTGAACTCAGTTGTACAAAGGTATTTTCAGAATCCCCGATTTGCTCCAATGATGTCACGTACGAGCATGTTCAGGTAAGGATCCTGATAGTATGATAGAGTGTCATCCCGTGAGCACGGAGAGATGAGGCACTGCTGATTTGGACAGTCGGACGTCTAGTTTTGGTCCGTTTAGCGTTTGCGGACCCGAGCCCAAAAAGGAAATCCTTGTGTTAGGAACAAACGCTCGTTCGTTCGTTAGTTTAAGAAACAAAATAGACCTGAATCTAGTGATAAAAAATTTGTCTATGCGCTTTCACGAAAGCCAAAATTTTATTTTTTAAATATGTGAGATTTCACAAAAGGGAATAAACTCTCGTTTCAAAGGTGGATGCTCGTACGAGAGAATTTTTTTTTTTTTTTAATAAACGTGTGTCTGTTAGCAATAAAAAATTGTCTATGAGCTTTCATGAAAAATTTTACTTTCGATATGTGAGCTTTCATAGAATTTTTGAAAATATGCTCTCGTTTCAAAGATGGATGCTCGCGAGAGGGAGCAAAAATATATATACATATATTTTCAAAGTTACATGATTTTCACGTTAAAGTATATATTTTTTATAAAATAAATGTTTTGATTTTGATCAACTGTTAAAAGTAGAAAGCTATTAACGGTGAAATAATGTTTGTATGTTAGTTTTCACAATTGTAGAATGAACGTCTGTCCAATTTTTGAAAAAACAGTGAATGTTCATACATTGAAAATTTATGTGAAATAAAATTTTGATTTTCAGCAACTGCTAGAAGTAAACAATATTTCATAAAATATCATTTGTATGGATTTTGTGATCTGATAGTATATGCACAAAAACCAATGAGTGTTCACTCGGTGAGAATCACTCACACGGTGAAAATTTTTGTGGATTGCTCACATGAAAATCAAGTTATGATTTTGAATAAAAATTTTGCTCGTGTTTGCAGGTTCGAGGAGACGAGAAAATTTTGAAGTATTAACTCTTGTATCACAATCACTACTGTTAGTGGAATCGTTAACATGTAAGAGTTAAAAGTTACCATTTTTGTAGTCGTTGTTGTGAGCACCTTTATTCCGTGATTCATTGTTTTGTTGAATCATGCACTTTGTATGAACGATGTGCTGAAGTAGAAATGTTATGCATCTGTCACAACCACTTTGCAAGAATGACTGACTCCCATGATGACACTTCCAGAGATGATGTTTCCAGAGATGACATCTATACGGATGCAACTTTAAGAAATGGTATTTTTGAGACTATTGAGTGATGGTGAGAGATCCTTCATACTGAGTTGTACTCCTGGTTACTTGGTATGAGTAATACATGGAGATTTCTTCGTGGAAGAACCTCCTACTGTTGAGATGGTCTCCGCTCGGCCGAGATCGAAATATCCATAGGACGGTCGTGCTGTGAAACATCTGATCAATGTAGATTACTCAGAAATAGAAGTAAGTCTTCGGGGCGAAGAATCTATAATTAAGGATTATAGAATGATACCGAATACTGTAAAGTCTCCGGCTATTTCTTTGGTGAGTTTTTAGCATCCCCTACACCATGACCTTTTCTTCTCCGTGCAATTAGGATCATGAAACCAATGTTTTTTAATTCGTCTCAGAACTTTTCCCCATCAAGCCTTGACGGTCTTCAATTCACTGTTGCTGAACAAACAGTCTCTGAATCGAGAAGTTGCTGTAAGTACCTCTTCGTATAATCATTCATAACACTCCTTGAATGAAATATTAATAATTTTCGCTGATGTATCCAGGAGGAGATTTCATGGATGAACAAAGTAATGCTAATTCTTCCTTGGAAAATGGTGAGGCGGAGAATTCTCAAAACCCAGGGCCGAATGAAGGAAATAATGCTACTAATGGTGATTCCGGCAATATTGATCCTCTGAATGGCTTAGAGACCCCTCAAGTAAGTATTCCTCCCGTAATTTCTTCATAGAAGTATGAAATTGCTGACTAGTGAATGAATGAATGATAGTCCATACGAATATATGAGAAATTTTTTCGAAATACGTCACCAGAAAAATCCAGACTTTAGCCTTTCAGTAAAAACGCTGTAGAATCTTCGTCCGATGTCGGATTTTCGCGATCTACCCATGTTTCTTCATGCCCAGGAAATTTCCAAGCTTTAGCATAGAAGATTTTTGAGTTTCTAGTATTTTTAGGGGCCGAAATAGGCGAAACAGTAAACTTCCAGGAGACTTCCAGAAATTTTTCAGCTGGCATGTAGTCCAATGTTTTGGCCACATATCTTTGATAGTTTCTCCAATTGCTGTGAATTTTGGTTATGTTGTAGAGAACATCCATACGAAGAGAATGGTATATTACCCATCCCTAGATTCTTCACAAATTTCTCCCAGTTCGTCATCTTATACAGGGAAGCGTAAAATTATCTCAGACGGGTTTGTTGTAAAACACTCATGTTGTGTCTTTAGACCATTCGCTTGTGTATTGAACGGTTGGTGAAGGATTTTAATTTCATTGATTCATTTTAGATCAGGACCCCTTGATTGATACATGAGCATGGTGTTTGCAATGCCATCTTGTTTTTGTTAGTCGTAGAAACATCACTTTTGAAACCTTGGTCACGGGACCATAACTGAGGTTGCTCTCAAGAGGGGTGATGTAATGACCATGGTTGTATGTCTCGGTCGTAGCATTAATTTTATGATGAATGATCAGCACATGAGAGTCTGGTGCCACGGGTCTTGGACTGTGAAACTAATCGCCATGATCAGTGGACTGTCAGTCCCCAGTATTTTGTTAAATATCTCCTTTTCGTTTTCCCTTCTTCTGGAAAGACCTAGATAGAGGACCCAGGTAGAAAAATTGTTGTAAATACCTAGGTGGTCGAAGTTGGAGGTACCTTGATGAAGTACTTAGTGAAAATACCTGGTGGACACCGATCGACTGTGGAAGTTGTGAATCCCGTCTAAGAATTGTTGCCTGCATGTTGTATGCTCTGGTCCTCTGGAAGCTGTATGAACCTCATTCGACGTCAAAATTCGATGCTTGGCCCCAACTTTTGAATCTAAGAGACTGAGTTATCACATGAGAAAAGAATCACTCAATTTGGAGTTGTAGAGATCAGCCAACGAAGCGTACACATTTGTAATTTGTAATCCCGTACAAATTTTTCAGAATTCATAAACCTAACGGTAAAGACTATATCTTTCACCTCGTATGTTCGATTGATGATCCCTTTTGTTATGTTGTAGAAGATATATATATGAACATCTTTTTTTGAGGAAGCATTGTCCCATTCCTCACCCATTGGTACACTTTTGTAAACCCATGGTCTGGAGTGTGTTGTATTTCATTTGTAGAGGTGCTGAGAAAATCTTGTAGAAGACTTGGGATTGTGCCCGCCCGTCTTGCAAGCTTAGGAAAGACTTTCATGTGAAAATATTTTATGTCTACACACCTTTATATGAATCATTAGTGTTTGGAGGAGTCCGCTTCATCGAGCAGTACTTCAGAGAATGATTAATTGATGGAGTGAGGATGTTGCTCATGAAACCGTTGTTGATGCTGAGATCACGACTGAATTTTCTCCATAAATTCTTGTTGATGCCGAGACCATGGATGGAGTTCCTCCAGATATCCTTGTTGATGCCGGTTCGAAGTTTCTCCAGAGACCGAAAAGGCTAATACCATGATTTTATGTGATCAGTGAAGAGAAGAAGTTCCTCAGTCGTGCAGGGGCTTGTGATGTAGAGAAGTCTCGTTGATGAAGTTTCACGGAATCACCTCAGGTTTCCCAGTGTATGTTGAAGGAGTTAGTGTCATTAATGTATGAATGATGTTGTATCTTCTTCGGAAGTCTTATCATGGGATAATGAAGACTTATCGATTGTATTTCAGTTACACTTTGATCATGCTGGTGTTGAATCAATGCCAAGATATTTGTGTTGAAGCCAGAGGCGCCATTATCGAAGGTGTACTCTTTGATTGGGAGTACAATTTGAAGGCTTCTTAGATGCTTGAGCGTTAAAGCGTCATATCCCTTGAGCATGTCTTAGGTTTGATCGTCTCGGCCCCAACTATCTTCTGTTGATTCAACATTCCTTCCGCTATGGTAGTGTGACTCAACACTTTTGTAGACATCAGAGCTTTTTGGTTTTATGGTACACATGGACACTCCTGCAAGGCTATGGAGAAATTCCCAAAGTGTTCTTTGTCATGCTTGGACATCCTCTCAGTAATGAATGTTTCAGTGAGATGCTCGATTCAGAGAGGTGTCAGATTCAACCACTTGGTAAGCGTCTTGTAATAGCAGAGATGCTAGCAGAATTGAGTCCCCATGCTAGGATAGCATATGAGGAAATAAATGACATATACATGGTAGGAATGAGACTTCACTGAATGTGCAACCTCTTGATGAATGTCTATGCATCTTTTGCAGGTTCTTCTTTCAATCTCGTCAGAGTTCGAATTTCCTCCAAGTGCTCTGATGATGGAACGTCCGCCAAATATTCTGGATAAGAAATTTCTTTGTTGGAGAGATGTGCAACCAAAGACGCTTTGTCAGTATCCATCTTTTCAGCGTGGATCCACGCTCGTCTGAAGAACATGTCATATCCTGGATCTTCCTGATTAAGTGAAACTTGGTTTCTGTCCAGGTTGAACTTATGTTCACTTTGAGAGTGGTGTATCCATAAGTATTTCCGAGCGTTCCTTCAAGGTATCTGATTGAGATGGGATCACGAGTAGATTCTTGTCGAGTGATGCCTGCGGATCTGAGGGTTTTCAGTGGAATGACGTTGATGGCGGTGTCAGCATCGACCAACATTCTTCCGAATTCATTTCCTCTAAGATGGACTCTGATAAGCAGTCCCCAGTCGTGTATCTCCTTGTCTGTTGATGAAGGTTCAAGGAGTATTTCTGGGATGGACATATGTCTGTCACAATGTAATTCGGCGTTGTGAACATGTCTTTTATTTGTGCCTTAGATAGATAGAGCAATTTCACAGATATGATTAATCAATGATTGAACTGCTTCTTTGACTGGTTGTTCAGATAGTGTAAAGGTTCTGACTGGGAGAGGATTATTGTGTACTCCTTTAGTCCCAAGTTGAAGTTATTATGGATCAGCCTTCTCTCTGAAGATGTGCTTCAAAATATTGCAGTTAGTTGTTGGATAATCGATGAACCTATGAAGGAGACAGTACCTGGGATTCTCTATTTCTTCTTCAGTTGGCTCTCTCCTGATGAACAACAATTTGGATCCAATACCCAACCAAAGAGCTACTTCGGTCCCAATCAAAAAGACAGTTGTAGCTACTGGACGAAGAAACGGGTTTTGGAATTTATTAACATTCTCCAAAAAGGGTATTGCGCCATATTGAACCCATACTTCCAGTAACTCAATCACTCCTTCATGAGAAAAGAGAAGTTTGAGTCTGTCTGATCATTTCCCCGTTTGTTGATGCCGGGTCGAGGTTTGTGCAGTTCAGGATTGGTTATATTTTCTTCGCGGCTTTAGAGGAGCCTGGGATGTTGGAGAAGCACTTTGATGTTGTGTCTCGTCTTTCCTTTCGTTCCTTTCAGCAACAAGGTTGGTTAAAGGATGGAGATTGTACTGTTTGTTGACTAGGCATCGACTGCTTCGAGGTTCCTCGACCTTGCAGACTTTGATCTTTCCAGTAAAGCAGGTGCATTAGTCGCTGATCGTTTGTCTACTTCAAGAAGCTCTGAGAAAGTCTAGAGCCGGAGACTTTCCAACAAGGCTCTGTAGACCGGGATTATTCCGTTTATGCACAAGTCCCGAGTTGTTGTTCAGTGGTATTCGGGTCATGACAATCCAAATCTTGGACTCTGAACCTCTTCACATAATCGTTCAGATGTTCATTGTTATTCTGAGATAATCTTATTAAGTCGTAGAGAGTAATCTGCTCTGCTGCGAAGAAGTATTTTCGGTAGAAAGCATGAACCATTTCTCCCCAGCCAGTAATGCTCCCAGGTGCAATGTTGTTGTACCAAGTATATGCTCGTCCTGTCAAATATTTCAATAATTCTTTCAGACGGACAACATGATTGTGCTCGTGCTCTCCTAGTGCCTCTAGGAATCGAGAGACGTGTTCTCGAGCGTTCCCTGTTCTTCAGGGAGAGGGATTCTTTGCATAGCAACAGGGTATGGAGGTTGATGACGATGGACAGATGGTGCCTTTCCTTTTCCATGAGTCTCCATGAAGCGTTATAGGTCTTCACGAGTGATGAAACCTGCAGACTCCTTCTTTGGCGGATTTTCTGCAGTTTTGCAGACTTTATCATCATCTACCACATGGATTGGTGAAATTTCAGGGTTAACTTCTTTGGTTTTTCCTTTTTTCTACCCTTCCTTAGTTTTCTCTGACACTTTGTCTGTCATAGTTTTGAGATCATTGCACAGCTCCTTCTGAGTGGCAGCCATATCAATTTGATTTTTGACGAGAACTTCCTGGACCTTCATGAGATCAGTTATGGTGGGAGGATTTTCTCTAACTTCCTCAAGATGCCGGCCGAAGATAGGATGATTTTCAACATTGGCTTGAGGAGGAGTAGTATCACCACCATTGTTGGAAGCAGGAATGGTTTCTGGAATGCCATCGTTGTTATTGTTGCTAGTGCTAGCGTCGTTTTCATATGTAACTAACCCAGACTTTAGACCATCCATTTTGTGAAAGTTTGAGATTGCAACCGAGAGATTAATCTCCCACTGTGGTCGCCAATCTGTTGATGGGGAAAATGATTTGCTGGTTTTTAGGGAATTGAAGATACAGACGTGTTGTCGAGACTCCTCAACCGAGAAAACTACTCAACCTCAGACAGATACACTGCAAAGGGAGTGCTTAGATTCGAGAGATCAATCTGTAGGACTCCAGACTAAACCAAGTCAGCGACCGTTCCAAGGTTAATTCGGTCACAAAGAGGGAGATGGGTTTATCTGTAGGAGGGAAGCTGAGAATTGTCTGGGATCAATGATGATCAAGGATTTTGGATATGCTGAAGGTTTATGCAAGTTTTCTGGGAACTGTTGAGTTCAAAGTAAGTTCTGGTCGATTGATGGAATTTCTGAGAGTGATGACTCGAAAAACTATCTTGTTTCAATCATGGATCCAGAGACTTATTTATATTGTCAGAATAAAGTCATTGATCCCTGTAAGTGTGACGGTTTCTTGAGCGAAAGAGTGGGAAATCGTGGTGAAACCAGTTCCAGCTCGTGCCGAGACTTGGTTAACCGTCCACCCACTACTTTGCTAACTCCTTCAACCGTTTGCACGACTTACTCACATTTCTCATCGTGGATGAATCCACATGTCGTAGGACGCCAGACCAACCCTAATTGATATCCCCCCATGTGATGATTGATATCTCACGAATCGTGGAGTCTGCATGACAGGCGTGTATTTAATTAGTCAGTTGTTTACGGTTTAGACAATGAGTCTAGGTTTTGTTGAATTGAGCATGAGTGACGAATGTTCAGTGATTCATGGATCGAACCTGTCTGTTGAGACGTATAGTTCTTTGAATGATGTAGACATTGGGCGTATTAGCAAAAATGGTAAATTCGACGACTGAGCATCGATTCGATGAATTGCCGAATATTGATAGTTGGATCAATATTCGAGCAACTGAGCAAGTATTTCTCAATTCGACGAATTACTGATAAATCACTGAATATTGATAGTTGGATCAATATTCGAGCAACTAAGCAAGTATATCTCAATTCGGCGAATCACTGAATATTGATAGTTGGATCAATATTTGAGAAACTGAGCAAGTATTTCTCAATTCAGCGAATCACTGAATATTGATAGTTGGATCAATATTCGAGCAACTGAGCAAGTATTGCTCAATTCGACGAATTATTTATTGGTGACGTGACCCAATAAAATATTAATTAAAATATTGGTAGACTACCGAATATTATATAATTAATTCAGATGTTTATTGTTGGATCAACATAAATTTATTAGTGTTTGAACTTGCTCATCAGAATGATGATTTGTGGAGCGTTTGTTCAAAACCCTAATTTTTGGTCAATTGTTCGTCAATTGATGAATTACTGAAAATAGGTCATGAGTGAGGGAGAGACCGACCACATGGGATAATGGACGACCATGTGATTCCAAATTTCTATAGTGAGCGTGCACCATGAGTCCAACTATCAATACTTGGTTAACTTTCCACCCACTACTTTGCTAACTCCTCCAACTGATTGCACGACTTGCTCACATTCTCATGAGTCCGTAGACCGCCAGACCAAAACCCTAGTTAATATCCCCCCATGTGACACGATTGATGTCTTGTGAATGTGGAGTCTGCAGGGCAGACGTGTATTTAGTTAGTCGGTTGCTGACTTTATGGGACGATGAGTCCTTTTATTGCTGAATTGAACATAATTTTCAAATGTTCTGAGACTCATGAATTGAACATGTCTGTTGAGACGAAGATATAATTACGTTGATTGTTAAGGTGAACAAATATTGCTCGTTTGATAAACTGTTGAACATTAATAGTCAGCGTTCATGGACTGAGCAAGTATTGCCCATCTGAGAAAATATTGATAGTTGAACCAATATTCATGGACTAATCAAATATTGTTCGTATGAGAAAATGTTGCTTATATGAGAAAATGCTGCTCGCATGAGTTATTGAATATTGACAGTTGAGCCAATATTCATGATTTGAACAAATATTGCTCGTATGAGCAAATGTTTCTCGTTTAACGAATTGTTGACATCGTCGAATATTGATAGTTGAACCAATATTAACAAATATTGCTCGTCTGAGCAAACGTCAATTTAAGATGCTGACATCTGAGCCGAGCATAATTATTAAAGTGTTGATCACGGGATCAACGTAAAATTATTAGTGTTTGAATCTGCTCAAAATTATGTTTTGCAGAGCTCTGGATTCGAAACCCTAATTTTGATTAATTGCCGAATTGATGATAAATTGATGATTTATTGAAAATCATTCATGAAAATGAAGTAGGGACCGGCTACATGGGATGATGAACCGACCATATAGATCCCAGATACTCAAGTGAGCAAAAATACCAAAGTCTCTAGAAGATCAGTTGGTGAAAAGATGATTAAATGCTGGTTTAATCATTTTTCGAATAATGCTCGTGTGAGCGTCAGGTACTAGAACCTGATTATGGAAAGATGAGGGGCCGACCAAGGGATCATGAGACCGACCCTTGGTGTTCATGGGACCAGCTGATGCGTTTGAACAAACTCCCAATTGTCTGAGAAGATTTTGGACCCAGCATGAGCAATTGAGCAAATTATGTAAAAATTATTAAAACACGTGGGACCGGATATTTGCAAGCCTCAGGGAAGGCCGTGGTCGGTCAAGGATACATTCCTGCGTCACCATAATTTCCGTGTCTCATTCCTGAGAGTTTCAATATTTTCCGGTGTGCGTTTGAGCAACATTTTGAGAAAATATGAAGAAATCAGGGATTTTGCTGAAACCGTGAAATTTCATGAGATGAAGGAATAAAATTATAAAATAATGAAGGAATCATGAGGTGTGGGACCGTCTAGGCCAAGGAGCCAGTCCCAAGGCACTTTTTCCTAATTTATAATATTTTCATGATTTTAGGGAAATATCATAAAATCAAGAAGTTTGTTGAAACCAAGGAATTTGTTGAAATCAAGGAGTTTCCATGAGATGAGGAAAACATAAAAAATAATAATGATAAAATAAAGGGGAGTGTGGGACCGTCTAGGGCGTGACCGACCGGCTATGGCCCGATCCCACGGGTTTCCCTAATTTTATATTATTTTTCATGAATCCAAGGAGTTTGCTGAAACTAGAGAGTTTCCTTGAAGTGAAGGAGTTTCCATGGGATGAGGAAACAAATAATATTAAAATAATAAGACATGGGCGTGTGGAACCGGCCACGGCTAGGGCATGGCCGGCCAAGAGCCCGAGTCCCGTGCGTTTTCTCCTTAATTTATAATATTTCATGAATTGAGGGAAATATCAAGAAATCAGGTGATTTTCATGTGATGGGGGAAATAATAAAATAATAAGGAGTCATGAGGTGTGGGACCGCCCACGGCTAGGGCATGGCCAGCCGGCTAGTGGACCTGGTCCCGCGACACCTTTCCTAAATTTTATTATTTCTTTGATACGAGGAAACACCATGAGACTGGGGAGTTTCCTTGAGACGAAGGAGATTCGCTCAAATGAAGGGATTTTCATAAGATCAAGGAAAATAATAAAAATATGATAAAATATAAAATTTGACGTGGATTGGACACGGCACGACCAGCCGGCCGGTGGACCCAGTTCCCAACGCCTTGATTAATATTTTATTATTTATTATTTCTTCCTACTTTGTATAGGTTTATCGTTCCTTCATGTTTTGGAATGCTCGTTTGCGCATTCAGGTGCTCGTTCGTGCATTATTTCTGAGTACACTAACACCATTTTGGTCAAGGCTTACTCGATAGCTGCTCAGATGCCCACACGTTGAATATTTATCACTAATTCGTGGAATTCTGCTGGGAAGAACCACAAATTGAATGACGAAATATTACTAAGAATCGTAGAATATTGTTGAATATTCAGTTAACGATTATAGATAATTAACTGACGTCTCTATACTAGCAGGCATGCTGTCTAGGAGCATTAATTATCTGAGAATTGAGAAACACGAGCTTGTTGAAACGTCATATGTCCTTTATATAGTCAGGGAAAACTTTGTTGTATCCTGAAGACGTTGTCGCTCTATACTAGCAGGCACGCTGTCTAATAGTCGTCCAATCTTTCGATTCTATATAGAAATAATTACTGATATTGCTCAGTATTCATGAGATGTGTTGTTGCCTCAGCTGGGAGACTACACATCTACATATACTCTAAGAGACATAGTTCTCAGTTAGAGATTTTATGGCATGAGATTTCATGATTCAACGAGAGACATGAGCCTCAATACTCATCTGATTTCCGGATCAGGAGCATGTATAATTATGGTTTTACGATTTTAACCCTTGTCGAAAATCCACCATCTACATTAAGTCCCATGCTTAGTGAGGGACAGTCATGTTCCTCAGTCAGCAGTGAATGGTGATTTTCTACAGACAAAATAAGTAATTGAACTTAGTCGTAAGATAAGACGTTACCAGATTTTCGACTGAATGAGCAAACCATGGCTTGAATGAAAACCCAGTGGCATAATAGAGCGTCATTCGACGATCATAAATTGGTGTAAAACCGTTAGTTTGGTGATGGGACCTTGATCGAATTAGGATTCACGGACCCGGCCCTAAAAGGAAATCTTTGTGAAATTAGGTTTTGGAAATAAAAATTAATATAAAAGGGAATTAATCCCCTTTTTTTTTCTTCCACGACCACCACCTTCATATCTTCATCACCTTCACGCCATCAGGGAGGAGCGGAGCTATTTCCACCGGAGCAGTCGATCGCTGGCGCCGTCCGGCCAACGCCGACCGATGAGTTTTTTTTTTTTTTTTTGCTGATTTCATGAGTTTTTCATGCTTTGATCATATTAAAATTTTATACATGTGTATATATGAGTGTGAGTTTTTTTGAAAACCATTGTTTTATTAAACGTATGTTCGTTCGATCGTTAGTTCAAGAGACTAGCAACAATCCGTAGCTTGAGAGATATTTTTATTTTGAAAATAGACCTGTGTCCAGTGATAAAATCTTGTTTATGAGCTTTTATGGAAACCAAAACTTTATCTTAAAAGGTGTGCACTTTTCATAAAATCGAAATAAACCTTCGTTTCAAAGAAAGATGTTCGTACGAAGGAAAAGAGATTTTTATTTCTCTTTTTTTTTTTTGTAAAATCGTGACCTGGTCACAATTTTTTTTTTTACGTGAGTTTTGCTCACGTGAAGTATATTTTTCATGAGAAATATATATGAATAGTTCTCGCATATATATATATATATATATATATATATATATATATAACATGCATATATATATTTGTGTTGACAAATAAAATATGATTTTTAGAAATCGATAAAGTAAACAATTATTTATGATGAAATATTGTTTTCATGTAAATTTTCATAACCTGGTCGTGACTGTTCACATGATGAAAATTTATGTTCACGATTTTATGAAAACCTGAGTTTTGCTCGCTTTTATAGGTTCGAAGAAACGAGAAAGTTTTAAAGTGCTAACTCTTGCATTTCCATCACTATTGTTAGTGGAATTGTTAAAAGGAAAGAATTAAGGATTACCATTTTGTAGATGTTGGCACGAGCACTTTTCCAATTACTTCATTCCGTCGATGTTTGCATCTTTTATGGATGGTAGACTGAAGTAAATTACCGTGTGCATGTTACAGCCACTTCGCAAGGATGTCTGATCCTCAAGAAAATGGTGCCTCCAGGAACGATGTACGCATAGATGATGACGTATCCAGGGATGATACATGCATGGATGAGACTTCCATTGGTGAAGAAGAAGAAGAAATTCCTGGGATCAAGAATGTTCCAAATGTGGATGATGCATTTTTTGAGGTTCAGCAGGAGAGAGAAAAATGTCTTAACTCCCCAACATATCATCTTCTGATAAATCCCAGGAGTGTTACTCAAAAGAAATTGGTGACTCCCAAAACAATAATTCGATTTTGCCTTGAATGAGGAATTTTTCTTGCATCAATCACAGAGTTTAAACTTTCTCGACGACCTTTGGAGAAATTTTCTGGATGGGCGAGGCACATGCTGGGCTTTCCTCATGTCAGAGCTATGTTGAACAAGGCACAAGTAACAAGGTCCATTCAAGCATCTGGAGATTTGTTTATTTTTCATGATGCGCGAGGCATAGTGACTCTTCTTGCTCGTTGGTGCATTCCAAACCATATCTTCATATTCAGATGGGGAGAGTTTACTATTACCTTAGAGGATGTGGCGGCTTTGTTGCATCTCCCAATCACAGGTAATATGTCTTTCAACTGAAGAGACAACAATTTCTAACATCTTGACAGTGAAAATGGAGCGGATCAACAAGGCATCTGGAAAATATTGTTATGCTTACTGGTTAACGCGTTGGTGGCCAAGAGATGAGGTTCTTGACTGTCCTGTTGACGGTACGTTGTCTATTACTGCTTTTTATGCTTATGGCTATCCAGGGATGTGTTTTAAGATAGTGGAATTTTGTTGAAGCCATTTGTGATTCCCTTTGCTATCAAGATGGCTCAAGGTGAGCAACTTCCGATAGGTAGTATATTCTTGGGTTCTTTGTACTCTAATATAGATTCCTTGATTATAGACTCCAGCATATCAAATGGCTCCATGAAGATTGAATGTTATGCCAATACAATGTTTTTCCAAGATTTGTTGTGGGAACATTTTAAGAATTATGCTCCTATACCACGTACTATCTCGCCAGGGCCAAACGCTGATGCTCGTCATGTCTTCTCTGAGAAAGATAATGCTAGGATTATGCGCTGGTCTACAAAGAAACCCAGGTTCAAGACACGTCTCATTGATGTTTTAGACAGTGAATCCGAGTTCAATTTCCGTCCATGGGTGTCAGTTCCTTCTTGTATTTCTTAACCGGCGACTTTCAATGCTTGAGAGAGCATAACTTTAGCGTCTAGTGAAGGTTTGAATGACGGTGAGTTGCACTCCCGGTCACTTGATATCATCAATATATGGGGACCTTTCAGTGGAGGAATACAACATTGACAGGGAAGCTCGACAAATGGGTATGGATCAGTGTGTTCCGACTCTTCGAAGGAGAAAACCATCATTCGAACAATTTAGGACCCATTTGGACCGTACACATGTAGAAGGAAGTGATTACTGGTTCCCTTGCCCCGATAGAATTACATATGTGACTCCAGGTTATGTAGATTTTTGGGATCAGCAGTTCGAGTGTCTCCATGATTTTGCAACAACTGGCCAACCTCCTGTGAAAGATGCTCCTTCTACTGAGATGATCGCTAGTCGACCAAGATTGAAGTATCTTTCCGGTGATAAAAGAAAGACATCTCCAGGGTGTTCACAGGTATGAACCCTTTTCATAGTTTTCATAAAATTATGATAATTGTATTTTGATCATTACATCAATTTTTTTCCACAAGACGGTCGTAATGTAAAACCTCGAATCCGTGTAGATTTCTCAGAAACTGAAGTAATTGTTCATGGCGGAGAAGGCAGGAGCAAGAATTATAAGTTGTTACCTAATACCATAAAGTCCCCAGTCGCTTCTTTGGTGAGTTATCAATACTCCTTTTGTTATGACTTCTTCTCCGCGTTGTTAGGATCACGAAACCAATATTTTTTATTCCGTTGCAGAACTTTGTTCCATCAAGTATTGACGGTCTTCTATTCTCTGCTGCTGGGCAGACGATTTCTGACTCGAGTGTTGAAAAAGAGGTCGAAGTAAGTATTTCTTCGCATAACAAATTACGATGCTTCGTAGATAAAATACTGATTTTTGAAAAATATCCAGGAGGATGTCGCCGTGGAAGTGGAGAGAACTGGTGATGTTTGTTTGGAGGATAGCAACAAGGAAAACCCCCAGAACTCGAAACCGAATGAAAGTAATGGTGTTGTTGACGTTGATACAAGCAATTCTGGTTCTTTGAACACTCCAGAGCCCACCCAAGTAAGTATTTCTCTTGTGTTTTATACATGGAAGCATAAACTTGTTGATTTATGAATGTGTGAACAAGAATCCATGTGCATATACAAAAACTTCGCCGAAATACGTCACCAGAAAATTCAGAACTCAGTCTTTCGGCGAAAACGCCATAAAATATTCATTTGAAGTCAGATTTTCAAAGTCTGCATGTGTATCTTCAAGCCCGAAAAATTTACAAGCTTTAGCACATAAGATTCTTAAGTTTTGAGCAAGTTTAGAGGTCGAAATCAGCGAAACAGTAAACTTCCAGGAGACTTTCAGAACTTTTTCAAACTGCATGTTGTCCAATGTTTTGACCACATCTCCTTGCTCGTTCATCGGATTGTTATAAAATTTTGATATGTTGTAGAGGACATACATACGAAGATAATGGCATATAACACATTCTTATATTCCTTGTAGATTGCACCCAGTTCGTCATCTTGTACAGGGCAGAGTAAAATCTCTTCAGACGATCTTGCCGTAAAACGTGTTTTTATGAATTTCACGCTATTTGCTCGTGTCTTGAGTGCATAATGATGAACCTTGATGATGTTGGACTGTTTGTATGCTGTATTTTATGATCCTATTTGGTTTCCATGTCTATATTGCTCTAACCTCATGTAATCTTCGTATTAGGTACCAAATACCGAAGTTGAGGATACTGAAATCATAATGATAACGCGAGCAGATCTGGAGTTATTGATGAAGAGACAACCATCCCTGCACTTCAAGGCCATGATATGGTTGTCACTGAAGTTATGGAAACCTCAATTATTGCTACTCCAGTAGTAGAAGAAACCGAGCCACAAGTAAAGGAGGCTGAAGAAACTGTTGCCATGACCGTAGAAGTTGCTCCAGTAATTGAGAATCACATAGTGGTGCATGAATATCCAAGTGCAGGAGTTTCTTTTGATCCTCCATTTTATGCATCACTCCTATATTATGAACTAGTTGGTGGATTCAGCGTTCCTATGGGATATGCAGGCTTGTACGAGAAGATATGGAGGAAGTTTGGTCACATCATCGTTACTAGAGATCCTGGACGTGCTTATGATTTAAAAATGCAAGTAAGTGTCATCTTACATGTTGTAAGTGATATATACGTCAGGGCTAGAAATACCGTGACTCCAGATGTACTCTTTGATTGGGAGTTCAATTTGGAGAATTCTGAAAGACTTGGCTTCAACGTGAAGTGGCTTCGTAAGAAAATAAATGCTATTAAGGATTCATGTGAGAATAACATACCCTTTCCCAATAATGCTGTGATGGAGAAGGAGGAAAAGATTGCTAAGCTGACCGAGGTGCTAAACCTAGAGAAGGCGGCTTTGCAAATCTTGAAGGATGCAGAGGAGCAAAAGTCTTTCTTTGTTGACTTCCTTTGATTTCTTTTCATAATCTCTTGAACTTCTGAACTCCTAAACTTCTGAGAGATGTGAGGTTTTATTTTGGTTTTGATATTGATTGGTTTTGGATTGGCAGATGATTGAGGATTTTCTTTAAGTAGAATGAACTGAATTTTGATAAATTGTTGAATTCAAATACTGAATGCAAGTATTGCAAACGTTTTGGAGAAATATAAATACAATGAAAGAAAATCCTAAATGCCAAATCCCAGGCGTCATGAATGCTCAAACGCCTAGTACTTCAGACGTCCAATAACTTCAGGTGTCAAATGCCTTAAGACAATTTTCATGGATTACTGGTAGGGTTCTACCATCTGTGTTGATCAACCTGTAGTACCCCCCGGTCATGGACTTAGCAACCACAAATGGGTCCTTCCCAATTCGAATTTCTTGCGGAGTGGAGGTTGCGCTGGGTTGCTTTGAGAACTAGATATCCTTCACAAAATTTGTTAGTTTTGGTTGTCCGCGCCTTGAATATCTTTTGCTGATTCGGAACTCCTCGTATGGCGGGATTCCAAGGTTGTGGCGCATACGGACACTCATGCAAAGGGGAGTATCCAGAGTACTGTCTGTCATGCTTATCCATATCTTCAGCAATGAACCTCTTGATAGAATGATCGATTTGATGGGGCTCTGTGCTCAACCATTTGGTGTAATATTTTTGAGGTGAAGATATCCACTCATAGATTTTTGTGATTGCTAAGTTGTTAGTGGGAAGAAGTCCCCGAACCATAGCAACATAATTAAACATTGGTAGTATAGGTGCATGAAGGGGAATTAGACTTGCCCGAGTTCGGAACTTTTCGATGAAAGAGTGTGCACTTTCTCCAGGTTTCTGTGCTAATTCCACCAAAGCTTTAACTTCCTCCAGGTGTTCGAATGATGTAATATCTTCTATTTTTCTGAGTCAGAGCTTTCTTCAATTGAAGGCATTAGAGCCACTTTTCCAGCATGAACCCAAGGTCGTCCAAGAATCATGTCATATACTGGATCTTCCCAGATTATGTAAAACTTGGCTTCAGACAAAACGAGTTTTCTCTGACCTTAAGAGTGATGTAGCCGTACGCATGTCTGAGTGTCCCTTCGTGATCCCTGATTGACATGGGAGCATGAGTATCTTCTTGTCGAGTGATGCCAGCATCTCTGAGAGTTTTCAAAGGAATTATGTTGATGGCATTACCAACATCAACGAATGCTCTTTTGAATTCATTTCCCTTGATATACACTATGGTGAGCAGTCCCCAGTTATATATTTCTTTGTCAGTGGATGGAGGCTCAGGAGATATTCTGGAATCAGTAAATGTTTTCCGGATATTATATGGTTCAAAGCCATGAACATGTCTCCCCTTTGCGCTTTCGACAGATAAAGCAATTCAAAGACATGCTCGATCAATGACTGAACTGCTTCTTTAACTGGTTGTTCAGAGATGGAGAAAGTCCTGACTGGGAGAGGGTCTATGTGCGCTCCTTCAGTCCCCAAGTTGATCTCTCCTGGTTCAACTTTTTCCCTGAATATGCGTTTCAAAACTCTGCAATCACTTGTGGGATGATTGACGAACCTATAGAAGCGACAATAACTTTCCATGTCTTCTTCAGTTGGTTCTTTCTTGACATATGGAAACTTGATTGCACCATCTTGGATTCAAGCATCCAGGAGCTCATTCATTTCTTCAATGAAAATGGGAAATTCAGGTGCGTCTTGACTAGGAGCCCCTGTGTGCTGGTCAGGGACTTGTGCATCTTGCTTATCCTTTCTTTGTGCCTTTGAAGGAACTGAGGTATGCTTGCCTGGTGGTTCGGCTTTTCGTTTACTCCCTTCTGCGATAGTGTTTCTGGAAGTCTGGAGATTGTACTGCTTTTTGATCAGACGTCTGCTACCTCGAACGTCCCGTGGTTCCTCGGCCTTTGTAACTTTTTTTCTTTCCAGTAAAGCAGGTTTAGTAGTTGCCGATCTCTTCGTCGCTTCATGAAGCTCTGAGAAAGTGTGGAAACGAATATTTTCTAATAAATCTCTATAGATCGGGATCATGTCGTTGATACACAAGTCTACCAGTTGTTGCTCCGTGATGTTTGGATCATGACAGTCCAGGGCCTGAACTCTGAATCTCTTCACATAGTCATTGGGATGTTCATTGTTCTTCTTAAAAATTCTTCCAAGATCAGAGAGAGCAACTTTCTCTGACACAAAGAAGTATTTTCTGTATAAAGCGTTAATCATTTCTCCCTAATTGTTGATAGTTCCTGGTGCGATGTTGTTGTACCAGGTGTATGCCATGCCTTTCAAGGGTTTTGAAAATTATTTGAGGCGAACAACATGGTTATGTTCATGTTCACCCAAGGCTTCCAGGAACCGAGAAACATGTTCCCGAGCATTGCCTGTTCCATCATACAAAGTGTAGGTTGGAGAGGTATAACCTTTCGTAAGAGGAATCCTTTGTGTAGCAGCAGGGTACGGAGGTTGGTGACGATGGACATGTGATGTCTTGTATTTTCCATGGTTCTAAAAGAGGCGTTCCAAATCTTCGCGAGTAATGAAATTTGATGATTCCTTTGCTGACGGACTGTCTGCAGCTTTCCGGACTTTGCTGTCATTCACTGTATGAATTTAAACTACTTCCGGATCAGCATCTGAGGATGCTTCCTTTTCTTTTCCTTTTCCTTGAGTCTTCTCTGACATCTTGTCAGTGGGAGTCTTGAGATAATTGAATAACTCCTTCTGTGTTGCAGCCATGTCAGTTTGATTCTTTGCAAGTGTCTCTTGCACCTTGATGAGATCAGCCATGGTAGGTGGTGGATCCTCTCTGACTTCTTCAGGGTGTCGTCCGAACAAGAGATGAACTTCCATGTTAGCGTGAGGAGGAATAACGTTACCACCGTCAGTGTTAGAGGCCGGAATGGTTTCCGAGATATCCTCATTGTTATTGTTTCTAGTGCTAGCGTCGTTTGTGTTGGAACGTGTAACTAACCCAGACCTAAGACCAACCATCTGATGAGAATGTGAGATTGCAACCGAGAGATTAATCTCCCACTGTGGTCGCCAATCTGTAGATGAGGAAAAACGATTTGCTGGTTTTTACGGGATTGAGAAGACGACCGTGCGGAGGAGACTCCTTGAACCGAGCAAAATGTTTAACCTCACACGGATGCACTGCAAGAAGGGAGTGTATTAAGTTCGAGAGCTCAATCTGTAGGAATCCGGCCTAAACCAAGACAATGGTCGTTCCAGAGTCAAGAGAGGATGTGCTGATCAATGGGAGGGAAAATGAGAAATATGTGAGATCAATGGTGATCGAGATTGTAGGTGTGTTGTGTATTCTGCGTAATAAAGTTCTGAATGATTGAATTTTACTCAGTTGAGAGTGATTTCTGAGACGATGAGTTTGTGTAGACGAAAGATTGTCTGTGTGAACTTGTCGAGAAATTCTTCCTCTTTTCAATCAGGATTCAGAGACTTATATATTGCTGAATTGAAAACACCATGATCCCATGAAGTGTGACAGTTGCGGGAGTCAAAGAGTGGGGAAGTGGAAAATCGTGTTGAAACCAGTTTCTCATCGTGCGGAGACTTGGTTAACTTTCCACCCACTACTTTGCTAACTCCTCCAACTGAATGCACGACTTGCTCACATTCTCATCGTGTGTATGAACACACTTGCCATAGACCGCCAGACCAAAACCCTAGTTAATATCCCCCTATATGACACGATTTATGTCTCGTGAATGTGGAGTCTGCAAGGCAGACGTGTATTTAGTTAGTCAGTTGCTGACTTTATAGAACGATGAGTCCTTTTATTGCTGAGTTGAACATAATTTGCAAATGTTTTGAGACTCATGAATTGAACATGTCTGTTGAGACGAAGATATAATTACGTTGATTGTTAAGGTGAGAAAATATTGATCGTACGAGCAAATGTTGCTCGTTTGATAAACTTTTGAACATTAATAGTCAGCATTCATGGACTGAGCAAGTATTGCCCATCTGAGAAAATATTGATAGTTGAACCAATATTCATGGACTAAGCAAATACTGCTCGTATGAGCAAATGTTGCTCGCATGAGTTATTGAATATTGACAGTTGAGCCAATATTCATGATTTGAACAAATATTGCTCGTATGATAAAATGTTGCTCGTTTAATGAATTGTTGACATCGTCGAATATTGATAGTTGAACCAATATTAGCAAATATTGCTCGTTTGAGAAAACGTCAATTTAAGATGCTGACATCTGAGCCGAGCATAATTATTAAAGTGTTGATCACGGGATCAACGTAAAATTATTAGTGTTTGAATCTTCTCAAAATTATGTTTTGCAGAGCTATGGATTTGAAACCCTAGTTTTGATCAATTGCCGAATTGATGATAAATTGATGATTTATTGAACCGACCATATAGCACCAGATGCTCAAGTAATCAAAAATACCAAACTCTTGAAGATCAGTTGGTGAAAGGATGATTAAATGCTGGTTTAATCATTTTTCAAATAGTGCTCGTGTGAGCGTCAGGTAGTAGAACCTGATTATGGAAAGATGAGGGACCGACCAAAGGATCATGAGACCGACCCTTGGTGGTCATGGGACCAGCTGATGGTTGTTTGAACAAACTCCCGGCTGTCTGAGAAGAGTTTGGACCCATAATGAGCAATTGAGCAAATTATGTCAAAATTATTAAAACACTTGGGACCGGATATTTGCAAGCCTCAGGGCCGGCCTTGGTCGGTCAAGGAGACATGCCCGCGTCACCATAATGTCCGTGTCTCAGTCCTGAGAGTTTCGATATTTTCCGGTATGCGTTTGAGCAACATTTTGAGAAAATATGAAGAAATCAGGGATTTTGCTGAAACCGTGAAACTTCATGAGATGAAGGAATAAAATTATCAAATAATGAAGGAATCATGAGGTATGGGACCGTCTAGGCAAAGGCATGGCTGGTCGGCCAAGGAGCCAGTCCCAAGGCAGTTTTTCCTAATTTATAATATTTTCGTGATTTTAGGGAAATATCATAAAATCAAGAAGTTTGTTGAAACCAAGGAATTTGTTGAAATCAAGGAGTTTCCATGAGATGAGGGAAACATAAAAAATAATAACGATAAAATAAAGGGGCGTGTGGGACTGTCTAGGGCGTGACCGGCCTGCTATGGCCAGGTCCCACGGGTTTCCCTAATTTTATATTATTTTTCATGAACTTGAGTGAAATTTCATGAATCCAAGGAGTTTGCTAAAACTAGAGAATTTCCTTGAAGTGAAGGAGTTTCCATGGGATGAGGAAACAAATAATATTAAGATAATAAGACATGGGCGTGTGGGACCGGCCACGGCTAGCGCATGGCCGGCCAAGAGCCCGAGTCCCGTGCGTTTTCTCCCTAATTTATAATATTTCATGAATTGAGGGAAATATCATGAAATCAGGAAATTTTCATGTGATGAGGGAAATATCATGAAATCAGGAAATTTTCATGTGATGAGGGAAATAATAAAATAATAAGGATTCATGAGGTGTGGGACCGGCCACGGCTAGGGCATGGCCGACCGGCTAGTGGACCTGGTCCAGCGACACCTTTTCTAAATTTTATTATTTCATTGATACGAGAAAACACCATGAGACTGGGGAGTTTTCTTGAGACGAAGGAGATTCGCTCAAATGAAGGGATTTTCATGAGATCAAAGAAAATAATAAAAATATGATAAAATATAAAATTGTACGTGGGACTGGCCACGGCACGATCGGACGGTCGATGGGCCCAGTCCCCAGCGCCTTGATTAATATTTTATTATTTACTATTTCTTTCTACTTTGTATAGGTTTATCGTTCCTTCATGTTTTGGAATGCTCGTTTGCGCATTCAAGTGCTCGTTCGTGCATTATTGTTGAGTACACTAACACCATTTTGGTCAGGGCTTACTCGATAGCTGCTTAGATGCCCGCACGTTGAATATTTATCACTAAACCGTGGAATTATACTGAGAAGAACCACAAATTTAAGTGACGAAATATTACTAAGAATCGTAGAATATTGTTGAATATTCAGTTAACGATTATAGATAATTAACTGAAGGATCTATACTAGCAGGCATGCTGTCTAGGAGCATTAATTATCTGAGAATTGAGAAACGTGAGCTTGTTGCAACGTCATTTTTCCTTTATATAGACTAGCAGACACGCTGTCTAGGAGCCGTCCAATCTTTCGAATCTATATAGAAATAATTACTGATATTGCTCAGTATTCATGAGATGTGTCGTTGCCTCGGCTGGGATACTATACATCTACATATACTCTGAGAGACATCCTTCTCAGTCAGAGACTTTATGGAATGAGCTTTCATGCTTCAACGAGATACATGAGCCTCAATACTCATTTGATTGTTGGATCAGAAGCATGTATAATTATGGTTTTACTGTTTTAACCCTTGTCGAAAATCCACCATCTATAGGTGATAAAACCTAATTATGGAAAAGTGTGGGACCGACCAAGAGGGCATGAAACCGGCCCTTGGTGGTTGTGGGACCAGCGGATGGTCGTTTGAGAAAATTCCAAGTTGGTTGGAAAGAGTTTGGACCCAATTTGAGAAATTGAGCAAATTAGGTCAAAATTATAAGAATGTGTGGGACCGGCTCCTTGCAAGCCTTAAGGAAGACCTTGGTCGGTCAAAGAAGCATGCCCGTGTCACCATTATGTCTGTGGCTTAATCCTGAGAGTTTCAGTATTTTCTGATGTGCATTCGAGCAATATCTTGGATTTTCAGAAGAGTTTGATCTTTAACTGAAATTCTTGATTTTGCTCGAATGAGCAAAGTAGAACTTTACTCTTTTCGTCAATTTTTGAGAATATTAAAATAATGATTATTTAATATTTTTAATGAATAGCCTAGTCAGTCATGTGACCATTTGACTTTTGGCTTTTTCATGGTTTGAGCAATATTTGAGGAAATGTGAAGAAACCGGCCCTTGGTGGTTGTGGGACCAGCGGATGGTCGTTTGAGAAAATTCCAAGTTGGTTGGAAAGAGTTTGGACCCAATATGAGCAATTGAGCAAATTAGGTCAAAATTATAAGAATGTGTGGGACCGGCTCCTTGAAATCCTTAAGGAAGACCTTGGTCGGTCAAAGAAGAATGCCCGTGTCACCATTATGTCTGTGGCTTAATCCTGAGAGTTTCAGTATTTTCTGATGTGCATTCGAGCAATATCTTGGATTTTCAGAAGAGTTTGATCTTTAACTAAAATTCTTGATTTTGCTCGAATGAGCAAAGTAGAACTTTACTCTTTTCGTCAATTTTTGAGAAAATTAAAATAATGATTATTTAATATTTTTAATGAATAGCCTAGTCAGTCGTGTGACCATTTGACTTTTGGCTTTTTCATGGTTTGAGCAATATTTGAGAAAATGTGAAGAAACCATGATTTTTTGCTCAAACTGAGGAGTTTCATGAGATGAGGGAAATAATAATATGAAAGAATAGGGATTGTAAGGTGTGATACCGGCCACGGCTAGGGCATGGTCGGCCAGCCAGGTAGCCCGGTCGCGCAACACCTTTCTCTATTTTTATTATTTTTCATAAAACCGTGAAAATATGGAGAAACCATGAGTTTTTATCAAACAAGGAAAATTGCTAGAATGAAGGAGTTTTCATGAGTTCATGAAAATAATAAAATAATTTAAAATAAAGGAAAAAGGAGTGGGGGACCGGCCACGGCGGCATGACCGGCCGGACTGTGGGCCTGATCCCCTAGGCGCCACTTTTATTATTTTAATATTATTTTCTCTATCCTATTTTGTGTAGGATTCCTCGTTTGTCCATATTTTCGAATGCTCGTTCGTGCACTCGGATGCTCGGTCGTGCATCATTGTCAAGTACACTTGCACCATTTTCTTGGGGATTACTCAGTGATGGTCCAGATGTCCGGTTATTGAGTATTTATTACTAATTTATGAAATTCAGTGGAGAATGGTTCATGGAATTGAGTAATAAAAGTGAGTAGTTATTTATTATCAATCCGTAAGATCAACCGTGGATTCGACCATGGATTCGGAATAATAAAATGAGTATTACCACCCCATAGGATCGTGGATTCGACTATAGAATCAGAGTAATAAAATTATCTATTACCATTCCATGAGATCAGCCGTGGATTCGATCATGAAATCGGAGTATTGAGATTATCTATTACCATTCCATGAGATCATCCGTGGATTCGATCATGAAATCGGAGTAATGAGATAAAATAAATTATCTTCTAATGATTCAGTGGTGATGTCACGGTAGAATTAATCTATTGCAGAAGGGATATTAGCCAGTTAAAGTGTCATACCAGTTCTGAAAGGTGAATAGTCAGGAAACAGGGAGTGTTTCCGATGTCCTGAAGGCATTTTGCCCTCTCAACAATCATGTATGGAGAACCGCCTGAATCTGTACACGTTCTCTCTACATTTTCAGGGAACAGTGAGTGTCACCGACGTCCTGAAGGCGTTAGTGCTCTCAATCTTACGGAGAACCGCCCAATCGTTCTTCTATGTAGAGAGGGGGATCTCTCTATGTAGTCATGGAACAGTGAGTATCACCGATATCCTGAAGGCGTTATGTTCTCAATCATTCTGAGAATCGCCCAATTATGTTATTCTACATAGAGGGCATGATGAAATGAGCAGCATCGAACGCTCCGGGGAGGCCTTTCGAGTGACATATGCATCATGGCTCGTAAAATATGAATCATCACATGCGTTCCTGAAGCCGTGTCAGAAACATGCAGCATCATGATTTTACGATTTTGACCTGCTTAGTGAGGGACAGTCATGTTCCATGGTAAGCATTAGATGCTGAATTTCAGTCGGGGAGATCAGTGGTTGAACTCAGTTGTACAAAGGTATTTTCAGAATCCCCGATTTGCTCCAATGGTATCATGTACGAGCATGTTCAGGTAAGGATCCTGATAGTATGATAGAGTGTCATCCCGTGAGCACGGAGAGATGATGCACTGCTGATTTGAACAGTCAGACCTCCACCTGGAAGTACTTGTGACCGGTCACACAGGTTACCAGGATCGGTTACACCAGTTACCAGGACCGGTTACCAATTACAATTATCGATTACACAACACTCTTGATCGGTCACATCAATTACATGGTGATTACTTAGGATCGGTTACACCAATTAATAAAAACTAGTCATACCAAATCATAAGTCAGGCATTGTGAATAGTTATACCAAGATACGTAACCAGGGTTAATATCGGTTCTACCATCTCACACATATTGGTCATCTTAATATTTGCAATGAATAGACGAACCAGTAAGCCTAATGATTTCCCTTTCGATTCACAAAACAAGTTCATGAATGTACTTCCTTTAAAAAAATGTAAAACATTATCTCCTAGGATGAAATCTTCACCATAACCCCCTCACATAATCATAACAGTATATACAAGATTACGTCGATGTCATATCTACGAAGTTCAAAAGATAAGCGTTATACTTCGTAGTATAATTCCCTAATACCATGATCATACATATATGACCATGTAATATCACTAGAGCATTATACAATATTTACAGTATATACATCTTTGCAGTTATGTTTTCAATATAGTACGGCTTGAAAGATACGTTAGGAATGAAAAAGTTCAAGCAAATATTACTAACCTCAAGAGGAAGGATGATGTCGTCGTTATAGTTCGTTACTTCTTCACATTCTTTAGGTATTCAACATTCCTAGACTTTCTATTCTAACCTAAACGAAGATGGCTCTAGTATATAATCAAGCGACTTTAGATGAGTTTTGACACACTAAAATATGACAACCAAACTTGACATAGCAATGCTTGGTGAGTTCAACCGATCTATTCTATAACACAATCAATCAACGTATTTTCATAATAAAAATAGGTTATAACTCTTAGACTTCATTCAACGTGTTGTCAAGTTTAGTTACTAGAACTATATGTCTTGATTTATATTCTACTTATAGATAAGTCTCGGATTAGGATAGAAAGTGTAGTTGAGCATTAGACTTCACGGCATTCATCGAATGAAGACGAAGAACTACTAAGAGGAGAGTGTGGAACTTCATCGACAAAAGGTATATGGAGACTTGAAGTCATCTATCACTCAAAAGTCTATCTACTTTATCTCCTATTTGAGACAAAATTCATATAGCTATAAACTTAGATTATATACATTTGATATTTCGAGCTGAGTTTAGCTCGCTTACATATTTCTCGAAATACGTGTTGGTAAACTTTCTCTTTAACCAATTCCATCTTATATTCTTGACGGAAGTCAAAAGATGATCATGTGAAAATCACCTGGTAACATCTTACACGATTTGTGTGAGACAGTCATTTGATGTAGACTCGGTATGTTTCATACTGATCATTCGATCACTTGAAAATTGCTTTAAAGCTAATAGTTTTTGTGAGAAGGTGTACACGTTTGTGTACGGTTACCCATATCTAAATGAAGTCACTTTACATTTGTGTGTAACAAGCTAAATTCAATCTAACGGTTGATAGATATTAGCTTGAGTCTAATCAGGTTTTCATCTAACAGTGAATATTGAATGCTTTGTTACTAAGGTAAAATTGATGCAAACTCTGATTTAAAGACTATATAAAGGAGAAATCTAGCAAATGGGAAACCTAATCCCCACACCTCCTGTGTGATACTAGTTGCGACTAGAGTCGATTCTCCTTTAACCTTAGGTTTTTCTAAAACCCTGTAGGTTAACGACTTGAAGATTTCATTGGTATTGTGAAGCCAGACCCAAATATTTTCTCTGTAGTTGCTTGTTCTGATCTTGCTGTTTTTTATCGTGATTGAGTATTATCTTCTCTAAAATTTGCTCGAGATTTAATCTTCGGTAGGCAAGATAAAAAGTAGTAACAAACATCTTCGTCTCATCGTTTGTGATTCCACAATATCTTGTTTCACTACTATAAGATTAAGATTATTGTGAGGTGATTGATATTTCTTGTTGTTCTTCGGGAATATAAGTCCGATATATCAATTGGTTCCTGTTCACCTTGATTTATCAAAAGACGGAACAAATCTCATAGGTTTATCTGTGGGAGACATATTTATCTATTCAGTAGACTTTTCTGTGTGAGACATATTGGTTTATCAAGTCTTCTAATTTGGGTCGTAGCAATTCTTAGTTGAGGGTGAGATCAGCTAAGAGAATCAAGTGCGTAGAGTCCTGCTGGGATTCAGATACGTAAGGAGCGCAACTGTACCTTGATCAATGTGAGATTGGTTAGGGATCAATTACATTCCAGTCCGAAGTTAAGTTGGAGTAGGCTAGTGTCTGTGGCGGCTTAATACAGTGTGGTGTTCAAATCTGGACTAGGTCCCGGGGTTTTCTGCATTTGCGGTTTCCTCGTCAACAAAACTTCTGGTGTCTGTGTTGTTTCTTTTCCATATTATATTTGTTTATATAATTGAAATATCACAGGTTGTGCGTAAGTTCAATCAATTGAGAATCCAACCTTTGGTTGTTGATTAAATTGATTGACACTTGGATACTGGTTTTTGACACCGTCCAAGTTGTTTCTTATATTAATCAGGCTCATAGATTTATATCTGTTTGATTTGCTGATTACATTAAGAAACAAAGATATAACTCTTTGATATACTTTTATTAAGATTGATTCTGACTGTCTAGTTTATTCTCTTGGAAATATATTAGAGTTAGTCCATACAAATTGCTAAGCGAATATTGGGTGTGGTTGTTAGACCCCCGTTTTTTCATTATAGATGGATCATGATGCTATTAATCAATTTTGTAATATGAGTGAAATAAACGAGTTGTTTGTTGGCTGGATTTTATTACTTTTTAAATCCATGTAAACCCCGTTCAACATTTTTTAAGAATTCTTTTTCTTATTTCTTTTTTGAACTTGGGTTCAAAGGGATATTTTTTTAAAAGACCACTATAAGTTCAAATATATTATTTTTAAACCGGTGATCATTTGTAAGAAAAATAAGGATAACTGGGTATATAAAGGATCACTTGAGATAATTTTGGTATTGCAGTGAGCTTTAAAAAAAAGTATGTTGTACTGTGGAAATAAAACAACTAATGTATAATAAAAATGTGACGTGTAAAGTGATGTGAGACTAACAAACAACAAAAGCTGTTTGATCTATTGTAGATACCTAAATTTTGGTGAAGGGGTGGAACTGATATTTAGGATTTTTAGTGTAAGTTGCGAGAGGTTGAACACAAATATTCCTCTCCTAAACCAAGAGGAATGGCCTTACAAGGGATGCTTCAGTCACATGAGAGAAAAAGATTAGAGATCTTCTTAGGGAGTGAAGCTGATAATAAAGAGAGATTAAAGTAATTCTAAGTTTGCAGAAGAATGCTTCGACAGATGTGTTTTTCTTGATCGATAAATGGCCTATTTATAACAGAAGTCTCTAATCTAAAGCCGATGAGATAAGGATTGCCTATTTATAGCACCCCTTAATTACATGACTATAGGAACAACTAAAGACAAGCTACACTAAGTTATATACTTTACTTCCTAAATATCTCGACCTCGACTGACTGTTCTCGTTGTGTATTTTCCACACGTGACATAGACCTCTAGACCATAATCCTTATTATTATCCTCTTATTGTGTGACTGAGTCAGTTGTTATGTTGAAGTATTTCTTGGCCATGACTAGGATGAGTCATGTGAAAACCGAGAAATATCCGAGAATCCGTTTGTAAAACACGAGAGTAGCCGAGGCTTAACCTCATCCTCATGTGGTCTGTCTGTAGTAGCCATTACCGTTCTTGTTGGTTTCTTTGATAAATGTGCGGATCTCCGAGAGATTTGACTAAGTTTCGTATAAGTCTGTGTAACTCATACTAAAGTTGTTGGCTGTGAGCATACTAAATAAACTGAACAGGGAGATTGTACCTTTGGTAAGGCTTGATCCTTAGTCTCGTGTCTTGTACTATCTGGGGCGTGCACATGGAGCTCAAATCTCACAAAGTTGGTTGGGACATGTATGGAAGATTGATAGTGAGGCTTACATGCCATATAGTGTCTCTTGCATAATATTGTAACACAATTTTTCTTAGCTAGGGTATCTCGCAGGGATGTGCTAAGTGCTAGGATCCATTTATGAATAGTGTTCATGTATGGAGCAGACATGACTAATGTATCGTGTACATATGTTACTAGGAATCAGGTACAAGTCTAGGAGGCGAGCATGTATCACATATGGATGCGACTAGGAATCAGTCATAAAGCCTAGGTCGAGCATTGACCAATGTATTATTTATGGATGGTACTAGGAATCAGTCATAAGCCCAAGGTGAGACTCAAGTGTCTCTCATGATCATTGAATCAACCGTGGATATGTCATGAAGAATATGAGTATACATGACCAGTATATCTCGCGTGGATGTTATACTAAGATTCATGCTGAGGATGAAGTCCTGAGAGACCAAAAGCTTAATCTTGTTTATAAGAAGGTGAACAGAGCCTTGATCGTATGCGGCTGAGTAGAGGCTTGCTCATGAAGAGGAGAGTTGAGCCTTGCTCATAGGTGGATGCTCGGAGAATCTATTATATATAAAATACTAATCATTATCTCGCTCATAAAAAATCAATCGGGATCTCGCTTACCAATACAAAACCTCGGTCAGAAAAAGATGAGGAAGGTTTTGGCTTCGAAGGTTGGGCTTTGGTGCTGTACTTTGACGTTGGGATTTGGCGCCGAACTTAGCTTCACTGTATTTGCTAAGCTTTGTTTGTATGTTCTAAGACTAAGCCTTATCCATGTGTCGAGGTCATGGCTTTCGTGGTCTTGTCTATGTTATAATTTTTGAACTGACTTTAAAATGATCACCCTCTATTAGGGCTGCACATACTCCGGTGCGGACCGGTTCTCTTATGGAACCGGTGTCTGTACTTGGTGTTGACCGGTACCTCTTTTTGAGTACCGGTACCTGTACTTGTACCTGGTGTTGTACCTGTACCGCCGGTACTGGTCCGGTACAAGACCGGTACCGGTTTTTTTTACCCGGAAAATGTTACAAATTAATACTAAGTATAAATTATACAACATTTCCATATGATCAATGTATCCAAAATAAGTTCAGGTTGCATACATACTTAAGTTCAACATTTCCATAACTTCAAAACAACAATCCAAAATAAGTTCAGTTTGCTAAAAAGCAAAAAACAACATTTCCACAACCATAAGTCTGTCTACGGCAAGTCGACAAGAAATGAAATGTGATCATTGCAAACGAAAATGGATGGTTGCAAATCCTTCACTTGCAATTTCCAATCCTAGCCTGCATTCATTTCCATAAATAAACTTCAAGCTTTTAGGAAATTCTCAATTATGACTGCAACAGGCAAAAAAAAATAAACAAAAAGAAATAATTAAACTTCAGTTAGTACAATAAAAGTAATTACTATTAAAGAAATAGAAGAAGAAGAAGAAATGAAGAATGTTGAATGCTTCTTCTGTTTTCTTTTTCTCGACATATTATGTCTTGGATGGCTAGGATTAAAACTCTATACAGATCTTGACGGCTAATAATAACCGGTACATATGGTCCGGTTCAAGTCCGGTTCTCTCTAAGAACCGGTGTCTGTACCGGTCTAGACCGGTTCTCAAATTTCAAAACCGGTGTCTGTCCCGGTAAAGCCGGTTCCGGTCCGGTACCGGTCCGGTATCACCGGTTCTACTCCGGTCCAGGTCGTTTAGACCGGTTCTTGTGCAGCCCTACCCTCTATCCATTATTGACTATATAAACTAGCGTTGATAATGACGAAATAGACATATTTCAAAATCATATTTTGAAATTTTAGGTAATACTAACAAAATATAAACCTATTATCATTATTTCTAAATAATATATACTAGTTTAAAAAAATCATTATAATTATTTTGTATCCAATTTGCTCCTTCCAAAAGATATAAGAGCTGGTGAATTGAAAAAAAAATAATTTTATTTTATTATGGAACATGCATATCAATATGCATGGATCGACAGAGATGGTTCTACCCCGTCGAATATTTATTCTAATATCTGTGGTACGGAATTTATAGATCGGGGAAAATCCGCCCATCCATGGGATAATGTATTTGATTGGACGTGGATGGGCAACATCTAATGAATTCCAACCACTGCCCGTCCTTACAGCTTGCTACTGAATTTATTTGGGCCCAAATCAATTTTTGTGGATCTACAATCTAACCTCGATAAACGAATGCTCGATAAATGAATTACCTTGTTAAATAAATAATTTTATTCGGTGTCGATTTGGACTAAAGGGATGAATGAATAACCTTGATAAATGCATTAATGAATAAAAACAAATTGAGTCCTTAAAGGAATTATGAAAATATAAATGATTAGTTACTAAATTTCATACAAAAAGTATATGTAAATAAAGCAAAATACTTTATCCAATCAACGTTGTTCATATAAGAAGTCATTTATTTTCAAAAACTGCATTTTAAGTTGATTTTTTTCCTCTGGCCTAAAGAAAAATGCATCAGGTCCTTAATTTTTTGTGATGCATTCACAAAGTATGAAATACTTTTCTCATGTTGAGCCAGACATTTCTCATGATGACATACCTCTTTTGTCGACACATTTGGTATGCCGCTACTACATCTAGTAGATGATCATTCTCATTAATAGGTATTGACTCGATAATTTATTTGTCCATAGGCGATTCCATAATTGCGTAAGTCTCGTTAGTATAGTTCAAAAGACATCCAACATCCATCACATTGCTATGGTAAAAGTTAGAAACGACTTCATATAATTCTTATTTTTTTTTAATTGTCCAATTTCTGATTCGGAACATCAAAATCATTAATTATGTAAAAAACTAAAAATACTCTCTAAATAAATAAGTATTCATTTATCGATAAATAAATAACCTCACAAAACACATATTTTTTCTTCGGTTCCAAGGAAATTTATTTATCGAGGTTAGACTGTAATTTGACTCGAGATTATAAATGTTTGTACTAGTATAAGGAGGAGTAATTCTGAAAGAGATTTTCCTGAATTGCCTCATGCGAGAAGGTCTACTTGGGGTCCAGAGCAATATAGTCAATATCGGATGAAAAGACGAGGGTACCCAAATATACCTCAATCTAAAACTTTTCCACCTATAAGTCCTTTCTCCGAAAATGATTGTCTGTGGACTGAGTCGAGACAATACAACTAATCGGTTCACACTTCGCGTGATCGTCTATGGATACGAGATCGAGACAATACAACAACGAAGTATGTTTACTTGATAAGAGGTTCGGATTTAACCAAACACAATAGGATTACTATCAAGTAAATAGGAATTAACATTTGTGTATTTTAATTCTAATTATAATAAAAATAATTATAATTGCGGAAATAGAAAAGTAAAAGGCACATCAAGATTTTGTTAACGAGGAAACCGAAAATGCAGAAAAACCCCGGGACAGAATTGAATACTCTCAGGAATTACGCCGCTATACAAAATCAAACCAACTTCGTATAGTTGAGACCAAGAAAATAAACCTATAGTTCACCTAGTTCTGTATGTATTCCCACGCCTCCAACTTATGAATAAGTCACGTACTTGGAACAATTCCTTTGGTTCATATTCCAAACAGTTAGTAACAACAAATCTGTTTGGTTTCAACACTTTTCAACCAAGTGATGTGAGTTCGACAAAAGGCTCTTCTGTTTATCTCAATAAACTCATTTGTCAGGTCCTTAGATCTATCCACTAACGACTACCAAAGTAATCGCCTAGATTTTGCAATCAATACCTTGAATCACAAAGAATCGTATTGATGCCATCTACTCAACTAATCAATCCAATCTACCACAAGGATAAACCGATTATAGTTGGATCCTATTTAACTGAAAAATTATTGTGCACACCAAAGATTATGAACCCAAATCAGAAATCTTCAAAGTCTTCTTTGTCTTCAAATCTTCTTAGATCTTCAATAAACACCTGCACACAATCAACTTGAATCTCTTGTGATCAATCAGCACAGATCGGGGTCTGTTAAAAATGGATTATCACAAGATGTCTTTAGATCTATAAACAGTATAAAGATCCCCGTCGAAACTTCGATCTAGTTTGAGTGAATCTTATATCAAAAGAGAAGATTCTCAAGCATAAACAAACTAGGTGAAAACAAAGTTCAACAACCGTCATTCAATCAAATCAATCGAAAACTAATAATAAACCGGAATTATCTAGTTTCCCACCAACGGTACTAATAGAGCTTCTCAATCCAAAGAAGTCTTTATATTGAACGGTCGTAAGAGATTTCGCCTAATTAGGTTACTTTCCTCTCCGAATAGGCGGTTCCACCAGTAACAACACAACTAGGTAGTTTTGCTGGCTTTGAGCATTAGTTTGCTTGAAATGCAAACTTTGGTATTTATAGACCAAGGAAGTTTCGACACTAAGGAATTTCCAAAACCGAAAATATTCTCAAGATATGCAATATATTCCAGATTCGGTTTCCATAATTTCTGGAAATGCTTTGACCAAACTTTGACCGAAAATCTCTTAGAAAATCTCCAATTAGTAAATGCACATTACCAATTTTCGTTTTTCTAAAAATAAAATTAACAACCTTAATTAAAAGATTTTTAACTTATATTTCAATCCGGGATTTTCCTTTAGCTATTAAGGAATATCTTTGAACAATAAAAGATAAGCGTTACTGCACATGTTCAAAGAATGTCGACATTTGTACTTTGTAAGTCCTCTTTCATATTTACAATCTTGAAACCGATTTGCCACACTTCCAAACAAGTTTAGAATTGGTTCATCTGACGTTTAAGAACTATGTGATTGATTAAGAACACTCAATCAAAAATCATGGGTTTAACGGTTCTACCAAAGCAAATTTCGGTTCTACCTCCATGTGAGTACTGTGCATAGTCACACTAGCTTTCCAAAATTCGGTTGACTAGGTACTAGGATCAGTTCCCCACATACTTATGGTAACTATTTGTATTTGTTGCACATGTCCATAGGATCGGTTCTCCTTTCACTAAAAACATGTTGCACATGTTCATAGGATCGGTTCCCCCATATGCTAAAAACGTGTTGCACCTCTTACAAGGATCGATTCCCCTTTGTGATCGGTTGCACCTCTTCATAGGATCGGTTCCCCTTTTCCTAGAGTTGGTTATACCAATAACACTAAATCGATCATACCATCTCAGGTGATTACTTATGATCCGTTTCACTAATAAAAGTTGAAAAAGGCGAGGGTACCCTTTCTCCGAAAGTGATTGTCTATGGACTTAGTCGAGATAATTCAACTAATTGGTTCACACTTCATGTGATCGTCTATGGATACGAGATCGAGACAATACAACAACGAAGTATGTTACTTGATAAAAAGGTTCGGACTTAACCAAACGCAATAGGATTCAATTATCAAGTAAATAGGAATTAACGTTTGTGTAATTTACTTTAACTATAATAAAATAATTATAATGCGGAAATATAAAGTAAATTAATAACACAACAAGATTTTGTTTACGAGGAAACCGCAAATGCAGAAAAACCCCGGGGCCTTGTCCAGAATTGAATACTCTCAGGAATAAGCCGCTACACAAAATTACACCTAACTTCGTATAGTTGAGACCAAGCAACTAAACCTATATTTCACCTAGTTCCGTTTGTATTTCCATGCCTCCAACTTATGAATAAGTCACGTACTTGGAACAATTCCTTTGGTTCGTATTCCAAACAGTGAAGGAACAACAAATCTGTTTGGTATCAACTCTATTCAACCAAATGATATGAGTCGGACAAAGGCTCTTCTATTTATCTTAACATAAACTCCTTCGTCAGGTCCTTAGATCTATCTTATGTTTAATTACCGAAGTAATCGTTTAATATTAAGCCAACAACAATATTAATCCAAAGAATTATGTTGATGCCGATCTACTCAATTAACCAATCCAATCTATCACAAGGATAAACCGATTATTAATTGGATCTTATTTTACCGAAACAAGTATTGTGCACATAAAAGATTATGAACCCACAAATCAAAAATCTTCAATATCTTCTTCGTCTTCAAATCTTCTTAGATCTTCAATAATAACCTGCACACAATCACTTGAATCTCTTGTGATCAATCACGCACAGAACGGAGTTGTTAACAATGGATTTCACAAGATCGTCTTTAGAACTAACAACAATCTAAATATCCCTGTCGAAACTCTGAACTAGTTTGAGTGAATCTTATATCAGAAAAGAAGATTCTCAAGCATAAACAAACTAGGTTCAATCAAAGTTCAACCACCATTAGTTAATCAAATCAGTGAAAACAAAAGATAAACCGCAATTATCTAGTTTCCCACCAACGGTACACGCTAGAGCTTTTCAATCCCAAAGAAGACTTTAAACTGGACGTAAGAGATTTCGCCTAATTAGGTTACTCTCCTCTCCGAATAGACGGCTACACCAGTAACAACACAAACAAAGGGGAAATTTGTTGTTACGAAGGATTAGTTTGCTAGAGAGGCAAACTTCAAGTATTTATAGACAAGGAAGTTTGGACACCAAGGAATTTCCAAAACCGGAAATATTCTCAAGATATTCATTAAAGCACAAATTCGGTTTCCATAATTCCTGGAAATGCTCTGTCCAAAAAATAATGATCGAAATCTCTCGGAAAATCTCTAATTAGTAAATGCACATTACTAATTCTTATTTCCCTACAAAATGAAATTAATAACCTTAATTAAAAGATTCTTAAATTATTTATGTTTCGATCTTGGGATTCCCTTCCCTTATCTATTAAGGAATAAATTTGAACAATTAAAGAAATAAACATTCACAGCACGTGTTCAAAGTATGTCGACATCCTTACTTTGTAAGTTTTCTTTCACACTTACAACCTTGAAACCAATTTGCCACACTTCCAAACAAGTTTATAATTGGTTCATCTGACTTTCAAGAACTATGAAATTATCAAATAACATTCAATCACAATCATGGGTTTAACGGTTCTACCAAAATTCTGTTGACTAGGTACTAGGATCGGTTCCCCACAAATATATGAGTACTGTGCATAGTCACACTAGATTTCCGAAATTCTGTTGACTAGGTACTAGGATCGGTTCCCCACATATATATGTTATCTAACTCATACGTGTGGCACATGTCCATCGGATCGGTTACCCTTTTCCTAAAAACGTGTTGCACATGTTCATAGGATCGGTTCCCCTTTATACTATAAACCTTGTTGCACCTCATACAAGGATCGGTTCCCCTTTGTGATGTACTGCACCTCTTACTAGGATGTATTTTCCTTTCCCATATTTGGTCAGACATAAAATCACAAACCCGATCATACCATCTCAGGTGATTACTTAAGATCGGTTTCATTAATAAAAGTCATACCAATACATAAGTCATGCCTTTGTGAATAGTTCTACCAAGAACACAACAAGTCGTGAACGGTTATACTCAATCACACATATTGGTTGTTCATAAGATATTCAATGAATAACAAAACCAATAACGCCTGGATATTTCCTTTTCGATTCACAAACAAGTTTATGAACTTACTTCCTTAGAACACATGTAAAACATTGTTCCCTAGGATGAAATCCTCACCTCATACCCATACATAATCAGAATAGCATTCAAATGAGTATGGCGATGTCTATCTACAAAGTTTAATGGTTAAGAAATAAACCTCGTATTGTATTCCTTAATACTATGTCTATCTAGAGTTCAAATATGCTCTGCAGTTTTGTTTTCAATATGCACGACTTGAAAGATACGTTAGGGAATTAAATAGTTCAAGTCAAATATCACTTACCTCAAGTGGAAGGATGATTGTTTTCGTTGTAGCTGCTTGCTTCTTCACATCTTCAAGTCCTCGCAATACTTGTAATGTCTCATTATCCTAATACTTTCAAGCTAACCTATACGAAGTTGACTCTAGTACATAATCAAGCGACTCTTAACATGAGTTTTGATTCACTAAAATATGACAAAAAAACTTGACAAACCAATTCTTGGTAGGTTCAACCGAGCTATGCTCTAACAAAAGTCATACCAATACAAAAGTCAGGCCTTGTGAATAGTTTTACCAAGAACATAAACAATTCATGAGCGGTTATACAAATCACACATATTGGTAGTTCAAAAGATATGCAATGAATCACAATACCAACAAGCCTAGAAATTTCCCTTTTGATTCACAAAACGAGTTCATGAATGTACTTCCTTTAAACGAATTTAAAATATTGTTTCCTAGGATGAAATCTTCACCTCCTACATATACATAATCACAATAGCATTCAAACGATTATGTCGATGTCTTATATACAAAGTTTAATGGTTTAAGCAATAAACTTCATATTGTATTCCTTAATACTACATCTAACTAGAGTTTAATCATTCATGCTTCGCAGTTATGTTTTTAATATGCACGACTTGAAAGATAAGTTAGGGAATGAAACAGTTCAAGTCAAATATCACTAACCTCAAGTGGAAGGATGATGTTGTCGTTGTAGATCCTTGCTTCTTCACTTCTTCAAGTCTTCGCAATACTTGTAATGTCTCATATCCTAATACTTTCACGCTAACCTATACAAAGTTGACTCTAGTACATAATCAAGCGACTCTTTAAATGAGTTTTAGTTCATTAAAATATGACAACCAAACTTGAGATACCAACGCTTGGTGGGTTCAATCGAGCTATGATCTAACAATCTCCCCCTTTGTCAATTTTAGTGAAAAAACTCTTACATCATATGGATAAAAAAATTACAAGAATTCATTACACATACGCTTGATTCCCGAATTCAACAGCACAATAACCTGTATACATTCAATCCATAAATGACATTGTTGACATTATAATAACAAAGCTAATACTCCCCCTAAAGGTAAGATAGGTAGATTTTCAATCCGCACGTCTTTGTTATTCTCCTTTGTAGTCCATATAAATACAAGTATCATATGATATGCTACTCCCCCTTAGTCTATGCTTTACTCTTTTCGTTAGATAAATGTTTAAGCACCAATGTCCTTTCCCTTAGTGATACCAATCAATATAAATCAATACCAGTATCACTTGTTTACTCCATATATTTCTCCCCCTTTTTGTCATAAAATGACAAAGAAACGAAAAAATAAAGGACAAACCGAAAGGATCTTACAAATATCAAAATAGACTTGCAAGCCTATAAGATTTAAGCACGAGGGTTCCACAGACCATTTTTGATAACCAATATCAAAACCGAAACTACAAAGTAATTTTGTTTTGATATGTTACCAAGGAAGCAATTTCCCAAAGAAATTTTCCATAATAGTTTAGAAAACCAAAAATAGACTAAGCACCTTAGTACCTTTGCTAAACCGATTTTACAAATACAATCGCATGTTCGATAAGACCAAAATAAAGATAACTCTATTTTTATCATCAGGTTCTAATTATCCATATAACTTACGTTTCAATTTTAAATAAGACAAGTACTAGGTTAGTTAACTAGCAGTCCTTGTTAAGGCATTCGATTAGACTTGAATAACCAAAACCTCCACTTTGATAAGTCTAACTAAGATCAGAATTAACTTAGTTTCTCTTATCCGGAATCGAATTGGACTAAACAATTCATCCCATAAACCTTTTCTTTCGTTAAGCCATAAAAAATTCATACAAATCAAATAAATCAACTTGCATAATTATTCACCTCATATGGAAGCAATTGAAACAACATAGACATTAAAGCACCGCAATTGCACCGACATTTTGTAAGCCTGAACAATTGATATCAAACAAAAATCAAGATAACAATAGTTTTTCATAACCAGAATCATTTGAATCACACACACATCCATACAATAATGGAATAAAACATCAATTGTAACGAAATTTGGTTAAGTAAAAGCAATAAATAAATGCAATAAACTCAGGCTTTTCTTAAACAGGAAAACGATTAACTAACAAAGTCGTTACCTCAAATTTAGCATCCACTTCTCCAATATGTTTGCATCTTCTTCCAGGGATAATTGATACCGAAATATCATTATGTTGTCATCCTTATGCAAAACAAAAGAATAACAACAACCAACCTTTACCAGATAAAGGTTGAAAACCGATTTTAACTATTGCAAGCAAAAGTTGAAAACCGTGAAACACATATGCTTTTATGCTAAACCAAACGATTCAACATATTGTGAATTTTTCACATAATGTTTCAATTAGAACAACTCATGATCCTTTGATAAAGCCTACCAACATGGGCTAGAAATTAATCCTGCTAAACCAAAAAGTTACCCAAACCATAAGGGTTCACAATATATGAGAATGAATATCAAGGTTAGAAAACCAAAATCAAAAATCCCATACACATACATAGCAATAAGATAAAGCATTCAAGCACAGGCTATGTAAATCAAAAACTATCACAAGAAAAATTATAAATCAAATAATTTTATTTATAATAAGATAGTTTTATTCATAATAGACCTAATACAATCATTGAAGGAAATCAAAAATTGATGTCTATTTTTTTTTGCAACTCAATCCTTCATATAAGTATTAAATGAAGGCGGATTATTACTTTGACTCTTCAACTTGTGAATTTATTCAAGTAGATAACCTTGTTGCTTGACCAGAATTTCTTGCAGGTGAGAAATTTTCGTGAAGTAATTTTGTCTTTGATTGAACACAAAAGTGTGTCAATGCTTCAATACACTGATCTTTCTTCAGCATATTCTATCTTTCTTTCTTGATAAGCCAATCTCTTTTTTTGATTTTTCTCTTAATATCAAGAGAAGATCCAGACTTAATTATAAGTTGATATTTCTGATCTAACATCTTAGACAGAGAAGATGTTGGATCTAGACTCATGGTTCGGACAAGGAATGACCAAAGAATGAGAAGGATATTTTTATAATTTTCATACTTCTGAAAACATAATATTCCTATAAATACAAATATATCAAATATTTTTCAATACTAGATTTTATTCCCATAATCTACACATAAGTTCCTTGATTTTTCTTCTTCCTCAACCAAAATTCGGCACACAAGGTGAGGAAGAATTCTAATACCAATCAGGTGGTATTAGTATGAGATTTTCTCTCATTATGGAATTTTGAACAACCAGAGTGTCCTTGTGTAGATGGGGAAAACGATTTGCTGGTTTTTACGGAATTGAGGAGATAACCGTGTGAAGACTCCTTGAACCGAGCAAATGCTCAACCTCACACAGATGCACTGCAAGAAGGGGGTGCTTTAAGTTTGAGAGATCAATCTGTAGGACTCCGGCCTAAACCAAGACAATGGCCGTTCCAGAGTCAATTCGGTCACAAGAGAGGATGTGCTCATATGTAGGAGGGAAGCTGAGAAATGTGTGAGATCAATGGTGATCGAGATTGTAGGTGTGTTGTGTATTCTGCATCAGAAGGTTCTGGATGATTGAATTTACTCAGTTGAGAGTGATTTCTCAGACGATGACTTCGTGTAGACGAAAGATTGTCTGTGTGAACTTGTCGAGAAATTCTTGTCCTTTTCAATCAGGATTCAGAGACTTATATATTGCTGAATTGAAAAACACCATGATCCCATGAAGTGTGACAGTTGCGGGAGTCAAAGAGTGGGGAAGTGGAAAATTGTGTTGAAACCAGTTTCTCATCGTGTGGAGACTTGGTTAACTTTCCACCCACTACTTTGCTAACTCCTCCAACTGATTGCACGACTTGCTCACATTCTCATCGTGTGTATGAACACACGTGCCATAGACCGCCAGACCAAAACCCTAGTTAATATCCCCCCATGTGACACGATTGATGTCTCGTGAATCTGGAGTCTGCAAGGCAGACGTGTATTTAGTTAGTCAGTTGCTGACTTTATGGGACGATGAGTCCTTTTATTGCTGAGTTGAACATAATTTTCAAATGTTCTGAGACTCATGAATTGAACATGTCTGTTGAGACGAAGATATAATTACGTTGATTGTTAAGGTGAGCAAATATTGCTCGTACGAGCAAATGTTGCTCGTTTGATAAACTGTTGAACATTAATAGTCAACATTCATGGACTGATCAAGTATTGCTCATCTGAGCAAATATTGATAGTTGAACCAATATACATGGTCTGAGAAAATATTGCTCGTATCGCATGAGTTATTGAATATTGACAATTGAGCCAATATTCATGATTTGAAAAAATATTGCTCGTTTAATGATTTGTTGACATCGTCGAATATTGATAGTTGAACCAATATTAGCAAATATTGCTCTTCTGAGAAAATATTGCTCGTTTGAGCAAACGTCAATTTAAAATGCTGACATCTGAGAAGAGCATAATTATTAAAGTGTTGATCACGGGATAAACGTAAAATTATTAGTGTTTGAATCTTCTCAAAATTATGTTTTGCAGAGCTCTAGATTCGAAACCCTAATTTTGATAAGTTACCGAATTGATGATAAATTGATGATTTATTGAAAATCATGCATGAAAATGAAGTAGGCACCGGCTACAGGGGATGATGAACCGACCATATAGCGCCCAGATGCTCTAGTGAGAAAAATTCCGAAGTCTCTTAAAGACCAGTTGGTAAAAGGATGATTAAATGTTGGCTTAATCATTTTTCGAATAGTGCTCCTGTGAGTGTCAGGAGGTAGAACCTGATTATGGAGAGATGAGGGACCAAGGGATCATGAGACCGGCCCTTGGTGGTCATGGGACCAGCTGATGGTCGTTTTAACAAACTCCCAGCTATTTGAGAAGGGTTTGGACCCAGTATGAGCAATTGAGCAAATTAGGTCAAGATTATTAAAACACGTGGGACCGGATATTTGCAAGCCTCAGGGCCAGCCTTGGTTGGTCAAGGAGACATGCTCGCATCACCACAATGCCTGTGTCTCAGTCCTGAGAGTTTCGATATTTTCCGGTGCGCGTTTGAGCAACATTTTGAGAAAATATGAAGAAATCAGGGATTTTTCTGAAACCGTGAAACTTCATGAGATGAAGGAATAAAATTATAAATGATGAAGGAATCATGAGGTATGGGACCGGATAGGACAAGTCATAGCCGTCCTCCAAGGAGTGGTCCCAAGGCACTTTTTTCCTAATTTATAATATTTTCATGATTTCAGGGAAATATCATAAAATCAAGAAATTTGTTGAAACCAAGGAATTTGTTGAAATCAAGGAGTTTCCATGAGATGAGGAAAACATAAAAAATAATAATGATAAAATAAAGGGGCGTGTGGGAACTCCCTAATTTTATATTATTTTTCATGAACTTGAGTAAAATTTCATGAATCCAAGGAGTTTGCTGAAACTAGAGAATTTCCTTGAAGTGAAGAAGTTTCCATGGGATGAGGAAACAAATAATATCAAAATAATAAGACATGAGTGTGTGGGACCGGGCACGGCTAGGGCATGGCCGACCAAGAGTCCGGGTCCCGTGCGTTTTCTCCCTAATTTATAATATTTCATGAATTGAGGGAAATATCATGAAATAAGGGAATTTTCATGTGATGAGGGAAATAATAAAATAATAAGGAGTCATGAGGTGTGGGACCGGTCAGGATAGGGAATGAAAAATATATATTAATAGTTCTCGCGTATATATATATTTATGTTGACAAATAAAATATGATTTTGAGAAATCGTTAAAGTAAACAATTATTTATGATGAAATATTTTTTTCATGTAAATTTTCATAACCTGGTGGTGACTGTTCACATGATGAAAAATTATGTTCATGAATTTATGAAAAATCGGGTACCAAAGTTTTGTTCGTTTTTTGTAGATTTGAAGAAACGGGCAAGGTTTTGAAGTGCTAACTCTTGCATTGCCATCACTATTGTTAGTGGAATCGTAAAAAGGTAAGAGTGAAGGATTACCATTTTGTAGGTGTTTGTACGAGCACTTTTCCAATTACTTCATTCTGTTGATGTTTGCATCTTGTATGAACAGTAGACTGAAGTATAATATTGTGTGCATATTACAGCTACTCCACAAGGATGTCTGACTCCCAAGAAAATGATGCCTCCAGAGACGATACATGCATGGATGAGACTTCTGCTGGTGGTAAAGAAGAAGAAGAAACTCCTGGGCTCAAAAACGTTCCAAATATAAATGATTCATTTTTTGAGGTTCAGCAGGAGACGAAACACGTCTTAAGTCCCCAGCATATCATCTTATGATAAATCCTAGGAGTGTTACTCAAAATAAATTGGTGACTCCCAAGACGGTAATTCGATTTTGCCTTGAACGAGGAATTTTTCTTGCATCAATCATAGAGTTTATTCTTTCTCGACGACCTTTGGAGAAATTTTCTGGATGGGCGAGGCACATGTTGGGTTTTCCTCATGTCAGAGCTATGTTGAACCAGGCACAAGTAACAAGGGACATTAAAGCATCTGGAGATTTGTTTATTTGTCATGATGCGCAAGGCATAGTGCCTCTTCTTGCTCGCTGGTGCATTCCAACCCATACCTTCATATGCAGATGGGGAGAGTTTACTGTTACCTTAGAGGATGTGGCGGCTTTGTTGCATCTCCCAATCACAGGTCATCTTCCTAAAGGTCTTTCAACTGAAGAGACAGCAATTTCTAACATCTTGACAGCGGAAATGGAGCGGATCAACAAGGCATCTGGCAAATATTGTTATGCTTACTGGTTAACGCGTTGGTGGCCAAGAGATGAGGTTCTTGACCGTCCTGTTGACGGTACATTGTCTGTTGCTGCTTTCTTATGTTTATGGTTATCCATAGATGTGCTCGAAGAAAGTGGAACTTTGTTGAAACCATTTGTGATGCCCTTTTCTATCAAGATAGCTCAAGGTGAGCAACTCCCGATAGGTAGTCTATTCTTGGGTTCTTTGTACTCTAATTTGGATTCTCTGATTATAGACTCCAGTGTATCAAATGGCTTCATGAAGATCGAGTGTTATGCCAATACGATGTTTCTCCAATCTTTGTTGTGGGAACATTTTAAGAACTATGCTTCTATTCCACGTACTATCCTGCCAGAACTGAGTGTTGATGCCCGTCACGTCTTCTCTGAAAAGATAATGCCAGGATTATGCGTTGGTCTACAAAGCATCCTCGGTTCAAGACACGTCTCATTGATGTTTTAGACGATGAATCTGAGTTCAATTTTTGCCCATGGGTGTCAATTCCTTATTGTATTTCCCAGCCGACAACCTTCAATACTGGAGAAAGTAGAGTTTTATCATCTGGTGCGGGCCTGAGTGACGGCGAGAGATCTTTCATGCTGGGTTGCACTCCTGGTCACTTGATATCAACAATATATGGAGAGCTTTCAGTGGAGGAATATAACATTGACAGGGCAGCTCAGCAAATGGGTATGGATCAGTGTGTTCCGACTTTTCGAAGGAGAAATCCATTGATTGAGCAACTTAGGACCCATTTGGACCGCAGACATGTGGAAGGAAGAGCTTACTGGTTTCCTTGATCCGATAGGATTACTTATGTAACTCCAGGTTATGTAGACTTCTGGTATCAACATCTTGAACGTCTACATAATTTTGCAACGACTGGTCAACCTCCGGTGAAAAATGCTCCTTCTGCTGAGATGCTTTCCACTCGACCAAGATTGAAGTATCTTTCTGGTGATAAACGAAAGACATCCCCAGGATGTTCCCAGGTATGAACCCTTTTCATAATCTTCATAAAATTATGATAGTTATATTTTGATCATTGTATCAAAATTTTCCACAGGACGGTCGTAATGTAAGACCACGAAACCGTGTATACTTCTCAGAAACTGAAGCAATTATTCATGGCGGAGAGGGCAGGAGCAAGAATTATAAGTTGTTACCTAACACCATAAAATCCCAATTGCTTCTTTGGTGAGTCATCAATATTCTTTTGTTGTGACTTCTTCCGCCGTGTAATTAGGATCTTGAAACCAATATTTGTTATTCCGTTGTAGAACTTTGCGCCATCAAGTATTGACGGTCTTCGATTCTCTGCTGCTGGCCAGACGATTTCTGACTCAAGTGTTGAAAGAGAGGCCGAAGTAAGTATTTCTTCGCATAACAAATTACGATGTTTCGTAGATAAAATACTGATTGTTGAAAAATATCCAGGGGGATGCCCCCGTGGAAGTGGAGATCACTTGTGATGTTTGCTTGGAGGATAGCAACAAGGAAAACCCCCATAACTCGAAACCGAATGAAAGTAATGGTGTTGTTGACGTTGATACAAGAAATCTGGTTTATTGAACACTCCAGAGCCCACCCAAGTAAGTATTTCTCTTGTGTTTTATACAGGGAAGCATAAACTTGTTGATTTATGAATGTGTGAACGAGAATCCATGTGCATATACGTAAACTTTGCGGAAATACGTCACCAGAAAATTCAGAACTCAGTCCTTCGGCGAAAACGCCATAAAATCTTCATTTGAAGTCAGATTTTCAAAGTCTAAATGTGTATCTTCAATCCCGGAAAATTTCCAAGGTTTAGCAAAGAATCTTTTTAAGTTGTGAGCACGTTTACAGGTCGAAACCAGCGAAACAGTAAACTTCCAGGAGACTTTCAGAACTTTTTCAGACTGCATGTTGTCTAATGTTTTGACCACATCTCCTTGATCGTTCATCGGATTGTTATGAAATTTTGATATGTTGTAGAGGACATCTATACGAAGAGAATGGTATATAACCTATCATTATATTCCGTTTAGATTGCTCCCAGTTCGTCGTCTTGTACAGGGCAGAGTAAAATCTCTTCAGACGAGCTTGCCGTAAAACGTGTTTTTATGAATTTCACGCTATTTACTCGCGTCTTGAGTGCATAATGATGAACCTTGATGATGTTGGACTGCTTTTATTCTGTAGTTTATGATCCTATTTGGTTTCCATGTCTATATTTCTCTAACCTCATGTAATCTTCGTATTAGGTACCAAATACCGAAGTTGAGGATACTGAAATCATAATGATAACGCGAGCAGCCCTGTAGTTATTGATGAAGATACAACCATCCATGCACTTCAAGTCCATGATAGGGTTGTCACTAAATTTATGGAAACCTCGATTATTGCTACTCCAGTAGTAGAAGAAACCGTGCCACAAGTAGAGGAGGCTGAAGAAATTGTTGCCATGACCGTAGAAGTTGCTCCAGTAATTGAGAATCGCATATGGTGAATGAATATCCAAGTGCAGGAGTTTCTTTTGATCCTCCATTTGATGCATCACTCCCATATCATGAACTAGTTGGTGTATTCGGCGTTCATATGGGATATGCAGGCTTGTACGAGAAGATATGGAGGAAGTTTGGTCACATCATCGTTACTAGAGATCCTGGACGTGCTTATGATTTAAAAATGAAAGTAAGTGTCATCTTACGTGTTGTAAGTGATATATGCGTCAGGTCTAGAAATACTGTAACTCCAGATGTACTCTTTGATTGGGAGTTGAATTTGGAGAATTCTGAAAGACTTGGATTCAACATGAAGTGGCTTCGTAAGAAAATAAATGCTATTAAGGATTCATGTGAGAATAACATACCCTTTAACAATAATGCTGTGATGGAGAAGGAGTAAAAGATTGCTAAGCTGACCGAGATGTTGAACCTGGAGAAGGCGGCTTTGCAAATCTTGAAGGATGCAGAGGAGCAAAAGTCTTTCTTTGCTGACTTCCTTTGATTTATTTTCATAATATCTTGAACTTCTGAAGTTCAATTTTCTTGTGAAACATTCTTCCAAGATCAAAGAGAGTAACTTGCTCTGACACAAAGAAGTACTTTATGTAGAAAGTCTTAATCATTTCTCCCCATTGTTGATAGTTCTTGGTGCGATGTTGTTGTACCAGGTATATTCCCTGCCTTTCAAGAATTTTGAAAATTGTTTGAGGAGAACAACATGGTTATGTTAATGTTCACCCAAGGCTTCCAAGAACCGAGAAAATGTTCCTGAGCATTGCATGTTCCGCCATACAAAGTGAAGGTTGAAGAGGTATAACCTTTTGGAAGAGGAATTCTTTGTGTGGCAGTAGGGTACGGAGGTTGGTGACGATGGACATGTGATGTCTTGTCTTTTCCATGGTTCTCCAAGAGGCGTTCCAAATCTTCCCGAGTAATGAAATTTGATGATTCCTTCATTGACGGACCGTCTGTAGCTTTGGGGAATTCTCTGTCATCCAATGTATGAATTGGAACTACTTCTCTGAGGTTGTTTCCTTTTCTTTTCCTTTTCCTTGAGTGTTCTCTGACATCTTGTCAGTGGGAGTGTTGAGATAATTGAATAACTCCTTCTGTGTTGCAGCCATGTCAGTTTGATTCTTTGCAAGAGTCTTTTGCACCTTGATGAGATCAGCCATGGTAGGTGGTGGATTCCCCCTGACTTTTTCAGGGTTTCGTCCGAACAAGGGATGACCTTCCATGTTAGCGTGAGGAGGAATAACGTTACCACCGTTAGTGTTAGAGGTCGGAATGGTTTCCGGGATATCCTCATTGTTATTGTTGCTAGTGTTAGCGTCGTTTGTGTTGGAACTTGTAACTAACCCAGACCTAAGACCGGCCATCTTTGTGAGAATGTGAGATTGCAACCGAGAGATTAATCTCCCACTGTGGTCTCCAATCTGTAGATGGGGAAAAATGATTTGCTGGTTTTTACGTAATTGAGGAGATGACCGTGTGAAGACTCCTTGAACCGAGCAAATGCTCAACCTCACATAGATGCACTACAAGAAGGGAGTGCTTTAAGTTCGAGAGATCAATATGTAGGACTCCGTCCTAAACCAAGAAAATGGATGTTCCAGAATCAATTCGGTCACAAGAGAAGATGGGATGATCTGTATGAGGAAAGCTGAGAAACGTGTGAGATCAATGGTGATCGAGATTGTAGGTGTGTTGTGTATTCTGCGTAAGAAGGTTCTGAATGATTGAATTTACTCAGTTGAGAGTGATTGCTCAGACGATGAGTTCGTGTAGATGAAAGATTGTCTGTGTGAACTTGTCGAGAAATTCTTGTCCTTTTCAATCAGGATTCAGAGTCTTATATATTGCTGAATTGGAAAACACCATGATCCCATGAAGTGTGACAGTTATGGGAGTCAAAGAGTGGGGAAGTGGAAAATCGTGTTGAAACCAGTTGCTCATCGTGCGGAGACTTGGTTAACTTTCCACCTACTACTTCGCTAACTGATGGTTATTTTCATTGATGTTGTAGTAAGATGGTTCGTTCAAGACTTGTGAAAGCAGATTTTTTAGACTTAAATTTTATAAATGATAATAATAAACTCAAATAAAAAGGTGATGTGAATATTGTGGAGAGACTGGGGTTAGGGTTCCACCATTGGTCGACATTAGTGATTTAATAACAATAATTTCGCAACTCAATATTCAAATTGGTTCTAATAATATTGCCTGGACATGTAGATTTTTAAAAGAATAGATGTTAATCCAAGCATAGCATATCAAAACTCTAAAGCAAGCATATTCTATCAAGAGAAAATACACCTAACTAATCAAAATCATATAATCCATTTTTAGTTCAATGCAAAAATCATAATAGAATTGCTATAATTAATTTAAAATAAAGATATATCACTTTTACCGAAACAACATCTTCATCCATCGCCCCAAGGATTGGGTTTATCTCTTTATCATGGAAACACACTCAAAAAGATAATTCATTGCTCAAAAGGTTCTTACAAGGATGATAATATGGGAGAAAATAATTAAAAACCGGGTTTGTAGCAGTTATAAGTGTTACAAAACAGCTGTTACAGAGAACGATATATGTGAACTGTCACTGATGCTGTAGCATACGACCCTCACCCCTCTGTCGTTGTCACTGTTGATAAACGACTGTCTCTGTGCGTCTAAAGTTCTTCGTGTTTTTCAGTGCACCAGCAGAAAACAGTTTTCCTGCAACTTGATTTTTATCTTTGTTGAAGCTCTAAAGTGCTCCGCAAACTCTTCGTCCCTCTCTCTTCGACCCCAGAAACTCTTTTATACTCGACAGGCCCAAGGATTACTCCTCATAACTCAAAAATATCTCCCATAAATCGACAGTAAAGATAATTGTTCTCGGCATTAATAACTTTCCTTTCTTTCCTTTTCACGCGTTGATTTTCTGCCAGCACACTCCCGGCATGCTTCTTACTCATCTCTGATGCTGTCAAACACACTCGGCCATGCCCAAATCAGCCAAAAATAACACAAAATCTCGAGAATATCTCACTGGAGATTATTCCTCTCTGTTTTGTTAAACCCACGTAAAGTTTGTTGTTTTCTCGAAACCAAAGGATTTACCAGACCTGTTTCATCATCACAGGCACAAACAAAGCCTTTCCCTAAAAATCTCCATGTAAATCTCTGACCAAACTTTCCCAGAAAACCCGAGAAAACTAGCCTCTCATGTTTTGTTGGGAAACAATATCCAGCCAAAATTCAGCGATCAAATTGCCCGTAATAACTCTGTTATGCACTATCAAATCATCTCAAAAATTTTCAGCCATTGAGTCTCTGTAAAACACCTTCAAATCTCGAGTCAAAATATGCCCGTGTGTCTGCAAAGTTTTCCCGCCAAAAATGAAATTCCAAAGAGGAAGAAGAAGGTGGAGTGCCCCTATCTTGTTATGGAGTGCGAATAGCAGTTGGCTCCCTAGGGTGCCCCTTATAAGTTAGGTGCCCCTTATCCAAAACTGAGAGTCCGAATAACATGTGTCCTCTGGGTGCCTATACCAACTTTTCGAGTCGAATTTTCCAAAAATACCTACATAAACATAAAAATACCATAATAAGTACAAAATCAAGCACTAGCAATAAATACACTGAGGACAATTCAGACACAAAAATGTGTCTATCAAATACCCCCAAACTTATTATTTGCTAGTCCTCGAGAAAATCTAATATAAAATGACTACACTTAGCACGTGCAGCAATCCGTTAAACCGCTAGGTGGCCCTAGCGGCGGAGTGTTGTCTCCGGAGGGTTTACCAGAGGTGTACCCACAAAACCTTTACTCCAGATCCTATCTATCTTCACAGAACCTTGGAAGGCACTAAAGAATCTCCTTGGTTGGCATGCAATCATTTACTATAGGAGGAAGTACCCTGATGCGAAATTCCAATTGTTGTACACGAGTTTGCACTCAGCATACTAAAATTCATATATAAGTGACAGAGCTCTACTCAGATAGTTTCTAGACATCATAACCGGAGTCAACCAATAACATGGAAAGATTAAGAAGATGGATAAAGATAAAAATATATGGTTTAAAGTGAACGGTGTTTCCCATATTTGTATGAAGGCCTCTGCCAAGATGAACCTATCCTAATGGACTGAGATACCGATCTGACTAATATCAACACAACTAGAAAATACAAGGGAACCAGTGGTCGATAAACCTAACTCTAGATCTACACAACTATCATATACAAGGGCACCAGTGGCCGACTTTATTGAATTTATTCCGGTTGGTCTGATGGTCTGGTCTCAATTTTTTTTTAATTTTTTTTTGTGGTATCTCAATCACTCTATTTCACCCTAGCAGTGGTAACAACTTGAATAATGTGCCCCACCAAATCACTTAAAAAATAAAAACAGAAGGATTAGGATTCAACGAGGTATGGCGAAACTACCATTTTTTTTTTTTGATTCTAACACCTGAGCTCTGTGCTTTTGTGAATAGACTCTTTAGATGTTTCCATCTAATCAGATTGGTTCCTCAACTCCTACAACTAAGATGTTCCCATACACTTAGATTGCTTAGTGCCAACCTTAATAAGTATAAATTTCTAGGCTCTGGAGTTTATTTATTGCAGCTAAGAGCTAACAAAAAGTTTCTTCCCCACCCCCAAACTTAAATCTAACATTGTCCTCAATGTTCTAAAGATGAAATTAAAAGCATGAACAAGAAGAAACTGTTACCACTTGATGGATGGAAAAAGAAATAAGGAAGGATATTACCGTAAGCATGAGCGTGGGTGCCTCCCAGGAAATGCTAAATTTAAAGTCTTTAGCTAGACATCAAATACCTCAAAAAGGATTGTCACCTTCCAAAGTCATATATCAATAGTCGAAACAATTGTGGGTCCATAAGACCAAATAGAGCTGACACCAGTATGAGACAACTGCGCTGGTTCAGAAAAATGAAAAGAAGGAGCACGTACTCATCTAAGGTTTCTGTCAAGACAACTGGGTTTATCTGCGGCACGTAATTGAACTTCATATGTGTGTCTCGATAAATAGATTCATCCGAAAAACGGGTCTCTAATACCTGGGTTACCTCCTGGACAGTATCAGGAGGATCGGGTTGCGGAGTATGAAAAGACTCAAGTAATATCTCAGATGTACAAGGCTCGAGTCCCAAGTTAGGGACTCTAATTAGGGATACGAGACAATCACAAGAACCATCACTACCCACAAACTTAGGGTTCACAGACAAACCTCTAACTATTTCTTGACTTTCCGGATCTTCAGAGTCCTTAAAATACTCAAGAAATTCTTCTAGTTCTCTACCCCCAAGCTTAGGGTCATCATTATTCTCAGAAAAACCTGAAACTATTGCCTGAATTTCTGGGTCCATAGAATCTTTAAAATACTCAAGAGCTTATTCAAAAGATTGATCACATATCTGATCTAAGAGAATAGTTTCCTCAAAATCATCTAAAGAATCTACCAGTAAAGTGTCAAGCCAATTATCCTGAACTAAAGTACTAATCATATTCACTTCTTATAAATCATCGTTCTCAGAAGGTTTTCTAGTAACATTAAAGACATTTAGTTCAATGGTCATATTACCAAAGTATATGTTGATAATCCCAGTCCTACAGTTGATGACAGCGTTAGCTGTGGCTAAAAATGGGTAACCTAAAATCACTTGGATTTGAGCACTTGGGTCCTGAACAGGCTGGGTGTCTAGAACAACGAAATCCACTGGATAAATAAACTTATCAACCTCAATCATAACATCCTCTATGACACCACGAGGGACTTTGACAGACCTATCAGCTAATTGTAGTATCGTTTTAGTCGGTTTCAACTTACCAAGACCTAGATGGGTGTATACATGATACGTGAGTAAGTTAACACTAGATCATAAGTCAAGTAAAGCTTTATCGACCATGTGATTACCAATCACACAAGATATGGTGGGGCATCCAGGGTCCTTATACTTAGGGGGTGTTTGGTTCAGAAGAATGGAACTTACTTGACCAGCTAAAAAGGATTTCTTATAGACATTAAGCTTACGCTTTCGTGTACAAAGATATTTAAGGAACTTTGCATAAGAAGGCATCTTCCTAATTGCTTCTAATAACGAAATGTTGATGTTCACCTTCTTAAATGTTTCCATTATCTCGTTGAAAGTCGACTCCTTCTTTGTTGGGGCTAACAAATGTGGATATGGGGCTCTAGGCACAAAGGTAGACCTATCAGAAATTTCTTGGGAATCCTTAGAGACTGTTTCAGTTTACTTGTCTACGAGCTCCTCTTGGGAAGTAGAAGGTGGAACTACAGTATGTCCACTAGGCATGGCTACCTTATTGTCTACCGTTTTACCACTCCTAAGGGTTGTTATCGAGTTCACATGGTTTGATGATTTCTCACCAGCTAAAGATATTTGATGGACACCCCTAGGGTTGGGTTGTGGTTGACTAGGAAAATTTCCTTTTTCTCTCAATGTCTCATTTATCTGACTAACCTGGGTTTTCAACTCAGAAATAGCCTGAGAGTTAGATTGTACCATCTTTTTATTTTCATCTAATCCTTGTGCAACCGATTGCTGAAATTCTAAAGTGTTCCGAGTTAACAAGGCAAGAGACTCTTCTAAACTCATGATTTTCTTATATGAAGGGATCTAAAACTGTGCCAGAGATGAAGGTTTCTTAGTATAGCCAAAACCTGGGGGAACCTGAGAGTTACTAGACTGACCTTGATTCTGGCCCTTAGACCAAGAAAGGTTGGGCTGGTTTCTCCATCCATGGTTATAGGTTTCTGAATATGGGTCAAACTTCTGACGGTTATCGAATCTAGTGTTGTTATAAAGAGCATTGGCTTTCTCCCCAACAGTATGGCCTTCCCAAAAAGGCTCTATTCTACCACTATTACCACTAGAATGACCTAATTCTAAGGCTTCTAACCTTTTGGCTATGGCTGTTATTTTAGCATCTGACTCATAAGATCATTCTACCCTATTGACATTTCCTTTACTTAGAAGAATTGTTTTCTGTGGTCCCCTACTATTTTCCCATTGTTCGGTCTTATCGGCGATTTCATTCAAAAATGTCATCGCCTCATCAAAAGTTTTATTCTCAAAACCACTTGTGCATAAGGACTGAGCCATGGTTGTTGTTGAATAGTCTAAACCCTCGTAGAGGATCTGAACTAACCTAACCATCTCTAAACCATGATGAGGACATTGAGATATTAAGTCATTGAACCTTTCTAAATACCTATATAAAGATTCTCCCTCTTGTTGAGTAAAAGTACATATTTGTGTCCTAATAGACGATGTTTTGTGCCTTGGGAAAAACTTCTGTATAAAGGCAGATGTAAGTTGGTCATAGGTTTCAATTGACTCAGAAGCCAAACTATACAACCAAGATTTGGCTTTATCTTTTAAGGAAAAGGGGAATAACCTAAGTTTTAACGCATCATCACTAAGGTTTTTAATATTCAGATTACTACAAACTTCCTCAAATTCCCTAACATGAAAATAGGGGTTCTCATTCTATTTTCCTAAAAAGATTGGGAGCATCTGTAAAGTTCCAGGTTTGAGTTCATAATTTTCCTCGATTTCAGCTAACTTGATACAATACGGATGAGAGGTCCTAGTTGGGTTTAATAAAGCTTTCAAAGTTGCCATTTCTGGCACTACCAAAGGACTAGGAGTACTTTCTTCACTAATTGTCAAGTTTTCAAAGCTGAAATTTCCAAAGACAGGGCTCTCAAAAGAAGAGTCTTCGAGCTCCCCGCTTTCACAAGAAGAACTACTACGTTTATTACTAATCAAACGACCTAGAGTGTTTCTTTTCCAAGCCCGCTCTTTAATAACCTTGGGCATACACTATAAAAACAAAATAAAAAGAAAGAAATCCTAAAAGGAAAGGAATTTCTATACAAACACAAACAAGGCTGACTCCACCACAGCAAACCTATTGATTTCTAGCAAACAAAAAGCATGACGGATCCACTTAGATTGTTTCTAGACCAGCTTCTAATTCTTCGAAAAGGAATTCGTTACAATTTAATAAAACCCCTCTGGAATCAATCCGAGTTTAAGTAAGTTGAATCGAGACGAGGGAAGCTCAGTGGAGCTTTGATACCAAAGGCCTCACCGGCGTTACAAGACGGCGTATTCAACTCACAGAAACCATTATGAACTTTGAAGAACGCTTAAAAGAGTACCAATATTTTTCGAATGACTTTCCTATTAATCTCGTTACCCTATAGGTATCGTTTTAGTCAAATTTTAGGCTTAGGTTTGCGTTTGGTTTCGTTTTCCCAAGGCGGGAAAGAAGGGAACGGTGATGAAATCCGAACCCTTATCTTGTATGGCCAGTCCTTTCCCTTTACTGGGAAATTAAAGCAGCCATTTTCAGTTCCTCGAAATATATTCACACTAAGGAAGACAATAACTCGCTGACAGGGGATTCACGAATGTTTCGACAAACTTACCTCCCGTTCCAGACGGGGGATGAACGCTTGTAGTCGACTCGGGCCACGACTCTTATGTCATGTACGAACCCGAGGGGCCGAGGCGATATCGTAATCGCCGTCCTTCTCTGCAAACAATTGATATTTAAACTACCCTTCCGTAGGGTTTTAAAAAAAAAGTCCCAAAGTCCACAGTCCAAAGTCCAAAAATAAACTGCAAATGAAAAAAAATTATCTAAAAAAAAATTCTAAAAATAAAAAATTGTCTCTCTCTCTCTCTCTCTTTTTTTAATTAATTTTTATTCTTCTTTTCTTTCGTTCCTTCGCTTTGCTTTTACTCCAAATCTTTAAGTATTCACCAAAAACTTTGGCAAATTTTTCTTTCGCTCCAAACTCCAAAATCTGTAAGGAAATGACAAAAACCCAAAAATGTAAAGAAGAACAAATAAAAACCTAAAAAAAATCTAAAAAATCTAGTCTAAAGACAAGTCCGCGTCGGCGACGCCAAAAATTGATGGTTATTTTCAATTATGTTGTAGTAATATGGTTCGTTCAAGACTTGTGAAAGCGGATTTTTTAGACTTAAATTTTATAAATGATAATAATAAACTCAAATAAAAAGGTGATGTGAATATTGTGGAGAGACTGGGGCTAGGATTCCACCATTGGTCGATATTAGTGATTCAATAAAACAATAATTTCGCAACTCAATATTCAAATTGATTCTAATAATATTGCCTAGACATGTTGATTTTTAAAGGAATAGATGTTAATCCAAGCATAGAATATCAAAACTCTAAAGCAAGCATATTCTATCAAGAGAAAATACACCTAACTAATCAAAATCATATAATCCATTTTTAGTTCAATGCAAAAATCATAATAGAATTGCTATAATTAATTTAAAATAGAGATATATCACTTTTACCGAAACAACAACTTCGTCCATCGCCCCAAGGATTGGGTTTAGCTCTTCATCATGGAAACACACTCAAAAAGATAATTCATTGCTCAAAAGGTGCTTACAAGGATGATAATATGGGAGAAAATAATTAAAAACCGGGTTTGTAACAGTTATAAGTGTTACAAACCAGCTGTTACAGAGAACGATATATCTGAACTGTCACTGATGCTGTAGCATACAACCCTCACCCTTCTGTCATTGTCACTGTTGATAAACGACTGTCTCTGTGTGTCTAAAGTTCTTCGCGTTCTTCAGTGCACCAGTAGAAAACAGTTTTCATGCAACTTGATTTTCAGCTCTGTTAAAGCTCTAAACTTCTCCCCAAACTCTCCGTCCGTCTCTCTTCGACTCCAGAAACTCTTTTATACTCGACAGGCCCAAGGATTACTCCTCATAACTCAAAAATATCTCACATAACTCGACTGTAAAGATAATTGTTCTCGGCAATAATAACTTTCCTTTCTTTCCTTTTCACGCGTTGATTTTCTGCCAGCAATGCTTCTTACTCATCTCTGATTTTGTCAAACACACTCAGCCACGCCCAAATCAACCAAAAGTAGCACAAAATCTCGAGAATATCTCACGGGAAAATATTCCTCTATGTTTTGTTAAACCCACGTAAACTTTGTTGTTTTCTCGGAACCAAAGGATTTGCCGGAACTGTTTCATCATCACAGGCACAAACAAAACCTTTCCCATGAAAATCTCCACGTAAATCTCTGCCCAAACTTTCCCAGAAAACCCGAGAAAACTAGCCTCTCCTGTTTTGTTGGGAAACAATATCCAGCTAAAATTCAGCGATCAAATTGCCCGTAATAACTCTGTTATGCACTATCAAATCATCTCAAAAAGTTTCAGCCATTGAGTCTCTCTAAAACACCTTCAAATCTCGAGTCAAAATATGCCCGTGTGTCTGCAAAGTTTTCCCGCAAAAATGAATTTCAAAAGAGGAAAAAGAAAGTGGAGTGCCCCTATTCTGTTCTGGGGTGCGAATAGCAGTTGGCTCCCTGGGGTGCACCTTATCAGTTAGGTGCCCCTTATCCAAAACTGAGAGTCCGAATAACATGTGTCCTCCGGGTGCCTATACCAACTTTTCGAGCCGAATTTTCCAAAAATGGTTATTTTCCAAAAATACCTACATAAACATAAAAACACCATAATAAGTACAAAATCAAGCACTAGCAATAGAGACACTGAGGAAAATTCAGATTCAAAAATGTGTCTATCACTAACTCCTCCAACTGATTGCACGACTTGCTCACATTCTCATCGTGTGTATGAACACACGTGTCGTAGACCGCCAGACCAAAACCCTAGTTAATATCCCCTCATGTGACACGATTGATGTCTCGTGAATCTGGAGTCTGCAAGGCAGACGTGTATTTAGTTAGTCAGTTGCTGACTTTATGGGACGATGAGTCCTTTTATTGCTGAGTTGAACATAATTTGCAAATGTTCTGAGACTCATGAATTGAACATGTCTGTTGAGACGAAGATATAATTACGTTGATTGTTAAGGTGAGCAAATATTACTCGTTTGATAAACTGTTGAACATTAATAGTCAGCATTCATGGACTGAACAAGTATTGCCCATCTGAGAAAATATTGATAGTTGAACCAATATTCATGGTCTGAGCAAATATTGCTCGTATGAGCAAATGATACTCGCATGAGTTATTGAATATTGACAGTTGAGCCAATATTCATGATTTGAAAAAATATTGCTCGTATGAGAAAATGTTGCTCGTTTAATGAATTGTTGACATCGTCGAATATTGATAGTTGAACCAATATTAGCAAATATTGCTCGTTTGAGCAAACGTCAATTTAAGATGCTGACATCTGAGTTGAGCATAATTATTAAAGTGTTGATCACGGGATCAACGTAAAATTATTAGTGTTTGAATCTTCTCAAAATTATGTTTTGCAGAGCTCTGGATTCGAAACCCTAATTTTGATCTATTGCCCAATTGATGATAAATTGATGATTTATTGAGAATCATTCTTCAAAATAAAGTAGGGACCGGCTGCAGGGGATGATGAACCGACCATATAGCGCCCAGATGCTCCAGTGAGAAAAATGCCAAAGTCTCTTGAAGACCAGTTGGTGAAAGGATGATTAAATGTTGGTTTAATCATTTTTCGAATAGTGCTCCTGCGAGCGTCAGGTGGTAGAACCTGATTATGGAGAGATGGGGGACAGACCAGGGGATCATAAGACCGGCCCTTGGTGGTCATGGGACCAGCTGGTGGTTGTTTTAAAAAACTCCCAGCTATTTGGAATGGTTTGGACTCAGTATGAGAAATTGAGAAAATTAGGTCAAGATTATTAAACACGTGGAACCGGATATTTCCAAGCCCCAGGGCCAGCCTTGGTCGGTCAAGGAGACATGCCCATATCACCGTAATGTATATGTCTCAGTCCTGAGAGTTTCGATATTTTCCAGTGCGCGTTTGAGCAACATTTTGAGAAAATATGAAGAAATCGGGGATTTTGCTGAAACCGTGAAACTTGATGAGATGAAGGAATAAAATTATAAAATAATGAAGGAATAATGAGGTATGGGACCGGCTAGACCAAGACATGGCCGTCCGTCCAAGGAGCGGTCCCAAGGCACTTTTTTCCTAATTTATAATATTTTCATGATTTTAGGGAAATATCATAAAATCAAGAAATTTGTTGAAACCAAGGAATTTTTTGAAATCAAGGAGTTTCAATGAGATTAGGGAAACATAAAAAATAATAATGATAAAATAAAGGGGTGTGTGGGACTAGATAGGCGTGACCGGCCGGCTATGGCCCGGTCCCACGGGTTTTCCTAATTTTATATTATTTTTCATGAACTTGAGTGAAATTTCATGAATCCAAGGAGTTTGCTGAAACTAGAGAATTTCCTTGAAGTGAAGGAGTTTCCATGGGATGAGGAAACAAATAATATTAAAATAATAAGACATGGGTGTGTGGGATCGGCACGCTAAGGCATGGCCGGCCAAGAGCCCGGGTCCCGTGCGTTTTCTCCCTAATTTATAATATTTCATGAATTGAGGGAAATATCATGAAATCAGGGAATTTTCATGTGATGAGGGAAATAATAAAATAATAAGGAGTCATGAGGTATGGGACCGGCCACGGCTAGGGCATGGCCGGCCGGCTAGTGGACCTTGTCCCTCGACACCTTTCCTAAATTTTATTATTTATTTAATACGAGGAAACACCATGAGACTGAGGAGTTTCCTTGAGACGAAGGAGATTCGCTCAAATGAAGGGATTTTCATGAGATCAAGGAAAATAATAAAAATATGATAAAATATGAAATTGGGCGTGGGACTGGCCACGACAGACCGGCCGGCCGGTGGGCCCAGTCTCCCAGTGCCTCAATTAATATTTTATTATTTATTATTTTCTTCCTATTTTGCATAGGTTCATCATTCCTTCGTGTTTTGGAATGCTCGTTTGTGCATTCAGGTGCTCGTTTGTGCATTATTGCTGAGTACACTTGCACCATTTTGGTCGGGGCTTACTCGAGAGCTGCTCAGATGCCCGCATGTTGAATATTTATCAATAACCCGTGGAATTCTGCTGGGAAGAACCACAAATTTAAGTGACGAAATATTACTAAGAATCGTAGAATATTGTTGAATATTCAGTTAACGATTATAGATAATTAACTGATGGCTCTATACTAGCAGGCATGCTGTCTAGGAGCGTTAATTATCTAAGAATTGAGAAACATGAGCTTGCTGAAACGTCATATTTCCTTTACATAGTCAGGGAAAACCTTGTTGTATCCTGAAGACGTTTTCGCTCTATACTAGCAGGAATGCTGTCTAGAAGCCGTCCAATCTTTCGATTCTATATAGAAATAATTACTGATATTGCTCAGTATTTATGAGATGTGTCGTTGCCTCAGCTGAGAGACTACACATCTACATATACTCTGAGAGACATCATGCTCAGTCAGAGATTTCATGGCATGAGCTTTCATGCTTCAACGAGAGACATGAGCCTCAATACTCATCTGATTGCCGGATCAGGAGCATGTATAATTATGGTTTTACGATTTTAACCCTTGTCGAAAATCCACCATCTACACCTTGATCTAGCATCATATGAGAAATTTTCCTCTTGTTATCTCGAACTAGCGAAGTATCTTGAGATTGACTCGGGTTTCCTATGCAACTTTTAGCAATTCTGTTTTTGAGATATTTTTTGCATCTTGTCTTATTTTCCCTTTACCATTAGGTGATTTAATAACATCGGAAGACATGTCCATTCTTATAATGGGTAAATCACTAATGGAGGAGGAAGAAACAAGATTGACAACTAATGCAATATTAGCTGTTTCCTCTTCTTAAAAATCATATGAATCAAAGCTCTCATCTAGAGTTACAGCCAGAGCCTTGCTTCCATTGTATTTCTTAAGATTGGGACATTCTTTAGTAATATGACCAAACCCTTTACACTTGAAGCACTGCGGCTGATAATCATCATCTTCTTCATGATCCTTTTTGACGGGAACTCGATCATGTGGACGATAAGATTGATGAGCATCTTTAATGAATCTATTATTTCTTTTCTTTAAGAGATCTCAAAACTGTCTAGTAATTAATGATAATAATTGTTCAATTTCATCATTAGAGTTTTCAGCAATCTTTTCATCTGAATCATCCATCTGTCTATTCCTCTCCATTGGAGCTTTCGTAATTTTTGCAGCTTTAAAAGCCATTCCTTTACCTTGAATAGACTGTGATTCATGATCAAAGATATTTAACTTTACAACGAGTGTGCTTCTATGATTGCATGCTTCTTAGAATCGTATCTAGATGGCAACGATCTGAGAATTTTACATATTATATCTTTTTCAGAGATAGTCTTTCCAAGAGAGAAAGAAGCATTAATTATCTCAAAGAGTTTAATATGAAACTCTTCAAAAGTATATCGTTGTCATCGATTCGAAGGTTTTCCCAATTGGACGTAAAATTTGAAGTCTAGCTTCTTTATCTGAAGTGTTTCCTTCGAATACGATCTGAAGATTATCCCAAGTTTCTTTTGAAGTTTGACATGTTGATATATGATGTTGTAGATCACGGTTTAGAGCATGTATTATAGCATTCAAATCCGAATTCTGCTTTAGAAGAGCCTTTTCTTCATTTGAAAATCTATTAAGCGTTTAAACTCAGTTTCTGAATTTTCTATCTTTGGACGAATATAACCATCGACGACTAATAGCCATGTATTAAAGTCTCGTGATTGAAGAAAAGATCTCATAGAAGATTTCCACCATAGATAGTTTGTTCCGTCAAATCTCGGCGGTACGTTAATTGAAGTCGATTCATGAGAACTTGAGTTCATTCTTATAGGTTGGATCACACCAAACATAGATTGTTAGATCTTTTCATGTTTGCTTGCTTTGATACCAATTAAAAAGACGAGGGTACCCACATATACCTCAATCTAAAAAATTTCCACCTATAAATCCTTTCTCCGAAAGTGAATGTCTATGGACTGAGTCGAGACAATAAAACTAATTGGTTCACACTTCGTGTGATCGTCTATGGATACGAGATCGATACAATACAACAACGAAGTATGTTTACTTGATAAGAGGTTCGGACTTAACCAAACAAAATAGAATTACTATCAAGTAAATAAGAATTAACGTTTGTGTATTTTACTTCTAATTATAATAAAAACAATAATAATTGCGGAAATAAAAAAGTAAAAGACACAGCAAGATTTTGTTAACAAGGAAACCGCAAATGCAGAAAAACCCCGGGACATAATTGAATACTCTCAGGATTAAGCCGCTATACAAAATCAAACCAACTTCGTATAGTTGAGACCAATCAACTAAACCTATAGTTCACCTAGTTCCGTCTGTATTCCCACGCCTCCAACTTATGAATAAGTCACGTACTTGGAACAATTCATTTGGTTCGTATTCCAAACAGTAAAGGAACAACAAATCTGTTTGGTATCAACTCTTTTCAACCAAGTGATGTGAGTTCGATAAAAGGATCTTATGTTTATCTCAATAAACTCCTTTGTCAGGTCCTTAGATCTATCTACTAAAGACTACCAAAGTAATCGCCTAGATTTTGCAATCAATACCTTGAATCACAAAGAATCATATTGATGCCATCTACTCAACTAATAAATCCAATCTACAACAAGGATAAACCGATTATAGTTGGATCCTCTTTAACGGAAACAATTATTGTGCACACCAAAGATTATGAACCCAAATCAGAAATCTTCAAAGTCTTCTTTCTCTTCAAATCTTCTTAGATCTTCAATAAACATCTGCACACAATCAACTTGAATCTATTGTGATCAATCATGCACAGAACGGAGTCTGTTAAAATGGATTATCACAAGACGTCTTTAGATCTACAAACAGTCTAAAGATCCCCGTCGAAACTTCGATCTAGTTTGAGTGAATATTATATCAGAAGAGAAGATTCTCAAGTATAAACAAACTAGGTGCAATCAGAGTTCAACAACCGTCAGTCAATCAAATCAATCAAAACTAATAATAAACTGCAATTATCTAGGTTTCTCATCATCAGACTCGTCAGCATCCCTGTTTTTATGAGGGACGCGATTGTGAGGTTTATCTGATGACCTAGGTTTGTCTCTTGAAAACCGTTTACTTATCTTCAATAGAAGATCCCTAAATTGTCTTGTGATCAAGGAGACTGATTTGTCAAGATATTCATCCGAAAAATCACCCTCAGGCTGATCATCCTTAGAGACACATACACTTTTACTTTTATCAAGTAACTTAGTGTTTTTTACTACTTTAAAGGTAACATCCTTTCCGATTTTGGATATATTCTCATGATCAAAGATCTTTAGATTTCCAACTAATGTATTTTTGGAAAGATTATCAAGGTTATTTCCCTCAACGATGGCATGCTTCTTAGACTCGTATCTAGATGGCAGCGATCTGAGAATTTTCATCACAATGTCCTTTTTAGGAATAGTCTTACCCAATGCAAAAGATGCATTAACAATTTCAGACACTCTGTGATTAAACTCATCAAATGTATCTTCATCTTCCATGCGAAGGTTCTCCCAATCGAAATTAAGGTTTTTAAGCCTAGCTTCCTTTTCACTGGAGTTACCTTCAAATACGGTTTCTAAGATATCCCAAGTATCTTTAGACCTAGTGAAATTTGACACATGGTGCTGAAGATTTGGGGTAATGGCATGTATGATGGCATTCAGACCGTTGGAATTTTTCTTTGCAGCAAGTATCTCGGCAGGATTATATTCACCAATATTCTTGGGAACGTTTACATCTCCAACTGCCACAACGGGAGCATCATAGACATTAACAACATATACCCATGATTGAAAATCACGCGCTTGAAGAAAATATCGCATTGCAATTTTCAACCATAAGTAATCAGAGCCTTCGAAGACTGGTGGTACGTTAATAGAGATATCACCTCTTTCCATAGAGTCATATCGCTACAAACACAGACTTGTAAGGTCTTGAACGTGTTTGCGTGCTCTGATACCAATTGAAAAAGCGGGGGTCTAACAACACCACCCAATATTTCTCTTAGCAATCTGTCTGGACAAACTCGAATATACTTCTAAGAGAATCAACAAGACTCAATCAATTAATACGTTCACGACCCCCTTAGTTGTTTGGTTATTTATTTATTGCTCCGTAAGTTTTCTTATGTCGAGCAAAATGACAATTAAATTGATTATTTTTGTAATTAGTTTGGTTGTGTATTCCAATTAGATTAATTACGGGTTCTCTTGTAATTAATGTAGTTGAGTATTTTCGTGTCTCTATAAGTTCTCTTATGTTGAGCACAATCAATTGAATTGATCACTTTTTGTGTTTAATTTGATTGTATATTCCGATTAAATTAATCATGGGTTTACTTGTGATTAATATGATTGAGTTTCTGGATATAGAAAATCATTCTTATGGTTTTTGGTGTCTAATAAAAATCCTTCCTTTCTTTCGATTATTAAGGTCGCTCTTGTTGTTCTTTCGGGAATGACATCAAATGAGGGAGAGTTCTTTTGAACTTGTGCTTAATGGTCATATCTTGAGGGGTGTGCGGCTGTGGAATTTTAGAGGGGTTATCTTGTATCTTTAAACTCCTTGATGAATGCATTTAGCTTCGGCTTTATGACTGCATCTAAATTAGTTGGTATGTATTTTTTTTCCTTTTGTCATGAAATGTCTCTTTCAGAAATTTTATTATGATCCCGTTCTTGTACCTTTACCAATTTTATTGACAAAAATGGGGAGAATTTATATTTAGTTCACACTACAAATACATATGGTTTTCGGATCATTGTGTAAAGGGGAGTGTTTTCCATGTGATATGGGGTATTGACTAAGGGGGAGTGATACATGTCACCATAGTATTATTGTTGAAGTTGTGATACAATTGAACTTTGACATTGTGCAATAATACTATGACACTATATAACAATGACCGAGAACTATGTTTTCTCATTGTCATAGCTACGGATGTTCAACAACGGTGATGCTAAACATACAACCTTTGGGATCATTGGAGTACTTGGAAGTGACGAAGATTTCGAGGAATGTTGAAGATTAGGCATGTGGAATAGGAGTTACTAAAGTTTCTTTATCTTTTTTGTATTCCATATGTATTGATAGTTTTGTCACTAAAATTGACAAAGGGGGAGATTGTTAGAGCATTGCTCGGTCGAACTCGCATGCGTTGCTATCTCAAGCATGTTTTTCAATGTTAGTGATCAAAATTATAAGTCTTGATTTCTAGTCTATTATAGCTAAGTCTCGGACTAGGATAGAAAGTGTAGTTGAGCTCAAGAACTTCATGAAGATTCATCATACAAGTAGAAGAACTAATCAAGGAACCGGTGGAACTTCTCGACAAAAAGGTATGTGAATACTTGAACTTATCTATCACTCAAAAGTCTATCTACTCTATATCCTACTATTTGAGACAAGAAGTCGTATGCTATATATATAGACTTTGATTATACAAATTTGGTATTTGGAGCGAGTATACCTCGCCTATCTATATTTCGAAATACGAGTTGGTAAGATTTTCTATTCGATCAAGTTTATCTTTACCTAGTTATGAAAGTCATGATATGTTTCAATCATCTTGAAAATTGCTTTGACGAGAAATGGTGTAACAACTATATAATGTCCTCTAAGAATGTTTCAATGATTGAAATTAGAGTTTAGATTACATAACCAAAGGTGTACATAAGCATTATTGTGGAAACACATTTATGTATAAGTCCTATTCCTTGAACCAAAATTTGCGAACTTTGTTGATCAAGAGAACCGGAAGAATGTCGTGAGCCAAGTCCGCGAACTTCCGAAGTTCTCAAACCCGAGAATTTCTGATGGAGTTGAAAAACTACTTGCGTGAAGCTAAGTCCACGAACTCAGTACACGAACCCAGTCCATGAACCGGCGAAGTTCTCATACCCGAGAATTTCTACTGGAGTTTGTAAACTCTTCCCGGTAACTTAAGTCCGCGAACCTAGTCTGCGAACTTGAGAAGGTTATATATCTGAAGATGATTTCTGAACTTAAACTTAAAAAGACTAAGGAATGCAGTTTGCAAACCGTGTCTATAAAAGTTCATGAACCGATTCAAGTGAATCAAATCATCTTTGCTTCAATTGTGTCTTGTGTAGTACATAAGATTTCCTTGCAATTGAACAACTCTCTAACTAGTTCATCTTGAAGTCATTTGAACTAGTTATGTTGAAGAAGAACATGGTTGATATGAAATTCTCATATGGATAACCTTTGGGTTAACTATTGTTGAACCAACAAAGTGCATACGTTTGGGTACGGTTAACAAACCTAGAAACGTGCATTGTCAAGTGTGTGTAACAAGCTAAGCTTTCGATCTAACGGTTGAGAAATATTAGCTTGAATCTAAATCAGGTTTTCATCCAACGGTGGTTATTGATTGCTTTGTTACCAAGGTAACTTAATTGCAAACCATGATTTGAAATACTCTATAAAAGAGACATCTGGGACAAAAATAGTTCACGGGCGTAAACACCAATCCCATAACAAATTGCAATATAATAAATCATAAAGATTAACACTGCAAAAACATCTTCCTCCAAATATTTTTAGAATTTTAAACCGATAAACCTAAAAAAGAACAAGAAGATGAAAAATAATAGCTATGTGTAGTATTATTGCTATTCAAAGCACTAGCTATTCTTCCAATTAAACCAAAAAGAAGACGTAATAGGCAACAATGCCTTTGAGAAATTCCTTATCATTCCCGAACTCCTTGTCGTCAACAGCCATTGGAATATAAGGTTCGTGGAGGAAGGATTCACTACCAACAAACCGTCTTGGCTGATGATGTTGAACCAGGGCCTTCTGAATTTCCAAAGATCTTAAAAATCAAGACTTTATTTCACTAATCTCCTTTATTACTTCTTTCAACTCATCAAGAACATCGGAAAACTTCTGAGAGTTAGAAGGGACAGCCCTTGGCTTTCTTGTGTTCCTCCTCTTTCTTTTCAAGGAAGGAGTTACTGGAGATTTCTCATTTTCCTTGATTGATGGATTAACAATCATATTGACATATTTTCCATCCAAATACATGATGCTTAGAGAACAGTTATAAACAACTGGTTTTTGTGAGTGGAATTCACAATCTTATCAAGCAGTCTTAAGATATAAAGGATATCAGAGAGGAAAAAGGAATGTAGGGTTCGCAACCTTTAAACAGGTTCTGGACGTCCAACTCTAAACCCTATAAAGAGTAGAATTATCGATAATAACCATTTATTTTATTTGATAGACAGGAAAGACAAACCTAAGAAAAAAAACTTTTCCTAAAGCCTGAGCGGTACACAATCTTATCTCTTTTGATCAGGCACATGAGACAAAATTTGCCAAACAACACAATTAATTTGTGTTGTGGTGAACAAAAATTTGTCCACCATTTTCCTCTTGAGAGGAGTCCTCTGACTTCTGTCTATCAAAGCGATTTGACCATACCTTCTTCTCTAATGGTATTATGTTGTCTTTGGAAACCAACTTCTTAGACGAAGATAAAATCCTACATACCTCAGCAGTCTTCTGAGCAAGTTTAAGCTTCCTTGCCAATCGATTTGCTCTTCGTTGAAGTTTGTTGGCGTGCCTCACTTGATGTTTATACTTGTAACATCTTGATAGTTCATGACCCTTATGAGAAAAAAACGAGCACGTCAAAATTGGATAGTATTCAGGCATCTGTGGTGTGAAAGCAGCCAGACACATAGTAGATCCTGAAACATTACAAACAGAGTTTCCAAAGGATGGGTCAATTGATTCTTCCAGCTTGATTGAATTCTCTTCTTCACCGAAACCATCAAGGTTGATATATGTATTGATACAATTATCAAAATCAATGTTTTCACATAGAAGATCAACACTTGATTTCCTATCTTCATCAGAATCATAGATCTCAGACATCTCATCAAGTGTTACAGCAAGACCTTTGTCCCCAGTGTATTTTCTACGATTTAGGCACTCGTTTTCAAAATGACCAAAACCTTTACACTTAAAGCATTATGGCATATCCTTGTCATCAGCCTCGTCAGCATCCCTGTTTTTAGGAGGGACGCGATTGTGAGTTTATCTAATGACCTAGGTTTGTCTCTTGAAAACCGTTTACTTCTCTTCAATAGAAGATCCCTAAACTGTCTTGTGATCAAGGAGACTGATTTTTCAAGATCTTCATCCGAAAATCACCCTCAGACTGATCATCCTCAGAGACACATACATTTTTACTTTTATCAAGTAACTTAGTGTTCTTCTCTGATTTAAAGGCAACATCCTTTCCGATTTTGGATATATACTCATGATCAAAGATATTTAGCTTTCCAACTAATGTATTTCTGGAAAGATTATCAAGGTTATTCCCTCAACGATGCCATGCTTCTTAGACTCGTATCTAGATGGCAGCGATTTGAGAATTTTCATCACAATGGCCTTTTCAGGAATAGTCTTACTCAATGCAAAAGATGCATTAACAATTTCATACACTCTGTGATTAAACTCATCAAATATATCTTCATCTGCCATACGAAGGTTCTCCCAATCGTAATTAAGGTTTTGAAGCCTATCTTCCTTTTCACTGAAGTTACCTTCAAATACGGTGTCTAAGATATCCAAAGCATATTTAGACCTAGTTCAATTTGACACATGGTGCTGAAGATTTGGGGTAATGGCATGTATGATGGCATTCAAACCGTCGGAATGTTGCTTTGCAGCAAGTATCTCTGCAGGATTATATTCACCAATATTCTTGGGAACGTTTACATCTCCAACTGCCACAACGGGAGCATCAAAGCCATTAACAACATATGCCCATGATTGAAAATCACGCGCTTGAAGAAAAGCTCGCATAACAATTTTCCACCATAAGTAATTAGATCCATCGAAGACTGGTGGTATGTTAATAGAGATAACACATCTGTCCATAGAGTCAGATCGCTACAAACACAAACTTGTAAGGTCTTGAACGTGTTTGCCTGCTCTGATACCATTTGAAAAAGCGGGGGTCTAACACCATCCAATATTTCGCTTAGCAATCTGTATGGACAAACTCGAATATACTTCTAAGAGAATCAACAAGACTCAATCAATTAAAAGTATATCAACGAGTTTATATCTCTCTTCTTGATTTGATTTACTCAAGCAGGAACTGCGAGTTCTAATCAAATGCAAGGAATAACTTGGATGGTACCAAAGACCAATATCCAAGGATCAATCAATAATAATCAACAACCAAAGGTTGGATTACTATAATTGATGATCTAACATACAACCTGTATTATTTTAATTATAAAGATAAAAAAATATAATGAGGAAATAGAAATAACACATACACCAGAAATTTTGTTAACGAGGAAACCGCAAATGCAGAAAAACCCAGGGACCTAGTTCAGATTGAACACACACTGTATTAAGCCGTTAAAGACACTAGCCTACTCCAATCTAACTTCGGACTAGACTGTAGTTGAACCCCAACCAATATCCCACCGATCCAAGGTAAAGTTGTACTACCTACGCCTCTGATCCCAGCAGGATACTGAGCACTTGATTCCCTTAGCTGATCTCACCCACAACTAAGAGTTGCTACGACCCAAAATCGCAGGCTTTGAAAATAAACAAATCTGTCTCACACAGACAAGTCTATCAAAGGATCAATATGTCTCCCACAGATAAACCCTAAAGGTTTTGTTCCGTCTTTTGATAATAATCAAGGTGAACAAGGACCAACTGATAATCCGGTCTTATATTCCCGATGAACATCCTAGAGTTATCAACCACCTCACAACAATCTTAATCATATAGTAGCGAAACAAGATGTTGCGGAATCACAAACAATGAGACGAAGATATTTGTGACTATTTTTTATATCTTGCCTGTCGGAGATATCAATCTCAAGCCAATCAATCTGATTGTAATCGTACGATAGAAGATGAAAGATCAGATCACACAACTATGATCAAAGTAGTATCGGTCTGGCTTCACAATCCCAATGAAGTCTTTAAGTCGTTATCCTGGTTTTAGAAGAAGAAAACCAAATGTTAAAGGAGAAACGACTCTAGCACGCAAACTAGTATCACACATAAAGTATAGGGATTAGTTTTGCATAATACTAGATGTCTCATTTATAGAGTATTTCAAATCAGGGTTTGCAATTAAATTACCTTGGTAACAAAGCAATAAATATCCCCAGTTAAATGAAAACCTGATTTAGATTCAAGATAATATTTCTCAACCGTTAGATCGAAAACTTAGCTTGTTACACACACTTGACAATGCACGTTTCTAGGGTTGTTAGCCGTACCCAAACGTATGCACTTTGTTGGTTCAACAATAGTTAACCAAAAGGTTAACCATATGAGCATTTCATATCAACCATGTTCTTCTTCACCATAACCAGTTCAAATGACTTCAATATGAACTAGTTAGAGAGTTGTTCAATTGCAAGGAAATCTTATGTACTACACAAGACACAATTGAAGCAAAGATGATTTGATTCACTTGAATCGGTCCATGAAATTTTATAGCCACGGTTTGCAAACTGCATTCCTTAATATTTTTAAGTTTAAGTTCAGAAATCATCTTCAGATATATAACCTTCTCAAGTTCGCAGACTAGGTTCGCGGACTTAAGTTACCGGGCAGAGTTTACAAACTCCAGTAGAAATTCTCGGGTATGAGAACTTCGCCGGTTCGTGGAATGGGTTCGCGGACTGAGTTCGCGGACTTAGCTTCACGCAAGTAGTTTTTCAACTCCAGCAGAAATTCTTGGGTTTGAAAACATTGGCAGTTCGCGGACTTGGCTCACGCCATTTTTCCGGTTCTCTTGATCAACAAAGTTCGCAAACTTTAGTTCAAGGAATAAGACTTATACATAAATGTGTTTCCACAACAATGCTTATGTCCACCATTGGTTATGTAATCTAAACTCTCATTTCAATCATTGAAACATTCTTAGAGGACGTTATATAGTTGTTACACCATTTCTCGTCAAAGAAATTTTCAAGATGATTGAAACATATCATGACTTTCATCACTAGGTAAAGATAAACTTGATCGAATCGAAATGCTTTCTAACACATATTTCGAGATATAGATAGGAGAGGTATACTCGGCTCGAAATACCAAATGTGTATAATCAAAGTCTATATATATATAGCATACGACTTCTTGTCTCAAAGAGTAGGAGATAAAGTAGATAGACTTTTGAGTGATAGATAAGTTCAAGTCTTCACATACCTTTTTGTCGAGAAGTTCCACCGGTTCTTTGAGTAGTTCTTCTACTTGTATGATGAATCGCTATGAAGTCCTTGAGATCAACTACACTTTCTATACTAGTCCGAGACTTAGCTATAATAGACTAGAAATCAAGACTGATAGTTTTTATCACTAACATTGACAAAAATGCTTGAGATAGCAACGCATGCGAGTTCACCCGAGCAATGCTCTAACATTCTTTGTCTTCAAATATTCTTAGATCTTCAATAAACACCTGCACACAATCAACTTGAATCTCTTGTGATCAATCACGCACAGAACGGAGTCTGTTTACAATGGATTATCACAAGACATATTTAGATCTACAAACAATCTAAAGATCCCCGTCGAAACTTCGATCTAGTTTGAGTGAATCTTATATCAGAAGAGAATATTCTCAAGCATAAACAAAATAGGTGCAATCAACGCTCAAGAACTGTTAGTCAATCAAATAAATCGAAAACTAATAATAAGTCGCAATTATCTAGTTTCCCACCAATGGTCCTAATAGAGCTTCTCAATCCCAAAAAAGTCTTTAAACTGAACGGCCGTAAGAGATTTCGCCTAATTAGGTTACTTTCATCTCCGAATAGGCCGTACCACCAGTAACAACACAACTAGGTAGTTTTATTGGCTCTGAGGATTAGTTTGCTCGACATGCAAACTTTGGTATTTATAGACCAAGGAAGTTTGGACACCAAGGAATTTCCAAAACCGAAAATATTCTCAAGATATGCAATATATTCCAGATTCGGTTTCCATAATTCCTGGAAATGCTTTGTCCAAACGTTGACCGACAATCTCTTAGAAAATCTCCAATTAGTAAATGCACATTACCAATTTTCATTTTTCTAAAAGTAAATTAACAACCTTAATTAAAAGATTCTAAACTTATATTTCGATCCAGGATTTTCCTTTAGTTACTAAGGAATATCTTTGAATAATAAAAGATAAGCATTACTGCACATATTCAAAGAATGTCGACATCTTTACTTTGTAAGTCCTATTTCATACTTACAATCTTGAAACCGATTTTCCACACTTCTAAACAAGTTTAGAATTGGTTCATCTGACTTTTAAGAACTATGTGATTGATTAAGAATACTCAATCACAAATCATGGGTTTAACGGTTCTACAAGACAAGTTTCGGTTCTACCTCCATGTGAGTATTGTGCATAGTCACACTAGCTTTCCAAAATTTGGTTGACTAGGTGCTAGGATCGGTTCCCCACATACTTATTGTAACTAATTGTATTTGCTTCACATGTCCATAGGATCGGTTCCCCTTTCATTAAAAACGTGTTGCACATGTTCATAGGATCGGTTCCCCCATATGCTAAAAACGTGTTGCACCTCTTACAAGGATCGATTCCCATTTGTGATCGGTTGCACCTCTTCATAGGATCGGTTCCCCTTTGCCTAGAGTTGGTCATACCAATAACACTAAATCGATCATACCATCTCAGGTGATTACTTAAGATCGGTTTCACTAATAAAAGTCATACCAATACAAAATTCAGGCCTTGTGAATAGTTTTACCAAGAACATAAACAAATCATGAGCGTTTATACTAATCACACATATTGGTAGTTCAAAATATATGCAATGAATCATAATACCAATAATCCTAGCGATTTCCCTTTCGATTCACAAAACGAGTTCATGAATGTACTTCCTTTAAACGAATGTAAAGCATTGTTTCCTATAATGAAATATTTACCTCATACCCATACATAATCACAATAGCATTCAAACGATTATGTCGATGTTTTATATACAAAGTTTAACTGTTTAAGCAATAAACTTCGTATTGTATTCCTTAATACTACGTCTAACTAGAATATAATCATTCATGCTTCACAGTTATGTTTTCAATATGCACGTATTGAAATATATGTTAGGGAATGAAACATTTCAAGTCAAATATCACTAACCTCAAGTGGAAGGATGATGTTGTCGTTGTAGCTCCTTGCTTCTTCACTTCTTCAAGTCTTCGAAATACTTGTAATGTCTCATATCCTAATACTTTCAAGCTAACCTATATGAAGTTGACTCTAGTACATAATCAAGCGACTCTTTAAATGAGTTTTGGTTCACTAAAATATGAAAACCAAACTTGACATACCAACGCTTGGTGGGTTCAACCGAGCTATGCTCTAACATCGGATTTTAGTGTTGCCTCGGCAGTGACTGAGACAATAGTTTTATTTTGGGAAAATCTCGGTGAAATCTGTGAGTCTTTATTATCAAATTCATGCACACACTGTGTATGCCAACCATTTTGCATACGTTACACATGCTAAGCGTGTATAAATATAAAGAAACAACACCGATTTTTATGGAAAAAATATATTGAGTTTTAAAAGGTTGAAGTTGATTCTTGTTATGAATTTCCATATGTTAAACTTGTCTTCCGGGATTTCCGTCGCATTTCAGTTGAATCTCAATTATCTCAGTGAGCTTCTAGGTCAAATCTCATCCTGGTAATTGACCGAGAGAATCTCGATAAAATCTCGGCCGAGATTAGCTATAGCCCGAAGTTGCTTAGTTTTTTTTAACTTAGTTCTAATTTGATTCCTTTGTTGTAATTTTGATACTAATAAATATAAAGAAAAAAAAAACTATACAAAATACCGAAACATATAATGAAGAAATATTTTCCCACTATCAATCTTTTTGGGGAATACTTTATACGACACATAAGCCGGAGGGAAGAAAGTGGAAAGCACTTTTAGCTTATGATTTTTTTTTTGTGTATCCTCTTTACTATTGGGTTTAAGGTGGCCACATAGCGCTGGCTTTAGCATCTAGGGAGCCTCCCAAGTAAGTTATAATCACATGTATTCAACGTACCCCAGTTTCTTAATCAAGGTGATCAAATACTGAACTCAATGAGCTATTCCAATTCTTGGACGAGGGGAGGAATGAGTTAATTAAATGTGCATTCAAATATGTAACTCAGTTAGGAGATACATATGTTGTACTCGTGGTGGTCGTTGCAGGCATGGTTTACATTATCAGCACTGACAATGTGATTTTTTTTTATCACAAAAAATTAACACATATCTTATAATGTGTTGATCAACATCTCTTTTCTACTTCGTTTTAGGATCTCCAAAGTTATGGGATTTGTCTTTGATCGTGGTGAGTTATATCGGTGGCTTGAGAGTAATATTTGGATGGTAGAATAAACGACATTTATTTGATCGAGAAATCTACTCATGTTTTGTGATGAATATTCGAGAACAAGTTTTCTCAAGAAAGGGGAGACTGATGTAGGACATCTACTTTGGTTTACAAGTTATTGTTGTTTTCTTAGTTATCATTTTCTTTATTGAGAATCCTAGTATTTTAGGTATCTGGTAGAAGCCTATATAAACATGCATAAGGATTATCTTTAGATACAATCTTTTATTCGTATTATTTACCAACCTTATTATTCGTTTAAACAAGAATTCTCTTTTATCTTTTCTTTTGTTTAATATGTCTATTTTCGCATCTCTTTATTGTTTTCCCATCCTTAGCAATATATGTATTGCATTCTTCCCTTATCGTTATATATTAATCCACATGAGTGAACAAATTTTCTCAAAAATGCTAGAAAAAGACTCTTTTTATTGAAACCTTAATCACCATATGCATGAGATAAAAGCAAAACAATAACTATATACGTGTGGAATAATTAAGGAAGGAAGTCATACCTTGAATAACTCCCCAAAACAACATTCATGAGAAGGTTCAATAGAGCATATCAGTGATATAAAACTTGAAAACCATTAAAGCGTGATTCATCCTCAAATTGGACACGTTTAAATTCTGCAACCAGTCTGACCTTCTCAAGTTTGAAATTCTCCTTTTGTTTAAGCAAGACATTTTACTCCTACAACATATTCAGATATAAATAGTCAAAATATGAAAGGTTGTATATTGTTTATAAAGGAGAAACACAACAAAAACTCAAACGTTCAAGGTTCGCAACTTGTTTTATATAATGATGTCACAGTGTGATTGTTAAACTCAGCTGAGGGGTCTGCTCCTAGTAGTTCTTAAGGGTGCCTTACTTAATTTTCTTTGTTAATTTATTTGTTAGTAGTCAATCAGTCAGATTGAGACACGTGTGTCCAATCCATTAGGTCTTAGCTGAGTTCGATTATTGGTATTAAATTTGTAAGAGAAGAGTATTATCTTCTCACCTAAAAAGTAAAACAAAAGAAACCCTGTGGCTGAGTTCTTCAGAACCAGAATTGGCTCAATCCCTTGTGGATTTGAGATTTTATCTTTCTATTCATCTTTTTTTCTTCCATCCTGATTGTTAGTTGTTGTTCCATTACAACAATTGGCATCAGAGACGTTTCGATTTAGATCAAATTGTTCAAATTTTTTTATCATCATGACATTAAAAGAGGTTGAATTAGATGTGGAGAAACTCATAGGTGCTCAATATCAAATTAAATCTTAGCTTACGTGTCTCCATGGTAAATTTGATACGATGAGCACGAAATTTGATACTCTGCTGAAGCTGTTTGAGCGACATCAAACTCAACCAAATCCTAAGAGAGCCAGTGGTTCCCACAATGAAACTCATACTAATAATTTCTTTCATAACCAACAACAGTTTTTTCATCATCAACATCACAGGGTCTCTAAATTAGATTTTCCAAAAGATTTGATGGAGATAACCTAAGGGGATGGATTCAGAAAAGCGAAAGATACTTTCACCTCAACAATATTGAGGAACATCTGAAAGTGAATATTGTTGCAAACTACTTAGAAGGTAAAGCTGAAAAATGTTTTTTAAATTTTCAAGTCAATGGATCTCGTATTACCTGGTCCGATCTAGTTCTTCATTTGTACGCCAGATTTGAAAATCCTATAGAAAAAAATTTGTGGGTAGTTTAAATAAACTAATTCAAAGATCAACTGTGGATGATTATTATGAGGATTTTGAATCATTAAAATCTTTAATGCTTAACATGAATCCTTCTCTTACCGAGATTTATTTTGTCATGAGTTTCCTTAGTGGTCTCAAAGAGGAAATTGGTAAATCTGTGTCAATGTTTCAACAACCACACTTTCTGAGGCCTTTTCCCTTGCTAGACTGCAAGAGCAGAAACTTAACCTTGCTGCCTAAGCTACCAAACCATTTACTAGATCTTTTACCAATTCATTTCAATCCAATAGGAAGTACTCATCCCCAACTTTTCCACCTAAACCTATTATAACTTCACCAAAGTCTGCTCCTCCCACTCCAAAGTCTACCTTCACCCCCACCTCCAAAACCACCAATACTTCTCATACAATTAAATGCCTATCTCAGGAAGAAATGAACAGAAGAAGAGCTCATGGGTTCTGTTATAACTGTGATGAGGTGTACAAGCAGGGCCACTTTTGTAAGGGAAAACAAAATATTTTTATGCTTCAAGTTGACAATGCTGATTCCACAGAAACTGAAGAGGAGGTGGAAGTTTTTGAAGAAGCAACTGAGTCACCAGTCCAATCTGATATAGAGGTTTCTTTGCATGCTCTCACTGGAAGTGCTACTGGTGACACCATCAGGATTCCATGTCTACTCAAGAAAAAGGTATCCATTCTCATTGATTCTGGTGGTACCACAAGTTTTATCGATAGCACATTAGCTGCTTCTCTCAAATGTCCTATTGAGCAAACTCCTTCTATGCTAGTCACAGTTGCCAATGGAGAACAAGCTGTCAGTACTGGGATATGTTCTAACCTCCAATGGAGTATGCAGGGACACAACTTTGTTGAAAATATAAGACTGTTGCCCTTGGGTGGGTGTGATATTGTACTAGGTGAAGATTGGTTTAGAACTTTAGGTTATGTCCTCTTTAATTTTTCTAAGTTGATCATTTCTTTCAAGTACCATAACAAAAACATTACACTACAAGGTATTTCTTCATCTTCTTTATTGCTTATGGTTAGTGGAGAGTCAATCAAGAAATTTTTTTCTACAATTCTCATGGCATTGTGGGCCATTTGTTCTCCATCTCCTTAACACCTAGCCCACCTACTCCTCCTGACATTCTCCAACCTTTGTTACATGATTTTCATGACATTTTTCAGGAACCCACCCAACTTCCACCTCAGAAAAGTTTGGATCACAAAATCCCTTTATAACCTGTTTCTACACCTGTGAACCAAAGAGCTTATACATGTCCATATGTCCATAAAGGTGTATTTGAGAAATTAGTCAAGGAAATGCTCCAATATGGAATCATTCAAGCTAGTCACAGTCCATTTGCTTCTCCAATATTGTTGGTTAGAAAGAAAGATGGTTCTTGGAGATTTTGTGTAGATTATAGGAAGTTAAACAGTATCACTATGAAATATAAATTTTCGATTCCTATTGTTGATGAATTATTAGATGAATTGAAGAGGTCTACAATTTTTTCAAAAATTTATCTAAGAGCAGGGTACCATCAAGTCAGAGTCAGTTCCAAGGACATCTTCAAGATAGCATTTAGAACTCATCATGGTCATTATGAGTTTAAAGTAATGTCATTTGGACTTACCAATGCTCCTGCCACATTCCAAGTATTAATGAATGATATTTTCCAACCATTCTTGAGGAGATTTATTCTAGTTTTTTTTTTTGATGATATACTTATTTACAACCCAAACATGGATGAGCATTTGGAGCATCTGAAAATTGTTTTTGGCTTGTTGAGACAACACCAGCTCTTTGTTAACCTGTCTAATTCTGCTTTGGACAACCTTCATTGGAATATCTGGATCACATTATTACATCTGAAGGGGTTTGTGCAGATTCAACTAAGATTGTTTGCATGCAAAGATGGTCCATATCTAAAAACATTAAATAATTGGGAGGTTTTCTTGGACTCATTGGTTAATATAGAAAATTTGTGCTAAGGTATAGCCTCATCAGTAAACCTCTGACAAATCTTCTTAAGAAGGACTCCTTCCTCTGGACACCAGCTGCAACACATACTTTTGAGCAACTAAAGCAAGCATTGAGCAATACCCCTGTTCTAGCTCTTCCAGACTTCATCAAACCATTTGTAGTTGAAAGTGATGCTAGTGATCTTTGTGTTGGTGCAGTCTTACTTCAAGAAGGGAAGCCAATAGTTTTTTTCAGCAAACCCTTGGGCCAAAGAGCAAGAGATCTTTCTACTTATGAAAAGGAGCTTCTAGACACTGTCTTGGCTGTTCAAAGATGGAGACAATATTTACAGGGAACTAAGTTTACCATTAAAACCGATCATCAAAGCCTGAAGTATTTTCTTGAACAAAAGATCACCACTACATTTCAAAAAAAGTGGTTGATTAAGCTTTTGGGTTTTGATTATAACATCCAATATAAGAAAGGTGCTGAAAATATGGTTGCGGATGCTCTTTCTAGAAGACCTACTGAGGGTGTTACTTGCAATTCCATGGTTGTTTCTACACCAACATGGGTCCATGAAGTTATTACAAGCTATGTGGAGGATGCAAAATATTCTCATCTCATCTCTCAACTTCTTCTCAGTCCGGATGGTGTACCTAATTACACATATAAAGAAGGCATTCTCTCCATGATTCTTCCATTAGTGGGCATTCATGAATTCAAGATACTTCTATCAGAGCTAGTTCAGCTGGTCTCTAATATGATATTTGTCAAAGGAACAAAAGTGACCACACCAACTATGCTGGCTTGATCCAACCACTTCATATACCGAAATATGCTTGGCATAGAGGGCTTACTTGTTAGCAATAGAAAAAATGTCATCTTAGTGGTTGTAGATAGGCTCACCAAGTATGCTCACTTCATATCCCTCTCATACCGATATACATCTGCCTCTGTAGCTCATGTTTTTCTTTCTCAGGTGTTTAAATTGCATGGATTGCCTTCTTCCATTGTCTCAGGTAGAGACAAAGTTTTTACTAGCAACTTCTGGCATGACTTATTCAAGGCATTGGGTACTGATTTGCATTTGAGTACAACTTATCATTCCCAGACAGATGGGCAGACTGAAAGAGTCAATGCTTGTCTGGAGACTTATTTGAGATGCCTCACTGGGAAAAATCCAAGCAAATGGAGTGATTGGTTAGCCTTAGATGAGTGGTGGTACGATACTAGTTACCATACTAGTCTAAAAGTCTCTCCCTTCCAATCACTATATGGGTATGCCCCTCCTCATCTTGCCTTTCCATATTCTGTTACTACTTCAGTTGAAGCAGTGAAGTCTTACATGAAGGATAGAGATTCATTACTAGATATCCTCAAGGAATCTCTACATCAAGCTCAGGAAAGAATGAAGTTTTGTGCAGACAAGTCTAGACAGGATAGTTCTTTTGATGTGGGTGATTTGGTATATTTGAAGCTCCAACCATACATGAAAGCTTATCTGTCTCTTAAGAAGAATTTTAAACTGTCCTCTAAATTCTATGACCCTTTTCCATTATTTCATATGGTAGTAAAGGTAGCCTACAAATTACAGTTGTCATCTCATGCTAGGATCCATCCTGTGTTCCATGTGTCTCAGCTCAAGAAGCACATTGGCCTTAGGAATACTCCATCTCTCACTCAACCCATTTTGGATCATGCAGGGGAAATCATCATGGTCCCTAAGAAGACTTTGCGCACCAGAACCATTTTGCAGGGTAACAGGTTGGTCAAAAAACTGCTTGTTCAATGGACTAATTCATCTCATGAGAATGCAACATGGGAAGATCTCTCCACTGTCAGAGCTCATTATCCGAAGTTCATCCTTGAGGACAAGGATGTTTTTCAGGAGGAGGCAATGTCACAGTGTGACTGTGAAACTCAGCTGAGGGATCTGCTCCTAGTAGTTCTTAAGGGTGCCTTACTTAATTTCCTTTATTTATTGATTTGTTAGTAGTCAATCAGTCAGATTCCGACACGTGTGCCCAATCTGTTGGGTCTTAGCTGAGTTCGATTATTGGTATTAAATTTGTAAGAGAAGAGTATTATCTTCTCACCTAAAAATTCAAACAAAAGAAACCCTATGGCTGAGTTCTTCAGAACCATAATTGGCTCAAACCCTTGTGGATTTGAGATTTTATCTTTCTATTCATCGTTTTTTCTTCCATCCTGATTGTTAGTTGTTGTTCCATCACAACAAATGCCTTTCACCAATCTTAATCTTGTCTCTTGAGGCACTGCTCTTGAAGGTAACATGGTGTTCATCAAGTTTGGTTTTCCATTATTTCAAAATTTTCTTGAATGACAAAACAATAACAGAACGACAATTAAAATATGCAGATGAGAACACTAAACTAACAACAAAATAATAAATGATACATGAAGGTGAAAGAAAATACTAGGCGATCATCGAGGTTTTCAATTTTTTGACCCTCAGCCCATGTTTCGTTTATCCTTATGCCAAAACTACAGTCAGATGGCACAAATCAACAAAATTTAATGGAGCCAGTGCAAAGTTTTATAATGCCCTTATGTGAATCTAAACGATATTGTCATTGTCATTAAAGATATATATAGAATATTGTTATTCTTTTTTATCTCATTTACAAAAAAGAAAAAAAAACTCCATCAAACACTGCATGTATTAAAAAAATTTATATTCCATTAATTTATATACAATTTTAAGGTACTGCGTATTTCTTTTTTTCTTTTTTTTTCTTTTGCAAGTTGCATTTACATATAAATATATTTTTATAAATTATTTTTGTTTTATTTTAGATAATGATTGCAGTTATTTTTCTTCTTTGATTTTGATAATTTTTTCATTCTTGATGTTTTTTTTTGCTATACATATTTAAATCACCACTTATATTTTTTTGGTATACATATTTAAATCACCATTTGTTTTTATTTTTTGTATACATATTTAAATCACCATTCTTGATGTAACTCACATTATAACATATTTGAATCATCATTTATTTTATTTTAATGAGTTTTTTTCCAATAAAAGTCTTTGATTTTGTGCATATAAATTAACAACAATATCAAATATTAACTTAATTTGCAATATCTTGAAGCAATTGTGTTGTTGACCAATAACAGAATCTTAAGCAATGATTGGTTGTTGTTCTTTTTTTTTTGCCTTTTCAAAATATCGACAAAATATTTCGACCAAGTTGGAGGTTGAGACCGACGTGGGATAGCCTATCCATTGGATAGTTTTCCTCTCTGCACACCCATTCAACATTCACCCTTCTGGCAGTACCATGAATCAGGACCAATAGTACCAATGCCAAAAACGGGGATCCTTCCTCCCCACTTGCATCAATATAAACAACAGTTTGTTCTATATGATCCAGACCTCTCCAAGTCAATAGAGTTGGAACGTGACCATTTTTCTTGACAAACTTGTATGGGTTCTCGAGATTGTAAACTATATATCAGCCATCAATAATATATTCATCAGATAAGTTAGGCAGAGTACCTATACGCATTCTTCTCACTGATCTTTGTGTCACGCTGCTTGAACTGACAAGTAAATTAAAAAGCACGAAATGTGAAAATATACATTTTTATCACCACATAACACGCCTGAGGCATAATACAAACATTAATTTTCCATGGCTAAGAACAATTTTATTATTATTACCAACATAATTACCAACATAAACCATGAGCTAGATGGAGATGTCTAAGCAATCAAATAAACATGAGGTCGATCCTTACTGTTGACCAAAGGCGTTCTGGCCGCAAACATTGGATGTACTGTTAAAAATACTTGATGTAGCTCCAAAACCAGTTGATGCACATACATACACAAAATAAAACAAATTGTTGATAGATTGTATGTTAAACCACTTTTTCAATTTCTTCAAAATGCTTTCTCAATAGACTCGAATCTTACAATAGTTTCACAACGAACGTCTCATGAATTAAAACTTTGTGTTAGCAAAAAGGTGGAATGGCTTTTTTCCTGAACCTTTTATATGTGTCACTTCAATGTCTTAGAGTTGCAACATGAGTATCTATATATTTCAGAAAGAAATTTTTTTTTACCTAGGTGAGACTTCCCCACGTAAAAATTGAACCAAGTTTTTGTGATCGGCTCTAACCAAAATTCCTTAATTTGGTGCGCATAAGTTAGCAACAACATGAAATATAAACTTAATTTACAATATCTTGCAACAATGGTGTTGTGACCAACAACAAAATCTTAAGCAAGGTTTTTTCTTTCTTTTGCCTTTACAAAATATTTTTTGTAAACCTCCCACTTAGTTTTTTTAAAATGCTTTCTCACTAGACTCAAATCTTTCAATAGTTTCATAGTGAACATTTCGTGTATTAAAACTTTGTGTTAGCAAACAAGTGATCTGTCTTTTTTCCTGGACCTTTTATATGTGTCGATTCATGTATTAAAATTACAACATGAGTATCTGTATCTTTCAAATAAAAAGTTACTTAGGTGAAAGTTGTTATCCTCGCTCGGTCGAACTCGCAAGTTTTTCTATCTCAAGTTTGTTGTCAATGTAAGATGCACAAAAATATATCTTGATTTCTGGTTTATTAGAGTCAAGTATCATACTAGCATTAGAGAATGATAATTGAGTAGATATCACTTAAATACCTCGAAGATTGAAACTGGAAAACAAACGAAGACATTTGCGAGAACTTCATCAAAAAAGAGGTATGTAAAGACTGACATATCATATTAACTCATCGCGTTTGCTTATCTATTTTATGAGATGTTGTCGTACGATTTTAATATATTTAATGTTGCGAATAAATTTTTTCAAGTTCAAGCTTGTCTTGTTTAAACTCTCGAAATATGATTCGACCAATGGATGTTCATAGATCCTTAGGAATCTTAGTCAGAACAATTTATTGTTCACAAACTTATTTATAATTTAAGTTAATTATTTGGAAATTGACCAAACAAACAGTGTAAACTGTCTATGGATATTAGAAATATTCCAAAATTAAAAGTGGGAGAAACACATAAACTGCTTGGAGCAAGGTATGCATATCCATACTTGATATGCATACCCACCCAGTGTCATGTACCTGAGTACAATGACAAGAGGGGTGGATATATTTGTGGATAAACCTCTCTTGATTCGTGAGAGTCAAGTCTCTCTGAGTTAAAATGAACATAACCTAAGAACAAAGTTCTAATTGTTTGATAATATGATAAACTCTTCATGGCATACTCATTTCTCTTATAAAGCTAGAGATAATCGAACTTAATATCTAATTGACACAATTCCACCAGATGGTTACATTCAAGCCATCCATACAATTGATAAACACACACATTCTTAAGTTAAATACTTCCACCAACAACTTATACTTAGATACTGACAGTAACAAGATATGGGAACCTTCCTATCAAAGAGAGTACATGACATTATCGACCCCTCGAAAAACATCCAACAAAAAACTTTGCAATTAACTCGACCATTCGAGTTAGGGCTGCACAGAAACCAAGTCGAAACCGTAAAACCGGACCGAAACCGAGACGAACCGTTCATCCAACGGTCGGCTACAGTTTGGATTTTCATAACCGTTAGATCTTCAGTTCAGTCAACAGTGTGACCATCCAAACTGACCGAACCGAACCATATGAACCGATCATTTTCATCCATTAATCTAATTAGATCATAGCTGTCAACGAAGTTATATTTATAAGCCTAAATAAAACCTAACCCTAATATCTCTATCTCTGCCTGCCTTTGTCTATTCTCAATTTTCTTTCTTTTTCATCTTCATTTCTCACAGTCACAGACAATAACACCCCCCTTTCATCTCCACGAGCAATTAGGCAGTAGCAATGCACCACCTTCTTCATCTTTTTATCTTAGTCACCATCTTATTATTCTTCTTCTTATTACTAATTAGAATCACGAACTCATAAGTATTTATTTACCATCAAACAAGGATAATGGAATCCTGGGTTTCAAATTGGGGGTTCTCAGATTGAAGTTATATGGCGTTAATCTTAATTGTTGTTATATGTTATTGGATAATGATGTTGCTGCCATGGTTTAGATCAATTAACATTTGTGTTTGTGAATGATTTTGGAGATTTGGGATGTTATTGAATGTGAATTATGTGCAGGGAAGAAGACAGAGTTGGTTTTAGAAATTAACGGGAAGCCATAGCAGCAGGAGGAAGTATCAGCAACAATAGAGGAGGTGAAGTCAAAGATTTTGGTGTTGTTTATCATTTAATATTTGACATTATTTTTATTATGATTGAAAAATCTGATAATTCTCTTTGGTTGTGTGTTTGGTTGATCTAAATTTGATGTTTGGTTTCATGATTCAGCTGTAAAATCACGTTCTCTTCCATATTCACCTGCAACATTAATTGATTTCTGTTCAATTTTATACCCGGTTAAAAACTGGCTAAAAACCGTAACCGACCGATTTGATACGTATCGGTTATTAACCGAACCGATTGTTACTCAGTTCGGTGATAGTTTAAGAATTAAGAACTGCCTAACGGTTAGTTCGATCGACAGTTTCACCTAAAAATCGAACTGACCGACCGTTGTGCATCCCTAATTTGAGTGCCTTATCTTTCGGATGTCTAAAGTTAACGCGTCTTCCATGACGGCAAATCGCAACAACACAGATGGGAGAAAACAAGGAACCGTTGTTGCCAAATCTAAGCTAGACTGCTAGAGTAAGATCATGGCCGAAAGAATGTTAGGAATAAAATAAAAAACTTATCGAATTGAAAAATATGAATCATGCCAAAAACATTTATAATTTACTTTGAACCCAAACTGAGAACTAAATAAATACTAGTAGTTCTTAATTCTAAGAAGATCAACCTTCTTGTGTTGCATATTTGGAAATGAACGCAATATATTCCTCCTGAGTTAGGGTTTCAATCTGAAAAATCTCTTCCCCATGAATGGTCTTTTTCTTATAAATTGTGATATTCTTTTTAGAATCCTTCCTCATATCAACACTTAAAGCATAAATACAGTACAACCCAGATCATGCCGCTACCAAGAACATTAATCCAGCAAACTGAACAACCTTATTAGTTGATTCCCTGATAAAATCTTGAATATCATCAAATTGTTTATTCAAAAAATCTCCATTAAAATAAGAATGTTAGTGTATCTGAGTGTGAGAGGGATGTATTTTCTGTTTTTACTTTTACTGTCTGTTTTGGGTGTCTTTAGCTCTCTTTTTCTTTCAGACACTCATCTCTTTCTCTAGGGTTTCTCTCCCTTTGTAAGGATAATTCAGATTCCATTGCTTAAGACTTCTATGAACCTGTTTCATCAGATTGCTTAAAACTGCTTCATATTGTTATCAAATTATCTCACATGGTATCAGATTACCACTTTTAAATCGATCCAACTCTAACAACACTTATTAATACTTCTTACTGCTCAATGGCTACTCATATACCTGCCGTCGCAGCTGATTCTGAAACTCCACAGACTACGGCTTACTCTACATCTCAAAACATGAATAGTCTGTTAAATCAATTTCAACAACAAAACCTTAATTTTACTCTACCCTTTCCCAACATATCTAATTTTGTGTCTTTCAAATTGGATTCTACAAATTTTCTATCATGGCGTCATCAGTTTGAGTCTATTCTCATGAGTACCAATCTATTTCGTTTTGTTGATGGCTCATATATGGAACCACCTGCTCGAATCATGGTAAATGGTGTTGAGGTTGTAAATCCTGAGAACTTATTTTGGCATCAAATGGATCGTTTTATCATGTCTTGTTTCAATGCCACTTTTACCAAATCTGTGTCCTCTGGTACTTTTGGTCGAGGTAATCATAATTATGGTAGAAATTCCAACTCAGGTAGGGGTTATAACTCAGGTAGAGGCTATAACTCTGGTAGAAGCCATAATGCTGGTAGAAGTAATTTTTATACTGGTAATATCTCTTCTGGAGGAGGTCGTTCTTCTAGCTCTTCTAGAGGTGGTTTTCAACAAAATAGTAGTCGTTTTCAACATTATGACAACTCTATTCCTACAGACTTCTCAGAGATTGAGCGCCAAATTTGTAAACAAGATGGCCATACTGCTAATAGGTGTCACTATCGTTATGTTGATTCTCCATCACACTCTAAGAACAAGAATAAGTCTACTGCTGCTTACAAATCTAATGATGCTTCCTCATCACATCAAGTCTTTTACACTAGTTCACCATGATCTGATTCTTCTTCAGATGGTTCTGCATCTATACTTCATACTTCTGATCCTGTTATGATTTCTCAGTGGATACCAGACTCTGCGGCTTCTTCTCATATGACAAATAATTTTCAATTGCTTCATACGGTTACACCTTACAAGGGTACTGATCAAGTTATGGTTGGCAGTAGTAAATTTCTCCCTATAACTCATATTGGTTCTGCAATTTTAACAACTGATAATACTGAGTTTGTTTTGAACAATGTTCTCTTGGTTCCTTCACTTTGCAAGAACCTCATTTGTGTTGCTAAATTTACTAAAGACAATAATGTATCTTTTGAAATGTTTGATTGGGGTTACAACATTAAAAATCTTAGCACTAATGAAGTGATAGTTGAAGGGCCATTTTGTCGCAATCTTTACCCTATTCAACAAGTTCCTAAGGTGTCATTTTCTTCTATTATTGTTGATCCTACTCTTTGGCATCAAAGATTAGGTCATCCCTCTCATACTGTCTTAAGTAAACTTCACAATACTTCTGCCATTCAGTTTTCATCATAATCAGTTTCCTCTTTTTGTCATGACTGTCAGCTAGGAAAACATGTTAAATTATCTTTTTAATCCTCATCTAGAGTGTTATCTAGTCCATTAGCACTTGTACATTGTGATGTATGGGGACCTGCACCTGTCCCTTCTCTTGAGGGTTACATGTATTGCATAATCTTCATTGATGACTTCAGTAAATTTCATTGGCTCTATCCTATTACTACTAAAACTGATGCTCTTAGATGTTTTCAACACTTCAAAGCCTTGGATGAAATTTTCTATATACTTTTCTTAAAGCTTTTCAGTGTAACGGAGCTTATTAGTTAACTAAGGGTTCTTTTAGGTGCTTCCTTGATTCTAATGGTATTACTTTAAGGATATATTGCCCACATACGCGGCAGAAAAATGGAGTCACAGAAGGAAAGCATCGACATATTATAGAGATTGGAAATACTCTTGCGTTTAAAGCTGGTCTACCTAAGCATTTCTGGTTTGATTCCTTCCTCACTGCTACCTTTATTATTAATCGAACACCTACAAAAGTCTTAAATTTCGATCTCCGTTTGAAGTCTTATACAATGACTTACCTGATTAAAGTTTTCTTAGGGTATTTGGCTGTAGTTTTTTCCCAAATTTAACTGCATATCGACATGATAAACTTAGTCCTAAGTCTGCTAGGTGTGTTTTTCTTGGGTATAGTCCTCTTTATAGAGGCTACAAATGTTATGACCTGTCACTAAAAAGACTTTTGTTTCTCGCAATGTTAAGTTTGATGAAACCACATTTCCATTTGCTAAGTCTAGTTCTAGTTCTGGTGCTTCTACTTCAAATATTTCAGCTAGTGATACTATAATTATTCTTCCTATTGGAATTCCCTCTATGACCTTTCCTATCACACCTTCTGTATCACCATCTATAGCTTCTCCATCTCCTGCAACCACCACTTCTTCCGCATATACAACCTCTGTTACCACTATTACTCCACCAACACCAGTATCAACACAATTACTTCCATCTGCACCAGCACTAGTACCTACCACTGTTTTACCTACCACCACCATCACTACTAGATCAAAGTCTGGCAATTCCAAGCCTAAATATCTCCCATCTGACTTTGTTGCCCATCGCTCATCTCTTTACTCTTTGCCTCACACTTTTCATTCTATTCTTAACTCTGAGGTTGAACCTAAAATTTATAAAGCTGCTGCTAAAGATTTTAAATGGGTACGTTGAATGAAGACTGAGAATACTGCTCTGAAAGAGAATGGTATATGGGACTTAGTTCCTTTTGTTGATGGAATGAATGTGTTAGGAAGCAAGTGGGTATATAAGATTAAATACAACTCAGATGGTACAGTGGAAAGGTATAAGTCCAGATTGGTTGCTCAAGGTTGTACTCAACAGGAGGGTGTTGATTCTTTTGAAAGCTTTATCCCCATGGTTAAGACTTGCACTACCAGATGTGTCCTTACATTAGCCTTGTCTAGAAACTGGCTTATCCGACAACTGGATGTTTCTAACACTTTTTTCCATGGAAACCTGACTGAGGATGTGTATATGAGGCAGCCTAAAGGGTTTGAAGATTCAGTTCACCCTGATTATATTTGTCACTTACGAAAATCTTTATATGGTCTCAAACAAGCTCCTAGAACTTGGTTTGATAAATTTAGCGGCTTTCTTACTCAACATGGCTTTATTAAGGCTATGTGTGATACATCTATGTTTATATACAACTCTGGGTCTAGAATGTTTCTTCTTTTGTTGTATGTAGATGATATAATCTTGAAAGGTTCTACCTTAGAGCTACTTACTTCCTTTATGTCAGTTCTGAGCAAGGAGTTCTCTATGAAAGACTTGGGAAGCTTGCATTTTTTCTGGGTATTGAATGCCAACGGAACTCAAATACTCTCGTACTATTGATAGACACATTTTTGTGTCTAATTTATCTCGATTCTATATATTGATAGTTCTCATTTTTGTACTTATTATGGTGTTTTATGTGTGCGTAGGTATTTTTGGCCAATAAATATTTTTGGAAAAATCGGCTCGAAAAGTTGTCTAAAAGCGCCCGGAGGACACTTGTTATTCGGAATTTCAGCATGGATAAGGGGAACCCTCAGGACACCCCAAGGCAGCTGCTAAAGGCACCCCTACTCTGGATAGGGGGCGCCTCTTCTTCTTCTTCACAATTCGAATCGGAATTCGTCGGGAAAAACGACAGCAGTCGTGAAGGTTTGGAATTGGATTTCGCAAGGGATTCGACCAGATTCGATTGCATATATTTGTTGGGCTGGACTTTCTGGATCACAACAGGGCTGGTAGATTGATTGGACTCAACCAATTGAGGCTGGATAAGCCGCGAGAAGAAAACAGAGGAGGAAGAAGTTTTCGGGGTCTGTTGAGATTATATTTGGCAGTTACGGGTGATTTAAGGGAAGATAACCCTTCCTGAGATTCGTATCAATCTAATAGAGGAACTGGAATGACCTGTACAGCTCAGAAACGCGTAGAGAAGAGTTTGGAAAGTGGATAAGTCCGAGACTTTCTGCCGAAGAAAAGAGAGAATTAAATCGAGTATTAGGGTTCCTGTTGGCTATAAAAAGGTTGCTTCAAGTCACAGAGAGGGTCGAGACTTTGGGGGACCGAGCTAAGGGCTTGGTGAAGCTGCAGAGGTGAAAATCAAGAGTTGGAGAGAAGACGTTTCTGGTGCTGAAGAACAACGTCGTAGAACACTTCGCAACTTAGCAAGAAACTGTTACCTAATCTTTCAAATCCAATACCTTTGTAACAGCTTTGAAACAACTATTCCTGTTAGAATTTATTTGTAAGGGCAGCTTCCGCAACAGTGGATTCTGTAACAATTATATCTATTACAGATTCATTTCTTCAATAAAAACACCTATTTGAGCCATGATTAAATATTTTGAGCGTGTTTTTGACATGAGGAGCCAAACCCCAAAACTGGGATGATGGAGGAAGCCTTATTTCACAATCACTTGGTAACTATGATTGATTCTTTATGACTTTTGCACTTGTTTTAATCGATTTATGATTTTTCTTGATTAGTTGTGATTTTGTTTGATGTCGCATGCTGGGTTTTAGGAACTTTTGATGCGTCATGCTTGTGATTTACATCTAATGCTTTATAAAATCTACTTTTGGAAAAGAAAAGAGTCAACAAAAGAGCTAGAATTGTTATGAGTCATCATATGAACCAATTGAATGTGATTAGTGGTGAAATCCTAAGTCTCGGTACCTCTCGATATTCGTGACAACCTTGTGAATATATTTTTAGTATTTTTATTCTTAGTTCTTAAATCAAACCTTTACACAATCCGAGTTGAACGAACTTTACTACCACTTTCAAAACTACATCAACTATCTCAGAAGAAGTATGCTCTTCAACTACTTCACAAAGCTGATATGCTGAACTGTGCACCTGCTACTACACCTAGGCCTGTCAATATTTGTCCGATATCCGGTATCCGTTTCCGAGTATTCGAGATCCTATAGGATTTTATCCGTTTTATCGGATATCGGATCGGATATTTTATCGGATATTTCTTCCTTAACATATCGGAAACGGATTAGACCCCATCCGAAATGTTAATATCCGATATCCGATAGTATAGGAACTTATTTGTAATTTATCCTAATTTCGAGTCTAGTATCGGATATTGTCGGATAAATATCCCATAAGTGTCAATTATGAAAATGTTTTACAGGGGTTTTTAAGCTTTTTTGTTATAACCAGATACTATCGGATATTTATCGGATATCCGACAGCTTAGCCTATCAGAATCGATATCTGATTTTGATATCCTGTAGGATATTATCGAATATCGAATATCCGGTAGTGCTTAACATGTCGGATATCGGATTTCTAAATATCCGACGGATATTCTTCCATTGACAGGCCTAACTACACCAGTTACTTCTGGTCCAAGGGTCTCTGTTCATAATGGTGTTATGTTGAGTGAAACCGATGCTACTTTTTATAGGAAAATGTTTGGTGGGTTGCAATACTTAACACTGACTAGGTCTGACTCGTGTTTTGTTGTGAATTATGTATGTCAGTTCATGCACAGACCAACCTCTGCTCACATGAAATTGGTTAATAGAATTTTGTGCTATGTAAAGGGAACTCTAGGTTCTGGTATGACTTTTTCTGCAGGTCGTTGTGACATTCTTAAGGCTTATTCAGACTCTGACTGGGAAGGCTGCCCCGACACTTGACGATCCACCTCAGGATACTGTATTTTTCTTGGAAATTCTTTGGTTTCATGGATTTCGAAGAAATAACCTACCATCTCTCGCTCCTCTGTTGAGGTAGAATATAAAGCTTTAGCTGTTACAAGTGCTGAGATGTTGTGGATTTCTTACTTACTTGCAGAGTTGGGTGTTACTTTATTATCTCCTTCTACTTTGTTCTGTGACAATACTAGTGCTGGTAGTCTAGCTACTAATCCGGTCTTCCATGTTAGAACCAAGCACATTTAAATTGACTATCACTGCATTCGCAATCTTGTGGACAACGGGTTTCTACAGGTTTCATATGTTCCTTCTGAACATCAAGTGGCTGATCTTATGACAAAAGGACTCGCAGCTACTGTGTTTCATTTCTTAGCTTCCAAACTTATGTTCTTGCAGATACATCAGTTTGAGGGAGGATGTTAGTATATCTGAGTGTGAGAGAGATGTATTTTCTGTTTTTACTTTTACTGTCTGTTTTGGGTGTATGTTGTGTTGGGTGTTTTTAGCTCTCTTTTCCTTTCAGACACTCATCTCTTTATCTTTCTCTCCCTTTGTAAGGATAATTCAGATTCCATTGCTTAAGACTGCTATGAACCTGTTTCATCAGATTGCTTGAACCTGCTTCATATTGTTATCAAATTATTTCATAAAGAATCACCTAAATTGTTGATTTTCTCTCAATAAAACCGTTAATACAGTTTGCTGCACTCTCGTAGATCTTTTTTAAATCGAAAATCATCTTGAAAATACTCTCTCGTTTCTATACTCAACGGAAAACATAAACATTGTGCAAACCTTTTTATAGGATGGCACAATACTGGTCTGGGACTCAGGGTTGCTATATCCAAGAGTTAGGTATTCTTTTGCGGTTTGCTGATTATTCCCATCTAGAGCTGTAGGATAAGGGACGTCTAGCTTCCGGACCAAACACCTTGGTCAATTAGGTTGACCTTGCCGATTGTGAATAAGGAGCAGCCAGGTTGATCAAAAATGAAGAACAAATTATAAGTGGTTAGGTTAAACCCCTATCCGATTTATTTGTCATATTATGCAACCTAAAGAAACAACCATGCAACCCCTAATGACAAAACTAGCAGGTAACTTCATAATTACAAAACCTGATTACCTCTGTAAACTTAACTAAAAACAACAATCAAGTCTACAACTTGCCAGCAACCCACCTCTAAACTAATAAAAAGGTCACTCTTCGATACTTTCATCAAAACCGAAAGCCCAGTTCTTGCTCAACCTTAAAAGAATTTATCCACCTTTGAGTGTATCATCTACCTAGCAAATTAAATAGTGCTTTTATCCGGACAGTATGAAATAATTTTATTTTATTTTTGCTGAAAATAAAAGATACTTTACCTGTATTAGTACTAGTAAGGCCACATGTGCTATGCACATGTTTGAATTTGATTCTTTTAACAACACGAAATTTGATAATAATGAAGAACAAAATTCTTAAAATAAAAATTTAGTATCCTTATTTGTACTCTTTATGTAGATAATTTAAAGTGCTTTCCAAATATATTAATTTTACAAAAATCTGATGTGTATTTTTGAAGATATCTAAGTTTTAATATTTTTGATTTACTTTTAAAACAATGACATTCTTATAAATATACAACTATTAACTAAAATCTTAGTAATTGAGGTATTATTATTATGTGAAAAGACTTCCCCAAACAATTATCTCTTTTCTTTATATTAGTTCATGAAATTATGAATCACCCTGATAAAGTCATTACACACAACTTTGATATTCTTCTATATTAAAATGGACAGGCATGTGACTTGCTATATACCCAAGATAAAACTCTCAATACTGTATTCACGTATACGAGGGAAAAAGAAAATATTTAGATACAGAAAGAAAAAGAAAGAATATACTTGTCGAGGCCTTACACTACCGCGTCCTAAATCAACTCACAGGCCACTTGATCATATGTACGAAAAATAAAGTGACTTCTAATTCCACGCAACTAAATCCATGCATCCATCAATGCATGCATGAACATTATCTTAGTTTCCTCAGTATAAATACCGGTACCAATGAACTTCATTTCTCATCAACTATACTTTTCCTGCTTTTACATACATACAAATAATTCTTTTTGCTGATAGAAAATGATCATGAATGCTAATAAGTCAGAGTTCGCTGTCGCCTTGAATCTCATTCTCCTAATAGCAGCCTTGTTAGTGGGTGTCTCTCAAGCCCAAAACTTGCCAACAGACTATCTCAATGCTCACAATACAGCTAGGGCAAATGTTAGTGTGGTTGCAATGACATGGGACACTACCGTTGCAAAGTATGCTCAAGATTATGCTGATCTAAGAGCTCCAGATTGCAAACTCCAGCATTCTGGGGGAAAATATGGTGAAAACATCGCATGGAGTAGTAGTTCATCCTTTTCTGGAGTAGCTGCTGTTAACCTTTGGGTTGGGGAGAAACAATACTACAGTTACCCAGCAAATACATGCCAATCGGGAAAAGTGTGCGGGCACTACACACAAGTTGTCTGGAAGAACTCGATTCGTTTAGGGTGTGGTAGAGTCAATTGCGCGAACAACGCTGGTACATTCATTGTTTGCAGCTACGATCCTCCTGGTAATTACATTGGCCAACTTCCTTACTAATTTGGCAAAACCCCAAAGAATTGAATCATCGTCTAAGAGGGCAGGTGATTTTCGCATATATATATATATATATATATATATATATTATATTCCAGTAAGAAGGATCACATTAAACTTACTATTTACACTTGAGCATGTTAAAAATACAACTTCTAAGTAATATAGCTGCTCAATGCTGGTTGTTGTTATAGTTAATCGGGCAATGTCTAAACTCTAAAGCCCAAACAAAGTTCTAGATCAAGGGCTTCATTGTGTGGCTTTTATTTATTTATTTGAAGAAGTAAATTTTGAATTGTCAAGCTTTTGTTGCTTTTATTTGTTCCTCCTAAATTTGGTACTAAAGTCGCTCGTCACAGTAGCTAGACACGTGATCTCATCATCACGTTCTGAAAATTTGTTGTGATGATTTAAACCTGGCCGATCATAGACTCAATAGTAGTATATAAGTTTGAAGTCATAGATCCAATAATCCACTTTAATCATCCGTTAATTACTCCATAATCACTGGCATAATGATAATACCCATGACTTATTTGTACTAATACTAGTCAATATCAACGAGAAAGCACAAATTTTTGGGTTCTTGCATTCGAAAAGGCAAACTCTATTGAACGCGCATCAAATATAAATCATGCCGCAATCATCTTGAGCTTTGACAATGCCAAGAATAATAAAAGACGTGCCAAAAATTACTCTATGGATTTATCGATCACTATCTATGCAAAACATATTACCCCCAAATCCGCAGAATTACCCGTGGGATGGTAATAGTATTATTTGACTTCTAATCTTCTTCTCATTACTGTTTTCTTACTATGCCAAGTATCTGTAATTCAAGTGTAAAAGTCCACCATGCAGTAAGTTGAGAAATAACAATCATATGCATGCACCTTGATTAAGATTATATGTTATTCTTTGCGCGACATTTTATAGAGCCTGCTGTTTTCTATAAATAAAAAATGCCGACTCGAAGAGATCACGAACTTCGGTGCCTAGTACGTACTAAATGAGATCGACCAAATGTAGTTGTCATCTATGAACCGCAGGGCATGGGCTTGTACGTACTGTGCGGGCTTGTTGGCCTTGCAACCACGTGTTTGTTACACAATCGCATCAGCCTTAATAATTGCATTTCCCTCTTTTGAGGGGCCAAACAACTTCCATGTATCTTTGGAGGACGTCATGGTCCTAAAAAATTTGGGATATTGCAACTTCTTTAGTTGGTCTTACATATTGTGGGGCGGCAAACCATTGATGGCAGTCCAAGTGGATAGCGTGATCTTTGTTATTTATGTTGTGTTTATGAGTTTTTCTTGGACTATCTATGCTTGAATGTACAGTCATTCCACCCAATTGAAATGCTAATGATCAATGGAACGATAAAATCAAACTCGAATATCTTTATCTTATCAATAAGACAACTTGACTAATCGATCTCAATTAGTTACCCCAAATCCAAGCAGTAAATCATGTTATAACTTGAAATATTATATTAATCAGTTTTCGTGTATAAATACAACCACCCAAGACCTCCCAATATTCATCATCTAAACCCAGACAAAAACTAAATATCTCTCAGAGTTTACTTCGATGGGCAGGTTTTCTCATATGAAGCTTGGATCATCATCAGTTTCTGTGATGAGTCTCCTAGTCATTACCATTTTCTTGTTGATCCATACCTCCCAAGCCTCACCCAGACCCTACCACTACTTAAAGGGACACAATGACGCTCGGGCTAACGTCGGTGTTGCTCCTCTTGTATGGAACGAAACGGTTGCTGCTTAGGCTAGAGATTACGCTAATGAGAGAGCAGCTGACTGCAATCTCATCCACTCTGGGGGACCATACGGTGAGAATATTGCAATGGGTTCTAGTGGTTGGCCATTCCCTGTAAAATATGCGGTAGTAATGTGGGTATCAGAAGAAAATGGTTATGACTATGCATCAAACTCATGCCGGTCGGATAAATCGTGTTTGCATTACACACAAGTCGTCTGGCGTAACACTCTTTATCTAGGTTGTGCTAAAGTGATTTGCGATAATGGTGGTACCATTATCACTTGTAGCTAAGATCCTCCAGGAAACTATAATGGAGAACGCCCTTATTAGATTCTCTGAGTTTTGTACGTCGCATGGTCGTTGGGTATTACTATTAGGATGTTGGAATATCTTTGCAGTCTGGTTAATTATGCTCACATTTTAGGAAGAGACAAGAACTTTACTTTGGAGCTTTCATTGAAATATACAGTTAAACAACTTAAACTTCTAAATGAGTATTATCCGAGTGTTCTATGAAATTTCTATATGTATTCGTAATTTCCAACTGCTTTTAATTTTGATTCTTAATTTGTTTTAGTTTAGTGCTAAGTTGGTTGATATTTCAAAGACATTGAGGATTGGCCTTTGCTGATTTCTATAGTTAAATGCCCTTTCCTGTCAAAAGAAAACATGCATGAAAGTACTCCAAAAATAGTCTGGCGTCTTATCATCTAGAAGATTTTTTCCTATGAGGGGGCGTGGGCTTGTATAGTGCGGGCTTGTTAGCCTTGCAACCACATGTTTGTTACAACTGCACCATTCTTAATGAAATGCCTGGATGATTGTATCCCTTTTCTTAGGGGCGCTAAACAACTTCCTTGCATCATTGGAGGACGTCATGGTCCTAAAAACTTCATCGTATAACAACTTCTTTATTCCATTTCAGTTGGGCTTACGTATTATTGGGCGGCAAATAATTGATGGCAGTCCAAGTGGTTAGTGGCGAGTGAGATCTTTGTTATTGATGTTGTGATTTTACAGTACGTTTTTTCGGAATATTATTGCATTAATGTTGAGTCATTAAACCCACTTGAGACCATAAAAATCGGGTCCAGATCCTCTGTGACCAGTTACCGCCTGTCCTCTGTCCCATCATGTAAAAATGCACCACGTGGAATCAAGCTCCAATTTATTTTCGTTTTAGACCTAAACGGAGAAAATAAAAGAAATCAATTATTTCCAAATCCAAGTTTGATACTATTTTATAAAAACTCCTTCTGCATAAAGTGTTCTAATCACAAATATGGATTTGGAACTTCAATGATTTTTTTGGTTCATCTTCCCTTAACTTCTCTTGTTTTCCATTTTGTTTATTGCTTTCTACCTGTAGTATCTTTTCCTTCGGGATGATAAAAGAAAATGCATGTAAAACAGGGTTTCCATGAAACACTGTAAAGATCAAACACTTCAATCCATGTACAAGCTTAAAGATCAATGAACATTTGATTGGCTTCTGTGACAAATACAATGCATCAAGGTGAAAGAAGAAAAATAAAAGTTTAGCCTACACAGTAAAAACCAGTCCAAAGAAAACTAATTTACCACGAATCAATTGGCATTACGATGACTTAACAGTTAAACTGTGAGTGAAGACGAAGAAGTGTGATTATCAAACATAGATGATGATGAAAGTATGAAACAGTGTACATGGAAGGAGTCTTTGTAAATTATCAAACATCACTGATTTAAAAATAAAACTAATTTCCTATTTTTTCTCCATTTAAATTTGTAAATTAACTAAATTAGGAAAAGAGTTATTTATCAAAATTAATTTGGGGATTGATTCCACGTGGTGCGTTGTGACAGGGGACAGGGTAAAACTGGTCACACAGGATCTGGATACTTAAATAGTATCATTTTCGTTTTTTTAATGATAAGACAAGTTGAATAATCTCAATTAGTTACCAAAATCTAAGCAATAAATCATGCTATAAATGGAATATTTTATTAATTAGCTTTCATGTATAAATACAACCACCCATGAACCCCAACTGTATTATTCATCATTTAAACCAGTATATAACCTTCCTCACCCAGACAAAAACTAAATATTTTCCGGCGTTTACTTCGATGGGCAGGTTTCGTCACATCACATGAAGCTTGGATCATCATCAATTTCTGTACTTATGAGTCTCCTAATCATAACCATGTTGTCCTTGTTAATCCATACCTCTCAAGCCTCACCCACACCCAGAGACTTCTTAATGACTTTACGCAATCACAATCTTGCTCGGGCTCATGTTGGTGTGGCTCCCATTGTATGGAACGAAAAGCTTGCAGCTTATGCAAGAGATTACGCTGACAAGAGAGCAGCAGATTGCAATCTCGTACACTCTAAGGGACCGTACGGTGAGAATCTTGCGATGGGTCCTCTTGGTGGGCCATTCGTCGTAGAAGATGCCGTAACAATGTGGGTCGGAGAAGAAAATGATTATAACTATGCATCAAACTCATGCCGGCCGAGGAAAGGGTGTGGTCACTACACACAAGTCATCTGGCGTAAGTCTGTTCATGTAGGTTGTGCTAGAGTGATTTGCGACAATGGTGGTACTTTCATCATTTGTAGCTATGATCCTCCGGGAAACATAATAGGAGAACGTCCGTATTAGAAACTAGACAATTTTTTTTTTTTTTTTGATTATTGAGATCTTATAGTCATTTGGGAATTGAGATCTTGGAATCTATTTCGGGTCTAATAAATACTTGTGCTCAAGTGTTAGACGGGGAATTTATTTTGGAGCTTTCATTTGTAATTGTAAAACTTTTCATTGAGTATTTGAAATGTTTTAGGAAAAATTGGAAATCTGTCGCGGATTCACTATTTGTTTGGGAACCTGTGTTTGAAAGTTGGGTTAAAATTAGAAAATGAAAACAAAACAGAAGATTGGTGTACTCCAACATTTCAAGGCTCTTTCGATTATTTTAGACAATAACTCGACCATTCCCATTTAACTTGGCGAATATAACAGGTTTTTTGAGTTATACCTTCAGGATTCAATGAAGCCCTAACGCCGTAATCGAATTCATGGATTGTACTTCCTTGACCCAACCAAAAATACATTGTTTAAGGTTCTGATGATATTAGAGAAGAAAAAAACAATGATGATTTTGATTATGTTTTCAAGAGAAGCAATCACCGATATTTATAGGGATTTCATGTCTCTTGAAAGTGTTTGTTCATCACCAAATGACATCTTCCAAAGGCATCCATAGTAACCGTTGGCGGAAACGCATCGACCACAGCCGAAAGGGGCTATACCTCCCGGACCCCCGAATAGCGACAAACAAAAATGCATCCTTTTGAAAATATCCAACAACCTAGTCCTACAACTCCGAAAATTAGTGAATATGTCCCAAATAATCCGTTATATAGTCAAGATACTACATCATCTACATGTGTGGGTTTACCCTGCCATAAAAATCCAACTATACATTTATCTTTTGCAGTAATATTCAATTCTCTGGTACGTATCCAAATACACGTCATCCGAGATCCGAGGCCGAGAAATATAATTTGGTAATGCAAAGCAAAAATATCTCAATTGAGAAGAGATTGTGTCAGTGTTTGAAAGCGTTTGATGATTTGAAGCAAGAAAAGGAAGGGATACAGAAGGAGAATATCGAGGAGAATAGAGTTTACCGACTGGCGAGCATAGTTTCAATAGTTAATTCGTTGGTGAAGAATTAAAAGAGGTTGAGAAGGAAAGTTCAAGAAGAAAGAAGAAAAGGAGCGAAACATTCGAGGGTTTATCGAAAACGGGTGATTCGTGGAAAATGATCGAGGAATTCGAACGAAAGAAGGAAAAAATTACTGGGAAGAGGAACAAAATTATCGGGAAGAACAAGACTGATTAGTTACTGAAAGTAAAGAATGATGTGATTTTTCGAAATAAAGTTAATGAAGTTTTGATTAATGGAATCAACAAGTCTTGAATGTGAAATTAGATTCGAGAAAAACAAAAAAAAGTCAACAACGAGTTCGCTTTCTGTTAGAAACATGCCAACATGCCATTTTAGAGACACGCTGCACCCACTAGTTTGAAGTAAGGGTGTATTTATAATTTTGTCAGGGTAATGATATCTCGTTTTGACCGGTCAATGGAGGATATTGGCTACTTCACGGATTTTTCGGAAGGCTGAGATTGATTCACTAATTTTTAAAGTTATGGGCCAGACCCCGAAATGAATTAGTGAATTGGTACATATTCCCAATTTCCCGATTCTTGTAAGATTATTTTTTTTTTTAAGATCCAATGTTTTAGAGGGTGTTGTTTCGTCTCAGTCTCGTATGATGTTAAAATTTCCAAAACCAAATACTAAATACTTCCAAATCTTCCTGACTCCAATCGATCATATCAAATTTCAGACACATAAGATTTTACCCCAAAACTTAAAATGTTGCTAAAACAGAGAACAATTCTTGTTATGGGTAAAAATGCCAAATTTCAAATTGAAATGACGAGCTACCCAGGTACACCATATTTTTTTCGGCTCAGCTTATAAGTCTTATACCAAGTGTGATTGTCTGTGGACAAAGTCGAGAAAATACAACAACAAGATATACATTTGATAATAGTTACGGTATATGAAACCGGTATACTATAGGGTCACAATCAAGTGTCTTCAATTAATGTACTAGTGTATTTAATTTTAATTATAATAAAACAATTATAATTGCGGAAGGTAAAAGTAAATCACACAACAAGGTTTTGTTAACGAGGAAATCACAAATGCAGAAAAACCCCGATATCTAGTCCAATTTAGAATACTCTCATAATTAAGCCGCTATACAAAGAATAAAGCCAACTTCGTATAGTTGAAAACATGTAATCTATCCCTAGTTACTTAGTTCCCTCAATATCCATGCGCCTACAACCTTCTGGTCAACGCACATGAATCCCAAGATAGAAATCACTATCTTGAGCACTCAACTCCTTTTGATCGTCTTCCAAACACTAAAGGAACAAAGATGTTTGGTAACTACTCCAATAATATTTTAACCAGAGATATGTTAAGTTTGTAACAAGGGATCTTCCGTTTAAACTATTAAACTCCTTTGTCGCGTAAGATCAATCTAAATCCGAAGTAAACAGATCTAGATTCACAACTATCAGATTCGGGTACTGAAGAATACCAACAAATGATAGTTGCTGATCTAAACAACTATATGGTCAAATCTATCAAAGATAAATCGAATCTTAGTCAATCTCAGCCGATCAAGATGTGTGCACAAATATCACGAGATGGAGAAACCAATCAGAAAATTTTTCTTGTCTTCAAATCTTCAATTGTACCTGCACACCACAAACTTGATTCCACTTATGATCAATCACACACAGAACATAGTCTGTTAACAATAGATGATCACAAGTTGTCTTCATATTTAAAAACAGTTCTGAAGATCCCTTAAATGCTTTGATATAGTTTGAGTGACCTTATGTCAGAAGAGAAGGCTCTCAAGAACAATCAAACTAGGTGCAATCAAAGTTTCAACGACCGTTAGTCAACCAAATCACTAATCAGGAACTAAAATAACAATGCAATTATCTGGTTTCCCACCAACGGTACTCGTAGAGATTCTTGATCCCATATAAGTCTTTAAAAGAGCGGACATAAAATATTTCTCCTAATTAGGGTACTTTGCTCTCCGGATTGTCGGCCCCACCGGAAACAACATGAATGAAGTTTACCCAACTCTTAGGATAGTTCGCAAGAAATGCAAACTTAACTATTTGCAGACCAAGTTTGTTTGGAAAAAAGGAAATTCCAAAACTGAAAGATTCTCAACATATGCAATAACTACATAATTTTGGTTTTTTATATTTCCAACTAATATACAACCTGTAATTCCGACATCTCTCTTTAGAAAATATCTAATATTAGTTTATCACTTAATTAATATAGTTGTTCAAGAGATATGTTTTGATTGCTGGAAAATTAAAAACATATAATTTGAAAATCTTAATTAAAAGATTCTCAATATTTTGGTTTGGGATCACCTTGAGTATCAAGGAATATATTGGAAAAATTAAAGATAAGAATTATATACATGTTCAAATTATGTCGACATGTAAAACTTTCCTATTTGCCAAACACTTACTCCAAACTTACACAAAAACTTAAGTAATATGTGAATGTTAAAAATCGATTTTGCTCTTGGGACCTGTTCTACCATGACTCGTAACATAGGTTAACATCGGTTCTACCAAGTCTCCAAATATAGGCAGGGATCAGTTCTACCATGACTAGGATCGGTTTTACCATGTCTCCTAATATAGGTAAGGATCGGTTCTACCAAGACTCCCAAAAAAAGCTAGGATAGGTTCTACCATGTATCCCAAAGTAGGTAGGGATCAGTTCTACCATAACTGTCAATATAAGTTAAGATCGGTTCTACCAGAATTCCCACCTTAGATTCGAATTGATCATCCAATAGATCTTCATTGAAAACCGGACCAAAACACACACACCTATTGATTTCTTTTCGATTACGAAATAAGTTTTATATATGTAATTCCTTTAAACATAAGTAATGAAACATAGTTTCCTAGGATGAAATCACACCTGTATCCAATACAAAATTAAGTAGTTACATAGATTATGTCGATGTCGCATTTACGAAGTTCAAAATATAAATGTTATACTTCGTAACTAAATATTCTTCCATGACACTTTGATCAGAATAAAATGACTAATTCTAATACTAGAGTATTACTCGTATTTATGTTTTCAATCTTAAACGACTTGAAAGTAACAATAGAAACGGAAACAAGTCAAGTAAGTATCACTAACCTCAAGTGGAAGGATGATGTCTTCATTGTAGTCGATACTTCTTCACGTTCGCCAGGTCTTCGAGGTAATACTTGTATGTCTCAACATTCTTAGACTTTCTAGTCTAACTTAACGGAAGTTAACTCTAATAGATTTAATCAAGCGACTCTAAATGAATTTTGATACTAAAATATGACAACCAAACTTGACATACCAACGTTGGTGGGTTCAACCGAGCGGTGCTCTAACACAAATAACTAAATATAAATCTCTCTTTAAAGTTGAATTCAGCAGTACAATATATCCCTTAATGCTAAGGTGGTGTGGATATCTGTGAATGTCTTGGTGAGCGAGGAACAAATAACTATAATTATGTTAGAAAAAACTATCATATCATGAAAATTATCTGGGTGTAGTCTCAAGGTTTCTAGCTTTTCCTCCCTTAAACTTTAAGTAAACATTTAACCATTATCTGAAGTTTTTTATTCTGGAGAGAGAATAAATAAAAAAATGAACGTCCCACGCTATAAGTGTTTTTGTGGTATGGGTATGAAAATATTCATATCTACTGGATTTTCCACACATATATAATGAAACTGTAGCAAGAAATAAAATGTCACCGTAGTAAAATATTCATATGTAAAAAATATGAAAGGCTGATATAAAAAATATGGTTTCACCTATTTACCACCCACATTATTCCTATTTACCACCCACCTTAATTGTCACACCCATTTATCCTATTTACCACCCATGTATTTTAGAATACACCGTAAATACCATTTCTTCTTGACTTTTTGTTCACACCCAACACTAAAACCACCCATATACTAAACCCTAAAATATTAACCCAAAAAGAAAACAAATCCATTATTCCTCTTCTCCCCTCCGTCACTTTCTCCCACAGGCCACCATCTCCTACCACCGATCCTCCACAACTTTCTTAAACAAAAAAAAAACTTCAAGAGAAAAAAACAAAAAATGTTCGCTTGATTCAGTTATTTGTGACATTACGTTTGCAACATCATAGAAAACGTCATAAATATTAGTTTTGTGTGACGGTTCTAGTGTCACAAATGTATCGCGTTAGTTAAATCCATAGAAGTGTCAGAATAGGTTATTTCTCACACCTGCCATTGTGCCGCAAATATTTATTTTCAAAATAAAAAACAAAATAAAAATAATATGAATTTTCACAACGTTTTTAAGTGTGGGAAAATCCTTATTTATTAATTGTTAATTAAGAATAATTATTATTTTCTAAAACTGACGCTTCAGAAATGTTGCGAATAATAATATATGTTATTAACACTCAAATCTGTCACAAATATCCAATTATTAACGACAATGTGTAGCTGTTGAAAAAAATATACTTTTACTTGCACTCTCATATGTTGCAAATAAGTATATGTATTACCAACGTTTTGCTATGTTGATAAAACATTTTATTTTCCACTCAATAATGATGTTACGATAATAACATTTTTGCGATGCATGCATCTATTACAAATACCTTTCTACATGTAAATACAATGATTATTCTTAGGGCTGTCAATGAGTACTCATTACCCGGAACCGGATCCGGTAGACTTGGGTCCGGTTTCGGGTCCTAAAGTTGGACCCATTAGCAACTTAGGACCCGACGGGTATCGGGTACCCGTTTATTCATACTTTTATTCATGTTTTTGCTAGTTTTAGCTTTGATATTTTACTCGTTTTAAATTTTTCTCTTACATTTAATCTTTATTTAGTACATTAATAAGAAATCATAATAAATTTTATAAAAGTTATTTAAATCCAAGCCAAAAAGAGACAAATATTAAGTTTTTGAGGTTTTTTTAATAGTTTTCTTAAGACTTAATGGGTACCCGGGACCGGCGGGTACCCAGATATTTAAACGGGTACGGTTCTGGATCCACAAGTGTAGGACCCGGAACCGTTAGGACCCAGATCCGACCTTTATAAGTAGGGTCCGGGTCTAGTGATACCCGGGAGGACCCGGACCCGTTGACACCCCTAGTTATTCTTGACACATATAATCCATGATAACTATTTTTTATTTTAAACATTTTCATATGTCGTTAAAAAATAATTTGTACAGTCTGTAGTTTTTCATATTATAACTACAAGTACAACGTCTTAGCCGATTAGAATATATATGATCACAATAAAATTTTAATAATTAATAACCTTGGGGCCAATTTTTTTATTATTATAATTTTAGGGAATTTATTAATTTATCGAATTAAAGCGAATTTATTAATTTATCGAGTTAAAATTTTGTCTATAAAAGCTTAATTAGGACCAAAATCTTTTAGTATTTAGCGAAGTACTTAATTTACCGAGGATTCATTTATGGAATTTCTACTGTGTTAATGTTGTACAATTTTTGTTGATTGTGTTAATGCTGTACAATTTTTGTTGTGGTCGCTAGAGTGAACAATTTTTTTTAAAGCAAACTTAGGTTCGTGGTACATCTCCTTTCCATGCTCTAATTTCTTGTTTCTTTCTAGCATCTATGAAAGTTTGTTTACTATATAATCCAAAACGACAACTTTCATCAAAATGACAAGTAAACGTATCCAAACAACTAGCAATCAAGATCTTTTGCAAAAAAAACAAAGAAAAATAAGGTTTACGGAAAAAAGAAAAAAAAATACAATAAATAGATAAACAATATTCTTTAATCAATATCAGTATCACCACTTGATATAATACCTTCATCTTCGCTGTCATATTCACTCAAAAGACCACCTTCTCCTTCAAGTTATTCTTCTTCAATATAGTTCTCAGAACCTTCAAGATCATCAATAACAGTATCTATATCAACTTCTTCGGCTGCGACATCATTTCTATTAAACGTTGGATTAGTAACTTCCTTATTGCAACTTGATGAACTTCCAAAATTATCTTGGACGATGTTTTCTGTTGTGAAGTGATCATCTCTCTGATATGCCTCGTCATCATTTGGTTGTGTCCCAACATCTTTTTCTGAGACATCATAGACATTCCGAGGAATCACATGTTGAACAACATGCCATTTTCCACGCAGTTTAAGGTCTTTAAGGTAGAAAACTTGTTGCACTTGGTCAGCAAGAACAAAAGAATCGTCTTTGTACCATGTTTGAAAGAAGTTAAGACTAGTGAAATGGCTATCTGTGACAATATTCTTCCTTCTATTGTCGGTGTCCCACCAATCACATCTGAAAATAAAAACTTTATTTCCATACAGGTAACTTAACTGTAAGACATCTGTTAACACACCATAAAAATCAGCAAAGTTAGACTGGTGCTCCCCCTTTACTACAACACCACTATTCTGTGTTCGCAAGTTTACTTCTCGGTCCCTTGTATGAAATCGAATTGCATTAGTGATACACCCACTATATCGCACTACACGTGGATGAGGGCCAACTGCTAGTGAATATATTTCATCTGAAACAGCAGGAGAATTCTCTTCTCGCAACCGATTCACCTACAAAGTGATAAACGTTAATTCTAGTCCTAATGATAGAGTGTACAAAGTCTGAGCAAGTTGGTTACAAAACCATAAGAACCAAATAACATAATGGCACTCAATGTTTAATAAGAATTTAGGAGGAAGTCTTAAAAGTCGAGACATTTAATGAAAAAATTGGCAAGTTAATAATATAAAATAAAAGAATTAGCGTCATATCTAGGTGCTTCCTGGTCATCTTCTTATTTTAACATTACGTGTATACATCTTGGCTAACACGTATCTCATTTTCTTCATTATCAGCAACAATTCAAAATTACCCTTTTCATTTATATATATATATATATATATATAGAAAATCACAGTATACTCAAGATAAAAATGAGTATCGACTATGTAGACATTCTCAAATTACCTAAAATACTCTTCATCCAACTAACACAATCAATAACCATGAATATACTAAGTTTCAGTCATGCATCTTAGTACAACAGTATGCTACGTACACTACTAATGATGGTTTCGAATTATGTTAGCAGCAACGACAATGTCTAGTAGGCATATAAAATAATTTGATTTAGTTCTTACCCGTTCTTCAAACCATTTAGAAAAATATCTTTCATGTCTCATATCCACATTACGAGGGTCTTCCTTTTCTAGTTCCTCCATATGCTGTCTGCATATGCACAATATATTAAAACATCACTCTTTTAATTATACATAAGCATTATAAATAACTTAATTCTAAGCTATATCCACTTACTCAATGTACGGTAATAGCTCTTTAGTATTGTTCAGAACACAAAATCTAGCTTTGCTGGTATCTTTCAAGTCCAACATCACATTTTTAGCAGCTCCAAGCGGTCGAGCATCATTTGAGAAAACACTCAGCCCCTTAACCGGTTGTCCAGAGTCACCATCGTGATTTTGATCTTCCCGGTTGAAACGTGTTTCAATTCCATGTAGATACATAGAGAAAAAAGTAAGACATTCGTTGTTGATGTATGCCTCGGCAATGGAACCTTCAGGTCGTGCCTTGTTTCGTACATATTGTTTTAGCGTGCGTAAATACCTATTTCAAGATCAGAGATTGATTCAGGGAAAGAAAATATAATACAGAGATTCAATAAATTCAAAGTTACTTGTCATAGGATCAAAAGCAAAAGGCACGTCAGGTTTAGCAAAAGTAATAGGATTTGGAAAATTATCTAGTATGGGTAGATAACATCATCACCACTCTGTTTGATAACTTTTTAAAATATATTTATCACTGGATTTTGTATCTAATAACTTGTAAGAAAATAATATATACAGACAGATCATCAATCAAATGAATTTAAAAATACAAGTTACATATGGAGATGTTTATAATAGGTGGCATCAGTGAAGGTTTTATGTAATTGTAATCGCATTTAGAAACATGAACACCATCTAATACAAATACTTGAGCAAAGTAGTATAATCTTAAAAAATGAGTAATTGTGATACTAACTACCTTTCAATTGGGTACATCCAACGATATTGCACGGGTCCACCAAGAATAGCTTCATGAGGTAAGTGAACTATCAAGTGAACCATAATATCAAAAAATGCTGGTGGAAAAATTTGCTCCAACTTGCATAGCAGTACAGAAACATCTTTTTCCATTTTCTCTAGTACTTCCAGTCTTAGTGTTTTCGAACACAATTCCTTAAAGAAAACACCAAGCTCAGATAATGCACTGGATATATTTTTCGGCAGGAAACCACGCAGTGCAACAGGAAGAATCCGTTGTAGAAATACATGACAATCATGGCTCTTCATTCCGGATATCTTACCATCTTTTTCCTTCACACACCGAGCAATGTTTGAGGCATAGCCGTCAGGAAACTTCACCGACTTCAACCACTCGCATAATATTTTTCTCTCTGGAACCGATAAAGTATAAGATGCAGGTGGCTTAATTAACTTGTTACCTCTCTTAGTTAGATGCAGCTCCTTCTTCAAACCCAATCTTTCCAGGTCTGCTCTAGATCTTATGGTATCTTTAGTTTTCTTCTCAATGTCCATCAGCGTGCCTACAACACTATCACAAATATTTTTCTCCACATGCATAACATCAACGTTGTGCCGCAATTTATTAATCTTCCAATACGGTAATTCAAAAAAATACTCCTTTTTGTCCAATTTAACTCAAAATCATAACGTTTCCTCTTTTTGGTGTTCGGCGCCTTCCCAAAATCTTGCTGCTCGACGACTTCTAGATGTAATAACACATCATCTCCAGACAACTCCTTTGGCTTTGGCTTTTTTTCTGCTTTTCCATCAAATAAATGTTTTCCCCTAGATCTCCATGCATGATTTTGAGGCAAAAAACGACGATGACCCATGTAACATATCTTCCGTCCACTCTTCAACCACATTGAATGTGTATCTTTATTACAAACAGCACAAGCTAGATACCCATGAGTACTCCATCCAGATAAGTTTCTATACGCAGGAAAATCATTGATCGTCCATAACAACGCAACATGAAGCTGAAATACTTCCTTTGAATGTGCATCAAAAGTCTCCACACCAATTTCCCATAACTCTTTTAATTCATCTATCAGCGGCCTCAGATAAACTTCGATATCATTTCGAGGACTGTTAGGTCCTGGTATAAGTAGAGTCAAAAATATTAATGGCTCTTTCATGCATCTCCATGGTGGCAAATTATACGGAACGACAATTACAGGCCAAATACTGTGTGGTTTTCCATTGAGGTCATTAGATGGAATAAACCCATCGCTTGCAATTCCAAGTCGGACATTACGTGAATCTTTTGCAAACCACTTATGCTTCTCGTCGAGCTCTTGCCAAATTTTAGAATCTGCTGGATGCCTAAACACATTTTTTCCGGTTTCCGTATATTTTTCCAATATTTCATATCTTCAGCAGTCATCCTTGACATGCACAATCTCTGCAGCCTTGGATTGAGTGGAAAATAACGCAGTACTTTCTGAGGTATCTTCTTTCCTTTTCCCTCGACAACTTTATACCTCGGCTCATCACACTTGGGACACTTTACGAGATTCTCATTTTCCTTCCAAAAAAGTACACAATCATATCTGCATGCATGAATTACACTAAGGAAAACCGAAAAAAATCCTACAATAACTATCAAACCAGGTCAAAAGATTCCAACTGGGGATTGGGCCACTGAGTTCGGAACTAAAATATGGATCATCGTCAGAAAGTTTGCACCGTGGTCGGATTGCCCCAAATGGAAGTCAATTAAAAAATCAGATCTGAGGAAATTTTATGATCTCATATTGGTAATCATATATTTTTGTTGAATCATTTTAATGTCCTTACTATTCTGTTCTTCTTGGGCAGACTATGGCTTTATTAATTAGAGATCTGTTTGCGTAGTTTCTTTGTTATTGGTGCTAACAGAACTTTGTGTGGTGATTGTGAACTTAGGAAAAATTCACTATTGATCTACATGTAGTACGCATTCAAAAGGCGGTCAACACAATGCTAGCAAATGAGTACAGACAGTTTAGATGTACACTTCACAAACACTACATGCAGTACAAAAAAGATGGAACATAAAAGGAAAACCCGCATCATCAGGTCAAGAAGGAGGATTGCGAGAAACTTTGCACTTGGTTCGAGTCTGATGAGTTTCAGGTAATATTGGTGTTCAGATCCTTGTTGTGTTTATAAGATATATTTGTGCATGGTAGTCGTATTGGTGGTGTTCAGTGCTATTTATAATATCTGTGTGTAGCATTGTTCTACGTGTAACTGTCTTCTTTGGATTTGAATGCAGAAAAGTAGCACTCAAGGTAAAAAAAGTCGAGAAGCGAATACAACCATTCATTGTACGGGGTCAAACCTTTTGCGCGCTATAGAGAGGAAATGGTAGTTGTGTCGTGTCTTTTGCTCTTTTATAAATTTATGGTTAATACTGTGTCTAATTCTTTTTGGGGAAACCTTCAGTGTGATCCAGAAACAGGTGAAGTTGTTGAACCAATTGAATTCTACAAGTTGACCCACTGCAAAAATGATGTTTGGACCTGTCATACGGCTGAAGAGAACTATGTAATACAAGGATTTTTGTTGTGATATTCTTTTAAGTTTTTTTTATCTAAGAGTTATTATTTAGTTTTAGCTTATGTTAGGTTATTTATTGTTAATTACTGTGTAGGGTAAAATGCTTGAACTCCGAGCTGCGCCTACACCTGAAGGTTCAACACCCTTGACCGATGCTCAAATATGTGAGAAAGTGCTAGGTGTAAGATCTGGTTATGTCAAGGGTCTTCGTCACGGGTATGAAAAACCTAGCTCGTATAGCATTGAATATAATGCGGAGTTAGGCGAAGCTCTTAGGCGGGCAGATGAAGCAGAGAAGAGAAATAAGGAACTTGAAGAAAGAGTTGATGAGCAAAATCGCACTATACAAGGGCTGGTAACTGACACAACAGATATAAGAAGAATGTTGCTTGAAATGCAGGGAAACCTTCAAAGTACTCATGAAAACCATCAAAACACTCCTTGAGACGACTGTTAAGGGACCACCATAGTTGAGATGTGCATCTCTGTTTCTTTTTCTAGCTTTATGTTTCACTTTTGAAATTTGTAGTGGTATCATTTTTTTCTTCAGTTTAGAATTAGCTTTATGTTTCACTTTTGAAATTTGTAGTGGTATGGTTTTTTTTCTTCGGTTTAGAATTTTAAGTTTGTTAATTAGTGGTGTCATTTAATGAACAATGTAGATCTATTCTATTAATGATTTGCTGCTTTTCAAAAAACTTTAGTAGTCTGACTTTGATGAGTTACAATTTCTGAGTAAATATGAAAAATATGAAACCTACTCATATAAATTTGTAATACGACCGATAATTCCTTCCCACTCTAACATCAACAAGCGCGTTGCAAATAAGGCCCTTACATGACAGAAAAAATTTGTAGCTCTGCGTTGCAAATGAGTATATATATTCCACCATTATTTATGTTAGTATCTACAAAAATTACGCGTGGCAAATATAATTCTTTATATGACATAATAATACGTAGCATATAATTATTATTCACGATATTATTATGTGTTGAAAATAACATATATGAACGACGGGTGTATCCGCTGCGTACGCACCAATTTTATGACGCGTTAATACGTTGAAAATAAGGATTGTTTGTGACATCTTCAACCGTTATATATAACATTTATTAATGACGGGTGTTTCCACTGCGTATGCACCAATTTTATGACGCGTTAATACGTTGAAAATGAGGATTGTTTGTGACATCTTCAATCGTTATAAATAAAAACTTTTTGTTACATAAACGAATGTCGCATAAAGGGTTTTTAAGTATAACTGAAAAAACAGTATTTGTGACGCATATGTTATTTGTGACGTAAAAACCATATTTATCACACAAAAATCTGCTGAAAAAAGGCCTCGGCATAAGTGACGCTTTTAGCGTCGGTCAGAGTATTTGTAACACCTGTCAGAACAATATATTTGTGACATAAAATCAAATATTTGTGACGATATGTTTCGTTGAAAAAACCATGTTTTGCTGTAGTATGGACGACCTTGTAGTAAAATGATTCATTAATGTGCATACCATCACCACTTCTCATTGTGTAATAGCCAATGGGATCATTAGCGTAACAATTCTTAAAGAAAGTTAAGCTCATCTGATCATCACTTCTCATTAATGATCACTTTTCATTTGACCATTGTTACAGGCAACATGTGAATGTTAAACTCACATAACAATCCTTCGTGGTATCATTAGGATGTCATTAGCGTTAGATGAACTATATTGTTAAGCGGATCATAAGTTTTTGGTGAACTTAATATACAATTACAAGGGACCGCAGGGCGTGGGCTTGTATATTATAGTGCGGGCTTGTTGGCCTTGCAACCACATGTTCGTTACAATTGCATCACCTAAAATAAATTGCCTCGATGATTGGTTACATTTCCCTTATTTGAGGGGCCATACCACTTCTCTTCTAGCACTGGAGGACGTCATGGTCCTGACAACTTCGGGATATTGCAACTTCTTTATCCCATCTTAGTCGATGGCATGACAGTCCAAGACTCCAAGTGTTCAGTGTGATCCTTTGTTATTTACAGTAATGTTGTGATTTTATGGTAAGTTTTTTCTGAATATCATTGCATTAATGTAGTCATTTAAGTCAGTTGAAAATTTGAAACCATAAAATCAAACCCAAAATAATACAGTATCTTTACTTTATTAAATAAGATAAGATCAGACAAGTTGAATAATCTCAATTAGTTACCGAAATCTAAGCAATAAATCATGCAATAAATGGAATATTTTATTAATTAGTTTTCCTGTATAAATACAACCACTGTCCATGAACCCCCCACTATTCATCCTCTAAACCAGTACAACATCCCTTAGAGAAAAACTAAATATTTTTAGAGTTTACTTCGATGGGCAGGTTCTCTCATATGAAGCTTGGGTCATCATCAGTTTCTATTATGAGTCTCCTTATTATCATAACCATGTCCTTGTTAAGTCATACCTCTCAAGCCTCACCCACACCCAGATATTTTAAAAAGGCTTTAGAGAGGCACAATCTTGCTCGGGCTGCGGTAGGTGTTGCTCCCCTTAAATGGAGTGATAGGATTGCAGCTTATGCAAGAAGATGGGCTGATAAGAGAACAGCCGACTGCAGACCGCTCCACTCTACCGGAGGATATTACGGTGAGAATCTTGCATTGGGTCCTTGGGGAGGACCATTTCTTGTAGCAGATGCCGTAAATATGTGGGTGGGGGAGAAAAAATATTATGACCATGAAACCAACTCATGTCATGCGCCGCCGGGTGAATCTTGTGGGCATTACATGGCAGTCGTCTGCCGTAGGTCTACTCATATTGGTTGTGCTAAAAGGATTTGCCATGATGGTGGTATATTTATCATTTGCGACTATGGTCCTCCGGGCAAATTAGGTGAACCTCCGTATTAGAAACTGAATTGGGATTTTGGAAGATCTTTTGCTATCTTGTTCATTAAGTATGCTCATATTTTTAGGACAAACGAAAGATGTTATTTAGGATCTTTCATTGTAATAAAACTTTTCAATGATATGAGATTTCTTTAGTCTTTCCATTTCTGTTTTTTTTCATTTTTGAAACGGAAAATGAGTCATTTGTCTAAATATTTTTAAAACACGGTCCAAATGGACGAGTAGCATTTAGTATGGGTGAAATGGACACAAAAAAAATAGCAAGGATGAAACTGGATTCATCCTGGATTAAACTTAAAAAATAGCGAGGATAAAAATGGATGCATCCTGTGTAAATTAAAAATATTTGAAAATGGAAAGGATGAAACTGTTTACATCCTAACTATTTTTACATTTTTGTCCATTTAAACAGTATCAAAATATAGATGTCTTTTTCATCTAGAAATTGTTGATTTTATTCTCTTTAACCAATTTTGTGTTTTCGAAAATAAGGCAATATATTAGAGAAGGATGAAATCTAATCCTCTGATACAGGCTCAAGAATTGGTTCCATTAAGCACGGTTTCGTTACTTGCTTCGTATCGAGAAGATGAGCATTAACAGAAACATACACACGATTTCATTTCCGTTCTTAAAATCGTAGTTTGCTGGTCAGGAGTTTGAACTAATTCTTTTTTTTTAAAGGATGTCACTGTATCCCAAGAAATTGAGGGCAGGCATTTTTTCTGGCAGTGAAAAGTCAAATAGGTAATTTATTATTGAAGGAAAGAGGAGGCATTCATTTACACTGAATATGCAACCATTAACTATGATCGAGTCCGGGGACATTGTTCCGATTTAAAAGAATCTTATATATGTGTCAAGCCGGAATATAACAAAATCTGAGTTTATTTTTGTGGGTCCCATCCGATTTTCATACAACAACGAGTCACTAATACACTAACCGATCCGATTCTTCACCATCACAAGCCTAGTTCTTTTTCTTGTCCAATCCAAATATCCTTCAGCAGTAACTCACATTTGGCGTGATCAGTCTACTGATGCTAATCGGCCCCGTCCATTCTGTTACCAGGCGCATTACGTACCACCCATAAACCTCTCTCTGCTTTTCTCTAACCCCGGTCACTAAATCCTTCATCTGATTTACCAAGAAGTGCCACTGCCGCTGGTACCGAAACATGCAAAGATAACACTTCAACGCGGCTGTTTATCTCCTCTCAGACTCAAACAATTGTAAGTTTCACTACTGGTGTTTTGGTTAGCAATCAACGACCAAATTTTGTAGAGTGGCTGGTGTTGGGAGTCTTGGGACTACCCAGTCCGTTTTTTTATTGCTTTGGACCTTTGGTTACTCTTGTTTCCAATGCTTTTACGTGTCTACGATAGTGCATGTAGATTTGATCACATTAATTTTGATATAGCACGAAAAATTCATGGGTGCAACGGCATATCGGTTGATAAAATTTGTGGCAAACTTAACCTGCGGGTACATGTAAATAGATGCCGGGTAATAAACACCCAATACCATGATCAAGAAGTAGACTATGTATAATGTATTCATGGTACGTAAGGTCATATTTATCAAAGAAAATAAATGCATCGTGGCTTTTAGCTGGTAGAGTAGGTCACTAAAACTAGAAAAAGAGAGACTGAATTAAGTTTTTTGCTTTCCCTTTTCTTTTTCCTATAGGCGACGGAAGATTCTAAGAAATCAACAAATTTTGCGTAGACCGACCAAACTTCGACTACAAATGATCAATAGCGATAGGCACTACTAACTGAACAGCCAAAATTGCATTAAGAAAAAAGTTGAGCTCATTGAATAAAAGCAAAAGTAACACTTCGCAGGGCACAATTCAAGAGCTATACGATGGTTGTTTATATTAGATATTATATTTGTGTGAGTTGTTTGTGTGTCATAAGTATTTGTGTTTGTGTGTAAAGAATGTGTGAGGTCAATTATTGACTTTAACTGTATGATTAGTATCAAAGGATTTGTAATAATCCTGTGAAGGTGATCTCTTTCATCAATAAGAAAACTAAAGTTCTCTCATGGTATCACTCCTTCGATCATGACCCATTCTTATCAATTCTGCAATAATTTTTCACACACAACATTTTTAAGCAGAGACATTAGAATCACACATCTTTTACAATACTTTTTCAGGATTTAACATCTTTTATAAGATTCTTTATTAATCTTTCTTCAAATTAAATTCAAGATCTGATTCTTTTACAACAATTTCTTGGTGCTTTGAGTTCATGTCATCTACAACAATCGTTTACAGGAGAAGAAAAAATATGGGTTGTCAAGCAAATTCCGCTGCTCAAATGGGTAATAATTCTTCTGGATTTACGTTTCCCTTTACCAATATTTCCAATTTTGTTTCTACAAAATTAGGGCCAAATAATTTTTTGTTGTGGCGAGATCAGATGGAATCAATTCTTGTTTCTACTGATTTATATGGCTATGTTAATGGTGAGATTGAACAACCAGTGAAACAGATTGAAATTGATGGAGTTTTAACATTGAATTCACAATGGGTTTTGTGGAGGAAAATTGATTGTTTTGTAACTAGTTGTATGAAGGCCTCGTTTACTGATTCTGTGTCTGGTGATGTATTGGGGCTTTCCACTGCAAGAGAAATTTGGGAATTTATTGAGGTAACTTTTAAGAGTCAGTTCATGGCTAGAAAGAATATGCTAAGAAATCAGTTACTTAATGTCAAGAAAGGAAATATGACAATACTTGTGTATTTGCAAAATATCAAGACCATAGCAGATTCTTTAGCTGCTATTGGAGAAAGGGTTAGCAATTCTGACTTGACTATGTATGTATTGAATGGATTGGTTAGAGATTATGATAACTTTGTTGTAGCTGCTCACAATAGAGAAGTTCCATATACTTTTGCTGAGTTAAAACCAAGACTTCTCAATCATGAACAGTGGCTTCTAAAACAACATCAAGATTCTAGTACTGTATTTGATACTCAACATTCTACTGCTCTGTATAGTAGGAATGGTAATTCTAGTAATGGAAGAGGAAAGTCTAAGAATACTTCTGGATATAAGAATGCTCCTAGTAATGGTTCTGGTTATAAAAATGCTTAAAGTTCTGGTTATAATGCTGGACAAGGCAGTAGTTCTAGTTCTTATGGTCAAGCAAATGGTGGTAGAAGGGATTTTTCTCAGATAGATTTTCAGATATGCAGGAAGAAGGGACACTATGCTAGTAGATGTCACTTTAGATATTATCCTCCTACTTCTGCAAATGATTCTTCATCTTCAACAAATACAACCCAACAACAACATGCTTTCAACTCTATCAGTGAAGAACATATTTTTTCAGAACCTCCAACCTCTGAAACTCCTCAGTAGTTTAGCTGACTCCGGTCCAACAGCTCATATGACTGGAGATGAGACTCTATTACAAAATACTTCTACTTTCAAAGGGAAGGACAGAGTACAAGTGGGTAATGGTAAGTCCTTAAACATTACTTCCACTGGCACTTCTCTTATACAAACATCTGAAACTAGTTTTAGGTTGAACACAGTTCTTCTAATACCTGATATGAAACATAATTTGATTTCTGTTGCTAAATTTACTAAGGATAATTCATGTTATTTCAAGCTATATCCTGCTGGTTATGAAATTAGAGATTTGTCTTCAGATGTTTTGTTGTCTCATGGTTCAGTGGTTAATAACTTGTATCCCATTCATTATAAATCGTCTTTTTCTACTGCTCCATGTGCTTTTTCTTCTACCTTGTCTGCATCATCTAAAGTCTGGCATGACAGGTTGGGACATCCTTCAAATTTTATTGTTCAAAAGTTACACTCCAATAAAAAGATTGTTTTAACTTCACCTCATTCTGTAACTTTGTGTCATCCATGTCAGTTGGCAAAAAGTAAAAAATTGCCTTTTCAACTTTCCTCTTCTCATGCTGATAAGCCACTTTATTTAATTCACTGTGATGTATGGGGTCCAACAGTACCTTCTTTACATGGTTATAGGTACTATATTATGTTTGTGGATGATTTTAGTCGATTTCATTGGATTTATCCAATGGAATTGAAATCTGATGCAATTAAGTGTTTTTCTGATTTTAAAACCCATAAAGAATATCAATTTTCTTCTAAAATTATTAATTTTCAAGTTGATGGTGAAGATGAGCTTGTGAAAGGTCCTTTTAAAGGTTTGCTAGAGTCAAGTGGTATTCTTGTAAATATTTCTTGTCCTCAAACCCCTGAACAAAATGGCCTTGCTGAAAGAAAGCATAGGCACATTACTGAGATGGGTAATTCTCTTTTGTTTAACTCTTCTTGTCCAAAAGAAATGTGGTATGATGCTTTTCTTACTGCTACTTATTTGATAAACAGAACACCAACCAAAGTTCTAGATTTCAAGTCTCCCTTTGAGGTTATTTTTGGTGAAAGTCCAGACTATTCTTTTCTTAAAAATTTTGGCACTGTGTGCTATCCTCATCTTGCTCATTCAAGAGAAGATAAGCTATCTCCAAAGTCTGTGAAGTGTGTTTTTCTTGGTTATAGTATTATTCATAAAGGATACAAATGTTATAATCCTCTTTCAAAGAAATCTTATATATCTAGACATGTGGTTTTTGATGAACATCGGTTTTATTTTCAAACTTCAGTGCCTGACTCTGTTTTGCATAATTCTGGATTACCATCTATTCTTCCTTCATCAGATTCCTCTGCTCCTACTAGTAGTATTGTTACTAGATCTCATAAGGGTATTGATAAATCTAAGAAATTTCCGGATTTTGTTTCTCATATGTCTGTTAAACATCCAATGTCTTCCTCTTATACATCTTTATTAACCACTGTTGAACCAAAGACTTTTAAGACAACTTTTAAGATTCCTGACTGAAAAGTATCCATGAAATATGAGTATACTGCTTTGAGAGATAATGACACATGGGATTATGTGGCACCTGAGCCACACATGAACATTTTAGTTTCTAAATGGGTCTATAAGGTCAAACAGAAAGCTGATGGTACTATTGACAGACTGAAGTCTAGATTAGTTGAAAAGGGTTATGATCAACAAGATGGAATAGATTTTAATGAAACCTTTAGCCATGTTATTAAATATACTACTGTTAGAGTTGTGTTATGCATGGCAATTACATACAATTGGAAAATTAGACCATTAGATGTTAGTAATGCTTTCCTTCATGGATTCTTAGATGAAGATTTTACATGTCACAGCCTCAGGGATTTATAAATCCAGATTATCCTTCAAATTATGTGTATAAATTGAAAAGGAGTTTGTATGGGTTAAAGCAAGCACCAAGAGCTTGGTTTCATAGGTTTAGCACATTCTTAATTTCTTATGGTTTCAAGAAATCAGTCTCAGATAATTCTATGTTTGTGTGTACTTCTAAAGATGGTATGTTGGTGTTACTTTTTTATGTGGATGATATTTTACTCACAGGAAGCTCTTCCATTTTGATGAATGATCTGATTGTCTTTTTAAAGAAAGAGTTTGCCATGAAAGAATTGGGAGAGTTAGGATTTTTTCTTGGGTTAGAAGCTGTTAGAACTCCTACTTCAATAACTCTCACTCAAAAGAAGTATAATTTAGAGTTATTAGACAAGGCAAAGTTGTTGGATTCTAAGCCCTGTGATACTCCAGTTGTTAAGGGAGCAAGGTTATCTATTCATGATGGAGTTAAACTTGATAATGTAACTGACTATAGAACAATAGTGGGTGGATCACAATATCTTACTGTAACAAGGCCTGACATATGTTTTTATGTTAATTATGTGTCACAATTTATGCATTCTCCATCAGATTTACATCTCCAGCTAGTGAAAAGAATTCTGAGGTATTTAAAAGGAACTATAGGTCTGGGAATTACTTTAACTAAAGGTAGTCTGTGTACTTTGAAGGCTTTTACAGACTCTGACTGGGCGGGTTGTCTAGATACTAGAAGATCCACCTCAGGTTTTACTGTGTTTTTGGGTCCTAATCTTGTGTCATGGTCTTCTAAGAAGCAGCCCACAGTATCAAAGTCATCTGCAGAAGCTGAATACAAGTGTTTATCTGTTGCTTCTGCTGAATTAAAATGGATTTCATATATTCTTGCTGATCTACATATTAAGCTTGATTCTCCAGCTTTACTTCTCCGTGACAATACTAGTGCTTTGGCTTTGGCTACTAATCATGTGTTTCATGCCAGGACAAAACATATAGAGATTCAATATCATACAGTAAGAGAGTTGGTGGATGAAGGCTTCTTGGTGTTGCAGCATATTACTTCTGAAAATCAAATTGCAGACTTATTCACTAAGGGTTTATGCTATCCAACATTCTCCAGATTACTTAGCCAGCTGTTAGATGTTTCTTCTGTTGCCTCATCATCAAATTCTTCAGTGTGTCTTTCTCCAGTTGAAGAATAGTTTTCCTATTCAGTAGATGTTACTTTGTGTTTTTCAATCTGTTATTTTGGCTGCTAGTATCAGATTGAAGGGGGTGTATTAGATATTATACTTGTGTGAGTTATTTGTATATCACAAGTATTTGTGTTTGTGTGTAAAGAGTGTGTGAGGTCAACTATTGACTTTAACTGTATGATTAGTATTAAAGGCTTTGTAATAAAACCGTGAAGGTGATCTCTTTCATCAATAAGAAAACTAAAGTTCTCTCAGTTTATGCCAAACAACCCAAGTTATTAAGGGGGATACAGCTCGACTTGCTTAATTTGTGAAGTAGATCCTATCGCCTAACGCATATAGTCAACAAGAATATTGTTGGATGCATTTAATGATAGCGCGGAAAGATGTAAAATGAAGGTGGATGGAATGTCTATATAATTAACTTCTCATCTAATACTCCAAATGAACCTACAAAACGAACTCTAAATTTCTCAAAAACTAGGGTTAGTACCAAAGAGATTACAGAGGGGAAGAAGAAGAAAAATGAGTAGCAGAAATCAACTTCTTTTCATACTTGTTTCGTTCTTGGTGTTCATAACCATCATACTATATGGTGGAGTATTCTCGTCATCACCTTTTACTCCTGATCCATCTTATGATGATATAGGTGATAGACCTCGTGTTGTAGTACCTGATTTCTTAGCTCCAGACACAGTTGACGTGAACGACATATACCATTCTTTTGTGGCGCGAGTGGGGTAAATGAGTATAACAAGAAGGCAAAGGAAAGCTTATTATGGTTGCACCGTGTTGTTCATTCGAAAATCAAAACCAGTCCTCACATGATGGATTGTCACTTTATTTTAGAAGCCTACGACGAAGAAATTACAAGCAACAGTTATACAGTTCATATGGAGGCATGGTGGAGGGATAATCATAAAATTCCTCGTTTGAAGATCGTATCTTTCAAAAAATTAACTGAACATCATGGATCATCTTTGAGTCCTATTGAGGGTTAGTCATCTTGCTCTCTCTGTTTGTGGTGCATCTATGGGATTTGATCATGATACTTTTGTCTTGCAGCAAATAAGTACTTACCCCCTAGAAATCCCTCAAGCTTTGCTGTAATTATTTTTTCTTCTTTCTGTTCCAATTAGTTCTCAATTAGTATATTTTAGTGACTTGGATATGAAATTATGCCGATATGGTTTGCCATCACCTTAATGTTCGTTTTTATGTTTAAATATATAATCTCTCATTCAAGTCAATATGTGGTCTGTATGAATAATTTTCACACAAATATATCCATGAGGAATATATTAAATGGTGTGAGGATTTGAGATAGCTGAGGAATCCCTGATAACATCAGGTGGATTGGCGCCGGAAGAAGAATCTACACCCTGAACCAGAAATAGACTTCATATACTCTGCCAGCAACCTTGACCATAAGGTCAATTCAATATAAGAATTGCGTAAAGGTTTGTGTAATCAAATTCAATACATTACACTCCTTGCAGGTAGTAGTGCATGCAGCTATAGTGACCAGGCTAGCAAACAAAAAATATATATAGCCTTCCCCGTTTTTACATAGCGAAGTCGTAGTTGGAGAGGCAAGTCGTCTCACTCACTTGAAGCGAAAGTGATGTTGTCGACGAGTTGATCAATTCAACCGAAATTACGTACATTGACAATTATATCATGGCACAAAAATATTGCATATATTCCCTTTCATTTTACTAGTTTATTATAATGTTCCTTTGTTTATTAGTGTGGAATTAATTAAGGTTGATTACCAGTCATCCTCCAAAGTAGCTAAACTTTACAAAATGTACAACACCTCATACCTCAATCTTCATCAATCAAAAGATTCAAAACCAGACATATATATCATTCACACATACTTTCCTTGCAATTGAGGTTTATTCGTTTTTAGGTTAGCCGATTGTAAAGATCATATCAATAAGGGTTAGCTGGTTTCATATTCATCAACTTGAACTAGCAGTCATGAGTTTAATATTCTTAACCCTTGCCTTATTAATTCATTTCTCTCGAGCCCAAATTTCCCCAGAAGACTATCTAGCCCCACATAATTTAGCTCGCGCCGAGGTTAATGTTACACCTCTAGGATGGGATAATATAGTTGCTTCATATGCTACGGACTACGCTAAGCAGAGAGCCGATGATTGTAAGCTTGTTCATTCTGCTGGTGGACCATACGGTGAGAATCTTGCGACGAGTACAGGCGATCTTGCTGCAGGAGATGCTGTAAACTTGTGGGTAGAAGAGAAAAGCAATTACGACATGGAATCAAACTCATGTCAAGGAGGAGAGTGTCTGCACTACACACAAGTGGTTTGGAGAAACACTGTCCGTCTAGGGTGTGCGAGTGTGAATTGTACTACCGGTGGTACTTTCGTCATCTGTAGTTATGATCCTCCAGGCAATTGGGTAGGACAACGTCCTTATTCAGATCAGGTTCTGAAGCCTCGCAAGACAGGCTCCAATACAGGGTCCAGAAAGAATTGTGCTAATTTTTTGGTGTATTTTCTTGTTTCGTTTTTGCTTAGTCACAAATTTTATTAATAAGAAGAAGATTAATTAAAAATTTCAACGTACGGCTAAAGAATAACCAAAGAAATAAAAATCTTAGCTAGCCCTTAAATCCAGAGCAAGTTACCATGCGTACATGTTACCATGGGATTAAGGTGCTAGTTAAACGAAGGTAAGTGAAGTGCAGTCAAGTCTCCGTCTAGATGATAGGATCAAGTCAATTGTAAATCCTCTATTTTAGATAGACTAGTTTTACATAGCCAGAGATACAGTTTCTTTACCTTCTTTATTCCTATCATCTATAAATAGGAAGAACCAAAGCAAATGTAATTATCCCAGTAAATTAAGTCTGGACATCAATCTAATTCATCCTACGGGGTTTTGTCAGTGGATGTAGGCGTTAGTACCGAACCACTTTAATTCTCTTGACTTGTTTATTCATGTTTTGATTGATTTTGCTTAATCGATGATCCGTCTCGATACCCATAATTTATTATGGTATCATAGTGGGAAGATCCGCTCGGATTGCTTCCGCTTTCAAAAAAAAGTTCTTTCTCTGGCTAGTCTTCAATATTAGTCCAGAAGATTTAAATTCATAATCGTCATTTTTATGAATTCTATTCAAGTCTAAGACCTACAGTTGTATAGGCTTTCCTCTGTTCACATTCAAGAAATTGTTTTATGAAATGACCGACTTTTTGTGTTGATCAGTAAAATAATATTGTTTGCTGCCCAAACTTGGTTCATTTTCTCAACTTCATCGATCTCTCTTATCATCATGAATTCCTTCTCATATGTTTATGACTATGGATATCGATCATAATTTCATGACTTTGTGCAGAAGATGGTAGTTTCATGATTTCTTTTTTTGTTTCCTTTTCCTGCTTTTGTCGCCAAGTTTCATGGAAACTCAATCATTTCCAAAGAGTATTCCATTTTTCAGATATCTTGTTATCGCTTTTAACAAGTTTATCTTATTGAGGTTTTGCTTTACCAAGACCTAATATTTTCATGTACTTAGTTGGATTCTCCAATCTATATGGTTTCATTCAATAGTTCAAACTATGGGATAATCTATTCTTTCGCTATGTCATGTCGATACAGTGCACATGATATTCTCTCAATATCTTGCCATTGTTCACGGCAAAACATTTCTCTTAATATCAAATACTCTATACCTTAAAAGCTTTTATGGTAATTATGGGTATCTCAATCAAGCACATTGTGGATGATTAAAAAGTATACATCCCCTGCAATTTACTATTTATTTTTCCTTTTTTTTTCTTTGCCAAGAAGAATTCAATCCCCAAAAATATTTCCATTTCCGAAATTCTTGCCAAAATATGGCGAATCAATTCATTCATTATGGACGTTTCCATATTCTCCGTCTTTTACGAGATATCCATCCTTTATTTCCGAATATTTAAAATCCTATTATTGGGGATTAAAAAGGGTGAGTTTTGGGGGCTTTTTGGGGTCACGAAATAAAACCTATACGACCCCTTATCTATATTTTTCTCTAATGTCTAATCTACCCTTAATTTAATTAGTGCTAATTAAATTGATTAGATAACTAATCAGTTTTAGTGAATCGATTAGAGTAATCCAAACATTAATTTTTTGTAAATCTAAACTTGATTTTTTTGAGTTTTGAAGAAGGAAAATGGTGATTTTTGTAAAACAAATTTGACAAATTTTGAAGACAAATGACGAAACCCTTCATCACAAAACTCAAGATAACCTTATAATCAACTCCCAACATCAATTTTATCAGTTCAAATCCGTCGAAAATCTGAAGTAAAAAAATCTGGAATTTTCAGCAGTAACGGTTGGGTAAACTTGTCGACGCGGCCGAAAATCAACACAACGGTTGGGATATTAGAAATTCCCAGACGTAACAATACAAAACGGTTGGGAAATAAGGAACTCCCAGCCGTGATTATGGAAAACGGACAGGAAGTTACGAACTTCTGACCGTTATTCTTCACTGAATAAACTGAGTCTGCAAAACGGCTGGGTTTACAAACATTCCTGGCCGTAATTAGATTTGAAAGTTGAGAAATTTTTTGATTCAACATGAATTCTTAATACGATTGATAATTATTAATACTTTCATTAACTAGACCACAGTAAAACTCATTACATGCTTAATATATCGCCATTACAAAGTTGGTTTTAATAACATCCCTTCCGATATAAGAAATCTTTGATGATGGTCATTTGAGCTTCGAAGTTGAAATTATAACCTTTCCATTTTCTCCATTCCTTGTTAGCTTTTGCTACGACTTATTCATCAGTCTCACCTCTAAGTCGAAGTTGCTTGCACATACAAAGTAAAGCCATATACTCTTTCACTTTTTTTGCGTATGTTTGAGAATCGAAGATACAATTCAATCCCATCGCGGTTGTTAGTGTTGAATACAAAAAATTTCAAAAATATTTTTCCAATAAGATTGACTTGGTACACCACCATTATTTCGTTCTTCTCTCTTCTTTGGATAGCATAGCATAAAATTTTGGCAAAGAGATAAGTCTTCATCCAAAGTAAAGTCGGGTTTATCCTTTGAGTACATTGCATTGAGTTTGTAGGAGTTTTACTAGAGCTTGTAGGTGTGATTTTGATTTGGAATGGGTGGTTATATGGAGAACAAGTTATTTCAAGTTTAAATCGGTGGTTGACCAGCTAGAACCTTCTATAGATTAGTCTTCAAACGAATATATTTTTCAAAATTCAAAAAACTAGACGATTTGAAGTGGTACAAGTGAAATTATAGAGCATTACAACTGGGAAATGCTAGGCATACCAATCCGTAATTCTGTATGACCTGCAGAGTTGGTGGTCTGTCAGAGTTACAGTTTGGATTCCTGGTCGTAATCCTGATTTTTTACTTTTAGCCAGAAAAATGGCTGGGATTCCTGTCCGTGCTGGAAATTATGATTTGGATATGTAGTCGTTTTTAGGAGCCTTTTTTTTTTTGGGTTTACCAGAGTACTATACGGGTAGGAATGTCCCAACCGTAAACTGTCACGGATGGGTTTCCAAACCGTTTCCCACATAACGGCTAGGAAGTATCTAGGTCGACCAAGACATAAATAAATTTACGGATATGGGACCTAACCGTGATATTAACACGGCTAGGTTTTTCCCAACCGTGAACAGGCCACGGACGGGTTTCCTAACCGTGGTGCATTTTACGGCTGGCAGTTTCTAATCGTTTTCAATTTTACGGCTATGAAAGTTTATTTTTCAACATTTATAGGCATTTTCGGCTAGGTTTTGTGAAGCAACGACCTAGCCGAAAATGCCTGGAAAAAAATAATGATGTTGTTTTTTTCCTCATTTTTCTTAGATTAGACACATTGAAAGACTAACATTAATTCATAAATACAAAGTTATAAAAATCCATCCATCTCAATCCTTAACCAAAGAACGAAAACAGTAAAATGTCAAAGGCTTAGATAACAAAATATTCATGAAGTAAAATACTAAAAAGCGAGTAGATTATCATTACTTGATTCCTCCCCAGAATACTCTTGTAAAAACGCATCCAATCGTCCTCTTGGTCCCGTTCAACAACTTGTTCTACAACTCAAGCCTTTTTACCTCCTTTTCCCTTACCAGCTTGAGTGGGAGTATTTTTACCTCCACCATGTCCACCTCGAGAAAAAATTGTTCTACCACGGCCTTCTTTTTTTCCACCTCGAGCACTTGTTCCAGTACGGCCTCCTTTTTTGCCGCCTCTTCCTTGCTTTGATGGAGCTTGTTCACGGGGGGGGGGGGGGGGGGGGGGGGGGGGGGGGGTATCCGAGTCGTCGCTGGAAGAAGGAGACCTAGCCCTCTTATTTCTCCTTAATCAGTCATCTTCTTGAGGATATAAACCTCCTTTCTCAGGGAGTATTATGCCTTGGACTCGATTCCGAAGTAATCTTAGTTCAGGGACGGTTAATTTCTCTCCCGAATGAATCATACGGGTGATGTCCTTGGACACCCAATTAACTCGTTCTACCTATTTTTCATATCAAATACACTTATTCATAGCTAATAAACAATAAAAAATATTTATAAACAAAATTAGTAGTATCATCTTCTCCCATTCATTTTGTTTGTTTATCTCTTCCGCTGATTTTGAACTCTCTTTCTCCGTCTTCTTAAAATATTTTCGCGCCTCGGGATCCAAATTTTCCACATAAGGATGAGCCCACTCTTGATACCATCCCATGTAATTAATATACGCTTCGGAAGTCCCATGAGAAGCTTCAAGCCCTCTTTTACTCATTTGGTTTGCTTGTTGGGACCAGCATTCCAATCTTCGACCGACGGAGCTATTGCTGTTGCATAGTTCAATTTGACATCTTTTTCCTTAAACATGGAGTTGGCTGCGCTCAGTGGAAAACGAGATTCTTGAGGTATAATTTTCTGGACAATACCAATTTGGCGGAGCATTCTACGAGGATCCAAAATGACGAACCCGGTTGAATGAAACAAAGGTCATGTATAGGTCGCCACATTAGAAAATACTCTATCACCAACTTCCTCATCTCCATCCTCATCAAGTTTCAAATATGGATCAAATACCACATCATTAATTGTCAAAGCATCCAATTTTCTCTTCATTTCGACCATTTCATTCTCTTTTTTCTTGTGTTGGGTCCCGTTAAAGGGGTATCTTCCTCCTGTAGGTTTCTCTAGAGGCCATTTTTTATCCTGAGTAGGACTCAAGGATTTGAAATGGTCGTAAACCCATGACTATTGAACAAAAATTAATCAATTATACATACAAACCAATATATATAAGTAAAATAAATCAACATTTGTTATATTAACACAAAAATATACCTGGATAAGAGCAAGACATCCCATATTTGTGTTATGTTTCACCTAAAAGATTTGCAAAGATTCTCCATCACACTAGCAAGGAGGGCGATGCCCCACGAGTACCTAGGAACCTCGTTTGTTTCCAGATCGAGACTGAGAGTCTTCAACCAATGCAAATAACAAGAATTTACCTTATTTCCTGAGAAATCGGGAAAAAAGACGGTCCCAAGAGCGTGCAACAAGTAAGATATAGCCGTATGTCTAGCTCTTTCTGCATCCATCACGATCTCTCCATTCTTGGTCTTACGGTCAGAATCCTCAAACTGCTCCCTCAGACGAACCTGTTTAATCTTCCTTGACTTATTAACTGTTTCATAACGTTCATCCGGTTGTCTAAATTCCATTTTAGATCTGGGCGGGGCTCCATAACCAATCTCAAACTCATATTCCGCTTGATATTTGCTCAATCCAAAACAGTGGTTATCCAAGACATAAAGCTCATCATAAGGTAGAGTATTGTTAAAACCCTCATACACAGCCTTTCCTTCCAAAGCAAGACCGGCGATTTCCTTTGCATCATCCGGAGTCATAGTCATCTCGCCGAATGGGAGTTAGAAAGTCATGGTTTCGGGCCAGAATCTTTCTCTAAAATTACAAACTATCACAACATCATACGACTTCTGCAGCGCCTCGATTCCGGACCATAACTCCGAAGCTTTTACCAAAGCTACCACATCTGGATGCTCTGGATGTTCACCCTCCAACGGCCAAAACATTGGTTGTTGGTGCTTTAGATTAGGAACCACTTTATCGGGAAACTACAAATAATATAAAATTTTGGTTGTTACGATTGAATATCCATAATAAAATGAAAACAACATATATTAAGTTTGATTTATTACCTTTGCGGCACAGACTCTAGCATAAATGATGACTCGTAACCAATCAAGACGGAACGATCTTTTGGCAAACCCCAAGGTCTCCCATTCTTCTTTTTAGGTAAAAACTCCATAGCATCAATGATGTCTCTTACATTATCCTTTGGTGGATACTTCTTCTTTCCATCCTTCTTGTCCTCCTCAACCACTGCTTTACCTTTATCAAGAGAAGAACCACTAGAACTACCAACTTCAGTAACAACTACACCTTGATCAAGAGCATCACTAGAAGTGGCAACTTCAGTAACAGCAAGTCCACCTTCATTTCCTACAACAACAGTATCTACCTTGATTTCCTACAACAACAACATCTACACCTTGATTTCCTACGGCAACTCCACCTTGATTTACTAAAACAACTTCACCTTGATTTCTTACAGCAACTTCACCTTCATTTCCTCCAGTAACAGCAAGACTATCATTTCCTCCTGAAATTACACCTTCATTTCCTCCACTAACAGCAAGCACAAATTCACTTACTCCACCAACTACAACTTCACTTGTATTTCTTGCGTTTGCACCCAATGGTTTTCCGTGACGAGGTTGTGGAGTGGGCTCACTAGAAGGTGTTACTTGTATTGATCTTTTCTTCCTCTTTTCGTTTCTGTTCAAAGAAAAACCAGACAAGAATGCAAAAGAAGATAAGTCACAACGGCCGGGAAATCTTGACAAAACCCAGCCGACAACATAAAAACGCTTAGGATGTATGCAAAGTTCCAGAAGAAAATACAGTTACGGATGGGCTAATTATCAAACGACCAAGACGTAACCAAATAATATCTAGGAAAAGTGAAAAGTCCCAGCCGCAACAGAAATAACGGATGAGATTTCGATTTATCGACCAAGCCGTAAAAACAATAACGGCTGGGAAGTTTTATTTTCTCATTGCTTACTCATATTACGGATAGGAAAACCTAGACGTAACCACTACCGCTGAAACATGAATTCGAACACAGCTATGTATACGGATAGGAAAGTCCCAGCCGTGATTAAGTTTTTGCAGATGGGATTATTCTATATCGTACGCATCGACTAAATTACGGCTGGGAGTTCTTAGATTTCCCAATCGTGAGAATATAAACGGCTGGGAGTTCTTAGGTCTCCCAACCATGATACATATAAACGGCTGGGAAACAAACATATCCTAACCGTGATACTTATTTACCGCTGGGAAACAAAGAACTCTCGGCCGTAAATAGTTTCTGAAACTGTTTTTTCAGACCTAAAATATTCGAAACTTAATGAAAGATCGATAAAAAGCTTAACTAAAGAGTGGGTATTTCGATTCATACCTTATTGCTGTCATCTCAGGAGTCCGGGAGGCTGGGGAATCTCCTTCATTCAATTCCTTTTCATATTCACTTACCACTTCACTAGTTGAAGTTGGTTTCTCTGCTTCAATAGGAGGTTGATTCGACGAAGAATGACCTAATTTTTCCTTTGCTTTCATGCTTTTATACAATGAGTTTGATCGACGACGTAATTTTTTTGAATCGACGATTAATCGTTGATGAACGGAGAAGAATGGAAGAAGAAGAAGAAGAAGAAGAAGAAGAAGGGCAGAGAAGAAGAAAGGGAATGAAAATGAAAATCAGTTTTTTTTTCTTTTAATTCATTTGATTTTTCAGTTTTTTTTTACATTTAATGGAAATCAGTTGTTTTTTTTATTGATTAGATTAATCAGTTAATGCAAGTTAGAAGTGTTTTAAATGAAAATATATGATGATGTTTTTGAACTTTCACATAAATTTGATCTCCCCCTATACCATTTAGTCTCCACCTAGCATTTTAAGTCCCCAAAATCACACCCCCACAAAGCCCCAATAATAGGATTCAATATTTAAGGAAAATATTATTTCGTGTAAGATTTAGTAACATCATTTTGTTACAATAATATTCTCTTCTTTTTTATGTTTCTGGAAAAAATAAGTTTCCTTCCGTGAAACTCATAGCAAATTTTTTTGGTGTTCTTCGCAGGCTAACACGTTGAACTATCAGTATCAATTACTTTTCTTCCACTATAGATCCGCGATGGTTCGTATCTATAGCCAGTGCAGTGGTTATTTTTGGTCAATGAAAGATTGTTTTCCCATTGACAAACCAGTCTTTATCTTAACTCATTCAGGCAAGATGCTATCATGATCTTCTTGTACGGTATATCAATCATTAACCACAACAGATGCCATGATCCTTGACAATATGCTTTTGTTATTCATGAGCTATTTTTTTTTAATTAATTGATCACATCAATCATTGGCCGTTTGTGGTTTGTTAACACAATGAAGTGTGATGAAGTCCAATTATCATGTTTACAGTATTCATGATCTTATTATTCACGGGCATCATACACAACGTTTAAGTTGTTGCTTTCTTCCGTCAACAGTATGGTCAATATCACGCGGAAATCTCCCTCAATATCAGGAGTTTCGTCTTCTAATATCATCATTTTCCTGATCTTATTTCTAACGTTAGTTTTTCATCCAAGAAAACTATCTTACACGTCCGTCTCTATTTATCAACATGGACGATTTTTTATACAAGACTACATGTTGTTTGTATGTCTTACCTGAGTTATCTCTGTTTGTTGTCAACAAACCAAACCCATATCATTCTTCTAAACAATCTTCAAAGACCGTTATTCAATCAAGTCCATTTTACAATCACAAAAGTTTCAGAGACGACAATCATTCACTGTTGTTGGTTTGTCTATCATGTATTGCCTTGGTTATCAACAAACGAAGCACTCAACTAAGCCATTTTGAGCCCCTCAGAAAATAAAGACTACATGCTGATGTTGAGAAGGTCATTTTGCTGCTCTCCGTGTCCATACCACTTGAGGGGGTGTTATATCATGCGTACATGTTACCATGGGATTAAGGTACTAGTTAAACGAAGGCAAGTGAAGTGCAGTCAAGATAAGTGAAGTGCGGTCAAGTCTCCGTCTAGATAATAGGATCAAGTTTGTAAATCCTCTATTTTAGATAGACTAGTTTTACATAATCAGAGATACAGTTTCTTTACCTTCTTTATTCCTATCATCTATAAATAGGAAGAACCAAAGCGAATATAATTATCCCAGTAAATTAAGTCTGGAGATCAATCTAATTTACCTTATGGGGTTCTGTCAGTGGATGTGGGCGTTAGTGCCGAACCACTTTAATTTTTTTGTCTTGTTTATTCATGTTTTGATTGATTTTGCTTAATCGATTATCCGTCTCGATACCCATAATTTATTACTAACCCTCACTCAAGCATTTTTAGCTTAAAGTAGAATTGGTAAAATAGAGCAGATCAGATATATCTAGTGTTGCTGGATAGATGCCTGCTGGTCAACAGTTTGAATCCACCCTCTCCACATCTGAAATGATAACCTGCCGCAAAAAGAAACTCCGTTCACGAATTAATTGTAAAATTAATATATGAACCATTTGTTCTTTTATATGGCATAAAAATTAAGTTAAGATTTTGTAAAATATCTCATCTCTTGAATGATATGTACTTGATTTTGTGAAAGTTAAGGCTCATGCATGAATCAATTAATGTGTGTTTTTGTAACAACATATACTGGGGAATGCTTCTCACAATGAATAAAATGTGTACAACTATATGTCATAATCGGTGATAATCTCTAGTAAAATGCCTTGTTTATTAGAGAACATCATGTGCACCTCCAGTCCAGTGACATCCTCCTCGGTCCTTCAGTTATCAATTGATACATGCTTTATATCATTGCGGAGCCATTGGCCAAACAGCGTCATAAGCATTTCTCCTCGTTAATGCGATTGCGGCGCCGATACCACTTGTGACCATAATATCAGGATGCAATAACTGTCTACATATTACAGCAGAGTTGCTCTGGTAGATCTCCAAATTAATGATGATCGATTCTCGTTTAAACCGTTAAGAGGAATCAAAATTAAACAAAACACTTCAATACTCTCATAATTTTGTTACCTCATGAAAGTGTTCGATCAAGGTGCATAAACATGTTAGTCTGAGAGACTGAGATCTAGTATTTTCCCTAATGATACTATTGGGAATTAGATATTTTTGTGAATGGATATTTATTCTCTAATGTACCTGCTGTGAACCATCACGGATTCACGATTTTTTTTTTTTACTATAAGATTTGCAGTTGGACCATCCGACCATGGACATTGACTTCCATTTTGAATTTAAACAGTAATTTGATTAACATTTAGGCCAGTGTCCACCCATTTTGTTCAAGTTAAAATATAACAAAATTACTCAGATGCTTACAAAATGGGATCTAGGTAGAACAAAAATACCTCTGCTTATTGAATTACAAGTGAAATAAAATGAGACTTCACTTTGAGATAACTAAATTAAAAATGATATCCCTGAGGGTCATTAGGTGGAGGGGGATTAATTGAAACATTTGAGGAACTGCTTCCCCTTGATAAGAACAGTGGATTGGCCGAAGAAGATGCAGCAGTAGCATCAACTGGTTCTTCAATGATTTGAAGATTACCCAATTCAAACTTGAGACTCTCCAGTTGCTCCAGATTCATTTCCTTGATGGGTACATCCCACCCAAACAGGTCACCATCGGCTTTCTTAGCCTCAGCTAGTTCCTTGCCTCTCACTTGTGCATCTTCTTGCCTCTTAAGAGATGTGTTATATTGAGTGTCGATTTTATCATTTCTTGCATCAAGTTCTTCTTTGATGAGCGATTCTTCCCGAAGACTCCTCCCGTCTGCCAGAAAACGGTCAACCACTGATTGGACAGATGGTTCACCAAAAGAAAAAGGCGCTCCTGAAGGAGAAAAGAGAACAACGGCTGTCTCAGCAGCACATAAGGTGTTTAGTTGGCATGCTTTCTTAAATATACCTTCTTTTCGTTTCGTGAAGGTGGTCTGTCTGGCTACTTCCTTCTCGATTCTTTTCAACTCGATCTTTTTGCGACCATGGGTCTTTTTTGCTTTTGGTTTATCCATAGCAAATTAGCAATGGTTTTTCTGTTAGACAGATGAAGAAAATGGGAATGGTTTTTTTTTTGTTTGCGGGATAATGGGAAGTGGGTTAATTACTCCTTATTTATAGAGTGAACTTCTTCCGCAAATTTAATTTTGTGTAATGAAAAATATTAATTTGTTCTTGCTATATGTACATAACAAATTGAATTCTGCCATTTTTAGTATAATATCTCATTTCTCTTGAATGCTCTGTTGATTGTGAATGTTAAGGCTCGTGCATGAATATGTGCGTATATATCGGGCAATGAAAATTAATAGTGGAGAATATTATTTTTCCTAGCATTTTTAGGGGCTACTCAAAAGGAATTAGGGGCCATTCGTTTATTCTTAACCATTGAAGAGGGTTACGGGGTGTCTTAAAAATAGATAATTGTTTATATTGTGCTTCACCTTTATACTAAATCTAAACCTATATCCTTTATTTTCATAAACATATCATTCATTTTTTTTTCTCTTTTCTACCAATTGAAGAAAAAAAAATCATCATTTTAATTTTGATTGAAACCAAAGATCGTCGATCAAACAAATTTTATGATTGATTGTAAAGTTGAAACTTAGAAATCAAAAAAAAAAAAAAAAGTTAAACGAACAAAACGAATAAATGATAGTAGTTGTGATCCAAAATTAGGATTCGATTACTTGAAATCAAAAATTTGATCCGAAACTTTCTTGGATTTGCAGTAGCAGAAACATAATCGGTAGGTAACAATCTATTTTACCTACCGATTATGGTTGATGTTCTTGGATTTACAGTAGCAGAAACGTAATCGGTAGATAATAATCTATTTTACCTACCGATTATGGATGACGTTCTTAAGAAATGATGAACATCAACCAGAATCGGTAGATAAAATGATTGTTATGTACCGATTATTCTTGATTCAAAATATTCAAGTTTTCTGTACTAAAAATTAATCACAATCGGTGTATAATGAACACAATTAACTACCGATTATGGTAGTACCAAAGTTCGAAAATTGAAGAATTTTTTTCAAAAACTCATTTTGGGGCCAGTATATAATCGGAAGTTTAATTAACTTAACATACTACCGAATATGGTAATTCTCATTTCAAAATGCCACTATATAATCGAAAGTTACATTCACTTACCTTACTTCCGATTGTTATAATTCCAAAATTTGGAAATTAAGGATTTTTTCCAAAAATTCTCTTTGGGGCCAGTATATAATCGGTAGTTTCATTAACTTAAAATACTACCGAATATGGTAATTCTCATTTCAAAATGCTACTATATAATCGGAAGTTAAGTTCACTTACCTTATTTCTGATTGTTATAAATCCAAAATTCGAAAAATTAAGGTTTTTTTTCAAAAACTCATTTTGTGGCCAGTATACATTCGGAAGTCAAATTTACTACCGATTATGGTAATACCAAAATTCAAAAATTGAATACATTCGGAGGTTAGAGTAACAAAATTTACTACCGATTGTGGGAGTACAAGGTTAGAAAGTTAAAGGATTTTGGCAAAATCTCATTTTGGGGCCAATATACATTCGGAAGTTAAATTTACTACTGACTACGGTAGTACCAAAATTCGAAAATTGAAGAATTTTTGAAAAATCTCATTCTACGGACACTATATATTCGGAAGTTTAATTAACCCAATTTACTACCGATTATAGTCACACCAAAATTCGAAGAAAAAAAAAACTACTAAATTGTTGTTTAACTTCCGATTATTGAAGGGCAATTTTATCATTACGAAATTTTTTTGATAAGAGGTGGACTCTATTTAGGTTTCGGTGACCCTATTTTGTCTTATTGTTGGCCTCTAAATTCATTTTGAGTGGCCCCTAAATTCATTTTGAGTGGCCCCTAAAAATGCAAGGTTATTTTTATCTATCAACAAAGATTTTAAATTGTTGATTTTGCAAAACAAAATTTGATAAAGTTCGGAATTCGATTTTTTTCCATATTGTGGTTAGATATTTCTTTGCTAGCCTACGTTCAGTGACTAACTGAGCCAAGACTTCCTATCTGTGGCGGGGTCAGACCAAACCTCTTTTGAAAATGTACCAAAATTTATCATTCATTTTGCCATGTATATATGGAAGCTTATCATTCACTTTGCATCCAGAAAAAGCTTAATTTGCCGAAAACCCAATTCAATCTACACTAAATAGTTCACTTTGTCACTAGCAACACACAATCTAGAATGCTTCCATAATAATAATAATAAATTAATAACTAGATAAAGCGTATTACATTAACTAGTTGGAAGCCTAACAAGCTAAGCTCCAACAACGCACTACTACATGAATTGAAAAGGTTGTCGTGCTAACCTACCAGCGAGTCTCATGGATAACTTAGCCAAGAGAGCCGAAACGGAAGGGGGCTGAAATTGTGTCACAAGGAGGGCAAGCTAACTCTACCGTCCATGTTAATTCCTGCAATATTACGTCATTGGGGATTCGAACATATGACCTTCTGGAACGCATGAAACTTTGGAAAATAGGGATGACCAGCTGAGTTATGGCCCCGTTCTTGGGGCGGAAATACTTACCTAGAGACATTAATTAATTAAACAATTCGAATATTCAGGGCGGCTAATAAATAATTCGGATACTCGGGGCAACACTCAATTAAGAATGCTTCAAAAAAAAATTGCATTCAAATAGCTAAATTTAACTCTCTTACGAAACTAAAATAAAAAATCTTAAACAAACAACAAAAATTAAAAATATCCTAAAAACCGTTCCTCGCACAAGGGGTGCGACCTAACCAGTACAAAATAGTCCTTGCTAGTTTGAAGAGGAAGATTCTAGTTTTTAAAGTGTTTTTTTAGCTGTTTGTTTAGGATTATGCAATTAAAATAGAGCATGCATACTTGATTTATGGAGATATGCTACAGAGGAAGATGCACTTTAAAGAAGGATTGTGGATGAAAATATGGGTCAGGTGAGGTATATTGGATGGCAAAAATATCAAATGTTCTTATAGAATGTTTGGATGGAGGGCAATCATGAACTGTAAAGAAGGATTGTGGATTCAAAGTCAATTCTGGCGCTAATACTAGGTTTTGGGAAGATAATTGACTTTATGATAAGCTAATCAAAGATTGTTATCCTACTCTCTATGGTGTCTCCAGGTCTAAGAACATCAAAATTGCTGAATTAGGTGTTACTAATGAAAACAATGTCATTTGGCATCTTAGATTTCCTAGGAGACTTTTTGGTACAGTAGCTGAGGAATACAACATTCTTATTTAAGATATGGGATCTTTTTCTTTTAAGCATGATCTCGAGGATGAGTTACGATAGTCATTAAATTTTAAGAATGTGTATATACTTAAGTCCTTGTATGATTTTCTTCACCATTGTTGCTTCAGAACAGGTGGATGAAGTTGTTTTTCTTTCATATGGAGTCAGAAATACCCTCTCAAAATAGGGTTTTTTCCGTGGTTTATTGCTCATAAAAGGTTTCCAACCAGAGACTCTCTGAGAAGGTGAAAAATGGATGTTCCAGTTGAATGCGTCTTCTGCAATGCACCTGAGACAACCCGCCATCTGTTGTTGCATTGTAATTTCGCTAGGAAGATTTGGGGTAAGTTCATAGAAAAGTTGAATTGGTTTTTTTGCTATGCCAAAACATACTACTTCGGCTACCCAATCTTGGCATCTGAAACAATCATCTGTTGTTCAAACCATCATCTGCTATTTATGGAGTATTTGGCAAGAGAGAAATGTTAGGGTCTTCACAGACAAAATATGCAGCGAAATTGCAGTGGTGAATAAGACAGTGTATTGTCTTTATTCTTGGTCTCTGGTTGAGAAAGTCTTTGAGTATATATCTTCTGTTGATGTTATGAAAAACTGGCATTCATCTTTTTTTCATATGTATTAGTATGCTTTGATGTATGGTAGGTGTGTAGACCGTTTTTGCTTTCTGTGGGTGTAGTGTAGACTTTACTCTTTTTCTTTTTTGTATTTTTTTCTTTTTTTTTTTGCTTATCAATAAGACTCTTTTCTTTGCTTATCAAAAAAAAATAAAAAAAGTTTTTCTTTCTTTTTTATGAAGCACTTGGGTATTAAGTTGTTCACCTTAAAAAATGGCCTAGCTAGAACTATAGAACATTGGGCATACATATTATTTTTTCCCAGAGTACAGTATAATTAATTTCAGTAAATTAGTATCCTTGAACCAAAAAAAATAATTATTTTAAAGAGCTTTATTTTATTTTTGGCCGTCCCTTGCTTATAGGTTACAGTAGTTGTACCCATTTTATTTTGCTTACATTTTTTTTATCAATATGTGAGGACTAATATGGCCTCAAAATTAGCAATAGCCAAGTATGCAACTAAAACCAAAACGTTCACGTCCGGAGATATAACTGAGACTTCATTTCGAGATGTATAAACTTACAGCTAATGAGCCTCACGTCTATGGACAAACTAAAGTTCACGAGTGACTTCATATGAAGAGGTCAAAGAAGATGCAACACCGCTGGATGGAAATAGTTCCTCTAGTCAATCTTTTAACTGGATCTTAAGCTCACCCAAGCGAAGTACAAGCGTTTCTAACTGTTCCAAACTCAGTTCATCAACAGGTCTATCCCACCAATACTTACTGTTATTGTCTTTTCTTTCCTCCGCTAATTGCTTTCCTCTTTTTTTTTCAGCTTCTAGCTTCTTAAGAGCTTTGTTATACTCAATATTGAGTTCAGCAATTCTTGCATTACATTGAGCCGTAACCACTGCATCTTCAGAAGTATCCTTTACATCTGAAAGATAACGATCAATAACTGATGGGTCTCCGTAGGAGAAGGGCTGTCCTTCGGGTGAAAAGAAAATCAAAGTTATCTCAGCCCCATAAAGAGTGCGAAGTTCATTTCCTTGTTTGACAATGTTTGAACTGAGTTTAGTGAAAGTAACTTGTCTAGCAATTTCTTTTTCTAGCATTTTCGTCTCAGTGTTTCGACGACCTTTGCTCTTTTTTGTTTTTGACGACGATGCCATGGCAACATATCAGAGTGGTTTGAAGGTTATAGACGAAGCAAATGGAAAGAATCGTTCTTTACACATATATATATAGTGATTCCTCACACGATTTTAGTTTTGTGTAATTAATATATGAATCATGCGGTCGTTCTTTGTGCACAAGAAAATGCTATCACTTTTAGTAGTACACCTCATTTCTCTTGAATTTGGTTAATTAAGGCTTATGCATGAATGTGTGTGTTTTTCAATTACGCATACCGTGTAAAAATAAAAGGTTTCACCTATTTACCATCCATGATTCTCCTCAATCCCACCAATAGTAAAAAGAACTTACATTTTATAACCTTCTCAAAGGTGAGTATCTAAAACCCACTTAAAAATTGAAACCCTAGACAGACTGCTGCCGCCATAACCCACGGCCATTACCTTAATCATTCATACGATAAATGTTTAAATCCTAGCATAATGTTATTTTTACCAGTGAAAAAATCAAAATATTATGATCATAATAATTTATAGTTTGTGAATGATGAACGGATGAACCAAATGTATACATTTCTATGATGCGATCATTTAACTTTGGATCCAATTTTTACCTTTACCAACAATTTGGTTTTTGTATTTAGAGAAGACTAATTAACTATCCGTAAAGATGGGTCTATTATGAGAATTGACTCAGGTTTACAGACTTTAGGGTTTTCACAAGTTTAAAGTGATGAATTGAGCATCGTAGTACTTCAAATATATATACTTATGACAGCAAATTAAATAGCCGATGTTATTGGCCATGAGAATTGATAAATGAAGGTAGTTACAACACAAGAATGTATGTAGAAAACAAAAGTGAAAAACAGACGAGACAAGAAATTGTTGTGTGTTCATTGTCAATGAGAACTCCTATATAAAGGAGTTAGCTTACAAGAGATTATCTCCAATATCCTGACATAAGCAACATATCTCTTAAAGAAGGTAAGTAAATATTTACATCTAATACAAAAGATACAGGAGTATCCAAAAGATAATGGAATATACATCTAATACCCTCCCTCAAGTTGGAGCATGAAGAGACGAAATGCCCATCTTGAGAAGAAGATTTTGAAACTGCTGACGTCCCAAAGCTTTAGTCAGAATATCAGCTAGCTGAGAAGTAGTATGAATATAGGATGGAACGATAGTACCTCGAAGAATTTCATCACGCACAAAATGACAGTCAATCTCGATATGCTTTGTACGCTCATGAAAGACGGGATTATTAGCAATGTGTAACGCAGCTTGACTATCACAATGAATTGAAACTGGTTTTAGATGTCCGATACCAAAATTTCGGAGCAATCCTTTTAACCATATAATCTCACAAGTTGTGGAGGCCAAAGCACGATATTCTGCTTCGGCTGAAGAACGAGACACTGTGGTTTGTTTCTTCGTTTTCCATGATATAGGAGAACCGCCGAGAAAAATAAAATGAGCCGTGAGAGAGCGACGACTAATTGGACAACTAGCCCAATCTGCATCACAATAGGCCTTAAGAACGAATTTGGAATCAGCTCGAAGTAAAATACCTTGCCCAGGGCTAGATTTCAAATAACGCACAACTCGAAGTGCAGCATCCCAATGAGATTGAGTTGGATGTTGCATAAACTGAGACAAAGTATGAACAGAGTAACATATATCAGGCCGTGTAATATTTAAATAAATTAGTCTCCCCACCAACCTTCGATAACGAGCAGGATCAGGCATGAGCGTGTCAGAAGCAAGAGCCAGCCGATGATTCTCCTCCATTGGAATACTAGCTGGTTTGGATCCGAGAAGACCTGTTTCCGTCAAGATGTCTAGCACATATTTACGTTGGCAAAGGAAATGCCTTTAGAGCTTCTAGCTACCTCAATACCAAGAAAATATTTTAATTTGCCCAAATCCTTCATATGAAAGCATCGACTGAGATATGCTTGAAACTCGCAAATGGCAGCCTTATTGTTGCCAGTAATAACAAGATCATCCACATATACTAGAATATACATAATAATATTTCTTCTGCGATAGAGAAATAACGAGTGATCTGAGGCACTTGTAGAGAAACCATAAGTACGCAAAGCGGTTGCCAACTTTGCATACCAACACCGGGGAGCCTGACGTAAACCATACAAAGACTTACGAAGTCGACAGACTTTTCCAGAAAATCCATTACCGAACCCAGGAGGAAGTCGCATAAATACTTCTTCATATAAATCGCCATGAAGAAACGCATTGTGGACATCCATTTGAACTAACTCCCAGTTGTTGATTGCAGCAACTGCAAGAAGAGTTTGTACAGTAACCATTTTTACTGTAGGAGCAAAAGTGTCTGTGAAGTCAATTCCTTCCTTTTGATGGTTTCCAAGGACAACTAATCTGGATTTCTAGCGCTCAACGGAGCCATCAGATCTTCGCTTAATTCGGAAGACCCACATGCAACCAATTACATGTTTGTTAAGGGGCATATCTTCAATAGTCCATGTACCGTTGGATATTAGAGCATCAATCTCTTCCTCCATTGATTTACGCCATCTGGAATCAGCCATAGCCTCCTTAAAATATTTGGGTTCAATATCTTTCGAAATGGCTGCAACAAAAGTACGATAGGCAGCAGAAAAAGCATCATAATTCACGAAATGGGTTATAGGATAGGGAGTACCTGAGGTCTTGATTGGTACAGGTGAAGCTTCAGGGGGAACCAAGGTTGTGTTAGCCTGTTTTGAAACACCCTGCCAACTTACAAAACCCCTGTGACGTACATTCTCAAACCTTGTACGTTTTCCGCGCCCTAGATCCTCATCTGTAACTAGATGGTGATGAGGTTCACTATCTTTGGTCACTGTAGGAATATCATTTGTACCAGCTATAGGTACAGCAGGTGAAGAAGCATCAGGTAATACCAAATTAGAATCTCCTTCAAAAGAACGTGTATCACATACAACAGATTCTGGCGGATGAAGTACTTGTACATTATCATTGTCTGTGATGTGTACAGAGTCTTGTGCAACGTCCTGGAGATCTGGAGCAACATCCTGGAGATATGGTGAGCTTCCTAAACTAGTCTGTGGAAGTGCGTCAGTAGCAGCAGCGGAAGAAGAACCACCAGAAACTGGTAACACATTATAATCAGCTTCAAAAGGATCTGCAGACATATCCCTAGATATAGTGCCAGCAGTCTCATCAAGATACAAAGAATGCAGTCGCAGAAGCTCATTCTTATCAGCTAACGGAAAAACGTCTTCAATAAACTCCACATCTCGGGACTGAAAATATTGACCTGTGTCTAGATCAAATAGATGCCATGCCTTCTTTCCAAACAGATAACCGACAAATAAACAACGACGACTGCGACTGTCAAATTTATCGCAGGGACTAATATTTTTTGCATAACAAAGACAGCCAAAGACTCGAAGAGAGTTAAGAGTAGGAGCCGAACCATATAGAATATCATGCGGTGTTTTGAAATTAAGAACACGAGAAGGAGTTCTATTAATCAGATATGCAGCAGTTAGAACACATTCACCCCAAAAATCGATTGGTAAACAAGCCTGAAATCGTAGTGCACGAGCAACATTAAGAATATGACGATGCTTCCTTTCCACCCTTGCATTTTGCTGTGGTTTCTTAACGCAAGAAGTTTGATGAACAATACCATTCTTTCGAAAATAAGGAAAAAGACCTTTGAACTCAGTTCCATTGTCACTGCGTAAAATCTTAACCTTTTGTGTAAACTGACGTTCAACCATCGCAAAAAAATTTGTTAACAAGATAGGCACCTCATCTTTAGTTTTCATCAAATATACCCAAACACATCTAGAAAAATCGTCTACAATAGTCAAAAAATATCTTGAGTTACAAGCACGATTTGCACGATAAGGACCCCAAACATCGCAATGAATTAACTGAAATAAATCGACTGCCTTATTATCACTTAATGGAAAAGAAGTACGAGTTTGCTTGGCTCTATGACAAACTTCACAAGCATGAAAATCTAAATTACTATCGATACGACCAACTTGAGGTAGAGACTTCAATACTTGAATAGAAGGATGGCCAAGTCGTTTGTGCCATAATTCCGCAGCAACTTTCTCCAACACAACATTAACACGAGCTGGTTCCCCCGTTATCAAGCAATAAAGCCAATCAGTGAGCTTACCCATACCAATCTTCGTCCTCAGAGTATGGTCCTGTATAACACATTCAGAGTTAGTGAATTGTACACTTAACAGATGCTTCTGTGCATGGTTAGCATGTGATGAAGATAGAAATTGAGACACAGAGATGAGATTGCAAGTGAATTTTGGAACATACAGCACATTGTGCAATACAAGAGAATCATTCAACTTTACAGTCACAATTTTGATTGCCTGTATACTTACACCATTAGGCAAACCAACTTGAATAGGACTAATATCACGACAAGAATCAAACAAGGTGTCATCGCAACAAACATGATTGGACGCTCCGGTGTCGACAATCCAGATACGACCATTCTTACCAGTTAGACGAACGTGATTTGTAGTTGCTAATATCTCACTAACAATAGCATTCGCCTTGGCAGATGAAGGGTTACGGACAGATGAAGAATCGTTTTTGTACTGAGTCGCGGGTGGACGTCTTGGCTGGCGACCATCTGGATAACCATGCTTCTCCCAACAACGATCTTCAAGATGTCCATTGTGACCACAATAAGTGCACTTTAATGGAGATTTGCCCCCCCCGGTTTTTGATCCCTGTGGCTTATGTGCGTGAAAAGCCATTGGAGTAGCTGTATCCTCCCGTTGTTGAGTATATGATTTGACCTCTTCCTCTTGGATGAGACGAGAATACACCGCATGTAGAGACGGAAGTGGATCGGTGCCCAAAATACTAGAACGAACATTAGCGTAATAGGGTACGAGACCCATTAAAAGTTCACGTACCTGATCGTTATTACGCCGAGTTCTGAGAGTCACATTCAAATCGCAAGTGCATCCAGAGCATTGACAAGAAGGCAAGGCATCAAAATCATTGATATCATCCCAGAGTTTCTTCATCTTCCCGTAATAATCTTGAATGGACTCTCCATCTTTTTGTTTGCAACTAGCAACATCATATTTGAGATGAAATATTTTGATTCCATTCCCTATAGAAAAGCGAAGTCTAATATCTTCCCATAAATCGAAAGCAGTATCACGATAAGAAATTGAAGAACGAAGAATTGGATCAATCGTATTAAAAATCCAGGCAACAATCATGTAGTTGACAGTCCACCAATCATCCAAATCAGAAGAATCATCAGAAGGTTTGGAGACTTTACCATTAATGAAGCCAAGTTTTCGTTTTGCGCCCAGAGAGATACGAAACCCTTTAGCCCATTCTTCATAATTTGATCCTTTGAGAACTACATGAGTGATGATACTTCCCGGTCCATCGTTTGAGGCTAAAGTATATATAGAAGAACGATTCTTAGGAGAAGAAGAATATGTAATTAGATCGTATGGCATATCTAAAACCGGACTCAGGATACCATGAAGGTAGTTACAAGACAAGAATGTATGTAGAAAACAAGAGTGAAAAACAGACGAGACAAGAAATTGTTGTGTGTTCATTGTCAATGAGAACTCCTATATAAAGGAGTTAGCTTACAAGAGATTATCTTCAATTTCCTGACATAAGCAACATATCTCTTAAAGAAGGTAAGTAAATATTTACATCTAATACAAAAGATACAAGAGTATCCAAAAGATACTGGAATATACATCTAATAATAAATAACCTAATCTGTTTTCATAGTTGATTAATTATACGAGATGAGTCTGAAGTAGTCCAGTCTGATTTTTTATTTCAATCGATCAAGAGCAAACATGGATATAAGTTGAATCCAGAAATAGATCCTTAAGTGCCTGCGTTGGGAACCAATCTTGTACGAGATCCCATTTACCACCATTATTTACAGAAAATAGCAAAACAGCGGTGGTGGTGATGATATCATTAGTTGTGGGCGGTTCGTTAATATAAAGGAAGAAGATGGATAAGTAGTGTTATAGTTACCCGGATTAAATTCAGTTCACAACTAAAAGTAAATTGTAGAATGGATGGTATCTAGGAAAAGCATAGGTGGTAAATAGGTAAAACCGAATAAAATGTGTGTATTTTACTTGCCATTTTTAGAACGAAAATGATGGATACAGCGAGCGGTGCACACACCGTGTGAGGGAAGGGTGGGACCCACTGCTGCCCTTTCCTATCTCAATGCATAGCACGTTGTTTGGGACTTTGCGATTGCCTCTCGGTGCACACACGGTACTCAATTCTCGGTGTGTCTATGATTCCCTTTTTTTAGAACCCTGCACCAACTCGTGCTTGCTTCAAAAATCAAAATTCATTGAATCTCTTCCATTTAAGATCTGTTGCAATTAAACGGGTAATCTTAGTTATCAGATACTCCATAAATACAATGGAATGTCTTGATTATAAATATATGTGTGCCTATATTGCAGTTAAAATGTCTTGATAATCAATGGAGCATTGAACACCAGTTGGATGAAATTTTAATGAAAGTGTTCCCGTGACACTTGTTTGATGGCCCGGTCATTGTTCCTGGCATTGCAGTCATGTGTTTTTATGTTTTTTCTTTTATTTTCTTCCGTAATCTCAATAACATTTCCTAGTCTATCTATCAAAAATTACTAAAAAACTTGGATAAAATTCCGTTATTCCTCTTTCTTTTCTGTTTATATATATATATATATATATATATATATATATATATATATATATATAAAGAGACTTCATTAACAACTGAGAAAAAATATGCCGCAAAAAAATAAAAATACGAGGAAAAATAACGTTGTTATTTTTACGTATCTTCTCGACTCGTTTACGTATTTACCTTTAGCTCTTTGGGATGTGAAAATAAACATATTATATGTGTCTATCCATGTATGGATTGATTAATACCTGGCAATATGTACATGTTTTGGTCGGTAATAGTTAACGAGGGAGGATCACTTCACATTCTTAAATTCACACTATTTTATACTTTGGCTGACAATTTTAAAACTTATATGGTTGTGTACTTGAAGATAATATTTCGAAGATGCACCCGTCTTACAAAATTCTATATGCTCATAAAAAATGAGCACATTTCGAAATACCAAAGTTCACTATCTACCAATTTTAATGCTAATTGCTGGAAATTAGTTGATTTTCAAAGTAGTACATGGTCGAGTTACACGTTTCGGAATATGCTCAATTTTTCAGGATATGTAGAACTTTATAAGATAAACATATTCCAAAAGTATTAGCTTCAAATACACTAATTTTGATTTTTACAAAAAGAAATAGTGTCTAAAATATGAAATAGTGTGAGAATAAGAATGTGAGGTCCTTCCTCATTCTAATACCCAGTAATATACTTATTGGCCTAATCTAGCCTTGACAGTTATACGCTCGCTCGATCCACAAATTAGAAAGCATTTTCCATCATCTTGTTCCGAGATGACTAATGACTATGTATTTACGTAAATATTTTAAAATAATCAAATACTTGTTTTGAACCGACTTTTTATATTCTTTCTAATAATTTACAAAAACGCTAGCCAAAGGTGGGTTGTTCTAAGCAGTGACATTCCTCCGTTAACTAACCATATCATTTTACATTGAACAAAAGCATACATAATAATATTTTACATATGAAACAAAAATAAATATAACAATAAAGTTACAGAAAACAGGTAGTTTTTAGTAATCAAATATCGCAGGGAAAAAAGAACGTGATATGGTGTTGGACATACGTATGTTGTGTCGTTAAAGAAACTTGACATATAAACAGGGATAAAATCTTGAAAAAAAAAATAACACATCACAGTAAGTCCAAAAGAAAAACTAAACCTAGAAAATACAAAGATAATCAACGTATTTATAATTCTTCAGTAACATAGGAAAAATTCCTTCTCCATCGGTCTCGGACTTCCCTTAGAAAACACCTTCTAACATTTTACCTCAATTTTAGTATATGAGTGCTCTTGTCTTTTTGCTTATTTTTCCTCTTACCTAAGTGCTCTCGTCTCTCTAACATTTCTTCGACTCACAAAGCTTTTTTCTCTGTCCAGCCAAAAATATGCATCTCTTCAAAATTCTGGATTTAGTAGTGGAAATGGTTGACTCAAACGAAGTAAGATAGCCCGAGATTAAGCAACGCTGATGAGGAAGTTAGTTGACTTCCATAACTAAGGTGGAGTTAGACCCCAGCTAACTCATATGGGGCAGGTGAGACTCAAATACGCATAATGAATGTAACAAAGTTTGACGAAGGATGATGATATTGATTGGGTACGCTGATCGTTTATAGGTGGTGAATTGGTTCGCCAAGCCATAAAGATTAGTCCCACATACAATAAATGTAGTTCTAGGCGGAGAGTGGAGACTAATAAGCCGTCAATTTCCTTACAATATATATGACGCAACCCAAAGTATGCTACTTTTCCAAATATGTTTGGTGCCACGAGATAAGAATGTACGACATGACCCAATTTGGTTTAATGTCTCGAATTTAAATTTCCTCTTTGAAAATTTAGATGTGAAACAAAAATAAATTTCCTCCATGAAAATTTAGGTGTGAACCAAAAAATAATTGCATTAGTGCCTCGAGTTTTAGTTCTGAATCAAAAAATTGGTTTAATGCCTCGATTTTCAGTTGTATATCAAAAAAATGGTTTATTGTCTCGAATTTAATATTGTTATCCTGAAACTATGGTTCCGACCCTGATAGCGGAAAACTATGGTTATCCTGAAACTATGGTTCCGACCCTGATAGCGTAAAAATTTTGATGTGACAAACTAAATTTGTTAGTGACTATAAATCCCTTGGTCCAAAATTTACACTTCGAACTAAATAAATAATTAGATGATACACATATCATGGTTCAAAATGTATACTTTATCCCAAAATTTGTTATTGTAACTCAAATGTCGATTTATAATTAGAAACGTATATATATTAACTCGAAGCCTACCATATTTACCCAAAATTTACTTCATGGCTCAAGATGCATCTCCTGACCTAAAACCTTTCTATATGAATAGAAACCCGTACTTAAAACTGTGATCCAAAATTTGTTCCGTGATGAAAAATATCTTGGAACCCTTATATATGGCTGTTTGAGGGTGAAAATGATTTTTGCTGATTTTGGTAATTTCGGGTATGTGGGTGAGAAATGAATTTAAACTCTAAACAATGTACTGCAAGGGAGTACTTTAGATTCGAGAGATCAATCTGTACAAATCCGCCTAAACCAAGAAATGGCCGTTCCAGACTTGCTTCAGTCACAAAGTGAAGGAGAAGGGTTAGTTTTGGGGAGGGATGCGAAGAGAGTGTTGAGACCAGAATAGTTGATTCTTGAAGAGCAGTTGTTTCACGACTTGTATCAGAAAGTGGGAAGCTAACATATGGGAAGCTAGCAAATATTTTCTGAGTGTTGTATCCTCCTGGCCTGAACTTGTTGTTCGGTGGAAATAGGTAAGACCTATTTATACAAGTCGAAGTGAAACGTACTCTGGTCTCATAAGAAATGGAAAACGGATGAGTAAATGGGAGGAAGTGGTAACCGGTAACGCCTGGAATTGATGTTCCATAAAAGAAAGCGGTTCACCATTACTCTCTGTATTTACTAACCGTCTCATCCTTATGACACTGTCTTATAACGGGCGTAGTGTACACCGCACGCTGTAAACCGCCAAACCAATACCCAATGAGCATCCCCCAGTTTGTGACATGTGTTGATGTCTCGAGTGTTTTCGTGGAAAACATGTAGCATGTTGTTCGGCAGGTTGAGCGTGGGAGACTTGTCGGCTCGATGGTGACCTTCGACGGTCGAGATTTTGCATCTTGAGAGGAAGGGTAGCCGTTGATTATTGCAACCCTTCATTTGATAGCCAGCGGCATGAAAGCATGGCCGGTACGGCTTTAATATGGCCTAGTTTAGGCGCGTCCAACATTTAGGGTTTTGGCTTTGTTTGGGCGCGACCAAACTAGGGCTTGGCATCGGGCCAAAGGTTGCCATGCGTTAGCTGGTAACCTTGGACGGCTAAGATCTGCATCTTAGATGGAAAATTGGTCGTTGATCTTCGGAAGCCTTTGTTTTGGTAGCCGCATAGGGAAGGCCGGCATGGTATGGCGCGGCAAGGTGGTTGGCATGCCATTGGCACATGTGGCATGGCCGGTATGCCTTGGCGCGGTTTGGGCGTGACCAAAACTAGGGTTTTGGTGTTGGGCCAAAGGTTACCATGTGTTGGTTGGTGACCTTGGACGACTGAAATTTGCATCTAAGATGGAAGGGTGGCCATTGATTGTCGCACGCCTTCGTTTTGGCAGCCGTAAAGGGAAGGCCGACATGGAATGGCTTAGGAGCGGCAAGGTGGATTGCGCGGCATGCCATTGGCACATGTGGCATGGTCGGCATGCCTAGGTGTGGTTTAGGCGCGTCCAAACTAGGGTTTTGGTGTTGGGCCAAAGGTTACCATGCGTTGGTTGGTGACCTTGGGCGGCTGAGCTTTGCATCTAAGATGGAAGGGTAGCCTTTGATTGTCGCACGCCTTCGTTTTGGCAGTCGTGAAAGGAAGGCCGGCATGGCATGGCTTAGGCGCGGCAAGGTGGATGGCGCGGCATGCCATTGACACATGTGGCATGGTCGGCATGCCTTGGCGTGGTTTAGGCGTGGCCAAACTAGGGTTTTGGCGTTGGGCCAAAGGTTACCATGCGTTGTTTGGCGACTTTGGACGGCTAAGATTTGCATCTAAGATGGAAGGGTGGCCATTGATCATCGCACGCCTTCGTTTTGGTGGCCGCATAGGGAAGGCCGGCATGGTATGGTGCGGCATGGTGGTTGGCATGCCATTGGCACATGTGGCATGGCATGCCTTGGCGCGGTTTGGCGTGGCCAAAACTAGGATTTGGGTCAAAGGTTACCATGCGTTGTTTGGCGACCTTGGACGGCTAAGATTTGCATCTAAGATGGAAGGGTGGTCGTTGATCATCGCACGCCTTCGTTTTGGTAGCCGCATAGGGAAGGCCGGCATGGTATGGCGTCGCAAGGTGGTTGGCATGCCATTGGCACATGTGGCATGGCATGCTTTGGCGTGGCCAAAACTAGAGTTTGGGCCAAAGGTTACCATGCGTTGTTTGGCGACCTTGGACGGCTAAGATTTGCATCTAAGATGGAAGGGTGACCGTTGATCATCGCACGCCTTCGTTTTGGTAGCCGCATAGGGAAGGCCGGCATGGTATGGCGCAGCAAGGTGGTTGGCATGCCATTGACACATGTGGTGTGATAAACACGTAAGTGTTACATTTTACACCCATATTTATATTAGGTAGGACTCAATATTTTGACTAACAATACTATTTTAGTGCTTTTATAAAAAGTACAAATGAATTCCATCATACGAAGAATAAAAGGCTAAACCAGAAATTAAATGGTGTTTGCCTCACAAGGCATTGAGAAGCAGCTTAATTAATTATTCCTTGCCTAATTAACAATCGATGTATCACCTGGTGCTTTTTCATCTCATGGACATGAAGTGGTTTGAGTACCACTAAATTTGGGTACTGCCTTGGATACCACATTCTGGTAGTGGAATAACGCAGTGAGACGTGTCTGTCTCTCATGACCACAATTCTACGTGGTTGTGTCAAGTTGTGTTCTTCATCTACATAACAAGGTTCATAACGTTTTGTGAGAAATATTGGTCACTGAACATTAGTGGAACACGACAACAGTGCCAGCAACCGCAACAGTTGGAGTTCCATGGGGTTTCTGTCCAGGTGAAGGGTCTGTCGCATACAAGGGAGAAAGGAAATGATGTTGTAGCCGAGACAGCCAGAGATTTGCAAGCAGTAGCCGAGAACATGAAGAACTGAATGGAGATATGTAAATGAAGATGGAAGCTAGTACTCCATGAATGATGACTTAGATGTGAATCCGATTTGGCAGTAGGTGATTCTCGAGCTCTCTATTGCAGCAACATTATTGAGTTTGAATGATTGAAAGATATGGGTCATATGTGGCCTGGATTTTGTACCTTGAAAGCAGCAATGAAGAACCAGGTCAATGGTTAAAATAAGAGACGATTTCGCAGACAAGGAGAGTTATGTCTCGGTTGGTATGCTGTTGTTCCAAGTGATATCATGAAAATTAATAGTGCAGCAGCGACGATGAAGATTCTGGGACAGAAGCTGCTGCTGTGATCGTAGTTGACAGAAATGGCAGTAGTAGTTGGGGTCTTGGCTTTCCGTTCAGAGAAGAGAAGTTCGTTGTTGCCTGGATTCCGAAAGGAGTTGGATTTGGAAGTCGTCATCAAGGAAGCAGCTCTTTGCAAGGTGATTTTGCTTATTCTGTCACTCAGTTGTTTGAGTTAGAACTCTTCTGCCGAACTCGAACGGTAACTTCAATGCTTGAGAATGCTTATGGAGTCAAGAAGTATGAGCGGTGACTGTATAGTAATGGAGTTGATCCATTGAGACGGAAAAGAGAAGAAGACGGCAGCAAACAAAGTCAGCGTCCGTGCATCGATTGGTTGGAATTTGGAATGGTGATGTGAATGGAGACGGGTTCTGTTGCTGAGTGCCAGAAGAAAAGTAGGTCGAAGTAGTGGTGGCATGATAACAAGAAGAAAGAGCTAGCTGCTGTAGCTGCCATGAGAGCGAGACATGGAGCTGGTGGTGTAGTTGAATGCGAGAAGAGAGAATGGTCAGTTTGTTAGCCGGAGTTGGTAACTGAATCGATTGCAGCTGGCTATTGTGAACGACGGGTCTTGGCATTTGCTGATGAACGACAGCAACAGCAACAGATGGATATTACGGCTGGATTAATCGTGACTGGTGGAGGTATTCTGCAGTTTTAGTTCTGATCAATTGAAGTACGAGATGTTCATGTGGCCAGAATACCAGGGAGAGAACAAGGAAGAACGGAAACAACTCTTGGCAGTCCTGAGGGTGAAATCAATGGAGATGCAGGTGACGATTGAGTGGTTCTGATCGGGAAAGATCGGCAGTGGTGATTGTATTCAGATTTAAGGAAAAGAACTGGTAATGCTACTGTTGATATTTAGGGTTGGTTTTGGCTGTATAAATCAGTAGATAAAGAGGACTCGAAGGCTGCTTTGCTGTGAACTCCGGTGGTGCTTGGACGGATCGAAACTGGTGGTGATTAACTCGGGCATGAACGAAGATAGAAGATACCGAAGTTAGCCGTGAACTTAATGTTTAGAAGTGATGACTAGTGGGTCTAACTCGAGATTCAGAGAATGGAAAGTTGTCGTGGCCGGAGTTGGGAGAATCCAGTAATAGTGCTCGAATGGGATTGGTGTTATAGTTGGATCGAGAAGATGGCGGGCAATGGAATTGGTCTTGTGGTCGGTCTGGCAGAAGACAATTGGTGGAGCTGGTGCATTGGCCGGACTGGAGATGGAGTTGGATGTTCGGGTAATTGGGCTGGGCTGTAGCAGTGGCAGATGTCGCTAGGTTTTGTCTTGAAATCCTTTGCATCACCTATATGAAGAGATACGAACAGAAAGTTGGGGAGGCGTGCGGCTACGGCCGTGAACAGAGAATACTAGGGTTTGGAGTTTCTTCTTCTCCGGATCCATTTTTGCTTAGCTAGTTTGATTTGAATATGTTTATGGCTTTTGAGAAAGCCATGTAAAGGTTTAGGTAGAAACCAATTTAATTGTGTGAACTCTTTATTTATATGCTAAATAATGATTTGATTGATTAATAGTTTTTCTTCATATAGCTTGGTGTTTAATTGTTTATGTGATTTTTTTGATTATTTATGCTTTTGAATTGATATTTCGTGCTTCGGTTAAATCCATATAGTGGTATGCAAGGATTGATAGGTAATGCTTTAGAATCACTACCCATGAAGCGAAGAAAACCATAGCGGAGAAACAATATTTGATAATGCATGGAATATATTTTTAAAGATTAGTAGAGTTTTCATAATTAATTGGTGGAAACCGAAAACCTTAATAACCCATTTTTATATTACATCATTTTGTTCCAAACTCCTGAAAAATCGTTAAAACATCATCTTGTCGATTAGTTACTTTTGATATTAGTTGGTTGAGTATTTCACACTCCTCGAGGGAACGACCTGTACTTGCCATTGTTCTACTAGTTAGACATTGTGCACTTGCAGTATTTTATTGTGGGTTTCCCAACCTACCATGGTGCGGATGGCATGGTTGGCATACCTTGGCGCAGAGGTGCGGTTGGCATGGCATGCCATTGGCGCAGTGGTGCGGCTGACATAGTTGGCATGCCTTGGCGAGGAGGTGCGGCTAGTATGGTTGGCATGCCTTGGCGCGGAGGTTCGGCTGGCATGGCATGCCGTTGGGGCAGTGGTGCGGCTGGCATGGTTGGCATGCCTAGGCGCGGAGGTGCGTCTGGCATGGCATGCCATTGGCGCAATGTTGCGGCTGGCATGGTTCGCACGCCTTGGCGCGGAGATGTGTCTGGCATGGTATGCCATTGGCACAGTGGTGTGGCTGGCATGGTTAGCATGCCTTGGCGCGGTGACGTGGCTGGCATGGTTGGCATGCCTTGGCACGGTAGCATGAGAATTAGGGTTTGGCATTGATGATGTCAGTCAGTGTTAAGGGTTCTGCCGTGGAACATGACTCATGTAAAAAGAAAAGGTACCCCGATAATTCTTACGTAGGCATGCTGATTGATTCAATTAATGTTCTAATGGTCATAGTGACGTCATGTCAGATATACAGTTTACGATTTTGACCCTAAGCTAAAAACCACCATCAAGATTAAGTCCCCTGCTTAGCTCGGAAAAGGAGCATTGTTGCGTGGTAAGCATAAGATGGTGACAGGAGAGGACAAAATCGAAATTACATGTCGTGAAAAGATGGTCAAGAAGACCCGACTAACCTTTTTCGAGACGTAAGGAGAGTTTGTGATTGTCGTGTTGGCGTCCTTGCATAAATTCTACTTGTGGTGTTGCCGTCTAGACCGTGAAGTGGTGAGATGTAGATTGTCGGCTTGGAATGGGAGCCGCAGGCGTTGGTCGGCTTGGAATGGAGGAAACTGGCTTCGGTCAGCGGAATGCTGGAAACTGTCTTCAGTCTGCATAATAGTGTAAACTGGTTTCAGAACTTCGGCTACCAAACGATGGTGATGACGCTGGAACTTCAGTTATCAAATGGTAGTGATGGCGCCTGGCAACTCTGTCGAAATCAGGGTTTTGGATGCCAAAACCCTAATTAGCGCTCCTTACTAAAATCGTTGTAGAATTCTCGTACGAACTCGGATTTTGACGGTATGCATCTCCATCTGACCGGAAAAGAATTTCCTATTTTTTTACGCGGGAACATTTAGGTTTTGAGCTCTTTTAGGCGGTGAAAACGGCCCGACAGTGAAACTCATGAAGAATTCAGGAGGGATGTTGCGGGCCCGGGGTAGCATATTCGCGCCGAGTCATCTGTTCCCGTGCATGGAGAAAAAAGGGAACTTTATTCTGTGCAAAACTCTAGAAACTCCGTCTGTATGAAAAGAGGTATTGACCTTCTTCTGTTTTCTGTTGCTCGTTTGTATCCGCGCTTTCATCTGCAGTGTTTCTCCAGTGGATTCCAAAATTTACCAAATTCCATTGCATTCTTGGGACGGATGGATGGAATATATGCTCGGCAACGATCATGTCAGGGTTAATCTTGGAGATTGTGGTTGTGGTGTCGGTCCATCCTCATCTTTAGGTTGTTCAGTGCCTGCACCTTCTGCTCGTGATAATGATGTGTTGTGAATGCTTGTATGGTCGAAAACTTCTGGCGCCCCCGGATGAAATAGGGAGACGTTCCGTTGACGATGTGCTGTTATCAAGTCTTCCAGGACTTTGTTCCAAGCGACATCCTTCGAACCATCTTCTGAATCTTGGACTATCGTATGGAATGAGATGTGGCAAGAAATCCCCAGTTATACTTCGGTTTGATCCGATGGTATGGATGAATATGTGAATGTATCTTTGTGGCGTGCTCTTGAAGTCTTTGGTGTACATGTACGACTTTGTGTTGAGAAATTCCTGCGGATCGTGAAACTTCGACACTGATGATGTTGAAATCAGAAATAACCTGGTTGAGGGGAGTGAAAGCGTCTCATGCTGGTAGTCCCCATGTGTATCCAATTTTCATTGCATAGCCTTGAATACACGTCCACTTGATTTGATACAAGCTTATCGTACTCTTCTGGATGTGACACTGGGATGCTCAGGATATCGCATGGACGAAATATTCTAGATAGCGAAGATGTAGGAATGAGAGAGTTATGTTGTTTATCATGGCTCCCTCTGTTTCTTCAATAAAATGTTTCAGCCGCGTCTCTGGAGTTATCTCATGAGTCTTTGATGGTCGTCGATGGACTGCGAAGGGAAGTCCCCAGTCGCATTTTTCTTCAGTTTTTGAAGTTGTTTTCCTCTGAGCAGGCTTGGGATCCTCCGCGACCTCGTAAAGTGTTGAAGGCGTCTTCTAGACAGAGAGGTAATGATATTCTTGCACTGCACCCTTGAAGAGTAGAAGACATTGTTGCGGCTATGGCCTTTTGGTTGACTGTGTCTTCTGAACTTTGACAGTGAAGGGATTCCGTGTATATCCTCAGTCCCCAAGTATGGTTTACATTTTTCATCTTTGTAACGATTTCTGTTGTGGTGAAGCTATGGATGGTATCAACAAATGAGTGGAAACAGTTCTTGGTAGCATATGTAATCAGAAGAGGCTACATTGTCGTGGTAACAAAGTAGTTTGGCTGGAATTATATGGTCATTCGTGGAACTAAAAGGATTGGCTGGAGTTGTACGGGAATCCGTGGAAGCAAAAGGATTGGTTGGATGCATAAGCGAGCAAACTGTCCATGAATACGAAGATTGGTTGGCTGTGATAATGATCCTTGACATGGGGAGCGTGGTGATACGACCCTTTGCAGGAATAAGCGTCGTTGAAAAAGCTTCGACTCTTGGAGAAGATGTTGAAACTTAAGAAGCTAACGCTGAAGCCTCGTCTTCGGATCTTGGAGAAGCTTCTGGAGAGAACGCTGAAACGGAGCGGCTGCTAGAGCGAGCGTTGAAGCGGAGCGGCTGTCGGAGTGATCGTTGAAGCGGAGCGGCTGCGTTAATCAGTGTGCTGTCAAACTGGACACCCTTCAAGCAAACAATGGTTAGGAGTCCCCAGTTCCATCTATCAATCGTGCTTTCCAGGAGAGGTTGGGGTTTGGGAACGGCTTCTCTGGTTGGAAACAGCTGCTTCCCTGATGCAGTGCGGTTGAGGGTTGCAAATATTCCTTGACGTTGCTCCTTGGGGAAATATAGAATCTCACATAAATGTTTCATCATAGACTGCACGATTTTGCGGGCGAAGTCCCCAGAAATCATGCATCTCCTGACAGGGAAAAGAGTCTTTGTGAACTCAGGGGGGTTGCTGATTTTTCTTTGCTTCGATTTTGGAGAAGTCGTTCATGATATTTTCGTGTAATGATATTAGATTGTTGATTCCCTTCTACTGGGCCTTCAAGAGCAACGCTGGAAGGATGCAAGCTGCTGACATAGGGAAGATGCAAGCTGCTGTAAAGATGCAATATGTTAGCGCTGAAAAGGATGCAAGATGTTGACGCTGGAAAGATGCAAGCTACTGTAAAGATGCAAGCTGTTAGCGCTGGAAAGATGCAACTTGTTAGCGCTGGATCGGCTTGGAATGGGCGCTGGCTTGGCATGGACGCTGGCTTAGATTTGGTATGGCGCGGACTGTCGATTGAGCATGGAGCGGACTGTTGGCTTGGCACGGCGCTGGCTTGGCGTGGCGCGAACTTGTTCTTGCGGTCCCAGTTGCCTCTTTCCATACGTATCTCAAATAGGAAATCATTTCCTTATTCAAATTCCAAAAGTTTTATGCGTATGAAAGAGGTTGGCTCTCCTTTTATCTCGTATCTTTGTTCTCACGTCCTGGTGTTAGCGGTAGCGCGGTAGCAATAAAGTGGGAAAGCATATTCCAGCTATGTACTCTATCGTTTCTCTTTCAATTTGTTTTCTTGTTTTGGTGCAAACCCTAGCCATAGGTATGCCTTCCATAAATCTGTAGAAATATTGTTCTTCTAAACTGGTGTAAACCCTAGATGTGGATATGCCTTTCATAAACTTGTAGAAACACTTCGTTATAAACAATTCCTCTTCGAATATCACCGTAGTAACGTCGGCTACCTCATGAATAGTGACGGGTAATCATTATTATGCAAAGTAGGCACGTACGGGTAAGTGACTATTTTTTTTTTTGAAAGGAAAACAAAGCGCTTGGTTTATGGTTTTGATTTTCTGGATTTTTGGGTTGATAGAAAAGTATTACCTCTGAGGGTTTTGGATTATTATTTGGAATGAACTGTTTTAGAATATTGATGTTTTTGGTTATGAATATAAGTGACATGAGTACCCCATGGAAGTCATGGAATTGTGAATGTTGTGCGATAGTAGAAAGCGTGAAACACGGGAAAAATATGGCTATCGATTTTTTATCTCCCCTGTGAAGATATGAAGTATTAGCCATGTATTTTGTCTAGCAAGACTTACTCGTTTTTTGGGATTTCTGGATGAAAAGGAATCTCCCGGGTGTAAGACCGAGTTTTGTGGGAAACACCGCCGTGACTGTGGAAATTTCTCTGTCATCCCTTGTCGTGTCATGACTGGTAACCGGGCCGTCTGGTAACTGAGTCGTCGATCCCTGGGCGGGTCGTTTGAATTCTACCGTCCTGATGTCAGGGTCGAAATATGAGATCGAGAATTGAAAGTTGACATTGTAACCGAAAGATCAATATCCCACTGTGGTCGCCAATTGTTTGAGGGTGAAAATGATTTCTACTGATTTTGGTAATTTCGGGTGTGTGGTTGAGAAACGAGTTTAAACCCTAAACAATGTACTGCAAGGGAATACTTTAGATTCGAGAGATAAATCTGTACAAATCCGTCCTAAACCAAGAAATGGTCGTTCCAGACTTGCTTCGGTCACAAAGTGAAGGAGAAGGGTTGGTTTTGGGGAGGGAAGCGAAGAGAGTGTTGAGACCAGAATAGTTGATTCTGGAAGAGTAGTTGTTTCACGACTTGTATCAGAAAGTGGGAAGCTAACAGATGGAAAGCTAGAAAATATTTTCTGAGTGTTGTATCCTCCTGACCTGAACTTGTTGTTCGGTGGAAATAGGTAAGACATATTTATACAAGTCGAAGAGAAACGTACTCTGGTCTCGTAAGAAATGGAAAACGGATGAGTAAATGGGAGGAAGTGGTAACCGGTAACGCCTGGATTTGATGTTCCATAAAATAAAGTGTTTCACCATTACTCCCTATATGTGCTAATCGCCTCATCCTTATGACACTGTCTTATAATGGGCGTAGTGTACGCCGAACGCTGTAAACCGCCAAACCAATACCCAATGAGCATCCCCAGTTTGTGACATGTGTTGATGTCTCGAGTGTTTTCGTGGAAAACATGTAGCATGTTGTTTTTCGGCAAGTAGATATTGAGAGACTTGTCGGCTCTGTGGTGACCTTCGACGGTCGAGATTTTGCATCTTGAGAGGAAGGGTAGCCGTTGATTATTGCAACCCTTCGTTTGGTATCCAGTGGCATGAAATCATGTCCGGTACGACTTTAATATGGCCTAGTTTAGGCGCGACCAAAAGTTAGGGTTTTGGCTTTGTTTGGGCGCGACCAAACTAGGGCTTGGCGTCGGGCCAAAGGTTGCCATGCGTTAGCTGGTAACCTTGTACGGCTAAAATCTGCATCTTAGATGGAAAAGTGGCTGTTGATCGTCGCAATCCTTTGTTTTGGCAGTCGAATAAGGAAGGCCGGCATGGTATGGCGCGGCAAGGTGGTTGGCATGCCATTGGCACATGTGGCATGCCTTGGCGCGGTTTGGGCGTGGCCAAAACAAAGGTTTTGGCATTGGGACAAAGGTTACCATGCGTTGGTTGGCGACCTTGGACGACTAAGATTTGCATCTTAGATGGAAGGATGGTCGTTGATCGTCGCCAGCCTTTGTTTTTGTAACCGCATAGGGACGGCCGACATGGTATGGCGCAGCAAGGTGGCTGGCAGGCCATTGGCAAATGTGGCATGGCCGGCATGCCTTGGCGCGGTTTGGGCGTGACCAAAACTAGGGTTTCGGCGTTGGGCCAAAAGTTACCATGTGTTGGTTGGTGACCTTGGACGGCTGAGATTTGCATCTAAGATGGAAGGGTGGTCGTTGATTGTCGCACGTCTTTGTTATGGTAACCGCATAGGGAAGGCCGACATGGTATGGCGCGACAAGCTGGCTTGCATGCCATTGGTACATGTGGCATGGCCGGTATGCCTTGGCGCGATTTGGGCGTGACAAAACTAGGGTTTTGGCATTGGGACAAGGGTTACCATGTGTTGGTTAGTGACCTTGGACGGCTGAGATTTGCATCTAAGATGGAAAGGTGGCCGTTGATTGTCGCACGCCTTCGTTGTGGCAGCCGTGAAGGGAAGGCCGGCATGGCATGGCTTAGGCTCGGCAAGGTGGATGGCGCGGCATGCCATTGGCACATGTGGCATGGTCGGCATGCCTTAGCGTGGTTTAGGCGCGGCCAAACTACGGTTTTGGCGTTGGGCCAAAGGTTACCATACGTTGTTTGGCGACCTTGGACGGCTAAGATTTGCATCTAAGATGGAAGGGTGGTCGTTGATCATCGCACGCCTTTTTTTTGGTAGCCGCATAGGGAAAGCCGGGTATGGCGTGACAAAGTGGTTGGCATGCCTTTGCGCGGTTTGGCGTGGTCAAAACTAGGGTTTGGGCCAAAGGTTACCATGCGTTGTTTGGCGACCTTGGACGGCTAAGATTTGCATCTAAGATGGAAGGGTAGCAGTTGATTATGGCACGCCTTCGTTTTGGTAGTCGCATAGGGAAGGCCGGCATGGTATGGCACGGCAAGGTGGTTAGCATGCTATTGGCACATGTGGCATGGCATGCCTTGGGGCGGTTTGGCGTGGCCAAAACTAGGGTTTGGTCCAAAGGTTACCATGCGTTGTTTGGCGACCTTGGACGACTAAGATTTGCATCTAAGATGGAAGGGTGGTCGTTGATCATCGCAGGTCTTCGTTTTGGTAGCCGCATAGGGAAGGCCGGCATGGTATGGTGCAGCAAGGTGGTTGGCATGCCATTGGCACATGCGGTGCGGCTGGCATGGTTGGTATGCCTTGGCGCGGAGGTGCGGCTGGCCTGACATGCCATTGGCGCAGTGGTGCGTCTGGCATGGTTGGAATGATTTGGCGCGGAGGTGCGGCTGGCATGGCATGCCATTGGCGCAGTGGTGCGGCTGGCATGGTTGGCATGGCTTGGCGCGGAGGTGCGGTTGGCATGCCTTGGCACGGAGATGTGGCTGGCATGGTATGCCATTGGCACAATGGTGTGTCTGGCATTGTTGGAATGCCTTGGCGCGGTGTCGTGGCTGGAATGGTCTGCCATTGGCACAGTGGTGCGGCTGGCATGGTTGGCATGCCTTGGCGCGGTAGCATGAGAATTAGGGTTTGGGATAGATGATGTCAGTCAGTGTTAAGGGTTCTTCCGTGGAACATGACCCATGTAAAAAAAGAAGGTACCCCAATAATTCTTACGTAGGCATGCTGATTGATTCAATAAATGTGCTAATGGTCATAATGACGTCATGTCAGATGTACAGTCTTACGATTTTGACCCTAAGTTAAAAACCACCATCAACAATGGCATAAGACACAAAATTTGTACCTTACCTACAAATTACATGTGGAAAATTTTTGTATGAGCTAATTTAGTCTATCACTGTCACTCTAGGTTCGGCACATGAGGACCAAAAATCTGCATTATAACTTTAAATTCGCAGCGAAGATACAAAGTATATCATGTGAATCAAATATCTGCCTCGTGACCAAAATGTGATAGTGTAAACTAAAATATACCTTAGTAACACTACATCTTGTGACAAAAATATGTGAATCATAACTCAAAATCTTGCACGCGACTAGTACATGTCACGTGAAAAAATTTTGTTCAAGAAGCTGAAATCTTCTCAATGACCCAAAATTAAATTACACGATTTAAATTATGGTTTGCTTACAGCTCTTGAGTTCAATCTAATTGCTTTGCCTAGTGAGTTATCTGATTCCTTTCATTATTTTCTTGCTTTCCCCATTGGACCGTCAGATCTGGCAGCAAGATAGGGCGAAGAGACTCATATGTTCTACATGTGAGGGGCGCAACCCGCTAATGATCCTTTCACATGAGGCGCTCAACGTACCTTTATAATATTTGAAAATACTTTCCTGGCTTCGTCTTGACACAAAAACTCTTTTTTCGGATTCATATGTAAATTACAGGTGCTTAGATGGAGCTGCTTTGTATCTTACATGGAATTAATCGATTCAGATTTGTCATAAAATAGAGACTGAATGATTGCCCTACATCTGTAGGTGTTTCGAATAATAAAACTCTCTCTTTTTGTTGGTTGTTGACCAATGTAAAGCATGGGAGTTTCTTAACTTATTGCTCATGAAGAAGATACTCATTCTATGATATTAATTATGATATCCTATCGGTGAAGCACATAAGAATTTGGGGACCAGGTAACTAAGAAGTAGCTATGATACCACTTCCAGCTGAACCACCTGACACGGCTACTGTACTAACATTTGATCTAGTTCAATTTCTTAATCTTTGGATTTAAACCAAATAATATAACCAAGCAGCCCACTTTGAAATCCAAAAAATGCATCTGAAAAGGAGAGTATACCAAGTACACCACCAACTTTTTTATTCAGCAACATGCATATGCATGGACAAAACCTAATAGACTCCCAAGTTGCTCAAAGCTAAAACCCTAGAAAAAGATTGTATATAAAGTCTTTTTCTTTTTCCTCCACAATCAATATGTATAGACCAAAGGGTCAGCAAACCTGATTGTGTAGAAGAGTTCTTGAACGATCTCAAAAATCAGTATCTAAGATCAGTCTGGTCGTATCTGAATTAAGAGGATCCAAATTCTAACAAATATGAAACTTGCAGTCTATCAAGATATGGATTCAACAATAACATGTGTTGTTTTTTTAACTCAAATAATAAGGACTTAAACTACCTAGATTGATTCACATACTACTTGTGTTATTCCTATTATAAAGATAAACAATATGATGCGGAAAAGGAAAAACACAAGACACTAGAAATTTTGTTAACCTGGAAAACTGCAGAAAACCCCTAGGATTTTGGCCTTATTTGAACACCATATTGTATTAAACCGCTACAGACACTAGCCTACTATCACAGTTCGGACTGGAATTTAGTTAAGACTGAATTAACCCTCCAAGAAATTCAGCTGCAGTCGTGTTCCTTACGCCTATTGAACCTCGCAATATTTCGTGCACTTGATTCCCTTAATTGACGTCCTTTACAGCCTAAGAGTTGCTTCAACCTCGGTGAAGACTTTTGATACTGATCTGCCTCTAACAGACAAGCCTATTTGATAACCCTTTTAATATGTTTTAATCTAGGTTTGGAAATCTGTTTGGTAGAAATATTCTAGCAAACCTCAGAATTTCGAACACATGACACTTAGTTATCGGAGAAGCCTGGGTTACTAGCCACTTCTCAAGAACAATGTAAACAAATCAAATAAGATTTTAGATACTTATTTTGAGAAATCACAAAGTTTGAGACAATTTTTGATTTCTATTTTTCTCGTTTCTGATCCAAGATTAAGAAAAACTCAAAGATCAATAAAAACAAGATCCGGATTAAGACCTATCAGGTAAAAGATAGTCTGACTGGGCTTCATGGATACCTATGTGAAGTCTTCAAAGTCGTAACTGAAAAGGTGGAGGTCTAACAACCACACCCAATATTTCGTTTCGACAATCTGTATGAACAAACTCCAATATACTTTCAAGAGAATCAACTAGACAGTCATACTCAATCTTTAGAAAAGTATATCAAAGAGTTATATCTCAATTTCTCAATTCAATCTGCAACCAAACAAATAGAAATTTACAATCGATTGAATAAGAGAAATAACTTGGACGGTATCACAAACCAATATTCAAGTGTCAATCAATTCAATCAACAACCCAAAGGCCGGATTCAAGAACTGATTGAGCTTAACTCACAACATTTGATATTTCAATTATATAAACAAATATAATGCGTAAAAGAAATAACACAGACACCAGAAATTTTGTTAACGAGGAAACCGCAAATGCAGAAAAACCCCGGGACCTAGTGCAACTTTGAACACCACACTGTATTAAGACGCTATAGACACTATCCTACTACCAATGAACTTTGAATTGGATTGTAGTTGAATCGTAACCAATCTCACACTGATCAAGGTACAGTTGCGCTCCTTACGTCTCTGAACCCCAGCAGGATTCTACGCACCTAATTCCCTTAGCTGATCTCACCCACAACTAAGAGTTCCTACGACCCAAAGTCGAAAACTTGATAAACAAATCTGTCTCACACATAAAAGTCTATTGATATAGATAAATTTGTCTCCCACGGAATTAGCTATGATTTTTGTCGTGTCTTATGATAAATCAAGATGCACAGGAACCAATTGATAAACCAGACTTATATTCCCGAAGAACATCCTAGTATTATCAATTACCTCACAATAATCTTAATCATATGGAAGCCAAACAAGATATTGTGGAATCACAAACGATGATACGAAGATGTTTGTGAATTCTTTTAATTTTACCTATCGGAGATAAATCTCAAGAAAATATTAGAACAGACAGTACTCAATCACGATAGTAAAAGTAAGATCAAAATACACAACTACATAGAAAATATTTGGGTCTAGCTTCACAATCCCAATGAAGTCGTCAAGTCGTTAACCTATAGGGTTTTGGAATAAACCTAAGGTTAAAGGAGAATCGACTCTAGTCGCAACTACTATCACACAAGAGGTGTGGCGATTAGGTTTCTCAGTTGCTATAGCTCTCCCTTATATAGTCTTTAAATCAGGGTTTGATAGCTTTGAAACAAATCAATCAATATTCACCGTTGGATGAAACCTAATCTAAGAGCCAAGCTAAGTTTGCTTGAAACCAAAAAAATATCTATCCACCGTTAGATGGACTTATCTTGTTACACACAAATGAAATGTACCTTCAATTAGATATGGGTAACCGTACCTAAACGTGTGCACTAAGTTAGCTCAACAATAGTTAACCGAAGTTAGCCACATGAACACTTTCATATCAACCTTATTCGTCTTAATTACAACTAGTTCAAATGACTCAAATGAAACTAGTTATAGATTTGTTCAATTGCTATATTCCCATAGAAGTATACAAGAGCACAATTAAAAAAAAATCGTTTTGATTCACTCGAATAAATTCATGAGCACTATAGCCATGGTTTGCAAAAGATTGCATTCCTTATTATATATATGTATATGTTCATATCACAACAGATTCTAGAACATCAACCACTCAAGTAAGCAAACGGGTACGCATACTAAGTAGCCGGACTTGGACTGTGTCCGTCAGTACGCGAACATGTACGCATACTATCACACATCCAAAACATCAGTTGAATTCAGTACGCGTAGGGTACGCATACATTGTTCCCGGACTTCAACTGAGTTCGCCAGTACGCGTATGGGTATGCATACCAAGGCTCCCGGACTTTACCTGACCTTGCAAGTACGCATACGGGAATGCACACTAAACCGGTCTTGGATCAACATATATGCAGGTACGCATACTATGTCTATAATCCAATTATGGTTAAGTGTTCTAAACTCTATTTCAATCATTGAAACATTCTTAGAGGATGAAAATAGTTGTTTTCACAAACTATTAGCATCAAAGCAATTTTCAAGTTATTGAAATAATTAATACGAGACATTCCAGGTCTACATCTATAATATCCCGATGTTCGGCAGTGGTTGTCCGAATGGAATATAAGTAATGGTTTGTACTTTCCTAACACTGAGGCCTGATGGGTTCACTTGACTGAGTTGTGGGAAAAAACTTCTTAGTTATGCGTGTTCGGCCTGGAGTAGTCACAAGATGGGTGACCTCTCGGGAAGCTGCTGCGGGATAACCGCAGTGATGTCGTTAAAAATCCCACACTGCTGGATAACGACAATGCGTAAGTGGGAACAATATCGGTGTTAGTTGGGATACAACTAAAGATGGGTTGCTTGTGCTCGGGTGGGATAGTATGCTAGGCCGTTGAGCTAGATACTAGTAACACAAGAGCAAGGAATGTCCACATTATACCGAGGTCTGATGAGTACACTTGATTGAGTTGTGGGAAAAACTTCTCAGTTAAGCGTGCTCGGCCGAGAGTATTCATAGGATGGGTGACTTCTCGGGAAGCTGTTGTTAGATAACCGCAGTTGTCGGATAGCTTCTACTACTCAAATCAATGAAACGGTTCCCATCCACCATCTCCTGATTCATCTATTTGCTTTAGAATCGTGATCTATCTTTCTATTTTAACTATATATATCTACTAAATACTGTTATAGATCATATAGAATCTAGATGATGAATTAATTCATTATGATATGATATTTGATCTTTCATTTTACTGATATGGGTATTTATCAAAATGTGAAACATTATATGAATGAATCTAAGTAAGGGTTGATCATTTTTTTGTTTTTGTTTGAGTATATTTGGGTGATGTAACTAATCATTATTCTTGGTTTTATATCTGAAATTTTGAGATTTTTGGCATTTAAGATTGTACAATTGAAGATGTTAGTGGTTATTGATCATTAGATTAAATTGATGGTTTTTGAACTGATTCAGGGATGATCAATCAATTTTTTCCCCTATATCAATGATATTCAGGGGATTTTTACAGTAAATTTACCCCAAAATCGTAGAATTAATCATTTTCAGGAAAAACAACGGATTGACGGGTTAAACCGCGGGTTATGCGGGTCAACCCGTTTGACTCGCGGGTCCTAAAATCTCAACTCTAACTCGTCCCTACTAGACAACAAGCCGGGTTAGGTTAACCCGCGGGTTCTGACCCTAATTTTCGGGTCTAGTTGGGATACAACTAGGGGTCGTTCGCTTGTGCTCGGGAGGGGGAATATGCTGGGCGATTACGCCACATACTGCTCTCACATGAGACAAGGAACGTCTATATTATACCGAGGCCTTTTCAACACAACTGGATACAGAATTGGCAGAAAACTCTGCAGTTAAGCGTGTTCGGGCGAGAGCAATCCATGGATGGGTAACCTCCCGAGAAGTTGTTGCTGGATAACCGCAGCGACGCCCATTGAAAACCCCACACTGCCGGATGACCGCAGTGGCTAAGTGGGGATAGTATCGCGGGACGGGTCATTACAAATGGTATCAGAATGTAAAGACCCTCAAGTTCGTCAACGCTAATAGATCAGTCGAGTAAGGAATTAGCCGACAATAACTCGATTAATTTAACACGAACGTTAATTAATAGAAAATAATCTAACAACGATCTAGATACGAAACTATTAATGTTAGATAGGTCTCGAAAAGTTATGCGAAATGGAATACTCGAACATGTCATTCGGATACCGGGCGAAGAAGATACGAGACACGGAAGATAGAGTAGAAACCGGTCAACTGCCATTGACCGTTGGTCTTGACTTGAGTTGACTGGACCTCTAAATCGCTGGACCTTGAAGTAGTAAAAAAGAGAACCCTTAATAATTAAGTGAAGGTGGTGATAGTAATGGGTGTAATAATGGTGTTAAAAAAAGTAAATAATGTAATAATTAATTAATTAATTATCACTTCATATATATCTCTTGTTCATGTGAAGGTGGTGGTGGTGGATGGAGAGTTTAGTTTCAGTCCAAATAGAAAGTAGGAGGTGAAATTATAGATAAGTTGGAGTTAAAATGAATTTTGGTTGAAGGGATAATAATACTCGATGATCAATATATATAGCTAGAGAAAAGAGAGAGGGATAGTATTTGGAGAAGTAATGAGTAACTAGAGAAGTTAAGCTAAGAAAAAGATTACGAGAAAATATATATGGAGCTAGAGGGAGAGAGAGTATCAGAGAAAGTAAACAGTTTTTAATAAGTTTCCATGGTAATCAAACAATAGAAGGGTATTGATGAAGCTTGTATCATAGTGTTGATGATAGTGTTAATGGTGTTTTTGGTGATGAAGATGAGTTGATTATCATAATTACGATGATAGGTATTCAAATACATAAGGTAATGTTTATAAACTACTATTTTATGAATTGGGTTATTTTTAAATAGAAGAAATAGAGAAGAACCAATCATATACTTGATGCATGAAATCATCTTTTTATGTAATGGTATTTTGTTTTCTGATCATTGTTTATGGACTTAATTGAGTACCTTAAAAGACATAATTAGACTTAGCTCTATAAAAAAAATTGTACTACGTCGAATGAGAATTCCGCAGATATAAAGTTTGTTCTGTTTGGATGAGTATTGAATAAGATATAGACGCCGGAAAATTAGTCGATGCAGTTATTACCAGGTAGAAACAGTCACGATGATCAATATGTTTTGGGCTTTTTAGATAGGTTAGAGTTGGATCTGGAAATTATTCAGTAAGCAAAACTTGTAGAGAATTGTTCTGAAAATCGAATGAGACGTAGTTTGATGAATTTGGATTTGTAATGAATAATCTGTTGACCTTAGAAGTTGACCCCGTACACTGTGTTTAGAGTTGAGTAACTTGAATTATTTCAGAATTTTGTGAAGAAGATGACCCAGTTAGATAACTGACTCAGTGAGTCAACCGATTCAGACCTAGTTAGCAAGTCAGACCAATTCGGGTTTAGACCGGGTTAGCGGGTCGGGTAAGAGTCCGATCCAATGGATCATCCATGGGTTAGTGGGCCGGTTCTATGTGTCGTGCCGGTTAGGCCCGTTGGGCTTGTGCTTAGGGTCAGAAATAGTATTTTGAGTTTTTGGACCACTTATGGTTCGAATTAGCTTCCGGTTTCTTCTGCAAAGTTGTAGGGTTTTTTGAGCACTTTCTAACGACACCCAATTTGACCCCATTTGGATAAGTATATATTGATTTATGTCCAAATTATATATTACCAAGTTGTAGAACTATTGATAGAAATAGAACCGTTAGTTATTTGACTTAGCCTATAACTATAAACTTGTATGATATTGTGTTATGAACCTTTTATGAGCCTACTGGTTAAATTCTTAGTGTGCTTGTGTAATTAACAGTTAGTCTGTATTAACAACGATCGATTCAAAGGACGAACCAGTGGATGGAGAATCTCGAGGTAGGAAAGACTTGTCATCAAAAGAGGTGGGAATACTTTAACTCTTTTGTAACCATTTTTATTGTTTCTTTTATAAAAGTCTTTGCTTAAAAAATTCATGCATTGCCTGACTGTGTATTCCATGCATTGTTTATTTTAAATTCCGAAAATATTGTTGGTTCTTTTAATCTTTCCATTGCTTGGAAAGGAATTGTAATTCTTTGTTTGTCTTTATGATTGTCAGTGGGAAATGAGAATTTCCAACTATGGTATATCGGATACGCTCCTTCGTTATTTTACTTTTGTGCTTTATTCGGTGGGGAATTGGCATCAATATTACGGGTGTGTACATTCACCCACAAACAATCTAGGTGGTAATGGCCATCAATCTTATGGTGTGTAAATTCCACCACAGAAAGTTATCAGGTGTGTAAATGTCACCGCAGAAACTAAAGAAGGAGTTTAGGTACATATACATGATTGTTTATTTCAGTGGTTTGATTGTCTTTTAATGTTTGGAAAACATGTATTGTTTTCCAAATCATGCCAATGATTACTTGAAAGTTAAATGTTATTCCTACTGGTCACCCCTTTTAGGGATGATGTGCTCACCCATTTACATGTTTTCCAAATCATGCCAATGATTACTTGAAAGTTAAATGTTATTCCTACTGGTCACCCCTTTTAGGGATGATGTGCTCACCAATTCCCACTTTTAGTTTCAGAGACTGATCAGAGTTAAAAATCACACACTGCTGGATAACCGTATTGGGTAAGTGGAAACAATATCGGTGTTAGTTGGTATACAACTAGGGGTCGTTCGCTTGTGCTCGGGAGGGAGAATATGTTGGGCGATTATGCCAGATACTGCTCTCACATAAGACAAGGAACATCTACATTATACCGAGGCCTTTTCAGCACAACTGGCTCCATATTTGGCAGAAAGCTCTGCAGTTAAGCGTGCTCGGGCGGGAGAAATCCAGGGATGGGTGACCTTCCGGGAAGTTGCTGCTGGATAACCGCAGCTACGCCCGTTGAAAACCCCAACTGCCGGATGACCGCAGTGGCTAAGTGAGGACAATATTGGTGGAGGGACGGGTCATTACAACATCAAATGACTGTCTCACACAAATCATATAAGATGTTACCAGGCGATTTTCACATGATCATCTTTTGACTTTCGTCAAGAATATATGATGAACTTGGTTAAAGCGAAAGCTTACCAATACATATTTCGAGAAATATGTAAGCGAGTTAAACTCAACTAGAAATATCAAATGTGTATAATCGAATACTATATAACTATACGACATTGGTCTCAATATAAGAGATAGAGTATAAATCAAGACTTAGTAGTTCTTCGTCTACAATTGATGAACCTCGTGAAGTCTAAATCTCAACTGCACAATCTTTTCTAGTACGAGACATAGCTATAAGTGGAATAAAAATCAAGACTTATAGTTTTGATCACTAAACTTGACAAACAAGCTTGAGATAACAACGTTTGCGAGTTTGACCGAGCAGTGCTCTAACAGTAACTTTATTATGCTTCTTAGAGAAAACCTAAGTTTTAGAGAACACTTGTATCTTAGAAACTAGAGCACAAGAATGCCATGGATTAAGAAATCATATTGCAAGAGTCCCTATGTTTATAGATTTTCAAGGATCCATGTATTTTTGAATTCGAGCTAGGGACGTTGCTTAGAATTCAAGCAAACATTTTCTCATTTTATATGAAATTCTTACTATAAATTGGTGTAAGCATATGAGAAGTCTTCATTGAAATCACGAAGAATAACATGCGTTATGTTTCATGGTTCAAGAACCGTGAACAATGATGGTTCATAGCGGCTAGATAGACTTTGAACTGACTAGCATATAACGGTGTTCAATAACCTTTAAGACTAATCAATGATCCACAAACACAAAATGATTTACTGGATAAAGTTATCTTCGAAATGTCTATGAGAGTCTTAGAAAAGTCGAACATACACATGAAATAGTTCGTGACCTTTTGCTAATACTGAACTGGGTAGGTTTGTAATCCGGGTTTGCAAACCTCTGTCAGTTCAAGAAACAAAACCAAAGGGTTTGCAAAACTTGGTCGTTCGTGACTGACATACACAAGTGGTTTACAAACCATGTTTTCAGACCTTGGAAGTTAATAATATATAGTGGTTGACGTTTTGTCACATCTTACCATAATGACAAAACGTGTTGACTCATTCACCTGGCTTGATAAAGTTTTTAGTTTGTCAACATCGACACTTAATACCGAGTCTTTTAAGGGCTTCACATCCCTCAATTTGGTGTAAAACCGTCACATATTTTCCCCCTTCACAAGCACCTTCCACTAAAATACAGAAGGTGTCTGTGAATCTAAAATTAAGGGAGGAACGATTCCTCACAAATTTTTTGTACAATTTTGTTTTTGTACGATTGCTCATAGTTTCTCGCTTTGTTACTCTTTTCCTACTTTTTTATTTTCTTATATTTTTAATTATAAGTCCACTTTTATTTATTTATTTTCCTAGTTTTCTCTAAAAAGCGAAAAATAATGCTTTATAGTTTATACATTCAGAACAAGGACTATGGGGTTGAGAGTCTCTTTCAAAATGAAAGAGTTGGTCAAATTGGACCAAATTAGGTCCTATTATGGGTAGAGGGTTTCTCCTTTCACCCCAAACTCAATCACCTTCTCTTTCATCCGAAGGAGTGAGTGTGAGTCTTCCCTATACAGCAAACAAATTATCGTTTAAAATATATATAGGAAAAAAGGCAAACCGTTTATCGTATGTAAGTATAACGAAAACAAAAACCAAACTGTTTGCCGTTTAATTTGTTTTTTTTTTTCAAACGGCTTTTAATTTTCCATGCAAGTATTTATGTACGTTTAAAGACTAACTTTATCCTTGGTCTCAATTTCAAAAATACCCAACATTATTTGAAGATTTTTAATCTAACGTTTCGTATCAACTCCATATGATTTTCTGATAAAAAAAAGAAAAGAAACTCCATATGATTTTTACTTTTGAAAAATTCTCTCTACGTAGTCGCTCAACATTTTTAATGAGTCTACTTTGGTCTAGTGGTAATGACGTGGGAGGCTCTTGAAGCACGTCCAACTGTTCTGATCAACAATAACTTAAAAAAACGAGTAATAATTTAACGTCCAATTTGGTTCTTTCATCGAACATCTAACAGTTTGTCGTATAGTCTCTTGTCAACTCCATCCCATGGTTGATTTTTCACTCTTTCATATAAAGACTCGCTCATGTTGAAAGAGATAGGCTCTTTTAAAGAATTATTTTTTGGGACCATGGTTTTTTTGGAGGGAACATGGTTTTATTTTGGGTAAAGACATTAGAAGTAAATCTAGATCACCCCTTATCTAGATATTTATATTAATACCTAAATTACCCTCTTGATTAATTTTGGGTAATGATTAATTAGTGTTAATAATAGTTAGTGTAATGATTAGTGAGATGATTAAGTTAAAGATAATTAGTGAGATTAAAAAATCAGATGGTTTTTTTTAAAAGAAGTAGAATTATTGAGAGAGTAAAGTTAGAGAAGATGAAGAAGGAAAACATGAAAAACGATGGATTTTACCAACCACAACCGGAGGAAGGGTATTTGGGTACCCGGGTATGCTTCAAACTTAGATAATGTTGGTTGAATTGCTCCAAATTTTCAAAAAACTGTAAATTTTTAGAGTAGATTTGGGCTGGTTCGGTTACCTTATGTGAAGAACAGGTTACCGAACTCATCTGAAAGTGTACTTCGGTTACTTCTTCCAAACACGCAGGTTACTGAACGTCGAAAACTCCGAGAAAATAATCGAACACTTTCACAAAAACAAGGACAATAAGAAATTTTTCAAGAAATCAACTTAAAACTTTCACAAACAGGTACAATCCCATTCTCGGGATGTATTCTAGCGCCAAAATGTAGTAGAATAAAATCCTACTACTACACCCCTTAGATAATCTATACAATAAGCTAAGAAATCATCGTGAAGAACACTTAGAAGAATTTTATTAAGTTTATAAATCAATACAAAGAAGTAAAGTAAAACCCTTAACTTGGGGAGCAAACAACTTTCTCTCTCTTAAAGTTCTAACTCTACTCTCCAAAAGATTTCTCTCCTTACACGGTGGTAGTTGGTCCTATATATAGGAGTTTTACATAGTGGATGACAACTAATAAAGCCCATATATTCGGATCTGACGTGCGATATCTTCGGACGTTTATATTGGATATTCTCTCACGAATCCCTTAAGTTCGCATGGCGTTCATACTTTACTCGTGACTTCATGACGTCATTGATTCCGTCATATGGGATACAGTATGTACGAGTATATTCGCCCCCTTATAATAGTATCCCTTCGCATGCTACCTATGGGTGCGATATTTAACCCCTACAAATAGCTTTTGTAATATCTCTGGCATTCAAAGGAGAAAAACAATATTTTCGAGGCTTCAACCTCCAGGTTCCCACGCTGCCATGCACAACATATTCTTTAGCATAGAGAACCATAACATGACCCACTATTAGCTACGAAAAGGACAGAGTCTATAAACCACAATAACTCCTTCATTTTGAGAATTAGGATGCTCACAAACGCAACTGCATTTTCAGATTGGATAGAGATTGATATATGCATGATTCACAACTAGTCTACCAGTTTGGGCATTTAAAATCCGAGCAGCCATTCAGGCTGCCCGAAACCAACAAGCAGTTCAGACTCCTTAGTTTTCCCTTGGGATGTTTGGATATGCTCTTGACTTGTGCTTCTAAGTGCGGAAATACCGAAATACTCTCGTTAGTGGATTTGTCTCGATAACCCATTCATCTTGCTAGCAACCGCTTAAACCTTGACTTCCGGGCCCAGCCTCATAACACTAAGGGACCGAAAACTCGGAATCCATCGAAACTGACAGGAGGCCAAGTAACCTGCCTTTTTCTTTCTCTCAAAAACCCTTCTTTGGTAACCAAAGACAACTCTCCTAGAAAAACCAAAAACCAAGACCGAAACCCTAGAAAATTGATTGTTTCCTTTTCACAGTTGTGAAACAAAAACAACTCCGCAACACTGATGATGTATATCCCAAAGGAAATTGTTGTGCAAATCCTGTTGCGTCTCCCGGTAAAATCTATATTGAGATTCAGGTGCGTATGCAAAAAATGGTACAAGTTCCTTAAACATAATTCTGATTTTATTAGTAAGCGACTTGATTATTCTATGAGAAAGAACAATGTTACGATATTTTTTACGCAAAAATATGAAACAAGTATTTTCTCTTTAAATTATGACCCGTCATCATTAGCTTCTCGTGAGGTTGTTGAGAAGGTTTATTGGCCATTCAAAAATAAAACTGTTGAAATCTTTGGTTGTTGTAATGGTTTGGTATTCATTAAAATCATGGTGGATTTAGTTATTGGTTTGTGGAATCCGGCCAAGAAACCAATGACTACAAGTTGGTATCAATTGTGAGTCCTTGTAGAAATCGTTAAGACAAAGAGGAAAAATCATGATTGCTGAAGTAGAGGTTTACACATTGAGTTCGAATTCATGGAAAAGAATTGACTACATACCTTACAAAGTTATGGGTGGACCACCAGGAGTGTTTGTGAATGGAGCTTTACACTGGTTAGCAAAACCATGTCCAATTAGATCAGACAATGAGTTTTAACAAGTTTTACTTTCTTTTAACATGTCAGAAGAAGTATTCATCGAAATACCATATCCAGAATACTTTGATGATCGAAACAGGTTTGAGCGTAAACGGATCGATGTTTTGGAAGGACTTTTAGCAATGCTTTTTACTCATTCCAATGTTGGTTTTGAAGTATGGAAGTCCTGGACTAAACGCTACACCATTTCTCGAATGCAAGTTCCTTTTGGTATTTATGGAGGATACAATCATTAATTCGAAAAATTGTTTAAACAAGAAATTAATTCGGCGACACAAAACCTTTTTGTAAGGCAAAATCTTATAGCCCGTTTGGGTAGCACATCAGAAATAATTTTTCCATTTTTAGAAATTAAAAAGTCAGAAGTCAATTTGAGTATCAAATTCAAAATGATTTCTAAAAGTAAGCAAAATAGTTTGGCTTTTAACTTCGCTCCCGATATTAGAAGTCGGAAACAAATTTATATTCAAGTCAAATTTGCTTCTGACTTGAATTGATTTCTACTTCCGGATAAGGAAAGGCACTTTTACGCATGCTAACAAGGTCCCTAGAAAGATATCTTTCTCTTCTCCAAAAATCTCTGTGACAGTCTCTAGCACTCATTCCTTCTCAGCTTCTCTTCTTTCAGATCAATAACCCTTCGATTCCTTTTGGATAATGTCTGAAAAATCTTAGCTTTTGATGGTGATATCTTCAAACAGATCTGCTTCCCCTATTTCAAACAGTAAAACTAACCTCAATAATCCAAGAACCCCAGTTCGGATCAGAAGGAGTTTCAGTGAAATCAAGTAAACAGCCCTTTGTTTGTTCGAAAGAATGAGTATAAAGAGAATGAACAAGATCAGAGTTTGAAGTCTATAAAGATAAGATCATCATCACCTATTACTAAGCATTTCATGACTCCAACAATCTCTACGGTTTCAGAATTTGCTGCTACTTAGTGGACAAGAATGAACCAGTTAGGGTTTCTGATTATAGAAAGTTACCATTTGCAGAAAAGATTGAATCATGTTCTGATTCGGTTATTTTCTTGTTCTCAGGTATTACTCCCAAAAGTTTCTTCCATCGAAGATCTTTCATTTACTGAAATTGTTGATTCAGATTAGGGATTAGCTTCTGGTTCTCAGGTACCCCATAAAACTAGCATGTCTTCAATTTCAGATCCCATTGAAAACCCCATTGTTAGATTAATGAATCACTTTATTCTTCCGTAACTGAAGATAACCAATTAAAACCAGATGAAAACTTTGTTGCCAATTTAACTATGGTAAACAAAGAGTACCGAACAGCGGACTGGGGTGAGAATGCAATAGAGGAAAATCAAGAAATGAATGGTTTTGGATCCCAATAGGAAATAGAAGCTAATGAGGAAGTGAACCAGGAAGAAAACAGTTGATTGATTGTTGAAAAAGATGACAAGAGTTAAGATTTGGCTGATTTTGATTCCGAAATGATAAAAAAAGCCCATGGTGATCCATGAAAAAGATGGTATTAAACTTCCTCAGCATAAGTTAGAGGAAAAGAGTCAGAAGAGAGTTGTTTACTAGCTGCTGGGTTAAGGAGAAGATGGGACACTTGGTATATATGCTTAAACCCGAAATGATAGAAGACTCAGTAGAGTTCTACGAGAAAGATGGTCTTGATATCCTCCATAAAGACGTTGACACTGCAAATTTAAAAATCAGTCAGCATATCTCTGATTCTGATAGTTCTCAAAGCTCCTAAATAGGTGAATATTTTGAGTTTGATAAACAGTTTGCAGTCGTTTTCTTTATATTAAGAACTATTTGTTTTGCAATATGACCTGCTCCAGCTCTTGGTTTCTGCATTAGGCATCTGAATTTGTATCAAAAACCTGTTGACTTAAGAGCAGCAGAATTACTTGAAGCTGCAACAGGTGGAAAAGATTTGTATGGAACTGATTGTCTGTTCCCCTCCTAATTTGCTCGTTCCTATATACATTTTAATTGTCCGGCTTATCTTGATCACCCTCTAGAGTGGCTTCTACTTGGTTTTCTTGTCTCTGTCGATATTCTGTATGGTGAACCTGGTAAATCATTTATTCATATTTCTGTTGCAGAAACTGATCCGTGCAGCCATCGATATGGTGGATGCTAGTTTCATTTTCTCTCTCTTTTTTCGCTCTCTAAGAAAAACAAATCACACACTTTACAAATTACAAGTATCAGCTATGAGACCTCGAATCAGAGGTAAAACACGGTTCCTACTCTTCTTCCTTCATGTTGATTTTCGTGCAGTAGTTTTAACCTGGAATATTTTTTGGGATTGGTATTGACCTAATTCGAGTATTTAGCCCACCTTATGCAATAAATGGCTGGTTATATAACAGGTTGGAATGGTCATTTATGATTCTCAAGTTCCCATTGGTGCTACTCCAGAATACATGGCTTGTTACTACATGGTAATCCTTTTCTTATTGCAACTAGCCAGTGACAATGTTGCAACATTGTTCAGCTATAGATTTTAGGAAGCATATGATTTTTTACATTTTGTTCATATGCAGCTGTAAGCGCAACCTCCTTTTACCTGTTATGGCCCTTGCTCCTGAAGAAAATGATAGGGTGGTAGATATGGCGTAAGTACCGCACATTGTTCTTGGGTGTTTTCTGAGTTTATTGCGACTTTTGTTTTCATACTGATTCACCATTGACGAACACTAAACAGAATGTAGTGCAGTTGAGCATACTTTTCTAGTCTGGGCTTCAAATGTGTTTGACAATTCTTTAGTTTACATTGTGTTTATTCAAATGTCCAGTGTTTAGTTCTGTAGAAAGAAGTAGTCTTCTTGAACGGTTCACACCTCCTAGAAATTTTCATATCATGTACATCTCATGCAGTTCAACCAACATTTTGCTTTTGGAATTTGGTGGAAAAGCAACCTACATTGCAGCTCTTATTAAGGACAGTAATTTGCGATTTTCGCTCACTTATTCTGATAAAGTACCTGTCATTCCTAATATTTTAGCTTGATACAGTTCTATTACATGGCCTACTCTCACTATAAGTGAATTAACACCAACTAGTTGACATTTATTTTTAAGGTTTTCATTTTCTTACCTGATTAGGTTCCACTGTCACATGAAACATACTAACATGCCAAATCTAATCTTTAGTGGTGAAGGTTTGTGATAAAAGTTGAACATAGCCATGGGCAAGGATTGAGGTTTTTCTGGCGTGTCTTACAATTTGTCAAAAACTCACATGTCGACTAGTCGATAAACACTCAGAATGTAGTAGGGTTGAGCATACTTTTCTAGTTTGAACTTCAAATGTGTTCGATATTCCTTTGTTCATAGTAATGTGTTTATTCAAATTTCCAATGCTTAATTCTGCAGAAAAAGCTAGTCTTCTTGAACTTTTCACATACATGCTGTTCTACCACCAGTTTGCTTTCTATGTTTGATGCCATCCCTCTGTTCATTTATTTTTTTTTCTCTCTGTTAGGATTGCACCTGGTGGTAAAACAACCTATACTGCAGCTCGCATGTAGTACAGGGATACACACTTGTCACTCATTATTCCAGTAATGTACATGTAGTCGGAATATTTTTGCTTGATACAGTTTCATCTAATGGCCAGCTTTCACTATGAATGATCTAGTACCAAATCTCACACTTACTTTTAAGGTTTTCGTTTCCTTATCTATTTAAGTTTCCACTGTCACAATAAACATGCTAATATGCTGAATCTATCTTTAATGGTAAAGGTTAGTGATAAAACTTGAACTTACCCATGGTCAATAGTTGAGGTTTTTCCGGTCTGTCTTACCAGTTGTCAAAAATTTACAGTCACTAGTCGAAAACTGGTTCCCGATTTTGTCTACATACTGTGCTACTTAGTAATGAGCTGCTCGTGACAGGATATAGGGACAATACTATAAGTTAAGAATAGGTGACTACATATTAGTTGGATTCTTTACAACGTGAAACCTTTTTTAATCTAGTTACATTTTATGAGGTGTGCATATACAATTATGGCATGCATTTTTTTGACTGAATTTTTATAGAGCTACCCTTTTCTTTGGATTTCCGAGATTGACTTCTACTTTTGGTATCCAAACACACTCCTGACTTGTTTACTTCTTTGAAGTCAAAAAATAACATCTCAAGGAGAGGATGTTTGGATACCAGAAGCAGAAGTCAATCCCAGAAGTCAGCAGCAAAAAGTTGGCTTTCACTTATAGAAGTCAATCAATCCCAATTTTAGTTGCCAACCTAACTTCTGACTTTTTGCTTCTAGAAGTTGAAGAACAACTTCTGAGAATGCATTCAAACACCTTTAGTTCCAAACTAACTTTTGACTCTTCGACAAATATATCATTGCATGCATCAGAATTTTCATGTCTGTCTGTCTGTCGTTTTGTTTTTACCCCCTTCAGATGCATGTTAGTGCTCAGTTTCTTACCCTCTTACTCTCATCAGAAGTTGTTTATGCAAATGAGGTAAAGGAATCTTGACTCAAGTCGCTTACTGCAAATTTGCAACGGATGGGAGTGACTAACACTATAACCAAGTTGGGAAGAAGGTTAGTTTGAGTTATCACTATTGTCTTATCATTATTTACCAGAATTAGATTATTGTGTTATCTAATTATTGAATATTGAGTTACCAAAATAATATCAAACATTGTAAATCTATGTTTAGACATTGTAATGTCTTCCACAAATGCACATTTCCCATACTATTTTAGGTTAATATTGCAGAATCCCACCTCGCGTGGTTTAGTGATGGTGACAAAATATAAAAAAATCTCCCTATCCAGTGGGAATAATATTTTACATGTTAGTTTGTTGCATACATCATCTCTCATGTCAGAACATCATATGGTACATGTCCACAAGGGGGTGAAGTTAAGTTCGATTTCATGGAGGATGGATTTGACCAAAATTTCTATGTCACTCTACAACAATGGTTGCAGTTAGTGAATGTTGAATACTAAACATGCATTTTGGTGGTAACAACCATGTTTTGGACATGGAATATTGGAAGGTATACAACATTGTGTGTTCTTGCGGAAGGTAGATTCTTCCTTTCTGTTAATGTAGGAAGTCGCTGCAATATCCAGGTTATGAATTATAGATGTCCAATTAATGTTGCGATTTCTCTCCATTTTGGAATCGTATAAGCTCAAACATGGATCTTTCAGTAAATGATGACCGCAGAAACTAAATTTTCCTGGGTACAGCTTAGATACTTTGGCCCTTAGTTAACCTTATACTATCTTGGTTGGCATTCCTGTGGCCCTCCTAATGTGCTCGTTTCTATATACATTTCAATCATCTGACTTATCTGGATCACCCCCTTTAATGGCTTCGACGGTTCGACTTTTTTTTTTGGTCTGTGTCATTATTCCTTTTGGTGTATGAACCTGATAAATTGTTAATTCATGTTTCTGTTGCAGAAACCGATCCAAGCAGCCATTGGTATGGTTGACGCTAGTTTCATTCTCTCTGTTTTTTCGCTTTCTAAAAAAGACAAATCACACACACTTTACAAGTATCAGCTATGAGACCTCGAATCAGAGGTAAAACACAGTTCTTACTCGTCTTCCTGCATGTGGATTCTTTATTTATTGTTTAGTAGTTTTAACCCGGTGTACTTTTAGGGATTATTTTTATTGGTGTTGAATTAATTCGAGTATTTGGCTTACCTAATGTAATACATGGCTGGTCGTATAACAGGTTGGACTGGTTGTTTATGATTCTCAAATTCCCATTGCTGCTATTCCAGAAAACATGGCTGGTTACTACATGGTAATCTTTTTCTCATTTGCAACTACACGATGATAATGTTGCAACATTGTTCGGCTGTAGATTTTAGGATGCTTACGACTTTTTACATTTTGTTCATATGCAGCTGTGAAGTTCATATGCAATCTATTTTATACCAGTTATGGCCCTTGCTCAAGAAAATGAAAGGGTAGTAGATATGGCGTAAGTACCACACACTGTTCATAGGTGCATCCTTAGTTTATTGGTATTTTTATTTTCATACTGATTCACCATTGAGCAACAGTAAACAGAATGTAGTACGGTACTGCGGTTGAGCATACTTTTCTAGTTTGGACTTCGAATGTGTTTGATATTCCTCCAGTTTATAAATACGTGTTTATTCAAATTTCCAATGTTTAGTTCTGTAGAAAAAAGTAGTCTTCTTTAACTGTACACGTTTCCTATAACTTTTAACATCATGTACATCACATGCTGATTTACCAACAGTTTTGTTGCCATGTCTGTTTTCTATTTTTCTCTCTTTTAGGATTGTACTGGTAGTAAAACAACCTATATTGCAGCTCGTGTATAGAATGAAACAACACCAAATAGCCCTTCTTATTGTTCATATTTACTTTTAAAGGTTTCATTTCCCCTGTCACAAAACATGCTAATACGCCTAATTTTATCTTGAATGGTAAAGATTAGTGGTAAAAATTGGACTATCCAAGTGGCAATACTCATTTTTCAGACCGAAATACAATGCACAAGGCATGTCAGTTCAAAACTCGTGCCTATCCTGATTCAATAAAAGGAAAAACTCGTGAGTAATAGATCACCCGATTAATGTCAAGCATTTCCTACACGGGGAAGCATTTCCAAAACTAAAAATGTTTGGGAGTATAAAGATTGTGTTTCACTTTCACATGAGACTTAGAGACATTCAAAATGAAACATTGTGATGATTCATTGTGTTGTTTTAAAGCATTCCTCTCAAACATTGTGATGATTCATTGAAGGACATTTAATAATGAAACATTGTGTTGTTTCAAAACATCTCTTAAACATTTTGATGATTCAACATTCCTCTTAAAATTGACATGTCCATATCCATCCATATCTATATATACCCCTTTACCATACTTACTCCTGCAATAACTTGTTTCCAGACTCATTTTAATTGTAGCAGTCTCACGCTCCATTAGCAGTAACTAACTAGTTTCGCATTACCTGCGAACTCATTTTTGGTTTCGCGCGCTCTTTCAACAATATTTTAAAATTAGGAGCCGAAATGGCTGCAGAAAACAGTGATACATTCTTATCATCGATAACAGAGAAAGTGGGCAGCATTGAAACGTTGTATGAAATCTTACGGAATCAAAACTCGAGCATTTCTCCATCCGTAAGTCAAGAAAAACCCTGAAATTTTCTTAAACATATTCTTCTTGTTTCAAGCTATTAGGGTTTTTAACTTTTATTTAGATTCTAAGGTTTCTCGTCGTAATTCTTAAACCCTAATTTTCTGGTTTCAATTTTGATTTTATTTTTCTGAAACCCTTATCTTCTTTCTGATTGTGTTGTTCCAGTCGGATGAGGAAACAAGACTGGGGATAAAAAGAGGATAGAAGATCTGACCCAACAGGCACCTGTCATCGTCCAGTCTCCCCTAAAGGTATACACATTGATTCAACAGTTCATCAATTTTTCTTTTTCCTTATTAACATTCAAAGATGAAATTATCAAGTATTTCATCAATGGTTTAGAATTTATCAAAAATAAATAAAGAAATTCTGGTGATCAAACAGGCACTAGAGGAGCAATGTTTTAAAATTTAAACCTCCTTTGAAAAAATGCCAAAAATGCGGGAAACTGAAAATAGCCGGGAGGCAGGTGCTGAATATCGTGGATGCAGTACGAAGGTTTAGATATTTTGGATCTCAACATCAACAACCTTCGGAAACGACATTTGTTTCTGACTCGGATAATGAGGATGGATACTCTGGGATCCAGAAGAACAGTATAGCCATTGTTCAGCAATGGCAATCTAGTCAGGAAACAACAATGGAAGATGAGAGACAACAATCAGAATGGGAAAAGGTTCAAGGTTTGAGTCGAACAAATAGAAAGACTCAACACAGAAAGGGATACGGTGGTTCCAAGGAAGTTGGTCCACGTCGACAAAGTTATAATAATTCTTGGAACGATGTCATACTGGCACCAACGCTGATGCACTTTGATCCGGAAACAGTAGATTCAGGATCATCTTCAGATTCCTCTACTGCTTCTGTCAGTAGAAGATCTTGTTCATCGGCTTCGTATTCATCTTCCTACGTTGGTTCAAATTATCAAAGTAGGACTCGAAGAACGTCTACTTCGTCCCCATATTCTGCTTCCGAGATTGTTTCTGGTACTTCAAGTCCAATCTAAGGAGAGTCTACTGGTAGTGAGTCGGAGCCGTATTCACCAAACGGAGTGATGGATCACCGTGGCGGTTATAGGTCAAGGAGAAAATCACCATCCGAAGCTTACTCGAGGTCCGCATCACATTCACGCAGTAGATCACCAATTGAGGAGTATCCACATAAGAGGAGTCATTATTCCAAGGCTGGTCCTTCAAATCCTTCACATCAGAAGATGGGATGGTTTGGACGAGCCAAGAACAAGATTGGAAACATGTTCCACCGTCACAGCGACCACCACCATCATCCCCGTGATACTAACGATGTTTCAGCATCTAGGGAGGATCGAAATGCCCGCGCTCATCGTCGCTCCAAGACTGGGAATCCTGGAAATAATGTTGTACTCCACCGCCAAAGTAAAGAGCAAAAGGTGACAAAGAACAAGAGAAGAACACCGGTTAAGAACAAACAAGGGCATCTTAAAAATCTTACTGGAGGTTTCTTTAGTCACTTTTGGGGATCCAAGAAATCTAAACCGTCAACAGCTGAAAAAAGACTGTTAGAAAGAACAGTGACCGGTGAAGGAAATAATAGACAATATAATTCTAAGTTACTGCCAAGAAATTGGATTGGTTGGAGAATATTCATAGAAGAAGACTGCCTGGTGGAACTAAGTATCCCAAGTCTAACGGGGGTAAACCTAATAATAAGTTGAAAAAACTTTTGTAAGACAGGACTTAAACCTGGCTTCTGTTATTTGAATATATACAATGTTAAGGTACATTTTGAGATAACTGACTTCGTATCTGTTCCTCGAGTGATATTTTTGTTTTTGGTACTGCGTAGTAACTCTATCCAAAGAGAATTTATATGTGGGGCACCTGGCTAATTGGGAAGCAGATTCTTAAAAGAATTTCATCTAACGCTGTTACCTACAATATACTTATACTATTACTGATTTTCCACGGCATTGAAATTTCTTGAAAACCTGTCATGTATACATTTCCTTTTCTGCATAACAAAATGCATTTCTGACACTGCAGAGAAAACAGAACTAATCCTACTTTATAAGGTTTGTTATCTGCTGCAACATGAATGATTTGAGTTTGATAAACAATTCATTTTCGTTTTCTTCAAATTTTTAGAACTACCATATGACCTTGCCTGCTCTTGGTTTGTATCAGACCTCTACGATTGCATCAACAAGCTGTCAACTTAGCAGCTAGAGAATTACTTGAACTTGCAACAGCTGGAAAAGGTTTCTCTGGAACTTACTGTCTTTCCCTGCATTGTTTCTCTTGTTTGGTTCAGCATAAATATATTGTTGTTGTAACTTGTATGTTCTCTTTGTGCTTCTTTTGGCAGTATTTAAGGCACAGCTGGATTAGGCTCAAACAGCAACAAAGTCGGCCTTTTTAATGAGCAAACAAAGTATTGGGACAATTCTCTGATGGACCGAGAATTCGGACTCCTCCGAATCGCACAAAAAGATTTCAGCATCCGTATATATTAGATAAACCCCAAAACCCTAACGTAGGCAGCCTTGAACTTTTCACAGATAACCGATGTGTATTTCACACGAAGTTGCTGTGGAAATCCTGTTGCGTCTACCAGTAAAATCTATATTGAGATTCAGGTGCGTATGCAAAAAATGGTGCAAGTTCCTTAAACACAATTCTGGTTTTGTTAGAAAGCGACTCAATCATTCTATTGAAAAGAAAAATTATACACTTCTTTTTAGTAGAAAACATGATTATGATATAATCTCTATAGATTACGACCCATCGTCCTCAGTATCTCATGAGGTTGTTCAGAGGGTAGATAAACCATTCAAATATACATATGTTGAAGTCTTTGGTTCAATGGTATTGTATTCCTTAAAATCGATCCGGACTTGGTTATGGGTTTATGGTATCCGGCTACTAAAGAATATGTTAAGATTATAGTCCCACATTGTCTGGGTTATCTAAAATCCCGTGATTTATAACTCTATGGGCCTCTCCATTCATTGTCAATTGGTTTTGAGTTGGACGCCCGTATTCTAACATGATATCAGAGCATGCTATTTGTGTCGAGTCATTTGACCGCACCTTTACTCCGCGTCACCCGATTTTGTCCACGTGTTAGACCCAACGAGGCTACACGTGAGGGGGCGTGTTGAGATTATAGTCACACATTGTCTGGGTTATCTCGGATCCTGTGGTTTATAACTCTATGGGCCTCTCCACTCATTGTCAATTGATTTTGAGTTGGATGCCCGTATTCTAACAAAACTAGTTGGTCACCCGTGCTATGCACGGGCCAGTGTCTGGCTTATGATGTTTTAAAATTCAATAAGCTTATGATCCTGAAAATTAATAAAACATCCAATAAACTAATAAAAACGCAATGTAATAAAAGAAAACAAATTAAAAACTTATGCCTTTCAGGCTTTTTCTAGTTTTGATATTTTTAAAATTTTTGGAGTTTATGCTTTCCTCTTTTTTGCTTTTTAATGTATTTTATTTTTGCATTTTCTGGTCCATTCAATCATTATGTGCATGTACTTCATCAGCAAAAGCGTCATAGAGATCGCGATACATGATAATCTTCTCAAAAGATTCTCGTTTGGCCATTTAATTTTTTATAAGCTCCCCAGTTTCGATGATGTCCTTCGATATTTTTGGTATATCATTGAGGTTAAATAGATGTAGTAATTTTTTCGATAACTTAATAACTTTTTCTGGTTTTCTTTCTTTTCATAAAAATAAAAATACTTTAAATGAAAATTAATCACTAGATAAAGAATAATTAGAACTAAAATAACATAGAAAAATCAGAATCAAATACTCTCTATGTCTTTTTTAATTTATCTGTCCTCTATTCTGTTTTGGTCTGTCCTTTTTATCTATCTGCTCTTTTTATAGACATATTTTCTCATTAAACTAATCATTTTTAATATAAACTTAATCCTAAATTTTAAATTATATCTCAATATATAAATAAACAAATCTATTTAAGATATTTCTTATCAACTTTCATTCTTTTTTAAATAAATAAAAATATTAACTATCAGATTCTTTATAAAGATTTTTATCTATCTCCATTCCCTTTCTAAATAAAAATATTTGCGGCTATATTTTCTAAATAAAAATATTTATGGCTATAAAACTCTTTTAAACATTCCTCAGAATAATAGAATTACCTGATACATTTCTTTTTGTCAGTAATAATATAACATTTAATATGGTTGGTCATGAGATTCTCACCGTTCTCTTTAATAACTTGACTTAGTCAAATAGAAAGTTAATAAAAGACATAAGAAATACAAAATAGAAATGATAAACATTCAAGGATTTACATAAGTTATTAATTAATTCAGAAAACATACTTACACAATGTTGTAACCCACTTGTATTTTTGATGGAGCAAATCATGTTGAACCGGAAACACTTTCATTTGTTCATGTACTTTGACTTATGTAGAAATTATAATTACTTCCCTGGCGCAAGGCCGTCTTACTCGTCTAGAGTGTCCTATGCGAACTTGAAATTTGGGGTTTTTTATGGGCTACTAAATCATTGTAAGAGTTAAAATTTTAGATTATAGGAAAATAAATTTTGTATGTTTAACTCGATAACTTGAATTAGGCTATGGCCACAACAAAAATTTCAGCTCTTTTGGTTAGATTTTTGGTTCTAAGCCGAAATTTTGGCATAAAATACCGCCCAAATTGGTTGCTGTTTTCAAAAGCTAAGATTTTAAATAAATTTTGTAGTTGTTACAAACCATTTGCTAACAACTATAAGTGTTACAAATTATCTGTAATGCAAATAAGTGAGACAGAACACTTTACTTATTATATGTTACACATTAACTACTATTAGAAGAATCTTTTTTTATTTTGACCCCTTAAAATTTGGGACCCTAGGCGACCGCCTAGTCCGCCTTGCCCCTAAGATGGCCCTGCCCTGACGATTTCCACTGAAACGGATTACAGAGTCTCTCCAAATCATCACCGTCTTTTCGAATAAAAATGTATCTACGTTCACAAATCTCAGACATATAGTATACGCCAAACAATAGTGGAGCGAGGAATTATTGTTTCTTAGTGGGGGAGAGGGAGTTGATTAACCAAACTAAGGCCATTTTTTTGATAAGCTTGTTTTATGGCTGTATCTAGTTCATGTCTTCCGTACAACGGTCTCATAGGTTGAAACTTATACATGCAATTTATAAAACAATATCTGATCTTTTTCAATTTTTAGTTTGGATTTTTGGTTCAGGTTCCATCATAAAGTTGGGTGCTCACATTTCCTTTAAAAACAACATTATCCAAGTATTTTAGTCACACAAGTTATATACACCATAGGAAAACAACATTATCCACGCATCTTATATGTTAAATGCAGTTCATTATATGGTTAATCATTTGTAATCCAAACCGACGCATTTTTAGTATTTGATGTCACTGTGACACTGGAATAATCCAAGTACGATACGTGCTTCTCTATAGGTCTTGTAGAGGGCTACGCGGTCCTTCGAAAATGTTCAGCATACGAAAATACCTTTCTACTGCATGAAGTATGATGAGCATTGTACAGTTTTTTTTTTTGATAAGCTAGATGCAGCTAGCACACTTAGGATCCCAGTTCCTGAACAACCGAGTCTACCAAATTAATTTCGTTTTTTTTCTTTCTTATCATCCAATTTGTTGTTTTCTTCTACTCCATTGTGTCAGGTTATTGCCCCAAATGAACTTTGTTGGAAAGCTGAAGTGTTAAAAATCAAATCAGATGCATATCCATCAGCTTTTTCTGGAATCAGTTTTTTACAAACCCAAAACTCCATTGGATGCTGAAGTGTAAAAAATCTAATCAGCTGCATATCCATCAGCCTGTTTGTCACTTTCCTTGCATAACTTACGGTTAATACGGATGTCCCGTTGGGCAGGCGGAGGAGGACTAAAATTTGTTGGAGTAAGTAGGAGAAGTAAGTTTTGTTTTCGAGGCTTCGAGGAAGAGAAGTATCAGGTATGTCTGGGGATATTATAACTCTTTTTTAAGGATAAGACGCTTGGATGTTACCTTCTTCTCCCCAATTAAGTCCTCAAGAGTATCATACAATATAATATTAGAGCGATGATACACACCCAAGGTGTGTACCACGATCTGCACTGCAAACAAATCCAAGGGTTGTTAGCGCATCCCTAAGGGGGGATTTGCAGGGGATGGGGCCAAAGGTGGGGCCCTTTTTTTTTCTCTCTCACACGGTGCAGCCGCAGGATTTCCTCCACGGTACACCAATCATTTTCGATAATATTAAGTCTGCACCATTGTTATATATGCCATATCACCTATAATATTTCTTCTTCAAATCGATTGGGATTCGAGTGCAACCCTTACAACTATTGGTATTTGATACGAATGCAGATAAGCCAAGAACTTATAATGCAGTCGACAAACATAAAAGAGTTTATATCAGTGAACTGACGAAAGCCTAAGACAAACCAAAGAAAATCAACATATAATGTAACCGTGATGAACTCCTACACCATATCACTTATTAGACCCCTTTTTCGAACCCTTGGATGCCACCCCATACAAATTCAGGGTCTTCATAAACACAAAGAACCTAAATTAACCTTTACGCAAAAGAAACGATTTAGTCGAACCAAACCAACAACATGAAAACACGCATTTGTTATCTACTTAAAAGTCAAAATTTCCTTCATCTAATATAACCCAAAAAAGTTTTTACAAATCTATCTATTTCCAACATTCTCCTTCTGTTTCTTGATCTTAAAAACCTTCTTGACAATATCCTTCTCCTAAACCAAGAAAACACAGATAATCCTACAAATAACAAAGAAATTTTTAGTTAACAACATTCATTCAAGTTACCGCAAATCTTCAATGGTATCATATATGACAATATTCTTGACATATATTTTTCATTTAAAAATATTCAAATTGATTACGTTTCTCATATGATCATAAAACCTAAAAAGAAATGTGTGATGGTATATGTGACATCTTAATCTAAGCTAGCCTAGCGATTATTCCGTTTATGAAGTACAGTTTGCATTTCTTGCAAGAATGTATTTGCGATTTTAAGGTGCAACATCGATTGCATATAATTAAGTAGATTCAAAGATTCAAAAGAGATATACCAAATTCTTGCGGAAATTTATCAGGAATCCCATAAGTACTTTCGAGCTTCCCATGAAAAGCTTGAGCATACCTGCAAAACAAATGCATGTTAGAAATCAACCAACAATAAGAAAAAGAAAAAACACGACGAATACCGTAGATGAAAAGATTTTGAGCGTACTTGCAAAACAAAAACTACGATCAATACCGAAGAACAAAAAAGCAATGTGCAATATTTTGTCCAATTTTAAGGTGCAACGTCAAACTTGCAAACAGAAAAGAACTCGCGTTATCACCCACGACGCCAAATTTCAGAATCAACTTATATTGGATATCACAATATTTAATCAACTTGCATATAAGAAGATTCAAAAATTCCAAAGAGATATACCAAATCCTTTACCTCTTGCGAAAATTGATCAGGATTCCTATAAACACTTTCAAGTTTCTCATGAAACACTTTTGAACGTATCTGGAAAACAAAAAACAAACGCAAATCATTGATCAACAAATAATAATAAAAAAAAACTCGAACAATACCGTAGAAGAAAAAGCGACGTGCAAATAATGTCTTGTCCTATTCTTGAGTGCTTTATATAGAGAAAAGCCTACAAAATTCATTAACTTAGTTTTGGAAATAATATAATAAATTTCTTATAGCTTTTAGTATATTTTTGGATAGCAGAATATTTTCCGATAACTATGTTATTTGTTGCAATATTTTGTCTAATTAATCCCTTATTTAACGATCCAAAAAATATATTTTGTACAAAAAACGTTAAATATCTATTTTCATGTCCAGGAATATAATTAATATTTTTTATGTTTGCTTTTGTACACAATTGAGATATATTGAGCATTTTCTACACATTTAAGAATGAGAATCTTTTTTTTTTATGGAATGAAAAATAATATTGAAACTCATTCATCATTTTTTATCTCATTCATCCTTGAATTGCTTCGATCGCATATCACAAAAGTGAAGCAGCAGGGAGAAAATCATAGGCGAAAAATCATGAAAGGGAAAAAATCATAGGAGCGGTAGCAATAAAGATATGAAACAAAGATAACCATAGAAAAAGATGCTCATTATCTCACCTATACACTCGTACGAAAGTAAACGTCCAGACTTAATTTTATTGTTTCAATATTGACTATGAGGAACAATTACGATCAACTTCAAAACAAAAACAAATATAAATTAAAAGGAACAAAAATACTAAACAATAAAAGGAATAAAGGAATAAAAAAAAAACTAGGATTGCGTAATAGAAGATGTTTAAGGGAAAACTGTGAACTATGAAAGATAAAAGTTCATCGCTTCATCCTTCGCTGCGAGGATATATCACCATCATCTGCAAAAAAATTCAATTTCCAAAATAAAAAACCAAAAAACAATAAAATTATAGGAGAAGAAAAAAACAATAGGGTAAATGATAAGAGTTTACCTTTGTGCGAGTGCTTTATATAAAATTCGACCAAGCCTGGAAATTCCATAAATAGAAGACGATTTATTGGAAATAATATCAATTTATGGTAGCCATATTTATCTTCTGAAGAAGGCAAAAACTAAATCTTGGAAATAATATCGATTGATATTCGTAAATTTCTTACCATAATCTGGTTGAAAAGAAACTGCATCATGCATTAATGAGGAAACAAAAAAAAATTATGAATTGGGAAAAGAAAAATAGAATAAGTCATGCTACTGTTGAAGGCAGCAAATGCAGGAAACAAACAAAAAAATTAAGAATTGGGTAAAGAAAAATAAAGTAAGTCATGCTACTGCTGAAGGCAGTAAATGATGAACCCAAAAATTAGAAAAAGCAAGAATTTTGATTGCCAGTGTAAGAATAAACATAAGTTGATCTGGTTCAGGTACACATATTATTTGCCCCAAATTCTTTTTCTCATGGAAAACTAAAAATGCTCAAAACACAGATTTTAAGAAACAAAATATCAAACTCATCACCTCACCTTTACACGACATCATTGAATGATGATTTATCGCCACTAAAGCAAAGAGATTCACAACCAACATCTGCAAATCAAAAACCAAACATCATCAAAAAGATCCGATATTTATTATTATTATTAACAATAATAAAAAAATCAATAATAAAAAAGCAAGAAGAAAAAACCTTAGCGAAAAAAAACTCACCACGTGATCCCAACCTTGCAGAGCACTTTATATAGATAGCATGAAATTTCCAGGAAAACAAAACCTTAAAATAGGCAATACAATATTTAATTTAAGGAATAAAATCGTGATAGGAATCAAAATATCTTTAAATTTTGGACATATATATTATATCCATATCATCATAATCAGTGGTTGGAAACATATTAGTATACAAAATCCGGGGCATATCAAGACATAACAAAATTAACAATTCATCTTATTTAACCTTTTTTTTTAATTTATTTTATATCTATTTTTTTTAATTATGGTATAAACAAAATTAATAAAAAGTAACGTGTAAATGACGTTAACTAATTCAACAATATTGCTCGTTTTTTTTATGATTGTTTTGTATGAGCTTAGCCCGTTATTTTTTTTTTGTTTGCTCGATTATTTATATGCTAATCAATATTTGTTCCTATTATTTTGTTTCAAATTCTAACGATTGCGCAATTTTTTTTGTTGTCAAACAGGATTAACAATAAGGTTATTTGCAAGAGAGACACATTCTCTGATCGAAAGGTTAGTATCCACAGTCAATTTAATCATTTTCTTAAGTTTCTCATTATCGGAAGTGTCATCGGGAATAATTGATTTTAATTGAGAGAACGAAAATGTAATTAGGAAAAGAGAAATTCGAAGAATTGTAATAGGAGTCATAGGACATTGGACATTGGATATATTTTTCATAATTTTTTTGTTAATTTTTATTAATGTTATAATCGATGATGCGATTGATTGCGTGATTATTTTCGTGATTGATGCATGATTAATTTAGTTTTTGGGTGAAGCCGTGAATGCATGACTTAATTATTTTTGTTAATAATTTATTTTTTGAGATAAACTTTTATTGGCAACAAAATATTTGTTTCCAAAAAAATTCGTGGAATCTTTTTGCACTTTTCCTTATGGTACACGTCAAATGGTGTTCACATTTTGGCACTAAAAACATGGAGCGGATAAAGAATTTATTCTACCTGTTCCAAGTCTATTAACTCTTAAACTTTTGGTGAAGTTTTATGAACTGGGTTCTCTCCTTTAAAATGTCCCGGATGAGTGTTTTTTAAATGTTGCAATCGGGAGTGTTTCTGTGTTTTCTTTAATTTCTCAAGTTCATTCCTCTAATTTGTCTATGCTTTTTTTTTGTTGAAAGATGGAAAGACCAGGAGATTAGCATTTGAAGCCAATTCAGATGAGATCTACTCTCTACCATAGCTTTTCTCTTAAGTGATTTGTCCATATTCTGATATTCATCGGCATAAGATATTGAATGTGTATCTACTAGATACACATTCAATATCTTATGCCAAAATAGATACACATTCACTATCGGCATAAGATATTGAATGTGAATGTGTATCTAGTAGATACACATTCACTATCTACTGATTGAATAAAATAAGAATGTCTTGCAACTGCAATTTTTTGAGTTTTACCAAAATAGAAAAATACCCTTTGAGATGAACTCCAAAACCTGCCTTTGGGGTGTTCGTAAAAATGGTTCAACGTACTCGTTTTATGTTCAGTCTATTGGATTTCTCTCATCTACTTATGTTGGTTCCCGACCCAGCACCATTTGATTTTTCTTTCAAAAACCCATTTTGATTTCATGATTCGATCATCCAGTTTTCTTTAAATCCATGGTATTCACATGAAAAGTTTGATCAGATACCATTCAACTAACGAATACCACCTGAGAACACCTATGGGTCGGCTTTTAAGCTTTTCCATTATCTGATATCTCTTTGTTTTTACTCTTGTGATTTCTAATTGTTAATCTTTGCTATTATAAAGTGGTATTATCATAAAAATGATCTCTTTTTTTTTATTTAACTTTTAGTAGCACGACATTCTAGCTATCTAAAAGCTTTGTTTTCCCATTGAAGTTCAAGCCATGATATGTGATTATTAACAGTTTGCCAAAATGATTCAACGAATCATTGTTTGAATGAATCCTTGTTTCAGAACTAGTTTTTTACATCTTTGGATTTCTTTTAAATATTGAAATTGTTTATAACCTGTTTATAAAAATATTTCCATTAATCATTCTTTTAAACTAGAAACATGATTTTATTTTTCCTTCATTCATATATAAAATTAAAGGGTAAAAATCACCTTTTAGTAAAAATTCATTTCAACTGGGCACAATGTTCAAAGAGAGAGTTTTTTTCGGAGTACGAAAAGTTTTAAATAAAGAAATTTATTATTTTTATTCATGAGTGAAAAATTTTCAGATGTGTCAATGTATTATCTTATCTACTTTATCAGATGTCAGTGTAAAATTAAAATCAAACTACTTTATCTTCTCTACTTTATCTTGTCATAAAGTACTATCTTATCGTATTTTCTAGTGTTTATGAATTAATAAAGTTAAAAGTAGGCCTTTGATTAATCTTTGCTCTGGTTTGTACTTTGTACCAGCATCAAGCTCCAATGATAGATTCGGTCCTCGCGCTTATGAAGGTAAGCCTTGTAACGATGGACTAGGTCTGATGACCGACCATACCAAGAGGAACAATGATCTACCTGATGCATAGTGTTGCAGTTACGCTGATGCGATGCCTGCGACGATGGTATAAATGACCAAAGTATCACGAAGCACAACCTCAGCAACGATGGTCCAACCCCGATGATGACGAAGAACTAAAGTCAATGAGCCAAAGGACGATCCAAAGTCAACGACGATGATCTGTGGAAACGAAGATCCCGAGTCTTGCTACGATGTCCAAAGCCCTCCACTCCGATGAAGCAGTAACGATCATACAGTTCCGACCTTGCTGCCATGATCGTTTAGGCAGAGAAATTAAGCGAAAGATCGAAGCATGATGTATCCGCTGCCCAGCTCAGTTACGAAGATACAGCTTCCAATGCATGTGCCCGACGAACAAAATTATCCTACATAAAGGTTCTCCAACGAGAAATCCAGTGTTCTACCAACGTGAAAGCTACTTGCCGTACGATTCCCTAAGTAAATATCCTCATGAAGTCCAAAGCTTCCAAAATTGTAAAGTCTGACGAAGATGCAACTCCTACAACGAAGAGCTAAAGAACAACGATGCGCAAAGACTGACCCCGCAGGGATGAAAGTCCGGTGACGATGGCGCAGAGTGATGCAGTCCCGATCCTCCATTCCGTTGATGCAGCTTCCATCTTCGGTCCCACAATCTAGTAATATACCTTCGGTCCGACAGTTAACACCAGAGTTCCAGCAACGGTTCTCCACACAAGTCACGACAGTTGAGATTAATTGAGAGCTCGAGAGTACTGCTTAATCAGCTATATCAACAAATTGTATCAACGTACGAATTCCAGTATAGCAGCAGCTCAAAGCCCACACCGTAACATGGACCCTAGTAGCAACAACGACGTATTCTTTGCAGCAAGAGCTCGAGGGTAAGGTAAAAGAGAAAGGAGAATGGATATATCAGCTGTGCTACTTTGGTACAGTCTAGAGACATTGGCAGTACGACAGTAGGGGAGAGAAGCTAAAGGCAAGGAGATCACCGGAAAATCTGTCTAACTGCAGCTGAAAGTTTTTACCAGCACGAAGGAGCGAAGAAGATCATGCTTCGAAGTCCATTGGCAATGATGTAAGGTAAGCGGAGGTCCGATAACGAAGGTACAAAGCCTAACGACTACGACACCAAGTTCTGTGCCGATGATGTCGAGTCTTATGACGATGATGAGCCAAAGCCTTGCTATGATTCGGTGGGGATGGACCAAAGTCACACACGCGTTGATATACAAAGTTTCGGGATGGTGTGCTAAAGTTGGAAGACGAAGCCAACACAAGCTCGATGATTCCTCATCCACTCCAACGTTGCAGACCAACCAAAACCCTACGCTAACAAAGGTGCAAAGCCTGTTGTTGATGGTGGTTTTTAGCTTAGGGTTAAAATCGTAAAATCTTAATCAGACAGTGAAGTCACATATTTGAGTAATAATGTCGCCACTAGCATATTTATTGAAACATTTAACATGTCTGCGTAAATTACCGGGGTACGTTTTTTATATGCCATGCTCCACGACAGAGCCCTCGGTACTGACTGGCATCATCTCTGTACATGCCAGACGCGCATGCTAGCCAAACGTGCCAATCACGCGTGCCACATATTTTAAACTAGGGTTTCGACACGCTAAACCCTAATAGCCATATCTCCTCACCAAAGACATGCCAACCATGCCAGCCGCACCACCGTGCCAATGGCATGCCATGCCAGCCACATCTCCGCGCCAAAGGCATGCCAATCATGCCAGCCGCACCACCGTGCCAATGGCATTCCATGCCAGCCACATCTCCGCGCCAAAGGCATACCAACCATGCCAGCCGCACCATAGTGCCAATGGAATGCCACGCCAGCCACACCTCCGCACCAAAGCCATGCCTCCATGCCGCTGGCTGCCAAACGAAGGGTTGCAACAATCAACGACCACCCTTCCTTCTGATATGCAAATCTCAGCCGTCCAAGTTCGCCACCAAATGCGTGGCAACTTTTGGCCCAATGCCAAGCCATAATTTTGGCCGCGCCTAAACTATGCCAAAACCCTAATTTTGGCCGCACCTAAAACTATGCCCAAATCCTAGCTTGGACGCACCTAAACCACGCCAAAGCCATGTCGGCCATGCCTCCATGCCGCTGGCTTCCAAACGAAGGGTTGCAACAATCAATGGCCACCCTTCCTTCTGAGATGCAAATCTCAGCCGTCCAAGTTCGCCACCAAACACATGACAACTTTTGTCCCAATGCCAAGCCCTAATTTTGGCCGCGCCTAAACTATGCCAAAACCTTAATTTTGGCCGCACCTAAAACTATGCCAAAATCCTAGCTTGGCCGCGCCTAAACCATGCCAAAACCACGCCGGCCATGCTTCCATGCCGCTGGATGCCAAACGGAGGGTTGCAACAATCAACGGCTACCCTTCCCTCTGAGATGCAAATCTCAGCCGTACAAACTTGCCACCAAATAAATTGTGGCAATCTCTTGGCTACAGTGCCAACTCTTGGCCACGGTGCTAAAAACCTAATTTTTCCATGGTGTCAAAGCCATACCGGCCATGCCTCCATGCCACTGGCTGCCAAACGGAGGGTTGCAACAATCAACGGCTACCCTTCCCTCTGAGATGCAAATCTCATCCGTACAAACTTGCCACCAAACGACTTGTGGAATCTCTTGGCTATGGTGCCAACTGTTGGCCACAGTGCCAAAACCCTAATTTGGCCACGGTGCCAAAGCCCTAATTTGGCCACGCCAAATCCATGTCGTCCATGCCTCCATGCCACTGGCTGCCAAACGGAAGGTTGCAACAATCAACGGCTATCCTTCCTTCGGAGATGCAAATCTCAGCCGTACAAGCTCGCCACTAAACCAAACGACTTGTGGCAACCTTTGGCTACGCTGCCAACTCTTTGGCCACGGCGCACACTTAGCTATGCCTATTTTATGGTCGCGGCACCAAATTCTAATTAGCCACGCCAAGAGCATGCGTAAGCCATGCCAGCACCATGGCCACGCCACTTGCTACCAACGGAAGGTAACCATAATCAACGGCTAACCTTCCTCTCAAGATGCAAAAATCTCGACCGTCGAAGGTCACCAACGAGCCGACAAGTCTCCCAAGAACAACTTTCCAAACAATAGCAACATGCTACACAAAACACTCGAGACATCAAAACATGTCACAAACTGGGGGATGTTCATCAAGGTATTGGTCTGGCGGTTTACAACGTGCGGTGTACACTACGCCTGTTACAAGAAAGTGTCATAAGAGTGAGACGGTTAGTAAATACAAGAAGTAATGGTGAAACATTTCCTTCATTATGGAAACATCAATTCTAGGTGTTACCCATTACCGCTTTCTTCCATTTACTCAACCGTTTCCATTTCTTACGAGACCAGGGTACATTTCATTGCGACTTGTATAAATATGTCTCACCTATTTCCACCAAAGAACAGGTTTTTGGTCAGGAGAATACAACACTTAGAAATCACTTGTCAGCTTCCCAATATGCTAGCGTTTCACTTTTTGATACAAGTCTTCAAAAAACTACTCTTCCAGAATCAACTATTCTGGTCTCAACACTCTCTTCGCTTCCCTCCCTAAGACCAACCCTTATCCTTCACTTTGTGACCGAAGCAAGTCTGGAACGGCCATTTCTTGGTTTAGGCCGGATTTGTACAGATTGATCTCTCGAATCAAATTACTCCATTGCAGTACATTGTTTAGGGTTTAGACTCGTTTCTCACCCACACACTCGAAATTACCGAAATCAGCAGAAACTGTTTTCACTCTCAAACAATTGGAGACCACAGTAGGAGATCAATCTCTCGGTTGCAATATCGATTTCCAATTTCCATTTTCATCTTTCATTTCCAATTTCAACATGGTAGAACTCAGATCTGGGTCAGCAACAAGCCCTGAGAACACTAGCACGGAACCCGTCCCTGGTACTGACACTCCTTACCGTGACATTAATACATCACCTACTAATTCCAGCAGCACGGAAAGCGCTCCTCCAGGTGTTACACCACCAATCACCATAGCTAGAGCTGCTGCCGCACCTAATGTTTCTACGCAGCCTGTTAATCCAAGTAGCATGGAAAGCGCTCCTTCAGGTGTTACACCACCAGTCACCAGGGACAGAGATGCTGCTACCGTCCTTAATGTTTCGTCGAGTATGGCGCCTCCAGTTATTCCGCCATCAGGACGAGAATCCGGAGGAGACATAGGAAGCCTACCCTATGTCACCATCGCTGATTTGATGGAAAGACAGGAGGTTCTAGAGCCCAGACAGACATGGTTTCGACTCAGAAAGAGGTACTTGTCTTTTTCAAGACCCTAACGGAGCGGCTACCACGGGAGTCGCGACATCCAGCGTCGATGAGGAACACCTCCAATACCCCTGGCGCCGGCACCTCAGCAGGGCACACCTTCGCAGACGAAGAAACTCGCGCCAGAACCCAATTGGAGAGAAATCAACCGTCCAATTTTGTCACGCGATAAGATTTGGAGCAACTTCTTCGAAATCGAATCAAAAGTGATGATATAGACATGCATCAGCATCAACCCCCTTACCCGCCTGAAATACAAAGAATTCCTCTTCTAAGAGGATATTCTTCTCCTCAACTCACTTTATACGACGACACCGGGAATGCACGTGAACATATCTCTCGATTCCTGGAGTCCCTAGGCGAACATGAATACAATCACGTTCTTCGTCCGGGGGAAGTTTTCGAAGTCGCTTACCAGAAGAGGATACACGTGGTACAACAACATCACACCAAACAGTATCCCCAACCGGGGTGGCATGGTTAAGTACTTCTTCGTGTCTGAGCAAGTTACCTTCTTGGATCTAGGAAGGATGTTCCAACGAGATAATGAACATCCAAATGATTTTGTCAAGAGATTCAGGGTTCAAGCGCTAGACTGTCACGACCCAAACGTGACCGAACAACAATTGGTGAATTCCTGCATCAACGGTATGACTCCCATCTATCGTGCCTTACTAGAGAACCTGCGGTTCCAAACATTCTCTGAACTCCATGAGGAAGCCAAACGATCGGCCACGACAACACCATCATTGTTAGAAATAACCAGGCCAACCAGAGGCGAAGATGCACGCGAAACTCGAGGAAGTAGGCGTCTCGTCAACAAGCAATACAACGTCGGTCTCTCCTCTGTGAGCGTAGTAGACGAAGGAGGGAAAAAAAAGGCCCCAGCGGCAGACCAAAAGCCTAAGCGCGCGGCACCAGCACGACGGGCGGCTCCGCCCCGGAGGGCCGCCGCCTAAGCTCCCATGCATCATCACGAAGCTGAAGAAGATGTCCTGGATTTCCCGTTCCCGATCGAGGATGTGATTGAAATCTCAGAGGCATGAATCCAGGATGACGTCATCAGACTACCACCTCCCATGCGCCCACCGACCGAAGACGAGATGACAAACCCCAAACACTGCCGCTACCACAGGTTTGTTCACCATCCGAACAGTGACTGCAACAGACTGAAGCATATCTTCAAGGAGAAAGTCGAAGCAGGGGAACTTCATCTGGGAAATGAAGGAGTACATAGAGATCCACTTCCAGTCAGGAATTGCGGGATCTCTGGGGACTCCGTACACGAGACTATACAATCCATGATGCAGCATGTATGCGATATTCTCTACCTTTCCAAGGAACAACGTCAAGATATATTTTCAACCCTCAATCGTGTTGTGTCGGGCAAACGAATTTTTCCTGTTACGGAAGCCACGCCAGGAGCCCAAGCTCTTTCATGGAACGATGCCGAAAAACACAACTGGGAACTGCTGATCACGGTCTATCTAAGAGGAACTGAGCTCGACACAGCCTCTGACTTCAATGTTGTTACCATCAAGACTCTGAGAGCTATAAGAATTTTGAAGCAAGAGGCTTCCCACTCCCCATCCATGGTCAAGAATTCGAAAGGAGAAGCAATGAACGCATACGGCTACATTAACCTCGAGATCAAGGTGAGAGACGTTATAACGCATAGAAAATTCCACACTTTCAAAGAACTGGGTTATGACATGATCCTGGGGCGCTCGTGGGTATTTGACAACGAAGAAAAATTGGGAGCATCCCCTCTGCCAGTGTCAACACCCGAAAGAGTTTCCAACAAGCCATCCAACCTGCTGCCGTATCAACAACTTACCAATGGAAATCGATCACCCGGAGAAAGCCCGCTGGCGCTCGCTCATAGATTCCAAACAAAAGTAAGTCTGGTCAAACAACCTTCTCTACAACCAGTCACTTCTTCTCTTAGCCCGTCATGGGGAATTAGTCTGATTATCAGTACGGACATTGTTGAGAGATGTGAGTGGGACGCTGGGCCTTTCAAGTGCTTCACCAAGAATTTGGAAGCTGTAATCGAATATGACGAGACCAAGAGTCAAGCGGTTACACGACGCCCAAAGTTTCAAATTGGAGATATGGTATTCAAGGCAACCTCATTTCAAGTCGGAAATATAACGGTGAAGATAGCTGTTCGGACTGATTCACCCGAAGAAAAGTAAGACGAGCCATATCTGGTGGCATATGTTCTTTTGGGCGGTTACTGCAAACTCATCAACACTGACAAGTTGGAAGGCATAACAGTTCACTCGCGATGTATCAATCCATTCAATACCTAAAGCACGGTGATACTTCCTCCTCCAGCGTTCTTTCTTTAGTATTTTCTTCAGCGATTTTCCTTTCCACTCAATATTTGTATTCCCTCCAAGAAGAATGCACCGCTTGCATTCTTAATTAGGTTTTCGATTTCTATTTGAAGCATACTTTTCCTTTCAAACGAGTTTTCTGGAACTCAAAAAAAAAAAAAACCAAATAAATCCCGAAACATCGTTAAACCATTACCCATCAAATCACGACAGGAAAATCTGAAACCCTGCAACAAATACTTTACTCGATACTTTGAAGGGAAGAATACACAAGGAATCATCAGACGACAAGAAAGGTATGGAATATCAAACAACTTATTTTGATGAAGGTTTCAGATCCTTTCGAAAAAGAGGTTTTATTCAAAGAAGCTAAATAAGCGGGATGTTATTTGGCGAACCCTAACTTCCATGAATACAAAGAAGATAGAAATGAGTCTATGAAACATCAAAGTGGCTACACGCCAAAGAAAAACGGCAAAAAGGGAAACTGGTCATCGAAAGAAGACGCCTGGATCGCCAACGCCTCTGTCAGAGCCCTTTCTAGCACTTTCCCCAACAATCTCTCGGACAACAAACGTTCCATTCAGAAGTCGCCTCCGTAACAACAACTCCAACATCCCACCCGGAAATCGCCTCTGCAGCATCAGTTTCCGCCTCCTTTCCAACACCCACATCGATAACCGTCTCAGCATATGTCACCACAGCTTCTCCAACGTCCCTGACAGCAGTTTCGGCGTCCACTCCAAAAGCTGCTTCAGTTTCGTCAACCACAACGGCGTCTTCCTCGGAAGATTTTTCAGCGGGCTTTCGATGATGTCCCGGTTCATCCGCACCAGAATCAAGGATTATGGCACCATCTCGGGCAGGGAAATTAAGCTGGCTCTCCCCTAGAAGTTTCACAGACTCAGTCTTCCGCCGTTTCAACCGAGAGGCGAGTCGTTCAGCCCTAGCACTGGGCTGTGAAGAAGTTTCGTTTTCTTGAGGTATCTCAACGCGCTGGGATGCTTCACCATCTCCCCGCTTTTCGTCCATGTCCACCGGAGTCATGAAAGCCTGAGCATGCATCCGCACTCCACATAAATAGGTGGAAGGCATGTCCTAAATAATTTCACCAGCTTCACGAAACAGAGAATTAATTCTATCCAATGCCTCCTCATGAGAAGAAAACCTGTTGCTACAAGACAAGTCCAGCCGTGACGTATCTAAAGCTGTTGCTAGCTGGCATTGAGAAATTATTTCAACTCGGAGCAGACATGGGACAAGCTGTTATAAGGTACCTGCGATTCTAGGAGCTGCATACCCGTTGCCGATGCTACTCTGCCGGTGAAGCAATGTTGCTGCAGTATAAAAGTTGCTGACGCTGCCAATAATGCATAAAGCTGATGATGCTATGATGTACAAGTTATTACTGTTGTTGCAAACGGTCATACTGTGGAGTGCACGAAGCAACTAAGAGAGTTGGGTATCGAACAACTGCATCGGACATGCCTGTTGTTGCCGTTGCATACCTTGTTGCTGTTTCGTTTCTGCTACGAAGGGAATTTAAAGACCAGTGGAATCAGCTCAGCCAAAAACTACAGGTGGAGGATGTGGATGTACAACAAAAAGGAGGCACGATCCCAGGCAACTCAAGTGCTGTGACGAGGGAACTTGACTCAAAGCAACTTGACACACAACTCGCAGAGTAGGAGAAATCCGGCATAACTCCAACTTCAGCTCAACCTTGCAGGCCTGTGGATGTTGGAATATATTCAGATGAAGTCTCAACTGCTAAAGCTTCTCTCCGAAGAGTCAGAGGTACGGTTGTCACTGGAAGATCCCATTATGTACTACAAAATCAAAAGATGGGATACGTTTTCGCACTATATGCACCAGCAATCTACATGAAGAAGAAAACAGAGTGAGGAACCAGGAGAAAGCCCGAGACGATACCTGTAAAGAGGATGTACGTGATTTCAAGACGATCTGTACGAACGAAGGATTCAAGATCGCCTGCAGAGCGTCGAAATCCGAAAAAGGAAAACTTTCTACTAGAATTGACTATATACCTTACAGAATTATGAGTGGACCACCAGGTGTGTTTGTGAATGGAGCTTTGCACTGGTTAGCCAATCCATATCCAATTAGATCAAATAATGAGTTCTCAAAAGTAATACTTTCTTTCAACATTGCAAAAGAAGTATTCATTGAAATACCACATCCTGAATACTTCGATGATGGTAGCAGGATTGAGCGTAAACGCGTCGATGTTTTGGAAGGGCTTTTAGCAATGCTTTTCACTCATTCTAATGTTGGTTTTGAAGTATGGGTGATGAATGATTATGGAGTTGGAGAATCTTGGACTAAACGTTACACCATTTCTCGGATACAAGTTGATATTATTCCATCCTTTTGATATTTAAGGCGGATACATTCATTAAGAAATGGTGAGATCTTATTAGAAATTCAACTGGATGAGTACAAGCATCAGGTTGCACCTTTAATTTTATATGACCCAATATCCGAAAGACCTAGATTTGCGGAGATTGATTTGGGGATGTATTACAGATACTGGAATGCAGAAACTGGTCTTATCGGAAATTATGCCCGGTTTCATACAGAGACTTATGTGGAAAGTTTAGTATCGCTTCACTCAGGTACTTACGTCGGTGGTGGACAAGAAAAATCAGATCAAGATGACGCATTATCTGACTATTTGAAAGTATACAAGAGCTGCGATTGCTAAGAATGTAATGAGGAAAGGAACGCCATGGCTTATTCATGAAACTCGTCTGAGGAGTTGGACTCTTGAATATCAAAACAAAAACAACTTTTCCATTATATATCTGTCAGTCACTCTGGTTTGGAATTCTGCACCCTTCCCATATTCGTAGCTGTTATAAAAATTATTGAATATTTTTTATTTAAAATCCTCGTGTCATCAATTACAATTGTCAGGTACTTTTAGTTATCATATGCTCCATTAATATAATGGAATGTCTACCTATGAGTATTGCCCTTAATAGTTCTACTTTAATGACTTGATTATAAGAAGATTGGGCACCAGTTGGGTGACATTTGCATAGCTCCATTATGCATCAATAGCTTTGTCTCTGTGAATGCATCAATAGCTTTCTCTCTGCAATAAACATTTGGTACATGTGCATTGATAGAGCTATAACTGGTTCAACTAGTACCAGGGCTTTCATACTGTAAACGTGGTGTCGACACCAGAGCGCAAATTTAATCATCCTCAAATTGCTTCACTGATGACCAAAAAAGTATTGTCTTGCTTATAAAGAAAACACTGGGCACCAGTTGGGTGACATTTTTATGTATCAATAGCTTTGGCTTTGTGGGATCCTGCAATAAAAATTAAATTTGGTAGATACTATACGTCTATCTCTGAGTGCAGATGATCGAATCTAGCCTTGACGACTGAGGGTTAGCTTTATTGATTCTATCGTAGGGCGTTCATCCCGCCAAGGACATAAATTTGGTGTCGAACTGCAACATTAAGGGCACATTTCATCATCCTCGTCCTCGTAATTGCTTCATGACCAAGTATGTTATAACAGTCTCCCTGATTGGTTCCCTTTTAGCTATTTGAGAAAATGATTGTCAAAATTGAACAGCCACACTTAAGCTTCAATACTCTCCCGTGGATCTTTAGGTTCTTCCACTTACAGTAACTCCGTTCAAAATCTAACCGAAGTATCACCTTAGATTATAGTTTAAAAGATTGGAAAGCAACTGAAAGTCACTACCTATTTTCACTTCCAATTGATCCACTCCAAGGTTGGTTGGGTCCCGTCTTCCCTTCGACCTCGAATCAACTTGTAAGTTCTTGGGGATGTCAAGAAAAACGATGCAAACCAATTTCGTGTCTTGGAAATACATTCCACATATTGGTCTGTTAATATAAATCACAATTGAGAAAATGATTGTCATTACCAAAAGCAGGATTTTTATTTTTGTCATTACCAAAGAATGAATTTTATTTTTATTTTTGAATAATAAACAAGATGAATCCAGCCGAACACAAACAAGTTCAATATCACTATTGGGCCAAACAAAGTCTACAAAGTTCACACCTGCTTTGATACAGCAGAAGTATCAATAAATTCTTGCCAATATATTTTTGATACTACAATACAGATAATTGAAAGCATTAATCCCCCCTTCATATGCTCGTAATCTGCCAAGATGGATACTTTGAGTTTGATAAACAGTTTGCCATTGTTTTCTTCGTACCTGCACTTGGCTTCCGGCGAATTCTATCAAAAAGCAGTTGACTTAGCAGCAAGGGAATTACTTGGCTGCAACAGGTTTATCGTCTTTCCTTGCATTGTCTCATCGCATATACTGTTGGATGATATTCTTTTTGTTCTTCGTTTGGAAGCATTAAGGTGGAGCTGGATTGGGCTAAAACAGAAACATAATCTGCATTCTATAATGAGCACGTCAAGATTCTATTGAATCTTATTTGTTGATTAACTTTTATGTAATTATGTGTTGAAATGCAGACAATGCTTAATCACCTTGAAATAGTTCTTGAACTGCTTTGTGAATTTATGTTAGTCTAAGCTCAAACACTAAACCAATAAGATGTAGTAATAGATAGATACACATTGATCAACCTTGCTAGAAGATTTCCCACTCCCTTGTCAACAAACATTGGCGTCGTGTCCCGTGCCGGTCATGCCAATTGAATTGTAACTCTACATTATTTCTCAATTGAAACTCAACACTATTCCATCGTTTCGGTACTTGAGGCGCATACAGTCATTAAAAACCAGGGATATTAGAGATTCAATTAGATGATGAATATAAGTATGGAACTTTAGTTTTTTATGACCCAAAATGTGAAAGAGCTAGAGCTCCAGAGATTGATTTAAGGACGTGGGAGATATGGAGGACTATGGAGAGCTTAGTTTTACTTCACTCGGGTACTTACGTCGGTGGTGGGCAAGAACAATCAGATCTAGCTAGATGAAGCATTGTCTGGCTATTATGATGGAGAATAACATTCAGAAAATTATTTTAGTGTGTGATCCAGAAATTTAATTTAGATTGCCGTCGAGCAAAGGAAGGCGCAATGTCTTTTTCATATAAAATTCGGCGGGAGTTGATACTAAAGTAAACTAGCATTTATTCAATTTTTGTATATTTTTTCTCGATTGTTGTTTCCTTCGCATGCCTTTATTATTCACATAACTTATGGAATATGTTGGTTTACGTATCTGTAATTCGCAAATTCATGTGTAGTATCTGCGTCAGTGCTTCATATCCTAAAACAACCAAACCCTAACTGCTTTTTACCCTTAGTGTTAAATGTTACCAGAATAATCTTTCTTTTCATATAAGAAGTTTTTATCATTTTGATCGGTGCATAGAAGAAGAAGTTTTAAATGGAAAAAATGAATTAAAGCTGCATATTGATGATGTTTAGCCTTGTCCAATTTTATCACCTAAAATATGTGACCTCTGCATCTTGTGCAACCTGAATATTGTGCTACCTGTAGACATAGACATCATCCCCAGCCAAAAAAAAAAGCGACAAATATGCACGGTTTAAAATTCCCTTGTTAAACAAAGTCGCTGACAGTCAAAGACCCTTTAGTTGAGTTTCTAGCCACATAAGCAACAGACTCCTCAGTCCCAGTACTACTAGACTACTAGTTGCTTCTAATGAGAGTTTACATGGAGTCAAAGACCCTTTACTCATTGGAAATGAAAATGATGGGTCTACCAATTGATCAGTTCAATCTCATTTTCAAAAGTTTCATGTGAATTACAGTAGTGGAAGGGTAGTCAAATGATGGCGTCTCCAATATAACTGTATCTCTATATATTGGATCTATTAAATCCATGGGGAAAATTGATTGAATTTATGCTGTAGAAGTTATATTTTGGATTATTAAATCCATTGGGAAATTGATTTGAATCTATGATTACATTTTGCATTTTGTGTATATGTTTGTGCCTGGATTCATAATCAATCAAGTGATTTGGTTTTTCTAATGTATGTATATGTTTGTGCTGGGTTTGATTTTGCGAAAATAGTCCGCCGCATGAAATCCTCTGGAAAAAGAGGAGAAGGATAAGAATGTTAGCTTATCATGTTCCGATCCATGGAAGTGGTGACCAGTTTTGGTTTAATCCAACTCGGACGGGTTCAACCAACTTATAAATCCATCGGATCTACACTAATTTTTCTTCCTTTTTGGAATCAAACGTTAAACGTCAAAGTTATTATCCAAATAAACCTTTCTTTTCCATTTTGTCTCTTTGTAACATGTGATGTGCATCTATGAATCTCCGATTGATGTTTACTTTATTATAAAAAAGTTTGTTTTCTTTGTGTTTTTACATTCTAAATCTAAAAGCATCTATTTTATCCCTTTAAAAGTTTTGTTCGTTCTCTATTTTCTTTATACAGTAAACATAATTTAAATCTTGAAATAGATGTCATGATGATTGCATATCTTTTTTTGCCATGTTGTGAGTATATAATTGTTATTGATTTAAAAAAAGGAATAATAATAATAAAGTAATTGCTTGCTTTAATGTCTATTTTTTTTATACATGCATGCTTGCCGTTTTATTTGGTTTATATTATGCATGCTTGCCTTTTTTTTTATTTTTTTTTAGACGAAGTCCTTCAACAAGGTTAATGGTCCTCCTCGACTGTTGGTAAGAGCCAGACAGGAGGGGTAGACCAGTACATGGTAGAATTGTTGTTTTTATCCCGCTGAGCAAGCTCATGAGCTACAGAATTACAATAACGAGGTTGGAAAGTAAAGATACAAGCAACTAACTTAGAAGAGAAAAACTGAATGTCTTTAAAGGTAGCATCCGTACGCGAGTTATCCTCGAAATTCCTTGCTGAAAATTGGTCGATAAGGGACTTTGCATCGCTTTCTATAATGATGTGAGTTAGACGTTGCTCCAAAGCTTTCTTCAGTACCGCCTAGATGGCTCTTGCTTCAGCTTCTTCAGCAGAAAATACTTCGAAGACTAAGGATGCACAAAAGGTTGCTTTTCTTGAGAAATTTCGCATCACATACCCTGCACCATTTGCTCCAAAGATAATATCAAAAGCACCATCAATATTGCATTTAATCCAACCTGAAAAAGAGAGGGTACAACAACCACACCCAATATTTCGCTTAACTATTTGGTGTGATTTGTAGATAGTGGTAAAAGTGGTTCGATTCTCAGACTTGTGAAGGATATTAATTAGACTTAAATTCTAATATTAAAATAGAAAACTCACTAAAAATTATAGCAAAATCAATCAAAGTTGATATCAATATTAAAAGAACACTAAGGCTAAGATTCCACTATTTTTCAAATTCAAAGTGATTTAATCCAATATTTATATTCATGCAATTTTTTCGTTCAATTTGATTCTAAACTATTGCAACAAGTAGATTCTCAAAATAACAAGTGTAAATCCGAAGCATAGAACATCAAAAACCTAGGTCCAAGCATGCTCTATCAAAAGAAATAACAATTGCTTAACAAGAATCATTCAAACAATTTTCACTCAAGGCAGAACAATCATAAAAATAATTGCGATAAATAAATAAATAAGAATATACCACTTTTTATTGGAAAAATAGCTTCCTCTATCGCCTCAGCAATGGGGTTTAGCTCCTCATATTAATCACTTGCTCAAAATACATGTTTGTTGCTCAAAAGTTGATTCAAAGAGTGAAAGGTATAAAGCAGCTGATTTGCAACAGCGTAAAAGTGTTACAGATCTCTGGTACAAAGAGGAACAATGATTAATGTTGTATATAAACGTTACTTATCTTCTGTTGTTGAACAACGACAGTTTTCTGCGACAGTTGCTTGTGCGTCAATGTTCTTCGTGTTATTCCTCTTTAGCAGCAGCAGCAGCAGAAAAAGAGTTTGATAAAACTCTGATTTCTTCTTCTCTGGCTCTCCTCAGGTCCCCAAACTCTCGACACCCCTTCTATATGACCCAAATAATTTATTTATATCAAAAATACCGATTAAATCTCTCCCAAATCTTCCAAAATCTATTTCCTTCTCTTCACGGCAAAGTTGCGGAAATTTCTTGTTTTAGAATTTCTACGCGTTTATGAGCTTTCCTTTTTATTCTAAACTCTTCCTTAGATATATACAAATCTTTGGGAAGGTTTAGATCACTTTAATCTCTCTAAAATTCCCTAAAACAGGTCACACACGTGACTTTTCATATTTTCTGTTGTGATAAAAATCCGTCGATTGAGCCCAGTCTAATCGATTTCAACACCTATATCAGAATCCTAGACCCATAAGGAGTCTATCCTATGAAAATCAGAGGTTTAATCGACCTCAAACTCCTCCAAATCAGGAACCCTAAATCTGCCAGAAACTGCACCTACTTTCCCGCCAAAACTTATAATTCAAATGTAGAAGATGGTCGCCCCCTATCCAGAGTAGAGGTGTGATTAGCAGCTGTCTGGAAATGGGATGCCCCTTAGTAATTAGGTTACCCCTTATCCAAAGTGAGGGTCCGAATAGCAAATGTCCTTCATGAACGCAAAAAACTCTTTTCGAGCCAATTTCGCTGCAAAATCTTATTTTTCCAAAAACACCTACAAAGACATAAAAAGCCAAAATAAATACAAAATCGAGCACTAACAATATATACAATTGAGATTGTATCATACACAAAAATGTGTCTATCAAATACCCCCAAACCTATTATTTTCTAGTCCTCGAGCAAAAATAAAATAGAAATAAAATCCTAACTCACTGTCGCAGGTATTGTCGATTGCATTTAGCGTATGAAATACCCTTTAAACCCCTAGATGTCTCTAGTGACGGAGTGTTGTCTCCGGAGGGCTTACCAGAGGTATACCCACAAAACCTTTATACTCCAGACCCTAGCTATCTACACAAAACCTTGGAAGGCACTAAAGAATCTCCTTGGTTGGCATACTTATTGACTACAGGAGGAAGTACCCTGATGCGAAATTCCAATTGTTGTACACGAGTTCGCACTCAAGCATACTAAAATTCATATGAAGTGACAGAGCTCTACTCAGATAGTCACACTATGGACATCAAATATTCGGAGTCAAAACTAATCACATGGATAGATCAAGAAGATGGATATAGAAAAACATAGATGGTTTTGATGTTTACTAGGTGAACGGTGTTTCTCATATCTGTCTGAAGGCCTCCGCCAAAATGAACCTATCCTAATGGACTGAGATACTAGTCTGACTAATATCAACACACTGGCATATACAAGGGTACCAGTGATTTATAATCCTAACTATAGGTCAACACACTGGCATATCCAAGCGTTCCAGTGGTCGACTTTATTGAATTTATTCCAGTTGGTCTGATGGTCTGGTCTCAATTTCTCTCTCTTTTTTTTTTGTATCTCAATCACTCTAATTCACCCTAGCATTGGTAACAACTTGAATCGTGAGCCCCACCTAATCACTTAGAGAAACATAGTTTAAAAACAAAACAAAATAAAAGAAGAAGTGAAAAGGACGCAACGAGATATGGTGAAACTATCATGTTATTTATAACACCTGAGCTCTGTACTTTTATGAATAGACTCTTTAGATGTTGCCATCTAGTCAGATTGGTTCCTCAACTCCTACAACCAAAATGCTTCCATGCACTTAGATTGGTTAGTGCCATCCTTAATAGGGATAAATTTCTAGGCTCTGGAGTTTATTTATTGCAACAAAAAGGTAACAAAAAGTTCTACCCCACCCCCAAACTTAAATCTAACATTGTCCTCAATGTTTCTAATTAAAAAACAGTACCAAAAATATAAGTAACATGAGGAAATAGTAAAGAGAGAAGTCGGAAAGATATTACCTGGGTGAAGTGTAACCAAAAACCTACAAAAATATTATACAACATACAAAATCGCCTCGATGTTCAATCAAGGTAAATAGGGTCCTCCAGAGGGACCTCCTCAACATCACCTGTAGGAAAAGGCTCTAAAAAGGGCTTCAATCGCTGACCGTTAACCTTCGAAGAACTACTACCATCTGGTGTCTCAATCTCAACATCTTCATGAGGAAAAACAGTACGGATCACAAAAGGACCGGTTCACCGAGAGCGCAACTTCCCGGGGAATAGATGCAAACGAGTATCATACAGAAGAACTTTTTGACCTGGAGAAAATGACTTTCGTAAAATATTCCTATCATGCACAAGTTTCATTTTTTTCTTATACTCCTTAGCACTATCGTATGCATCTCTACGAATCTCGTCCAACTCATTGAGCTGGAGATTTCTTTGAGCTCCTGCCTTGTCAAGTGAAAAGTTTAAGTTCTTAATAGCCCAATAGGCTCGATGCTCTAACTCAACAGGCAGGTGACATGCCTTGCCAAACACTAAACGATAAGGTGACATTCCAATGGGTGTCTTAAACGCAGTACGGTAAGCCCATAAGGCATCAGTAAGCCTCGACGACCAGTCTTTCCTATTTGGATTAACTGTTTTCTCTAGAATACGTTTAATTTCCCTATTGGAAACCTCTACCTGACCACTAGTCTGAGGGTGATATGGGGTTGCTACTTTATGGGTAATACCGTATTGTTTCATTAAAAGAGCAAACGGTCTATTACAAAAGTGTGAACCTCCATCACTAATTATAGCTCGCGGCGTACCAAAACGTGTAAGTATATTCTCTTTCAAAAACTGGACTACGACCCTGTGGTCATTCGTTTTACACGGAACCGCCTCAACCCACTTAGACACATAGTCTACAGCGACAAGTATGTAAAGATAACCAAACGAAATAGGAAATGGACCCATAAAATCAATGCCCCACACATCAAAGACCTCAATCACTAAAATAGGGTTCAAAGGCATCATATTTCTACGGGAAATGGTTCCTAACTTCTGGCAACGCTCACAAGAACACAATGACTATGGGAATCTTTAAACAACGAAGGCCAGTAAAATCCACACTGCAAAATCTTAGCAGCAGTCTTCTTAGCACTAAAATGACCCCCACATGCATGTTCATGACAAAAGGAGATAATACTAGACTGGTCACTCTCAGATACACATCTCCTAATAATCTGGTCCGGACAATACTTAAACAGATAAGGATCGTCCCAAAAGAAATGCTTAACCTCGGCTAAAAACCTAGAACGATCTTGCTTACCCCAATGTTGAGGGGTTCGACCAGTAACAAGATAATTCACTATATTTGCATACCAAGGTGATTGGGAAACAGAGAACAATTGTTCATCAGGAAAGCTATCCCTTATAGGAAGGGAATCATTAGGGGAACTAACAACTAGCCTAGACAAGTGGTCTGCTACTACATTTTGCACCCTTTTGTCTCTAATGTCTGGAAAAATTCTTGTAACAAAGGATCCATCTAATCAATCTAGGTTTGGTATCCTTCTTAGATAAAAGGTATTTCAAAGCAGCATGATCAGTATAGATTAGATCTTAGAACCTAATAATAGGATCTAAACTTATCCAAGGCAAACACGATGGCTAAATTCCTTCTCGGTAGTTGTGTAGTTCATTTGGGCATCATTCAGAGTTTTGCTAGCATAGTAAATCACATGAGTAATTTGTTTTCTCGTGACCTAGCACACGCCTATAGCATAATCTGAAGCATCACACATAATTCAAAGGGTAGGTTCCAGTTAGGTGCCTGGACTATCGGGGCAGTAGTGAGTAAAGTTTTAAGCTTCTCAAAAGCCTCTAAACAAGCATCATCAAAGACAAACTTAACATCTTTCAAGCAAATTGCAAAGAGGTCTAGAAATCAAGCTAAAATCCTTAATGAATCGACGGTAAAAACCTGCATGCCCTAGGAATGACCTAATATCTTTTACGGTTTTTGGGACCTGTAAAGTCTTAATAAGGTCAACTTTGGCTTTGTCTACCTCTATACCCTTTGAAGAGACGATGTGCCCTAACACAATTCCTGATTTAACCATGAAATGGCATTTTTCCCAATTAAGCACTAAATTTTTTTCCTTACACCTAGTCAACACTAATGTCAAATGATGCAAGCACTCATCGAAAGATGAACCAAACACTGAAAAATCATCCATAAAGACCTCTAAAAACCGTTCTACCATGTCAGAAAATATGTTCATCATACAACGCTGAATAGTCCCAGGGGCATTACAAAGCCGGAAAGGCATGCGTCTATACGCAAAGGTACCAAAGGGACAGGTAAAAGTGGTTTTCTCTTGGTCTTTTGGGGCAATAACGATCTGATTATAATTGGAGTAGCCATCTAAGAAGCAATAGTGACTATGTCCAGCTAATCGCTCTAGCATTTGGTCGATAAAAGGAAGGGGAAAGTGATCCTTCCTTGTGACCTTGTTCAATTTCCTATAGTCAATACACACACGCCATCCCGTGGTCACTCGGGTTGGGATTAATTCATTATTATCATTCTGGACTACAATGATGCCTGATTTCTTGGGGACAACCTGAACAGGGCTGACCCACTTACTGTCTGAAATTGGGTAAATAATACCCGCATCTAACAACTTAAGCACCTCTTTTCGTACCTCTTTCATGTTTGGGTTCAGTAGACGTTGCATCTCCCTAGAAGGTTTGGAGTCTTCCTCTAAATGAATCTGATGCATACACACAGTAGGACTTATACCCTTAATGTCTGCTATAGTCCACCCTAAAGCTTCCTTATTTTCTTGAAGTACATTTACTAGCCTACTTTCCTGATCACTATCCAAATCGGAAGCTATAATCACAGGTAAAGTCTCAGATGTGCCTAAAAACACATACTTTAGAGTATCGGGTAGTGGTTTAAGGTCAAACTTTGGGGCTCTTCTAAAGAAGGAATTAGGGTAGTCTCAGAAACTGGTAACGGTTCGAACCTAGCTTTCCATCTATCAGTGTCTAACATAGGGGTAGAATCTAATACAGCATTCACCTGTTCAATAGTGCTATCGTCGTCAAAATCTAAAACAAAATGGGATAGACAACTTTCTAATGGGTCTTCAGACAAAATGTTTGGTAATGACTCCTGAACTAAGGCTTCTATCATGTTCACCTTTTCAACACATGTGTCATCTAGCTCATGAGGTTGCTTACTGACATTAAAAATGTTCATCTCCATATTCATATGACCAAAAGATAAACTCATCACACCATTTCGACAGTTAATGATCGCATTAGACGTAGCTAAAAATGGGCGACCTAAAATCACAGGTATCTGATTCTCTGGGTCAGGGACAGGTTGGGTATCTAGGACCACGAAATCCACTGGATAAATAAACTTGTCGACCTCAATAAGAACATCCTCGATAACACCTCGAGGTATTTTAACATACCTATCATCTAACTGCAGTGTCATCTGAGTAGGTTTCATTTCACCAAGTCTTAGTTGTAAGTATACATGGAACGGCAGTAAGTTCACACTGGCTCCTAAGTCAAGTACAGTTTTTTCTACCCGGAAGTTACTTATTGTGCAAGCAATGGTAGGAGAACCTGGGTCTTTGTACTTTGGAGTTGTGGTGTTCTGAATGATTGAACTTACGTGACTAGATAAAAAGGCTTTCTTATGGACGCTAAGTTTTCGCTTTCGCGTACACATATCCTTAACGAACTTGGCATAAGCAGGAATTTTCCTAATTGCATCTAATAAGGGAAGGTTTATGGTAACTTGCTTAAAAACCTCCACTATGTCATTAAAGTTCGATTCCTTTTTTGTTGGTACTAATAGCATAGGAAATGGGGCTCTAGGCATAAAATCAGACCTTTCAGGAACCGAATTCACATTATCAGAAATTTTATCAGTCTCTTCAGCTACTGGTCCTGAGAGGTGAGATCATGAGGGGTGAACTACAATATGTTCACTATCGGGCATGGTTACCTTATTGTCTACAACTCTACCACTCCTAAGGGTTCTAACAACATTCAATTGATTCGATGGTTTTGCACCTAATTCATCAACTCCTCTAGGGTCGGGTTGTGTTTGACTAGGAAACTTACCTTTTTCTCTCAAAGAATCACTTATCAGACCAACCTGGGTTTTTAACTCGGAAATAGCCTGACTATTTTCTTGTCCTATCCTGTTACTAGCTTGTAGACTCTGGTCTACGGATAACTGAAATTTTGCAGTTTGCTGAGTTAACAAGGCGAGAGATTCCTCTAAACTTAGGATTTTCTTATCTGACTGATTCTGAAACTGAGCTAATCCTGAAGGATTCTTAGTATAGCCAAAACCTGGGGGAGCATTAGACTTACTAAACTGACCTTGACTTTGGCCCTTAGACCACGAAAGGTTCGGATGGTTTCTCCAACCAGGATTATAGGTTTCTGAATACGGGTCAATCTTTTGACGATTATCAAATCTAGTGTTATTATAAAGAGCATTGGCTTTCTCTTGAATATTCTGGCCTTCCCAAAAAGGCTCCACTCTACCACTAGTCTGGCCCACTTCTAAGGCTTCTAACCTTTTTGTTATAGCAACAATTTTGGCATATGATTCATAGCCTCCTTCTACCCTATTAACGTTTCCTCTACTTAAAAGAATTGTTTTCCGGGGTGCCTTACTATTTTCCCATTGCTGGGTTTTTTCGGCGATTTCATTAAAAAATTTCATCACCGCATCAACAGTTTGGTTTTCAAATCCACCAGTGCATAGAGACTCAACCATGGTCGTTGTGGAATAATCTAAACCCTCATAAAGGATCTGAACTAGCCTAACCTTTTCTAAACCATGATGAGGACACTGGGACAATAAATCATTGAACCTTTCCAAATACCTATATAAAGATTCTCCCTCTTGTTGTGAAAATGTGCATATTTGCGTCCTAATAGACGATGTTTTGTGCCTAGGGAAAAAATTATTGAAAAATGCAGATGTAAGTTGTTCATATGTCTCAATTGACTCGGAGTCCAAACTATACAGCCACGACTTGGCCTTATCTTTCAGGGAAAATGGGAATAACCTAAGTTTCAAAGCATCATCATCTAAGCCTCTAATTCTTAAAGTACTACAAATTTCCTCAAAATCCCTAACATGGTAATAAGGGTTTTCATTTTCTTTCCCTAAAAAGATTGGGAGCATCTATAAGGTCCCAGGTTTTAGTTCATAGGGTGCCTCCGTTTCAGCTAACTTAATACACGAAGGACGAGTAGTCCTAGTTGGATTCAACTAAGCTTTCAAAGTTGCCATTTCTGGCGCTATCGGAGCAACAGGGATTCTCTCCTCAGTCAAAGGACGTTCAAAAATAGACTCTTCAAAAGTCGGACTTTCTAGATTAAGGTAACCGAGACGCTTCGAACTACTAGGTTTCTCTTTAACAAATCTACCTAATGCATCTCTTTTACGTTCAGGCATACAATAGAATTTTCTAAATTGGAAGGGTAAGCAAACACAAATCAAGGATGACTCAACCAAATCAAACCTATTGATTTCTAGCAAACAAAAAGCATGTTGGCTCCACTTAGATTGTTTCTAGACCAGCATCTAATCCTTCGAACGGGAATTCGTTACAATTTAAGCAAACACCTCTGGAATCAATCCGAGTTAACGTAAGTTGAATAGAGGCGAGGGAAGCTCGATGGAGCTTTGATACCCAAGGCCTCACCGGTATTACAAGGCGGCGCAGTCGCGCATTCAACTTACAGAAACCGTCAAGAACTTCTAAGTATGCTTAAAAGAGTAACCAATATTTTTCGAATGACTTTCCTGTTAAGCTCGTTACCCTATAGGTCTCGTTCTAGTCAAAATTTTAGGCTTAGGTTCGTGTAGGTTACGTGTTCCTAAAGCGGGCAAGAAGAGAACGGTAATGAAATCTGAAACCTTATCTTGTATGGCCAGGCCTTGCCCTTTACTAGAAAAATAAATGTTCGTATTCAGTCCTCAACATATATGCATACGAAGAAGTCCAGTAACTCGCTGACAGGGGATTCGCGAGTGTTTAGAATCTTACCTCCCGTTCCAGACGGGGGATGAATCGGTTGTAGTCGACTCGGGCCACTGACTCCGATGTCTAGTGTACGAACCCAGGGTGCAGAGACAATATCGTAATTGTCCTCCTTCTCTGCAAACAGTTTATATTTAAAGTACCCTTCCGTAGGGTAATAAAAAAAATGTCCCAAAGTCCAAATGTCCAAAAAAAGTAAAGAAAAATTACAAAAATAATAAACCCTAATACAATTTTTTTTTCTAAAAGAAAATAAACAAACCCTAAACTAAAATTGTCTAAAATAAAATTGTCTTCTTTTCTGTTCTTTTTGCTTTAATTTTAGCTCCAAGTCTTTATGAAATCACCAAACTCTTTGGCTCAATTTTCTTTATGATCCAGAACCTGTAGACACAAGATAAATACCCAAAAACATTAAAAAAAAAAGACAAAAAAATAAAAAAATAAAATAAAATAAATCTAAAACCCTAAAAACAAGTCCGCGTCGGTGGCGCCAAAAATTGATGTGATATGTAGATAGTGGTAAAAGTGGTTCGATTCTCAGACTTGTGAAGGATATTAATTAGAATTAAATTCTAATATTAAAATAGAGAACTCATTAAAAATTATAGCAAACTCAATCAAAGTTAATATCAATATTAAAAGAACACTGAGGCTAAGATTCCACTATTTTCCAAATTTAAAGTGATTTAATCCAATATTTATATTCATGTAATATTTTTCGTTCAATTTGATTCTAAACTATTGCAACAAGTAGATTCTCAAAATAACAAGTGTAAATCCGAAGCATAGAACATCAAAAACCTAGGTCCAAGCATGCTCTATCAAAATAAATAACAATTGTTTAACAAGAATCATTCAAACAATTTTCACTCAAGGCAAAACAATCATAAAAATAATTGCGATAAATAAATAAGAATATACCACTTTTTGTTGGAAAAATAGCTTCCTCTATCGCCTCAGCAATGGGGTTTAGATCCTCATATTAATCACTTGCTCAAAATACATGATTGTTGCTCAAAAGTTGATTGAAAGAGTGAAAGGTGTAAAGCAGCTGATTTGCAACAGCGTAAAAGTGTTATAGATCTCTGGTACAAAGAGGAACAATGATTACAGTTGTATATAAACGTTACTTATCTTCTGATGTTGAACAACGACATTGTTCTGCGACTGTTTCTCGTGTGTCAATGTTCTTCGCGTTCTTGAGCTGTGCAGCAGCAGAAACAGAGTTTGATAAAACTATGATTTCTTCTTCTCTGGCTCTCCTCAGGTCCCCAAACTCTCGACACCCCTTCTATATGACCCAAACAATCTATTTATATCAAAAATACCGATTAAATCTCTCCAAAATCTTCCAAAATCTCTTCTCCTCTCTTCACAGCAAAGTTGCGGCAATTTCTTGTTTTAGAATTTCTACGCATTTCTGAGCTTTCCTTTTTATTCTAAACTCTTCCTTAGATAAATAAAAATCTTTGGGAAGGTTTACAACACTTTAATCTCTCTAAAATTCCCTAAAACAGGTCACACACGTGACTTTTCATATTTTCTGTTGTGATAAAAATCCGTCGATTGAGCCCAGTCTAATCGATTTCAACACCCATATCAGAATCCTAGACCCATAAGGAGTCTATCCTATGAAAATCAGAGGTTTAATCGACCTCAAACTCCTCCAAATCAGGAACCCTAAATCTGCCAGAAACTGCACCTACTTTCCCGCCAAAACTTATAATTCAAATGTAGAAGATGGTCGCCCCCTATCCAGAGTAGAGGTGTGATTAGCAGCTGCCTGGAAATGGGATGCCCCTTAGTAATTAGGTTACCCCTTATCCAAAGTGAGGGTCCGAATAGCAAATGTCCTCCATGAACGCAAAAAAACTCTTTTCGAGCCAATTTCGCTGCAAAATCTTATTTTTCCAAAAACACCTACAAAGACATAAAAAGCCAAAATAAATACCAAATCAAGCACTAACAATATATACAATTGAGATTATATCATACACAAAAATATGTCTATCACATTATTATATCAATTTATTTTTTTCTCTTTTCTCTTCTTCCGATTTTCAAATGCTCTTTTAATTGAAAACAAAAACATCCTTCAAGTTCAAACTGGCATAGCCTTTATTATGATTTTGTTATGAAATTGTGTGTGTCAAAGACTGATTTAACGTGTATGTGTTAGAGTAAAACATAAAGTAGTAATAGTTTTCAATCTTCTGTATACATATGGTTTTTATTTTGTCATCACATGTATTTTTTTTTATTTTGTTCACTTAATAATATGTTAGAACTACCGGTATTGTAATGTTAAATTATGCAATATATGCTTTGTTATTGTTAAACATATTCATATTATTTGTCTGCAAATTTTGTCAACCTCTACTATTAAAATGAGTTTTGATGTTAATAGTTGACGGTTGATAAGTATTGTCATCCATTAACGGGGCTATGGTTTTGATTGGACCTTGACGTGACCGCAACACTATAACCAAAAAGGAACTTGGTTACCAAACGGTTCCCCATGTTTAACCATGAAGAAAGTTGGTTAACAAACGGATTGTTTGGTCTTTTTTTTTTACAGGCGGTTTGAACCTTTAAAAAAAAAGATTATGGAATTATTTATTTTAATATTCTTTATCAAGGTTCTTTACATTTAGGCTCCAACATAACTCAAAAACCATATTTTGGACTAAAAATACTTGAGCACCATTATTATGTTTTGGGTGTGGAAACCATCTCTTCGCAAATCATAAAACCTTTGACAATGAAAACACACAGTCTAAAAGGTAGAGCTAAATGTGCCCTTATATTTCTAAGCAATGCATCCTAGTTTTTGTGGAAGGACTCACAAAAAGCGATATGAGTCATTTTTTTCCCTACCATTTTTCTACTTCATCCATGATACTAACTGATGGACGCATTTATGTGGCTATTTTGGTCTCAATTATGTGTATTGTTAGTGCTCGATTTTGTATTTATTATGGATTTTTATGTATTTGTAGGTGTTTCTGGAGGAATAAACATTCTTGGAGAAATCGGCTTGAAAAGTTGTTAAAGGCACCCCGGAGGACATAGGCCATAAGGACCCCCGTTGTGGATAAAGGGAAACCAGATGATAAGGGGCACTCCACCGCTATATGCACCCCATACATTCTATTTCCACTCCACGGCTAACGGCACCCCTACCCTGGATAAGGGGCAACCATCTTCAACATTTCAAAAACCAAGTTTTGGCGGGAAATATCTTTGCAGCCAAACAGATTTTAGGGTTCGAGATTTGGATGGTTTTTAATGAGACTCAACTGCTGATTTTGATTGGGATTGATCTGTTAGGCCAAAACATGCTTGATATGCGTGATATAGTCGACCAACTTGGGCTGGATTGTTCATATGAAGCAACCATATTTGACGGGAAAAATGGTTAGTCAACAACGTTGTTTCTGAATTGGAGATTGATGATATTTTGTTGGAGTTTGAATCGGAAGTGGACTGGGAACGACGTGTAAAGATAAACGAGGACTGGTATGTGGTTCAGATTCGATTAAATTGTAGTGCTTAATTGGTTCTCGTGAAAACAGAATAAGAGGATCTATAGTCGGGTTCTGTTGATTGGCGTGGAGGAGTTACGCGAAGTATTAAGAGTGTATGGATGGCAAGGGTCCTATCCTACCGTCAGGAACGAGTTTGGTAAGAGTTTTAACAACTCAGCAGACGTGTAGAAAGAAAAGAAGTAAATATAGGAAGATTTTGATACATCTCGACAAGCCAAGGACGGTGAGTAAGTTTTGGTTTGTTTCTGGTAAATTCGTGGAAGTTTAGGAAAGAATATCTCCTCTAGATTTTAGGGATTCGATCCCTTGATACCAAAGAAGAGTTTGTACAAGATGTATAATCGATTCTATCCAGTTTGGGAGTGTATCGACGGCTGCATACGCGTAAACAAGAAAAGAGAAGTCTGAAACTTACGAGGGAGGAAAAGAGAAATTATTGAAGATATTCTCGTGATATGTTTCACCTGTTTTGTATAAGTAGGACCTTTGGGACTCAACAAGGGGGATCCGAGTAGTTTGGGGCCTTTACGTAGTTTAGGGGAAGCTCTGGTACGAAGAAATCACGCTGCAGAGAAAGTTGCAGCAGCAAGAGGAAGAAGAAGAAGCCGAAGAACATTAGACGACCCAAGTCAGGCACATAAAAGTGTGATTTATCCACGACACACATAGTATCGTTCCCAGCAGTCTTACATCTTCCGTATCGTTAGTAACAGTCGACCTGCCACGCATATAAACGTTGCAATTGATCTGTTTTATCTTTTTCTTGTATTTTCGCTCTCTTCAAACACTTTGGAGCCATGAGTAAATACTTTGAGCATGTTTTCGATATGAGGAGCTAAACCCAACACTAGGACGATGGAGGAAGCCCTTTTTCATCATTGTGGTAATTCTATTAATTCTTTATATGACTTTTTGCAGTAAAATTGAATTGATTTATGATTTCTCTTGAATGGTTGTGATTTCAATTGACAGGTCATGCTTAGCTTAAGTGTTGTGATGTCCCATGCTTTAGATTTACAGTCATTACTTTCGGAATCTACTTTGGCAAAGAATAAAAGTCAATAATCTTTACAATATGAGCTATAATTGTGTAGAATTGATTTTTGAACCACCTGATATGAGGTTTGGTGGAATCCTGAGTCTCGGTAATCTCTCGACATTGTGACAAACCTTATGTATATATTTTTTTTATTTTTATTGTTTTCTATTTTTAAATATGAAATCAGTCTCAACAAGTCCGAGAAATCAACACTTTACTTACCACTACAAAATTACATCACTAACGAACCAATATATGTTGAAGTATGACAATAAAAGACTCACTATCTCTTACAAGATATTTAGCCTAAAGTAGGTGGTTGACATGCATAATGAGATCATCTTGACTTTTTGAGATAAAGAAATTTCTCAAATTCAGCTAACTATTATAGCAAAGTTGAAAATGGAAATAACCCCGAAGTAAATGAGGGTTAAACGTACCAACTCATATAAAGCATGTGAAAAGGGACATATATGTCATGAGACAAAGATGTATTTTTTTCCCAGCAGTAATGAAACCAAAGTACATGTATCAATTGAACATGGGATGAAGCTAACATGTAATTCTAGCTCTCACCAAAGAGTTGGCAATAAATCTTCTTACCGGTATTTGTACAATCAATGTAATGCGGGTACCATAGTATCAACCAATTTCCATAAGAATATCATACTTTAGACATCAACTTTAATGACAATAAGAACTTTGCCTTGGCAATTGACTATTTAATTAAACTAGATCCAATGTCTACACTTATAGAATGAAAAGTACATCATTCCCACGAGGCATAAATTCTCTAAAGCACTTGAGATATATCTGTTTGAAAAATATATCATCCTCCTGAAGCATAACATATATTCACTCTAAAGTACTTGAGTTGAGTCCCACTTTTATTACGTAATAAGGCCACAAAACTTATTAAATCTCTCAAGACTCAATGTCTAACTGATAGTGGTTTTCTCCCACTAATTTAAGGAATGTACACTAGTTGTTGAACTAATTCCTTATAGTGTGACTACGATGATTGGATCAACGAGCGAAGAACTGCTCAAAATTTGTTGCCGAGATGGAACAAAGACTAAAAGTCCCATAAGCTCTGTACGTATGAAAGGCTAATCACACCTTATTAAATTCCAATGAAACCCATGTAAATGGATATCATGTGGAGCCTCACAGTATAAGAATGTAATTGATTGTATCTTTTATAATCTCTGATATATTTTGGAAAAAAATATATTTTAGAGAAACTAATGAGTCAATCTAGTGAAACGTAAATCACTATAGTATTTGGATTATTGAATCCATATTGACTCCGACGATGAAATGTTGGGAATTGGCTCAGGCTTTGGGCATAACGATAAAATAACTTTGTTTGTGACATGATGATCATTTTAAAAGGACTCGTAGAAACATCACTTTATTTGAGTGAACAAAAACGGGAGAAAGATTGACAGCATGCGAAATGACGGCATATCTCTCAATTAGTGTTATCTAAAGTAATAGATGCAACCCCCCCCCCCCCCCCCTTGTTACTTTTAACTAAGAAAGAATATCACTTAATTCACAAAGCCTTCAGTAAAACAGGATTGAGGCCATCCTTCCATATTACAAAGAAAACAAGGTGAAATTTAGAAAAATATTCATGCAGAATGCAGACCATTAAAGTGACTTATGGCTCTGGTGAATTTTTTGACATTTTGGACAAGTTTTAGTTCCAAATAAATTTCCCATTTTGTCTCATATTGATTCTTGTACTCCACAAATGTGAATGTGAACTGACAAAGAATAATCGATTTCAGAAAGTGCAATGATATCGAAAACGTGACAAGATCACACTTACCAGCTGCAAATGCTCCTGCAAGGTTAGAAATCCTCAGCATGGGGTACACCGTAAACTAAGGTGTTGTAACTACACTTGGTGGAAGTGTAGTTAAGGTCATGGCTCCACAAAGGAAGATGGAGAGACCACCAGGTTCGATCAATACTCACCTAGAGAGGAAGTAGATGAGTAAGGCACAACCTAATTTGTATCATTAATGAAATCATCTCATTTGATTGTCTCTGAATATGTCTATGAATCAATACTGGAGGACGCTCCGAAATTTAATGATTCCAGAGAACAATGATATCCCAAGTGGATTATGAGAATTCTCACGAGTCAATGGAAAGATCATGCGAGCATATTGATGATTAATTTCATATATATTTGCTTAAGGAAATAAAGCAAAATGAGATCGAACCAAGCTCCTTGTTGCTTAATTTTAACGAAGGGCGTATTTGGCCTATACAATCCAGGTAGAACTTGGTTCTTTGACAAATATACAGGTATTTGGTGCGGTAGTGCTAACCAACCAAGTGTAAATCCTATTGGACATACGTAATTAATTTTTCACAAAGCATAATGAGATGAACGCAGACTTAAAGTATAAAGACTCTCCTTCTGGCGCGAGGTTTCTCACAAAGCCCTGAAATTGTTCTCATTTAATGAACTTTATAGTGTTCCGCTAGTTAATTAGATTGGTAATTTCAAAAGGACTTGAAATGTAGCATATGTATGTGGTTGTTACGTATCTCTGAAAGAATCAAGAGATATAAGATATTTACAAAAGTACTTGATAGCCTTTTGTTACCCAAATCAAGTGACTCTAAACCACAGAATACGTTTACAGATAGATAAAACGCCCACTTATAAATAGAAGCAATCAGGCGAATGTGGTATACCTGTCTAAGTTGCTATTTGATTTGGAGGGGATAGACAAGTAAGTTATTTTTCCTTGTGTGTTCACAAGAAAGTTCCTAATTTGGAATTGTAGCTATATATGTCGATGATACATATATGATGGGTACTTTTGATGTAATAAGAAACCTTAAAAGCTATTTGATGAAATCCGAATTTGAGATGAAAAATCTGGGGAAAGCTCGACCGAATATTGATCTTGTGGTCTATTATTCCACCCATTTGCATATGCCTAAAGTTGTCAGGCAATTTAACAAAGACATGCATCCTGATAGAACTCCCATGATTAGTTGAGGTTCAAATGTAAGTAACTGACCATTTCGTCTAAAGGAAGATGGCGAAGATGTGTTGGGAGATGAAATTTCCATATCTAAGTACAATAGACGCATTGTTGTATTAGTATAATAATGTACTTGATTAAATTTTACATCATCATGGATCTTGTTATCTAGATATAACTTAACGCCAACGCAACGTCATTGGAATGCCATAGTAAATGTAATCATATACTTAAAAGTAACATTGGCATAAATTTTCTTTATCCCTACAAAGACGTTAAAAGGAATGCTAATGAAAGTGCAATCCAAAAGTTGTTGATTATGAAGGAACAATAATCTCTTCTCCAACGGAAGTAATCAGGGGGAGATATGGTAGACTATTTTCCAGGTCATTATCGATATTCAATTTCGAAAAGTACATGACTAAAGGAACTGTCTGGAACAACTCTGAAAGTAATTAGGGGGAGATGAGGACATCAGAGGGAGGATTCAAGGATATGATGTAGACATATTTTACTTCGAAATTGAAGCTGTGTTGTACTCTTTTCCCTTCGATCGAGAATAGTTTTTCCCAAAGGGTTTTATTACTCGACAAGGTTTTTAGCGAAACAACACTCAAAGCATCAAGTATGTTGGACGTTTAAGACATAAAGATCGCGTTGATATTTCTGAAAATACTTGAATCAAAGAAATGAAACGTGATAGTCTGTTAAGCTACGTAACAAGGAGGAGCATCTAACGGTGTGTTGAACTATATTCCTTCACCGAGGTTGCTTTTTCCCACAGGGTTTTGTTACTTGTCAAGGTTTCTAATGAGAGAACAACAAACACCGGGAATGTAATTTCCCATCTAAGGCTATTGTATTTCCCACAAGGGTTTTATGTCTTAGAAGTTGTGAAGCAACTGGTCAACTTCAACGGAGCAAAGCGATCATCTGCAATGGATCACCTTTACTAGCATATGTCACGTTGTACTCTTTTCCCTTCGTCAAGGTTTTATCCCACTGGGTTTTCCTTGTCAAGGTTTTAACGAGGCAATGTATGTGCATCCAACTATGTTCTAAATTTACTTAATATTGTACTCTTTTTCTTTAGTTCAGGTTTTGTCCCTCTAGGTTTTCCTGACGAAGTTTTAAGGAGGCAATTAACTTAGACTCGTCGATCTTTGAAAATCGTATTGCATGTGATGAACTACATGTAAAGTACGTGACAACATGTGAAGAGTTTCACCAAGGTTTTATCCCACTGGGTTTTTCCTTTTCATAGTTTTAGTAAGGCAATTGATTTCGGCACAAGTCAACAAAGGAGAGAACGACATTTGAAGAAGCACTATGTATAAAGTTTTGTTATTGAACCGCACAAGGGAAGTGTTACAGGGCCTACGGCCCATGGATGTGCGGTCCAAAAGGATAGTCTTTTGGTCTTCCCTTTTCCATGTATATAAAGTATTTATCCATGTAACTATACTAACGATATTCAATGAAAAATCCTTCTCTTTGTGTCTCTTTTATATTTCTCTATATTTCTCCTTAAAAAATACAGAATAAGTTATAAAAAACCAAGGTGATACTCTTTGAGTTACACAAACACCAGCCATATTATTTGGGCTTAATGAAAACCATATCAAAAAAAATGAAACAAAAACTCCATTTCAATTTAAAAATATTAAATTTAGTTTTTATTACTCTTTCAATTTCCAATGCTGCCCTTCACTGATACACATATGCGTATAAAGTTATCTTCTTCTCTCTTAATTCATTTCGTTTTCCTCCTTCCCTAACAGCACCACCACCTCCAACCGCCGTACCACCATAAACCACCACCAGTTTCAGATCTAATACCAACCTTCTTTTTTCTGTTACTACCATTTACATCGCCACCAACAGTACCTCCGGGACCACCAACCAGTTACGACGTTCAGATCTGACATCAACACCAGATTCACGGATCTCTTCCAGGTCAGTAACTTCATTTCTACACATTCTTCTTTTTTTTTTTCAGATTGATCTCAATTTTTTTCGATTGAAGTAATCAAGATTCTGCAATGGAAACTAGGTTTCGATTTTGGTGTTTCAGAGGTTCGTCATTATTGAAAGAAGATTTAGATTTGTTAATTTTAGTTTTAGTTTCGGATTAAATGTTGTGGAATTCGAGGCTTAATTTCCATGGTTTTTAGATCTTTGAAATTGGATAAACACACAGAATTTGACTAACTTTAATTTCATCGTATTGAGTGTCATTACTTGTATTCTGTAATTTTGAAGATGATGTTAAAATATTGTTCATTGCCGGTCTTGGTGGATTGAATTCGGCTTCGAATCCTCCATCACCAAGGAATACAGTAGCGGTGGTGAATGGATCTCATGGGGGAAGTGAACCAATGATGGAGATTTAATTTGATCTGCTTGTGTTAGGGGAAATGATGAATTTTAGAATGGTAATTAGAAGTGGGTAAATAATTATAATCTTATTTGCATTGATTTTTCTATTATAGAATTTGTTTTGCCATTTTTGCCCAAACAACAAATGGAAGCAATTCGTCCGTCTGTTCTGTTGAAAGACTCGTCAGTAACCATCTCTATTGCAGATAATTGCTTTATAGGGGATGGCAATACCAAAGTAAGTTCCTTTTTATTTTTTCATTTGATTTGATTTCATTTCATGGATCTCTCTAAGTCTAAAAGTGTTTTTTTTATTCTGCAGATTTGTAAATTTCCTAATCAACATACAAAATTGAAGGATAACCATTTGAGATTGAGATTGGAGGCATATAGGGAGTCTAGAATGATGACCCAAAAACAAGAAAGCCACAAACCCAATGTAGAAAAACTGGATCACGGGCAAGATCAATTTGGTAAAATGAAAGAAAGGTTTTTGAAATTCAGAAAAGAAAAATACTTGTAAGTAACTAAGTAAATTTATGCTGTATTTTGTTTTACATTGTGGAATTACTGACTCAATTTTGAAAATTTGAGCAGGAAATACATAGACCATTATAGTAGCCGTGCCGATGCCCAAGCACCCAAGTTATTGTTGAACAACTACATTTTTGTGCTGATATAGGAGTGAATTTTGTAGTCTTTGTGTTCCTTTTTCTTTTCTTCTCTAACTTACAGTTTTGGAAACCAGTTCATGGTGATTGCATGTGGCGACTCTAGGGTATGCCCTTCTTATATTCTTGGGCTTCAACCTGGAGATGCGTTTATGATACGGAATGTGGGCAATCTGGTGCCTCCTTTTAAGTTAATGGATACTGAACTAATTTTGTTTGTAATAACAGTCTATTATAATCATGCCAAAGGTCTTGTGAGGATTTATTAATGGACATGTATAATATCTCTTGTAATTTTTCTTGCAGTTGAATAGAAATTTGCACGAAACCATTTATGGTTTCATATTATTTATGATGAAACCAAAACTGGTTTCATCGTATTTATGATGAAACCGAAATTGGTTTCATCTAATTTTTGCTAATTTTTGTCGAAGAAACCAATTTTTTGGTGATATAACAATTTTTTTTTGTTCAAACCAATTTTGGTTTCATCTAATATGTGATCTTTTCAGATATTATGTTGACGAAACCAATCTTGTTGGTGATATGGTAATTTATGTTGAGACGAGCTTTGGTTTCATCCTCACCTCAGAGGATCCGTAAATGGGTTCAATATTTCCAAGGCTCATTGGAAAATGAGAATTTTGACAGTGATGATGTCATGAAGAAGAGAAGGAAGGTTCTCACCGGTACCATTGTTGCAGGAGAATCTGAAACTTCTGATTTTGATTGCTCCAAAAAAGTTGACGATGGTGGTAGGTTTCATCTTATTGTGTTTCTTTTATGATGAAACCAAATTTTGGTTTCAGCTGATTTTTTTTTAGTTTATTCGGCCTGACTTGGAAGTCGACGTGTTTGGTTTCAAAATTGAAGTTTGTGTTGGTAAAATGACAGTATGTGGAAAAATGATGAAACCAATTTCGGTTTCATCTAGTTTTGGTGAAACCAATTTTGATTTCATCATTTTTTCTGTTTGGTTTCATCATTTTTTGTGGCAGTGGCAGCTGGTTGGTGGTGGTGGTCGTCGTCAGTGGTGGTTTGTGGTGGTGGTTGGCATCGGCAATGGTAACACGGTGGTGGTTGGCGGTGGCGGCGGTGGCGGTAGTGGTCAGTGGCGGCGGCGGAGGTGGTGGTCGGAGGTGGCGGCGGTGGTCAGTGGCGGTGGTCGGTGGTGGCGGCGGTGGTCGACAGTGGTGGTGCTGGATGGTAGGGTGGCTGGTATTGGTGGTGCAATTACGTAGTATCGGTGGTGGTGGTGGTGGTGGTGGTCGGAGGTGCTGGCGGTGGTGGTCGACAATGGTGGTGCTGGATGGTAGGGTGGCTGGCAGTGGTGGTGCAATTGCGCAGTATCGGTGACGGCGGCGGCCGGCGGCGGAGGAGCGGCGGTGGTCGGTGGCGGAGCGGTGGTGGTCGGTGGCGGCGGTGGTGGTCGTGGTGGTCGGTGGTGGCGGCGGTGGTGGTCGGTGGCGGCGGTGGTGATCAGTGGTGGCGGCGGCGAGCGGCGGTGGTGGTCGGTGGTGGCGGTAATTATTGGTGGTTGTTTATTTCTTTTTGGGGTGACAATATAATAAGAATTAAAATGTGGTTGATTTTTGTTTTTGTTTTTGTTGGGGTGATTTAAACTAGAAGGGTAATATAGACAGTTTATATTAAATGGGGTTTTTGTGAACAATTTGTTTTGTTGGAGTTTTTGTATGTGGATAGTGACACCTATAGGGTTATAACAAGCGGACCGTAAAAAAATATAAAGATTTTCTTTTTTTAACGTGTGGTAAACGATTTACAATTAAACCCTAAACTAAAAATACTGTAAACAATATAAACCTAACGGAGAAAACCCTAGCTGCCTCGACATCCTTACAATTGAATTAAACAAATTGTATATCATCTACTAGAAAAATTCTGGAACAAAAACTAAATCGGCAACTGCTGGAGACTGACGATGCACATCCTCCACGAAGTTGCTGTGGAAATCATGTCTCGTCTACCCGTATGCAAAAAATGGTGCAAGTTCCTTGGTCATAACTCTGCTTTTGTCGGCAAACAACTTACTCATTCTATTAAAAATAACAACTTTACATTACTTTTTACGATAAAAGGTGATGACGATATCTTCTCTATAGATTATGACCACCTATCATCATCAGTATCTCATGAGGTTGTTCATAGGGTAGATAAACCATTCAGCTATACCTATGCGCGTATTGAAATATTTGGTTCTTGTAATGGTGTGTTATTTATAAAAATCGATCCATAATTGGTTATAGGTTTATGGAATCCGAGTACTAAAGAGTATAAAATAATTCCCCATCATTTCTGTATGCTACCAATTGGCTTTACAAACGAGTTTTATTCCCCTAAAATCCGTGGCCACAAATATAGGTACGGACTTGGGTACGACCAAAAGAGCAATGACTACAAGTTGGTAAAAATCGTAAGTCCTTCTAATGATGAAATTATGGTCGCTCAAGTAGATATTTACACGATGAGGCCACAAAATTATGGATGGACCACCAGGTGTGTCTTTGAATGGAGCTTTGCACTGGTTAGAAAATCCATGTCCAATTAGATTAAACACTAAGTTCTCACAAGTTTTACTGACTTTGATATGACCAAAGAAGTATTCACTGAAATACCATATCTCGAAGATTTCGATGATAATAACAAGTTTGAACATAGACAGATCAATGTTTTGGAATGCATTTTAGTAATGCTTTGTAGCCATTCTAATGTTGGTTTTGAGGTATGAGTGATGAATGATTATGGAGTTAGAGAGTCATGGGATAAAGGCTACACCATTTCTCGATCGAAAATTGACACTATTCCATCGTTTCTGTACTTGAGACGCGTACAGTCATTAAAAACTGGGGAGATTTTATTAGAGATTCAATTAGATGATTAATATAAGTATGGAACTTTTGTTTTTTATGACCCAAAATGTGAAAGAGCTAGAGCTCCAGATATTGATTTAAGGACGTGTGACATATGGTGGGCAAGACCAACTGATATTCTAAAATCAAGGTTTCATACCGAGACTTACATGGAAATCTTAGTTTCACTTCACTCAGGTACTTACGTCGGTGGTGGGCAAGAACAATCAGATCTGGATGAAGCATTGTCTGCTTCTATGATGGAGAATAAAGCTCAGAAAATTGTTTTAGTGTGTGATCAAGAAATTTAAATTAGATTGTAGTCGAAGAAAGGAAGGCGCAATATTTTTTTCATATGAAATTCAGCAGGAGTTGGATACTCAAGTAAAATAGCATTCTTTCTTCTTCTTTTTTGTATCAATAACATATAGTTAGAGTTAATTGATGTTTTTTCTCGATTCTTTTTTATTTGACATGCCTTTTTTATTGGGAATTTTAATAAAGTGCGACACTTTCATTTTTATGTTTATGAAAATGCCACCGTTTTTTTCAGAATTAATAGTTTGACTTTTCCATCCAGTTTTTTTCAAAAAAAACAACTAACATATGTTAACGCATACGTGGCCGTTATTTTTCCCTAGTAAGAGACAAGTAAACCCCTGAATAATCTTGCTGCCTAGGATGACAATTCAATCAAACGGTAACAACATGTATCAGCTGTTTTTCAGCACATAACCTCTATCCAAAACTGCCTCAATCCTGAGCCAAAACTAACCTAAAAGATACCAGCAATCCACAACCTGCGTTCCCTTGCCCTCCAAACCGAGCTCCAGTCCCTCCAAACGCGACCGTAGATACAACATCAATAGACACTATAGCCTGTCATCAGAAAAATAAGATTATCACCCTTGTTTGCCCAATTTGGTAACTGAAAACAAAAAATTCATTGAGTCATTAAGCTAAACACCTACAGAGCAACAGACTAAGACTAAGATGCACTGAACAATCAATTGTTTCTTATGCATTCACCAAATCATACAAAACTAATAAAAGCAAACCAAAGCATGAATGGGGTGATGATTCGATTTGTCATTCGATTTTTTAAACAAAAAAACATACAAAGGACATCATTACTGACCTTAAGACCATGTCATAAGTACATCAGTTTTCCAGACACATTTCTAGTTGAATTGTCGGACCAGAACATTACCCAAATCACCAACAAATTCATATCCAAGTTCTGTGCTACAGTTAACTCTTAAACCCATCTCAATCTTCTCAAAAACAACCACCAGAAACCATCATTCTATTCTTTCATTCAACTGGTTTACGTCTTCAAACTCCACAATTTCTGCCATCATCGACCCAGCTCAATCCCTATCCTTATCTCCTCCATTAACATCATATCAACAACACAGAACATCACCAGTTCAAGCCATTACAACATCCATACAAATTCAGTTCATAACCCTATAAAACAATCCACCAACACCATGCCAACTAGCCACAAGAACCTTAGCAGCATTACACTTCCCTGGACTAAATTCTAGCTCAAAATTCAACCAAAATCAGTCCTAGACTTAACCCAGTTCAGACCATTTCTCGAACAGATTATGTGCCATTACCTGGTGGTGTTGGAGATGAGTATGTTGTGATGTTTTTAGCAGCTTTCATGCTTCAATCCTACCTGCAAATTCAAATCCAAAGCAAATATACAAAACACAACCGATTCAATGTAGGAAAAACAAAATTCCTTAAGAACCCTAATTAAGAAAGATACCCAAATTAAAATTCAAAAACTTAATTTATTAATTCAGAAACATTCATAAATTAAATTAGTACAAACCCATTATCTCAAATTGGGGGAATTTTAAACAAACAACTACGAATTTGATAAATCATTCATCAAACAACTACGAATTTGTCATTCATGAAACAATGAATATGAACAATCACAACCAAGATTTGCTCGAGTTCTAAGCAATTAATTGAAATAGAATATTTGAAATCTGATTTGAAATTTCAAGAACTGGTTGTTGGGTAAATATTAATGGTGTTGATTAGAAATTAGGGCTAAGATTTGAGTTTCTTCCCTGGTTTTTCTTCTCATGATAGATGGGAACGATGTTCTAATGAAGACGAATATAGTCTTTTGATATTAGGAAGAAAATAAAGCTTAACAAATTTATGATGAGTACTGAAGTTGATAAAGATCTTTGAAAACCAGTTGAGCAGCAACAGTAGAAGAGAGGGAGAGGAAGAGGAAGGCGTGCTTTTCTGGTTTACTGGTGCGAGTATTATGATTTTGAGAGGAGTATAGGAGGATATGTGAGGGTAAGAATGTAAAGTGGAGAGATTTTATTGACCAAGTCAACGTGAATGACCAAACATTTGGGTCCAGGCGGAAAGGCTAACGGTACTGCCACTTAATTAAATTTGAAAAAGAACGGTGGCAGTTTCTTAAACCGTAAATCCAAAATGTGGTATTTTGTTAAAATTCCCTTTTTTATTCAAATGACTTATAAAATGTGTTGGTTTAAATTCTAAAAAAGAAAAGATAAAAGACTCAATTTTATGTGCCTCCAATTCGTGATGTTCAATGTTACCAGAAAAACCTCTTTTGTAAAACTTAACCACTATTAAGGAGAAGATGAGGATAATTGCTATGCTTGAACCCGAAAGGATAGAAGAATCAGTAGAGTTCCAAGAGAAAAATGGTATTGATATCCATACAGCCGTTGGCGCTGCAATATGAAACTCACTCAGCATACCACTGTTTCTGTTTTCTTCATATAGAATTATTTGTGTTGCAATATGACGTGCCAGCTCTTGGTTTCAGCGTTAGGCATCTGAATTTGTATGGAACTGATTGTCTTTCCCTGCATTGTCTCGATTAGGTTCATCGTACATTGTTGGATGAGTTCTTTGCTCTTCGTTTGGCAATATTAAAGCAGAGTGCATAGTGCATTCCATTATAATCTGCATAGTGCATTCCACTGTAATCACCTTGAAATAGTTCTTGAACCTGATTTATGCAGTTAATGTTTAATATTTTGTCTAAGCTCAAATACTAAACCAATATGATGTAGTAATACTGGACTAGATACACGTGATTTCAAGGGGTAGTAAGTATTAACCTTGCTATAAGATTTCCCACTCCCTTGTCAACGAACAATACTAGTGTCGTGTCCCTTGTCAACACACAATACTAGGGACTGAAATTTGTCTGACGCCTAATCGCGTCTAAAGACTTTTTCTGATGTCTTCCCATATGTGGTAAACAATTTCAGCTACCAAATATAAACCAGACCCTAATCATATAAAACCCTAGCAGCCTCCTCGACCTTTCTGTAAATTTTTTTTTTCTGACTCTTAAAAGGTTAAAATTTTATTAAAAATGAAAAAAAAAATACAAGATGAGAGGCGTCTAAGCGCAACAAGAGAAGGCAAAAAGCCGCCTCAACACACAAGTGGCGAAAAAACAAAAGCATAACAACTGCTTACCAACATATATAAGTGCCAAACTAACTGAACCTTATACTTTCTTCTGGGGTATGGGGGTTCTTTTCCCTCTACCCAAATCATCATTGTTTGGACCCAAATCCTTGATTGGTTTCGAGGAATGGAAAGTATCTACAATGCCTCCAAGGATTTTCTTAACCGCAACTTCGTTACCTCCACTAGTAAGACCAAGTGATGAACTAAACGTCTTAAGTTTCTCCATGTTTTGTTCTTTAGTCATTACTTTCCATCGAGAGACCTCTTCTTTACCTTTGCGACATCCACGGCATCATAGTCTGTCTCGTATTCAGACTCTTCATTAGAGTCTTCACCTGTATCAATTTCAAGAGCTTCAATATCTTGTTCTTGAGGATTACAAGTGGCGTTCCTGACATCTTCCGAAATTTCGGACAGATTTTCACTAATTGTAGCATCTCCACCATCAGTGTGTGACTCCAAGATATTGAAAAGGTTCAAGAGACAAATAGGTACATCATTAGGCCTTCCCCCCTTTATACCTGAATTCTTTGATCTTCTTGTATACCATTTATTAGCTGAATTGGGAGACACCATTTCCAGTACACCCTCACCGCCCAATTGATCCTCATTTGGCAGAACAATGGAAGCACTAGCTGACCCGGCGACCTCTGGTTCAATTCTATTTGTTGTTGTCAATGTGTTGTTAGCATCTGCGCCATCGCCTAAATCCACTGTCATGTTCTAGAGTTTGTAAAACCAAAGTCTTCTTAAAAGCCCTACTTGCGGTAGCATCAGGACATTTGCCATTCAAATGGCCGAAGGTTGAGCATGATAAGCATCTTGGAGGTTTCCAAGAGTCTTCCACAGGTAGTTGAAACTCTCTCCCATCAAAAGATACTGGGATAAAATCAGGGTAATCAAAATCCAGATCTATTTCAACACATACCCTTGCAAAACACATTCTTGTTCTCTCAATTGTGTGCTTATCCGCTAATAAGGGAATCCCAGAACACTAGCAATCCTACTGATGCCTTTAACATTCCATAAGTGAGTTGGAATGTTGTACAAATTTAGCCAAATAGGTATTGTTTTCATCTCTTGAACAGAATGTTCAATGAATAAATGCCAAGGACGAATAACAAAAAGTCTACCAGAGATGAAAACCGAACCTATTTCCATGGCTATAACTTTGTCTTCTTCCAAATCAAATTCAATAATAAAGATGGAGTCTCCATTAAGTGTCATTAGAAACTTACCTTTGAGCTTCCAAATTTTCTTCAATGCTTTTTCAACAATTTCGAAAGAAGAGCGTCGCCCCACGAAATACCCAACCAAAGTGCTTTCACAAGACCTAATTTCATCTGTGAAATCAGAGGCACGAATTACAGAAATTCGCTTACCGTTGATGGATTGAGGCTGACGAAAATGCAGTTTTCTCGCAGAAGAATCCTCTCTGTCCATCCTCTCTCATGTGAAGAGAGTATTCTTCCAATTTGCAGTCCTCACATCAGATGATGAAGTTCCATTTGCATCACCTTGTTTTGCTCCTCTACCTTCTCCAAGAACAGGAAAATCCTTCTCTGAAATTGTAGAAGACATAAACCCCAAGCTAGATTCAGATCAATGACGAAAATCGAAAGGAAATTGAAAACCTAGAAAAGTCTAGGACGAAATCGCCCGGCCAAAGTCAAAGAAAAAGAAAGAGTTTCAGAGGTTTTTTTCACCATTTTGTAATCAAAAAACCTATTTTATTTACTAGAAAATTAATGATACAGAAGTAAAACGGCAACCGTAGGAGATTGATAATGCACATCCCACATGAAGTTGATGTGGAAATCTTGTTGCGTGTACCGGCAAAATCCATATTAAGATTCAGGTGCGTATGTAAAAAATGGTGCAAGTTCCTTAAGCATAATTCTGGTTTTGTTAGCAAGCGACTTGATCATTCTATTGAAAAGAAAAAATTTGTGTTACTTTTTATGATAAAAGATGATCACAGTCTATAAATAATGACCCATCATCATCAGTATCTCATGTGGATATTCAGAAGGTAGATAAACCATTAGGCTATACACGAGTTGAAATCTTTGGTTCTTGTAATAGCGTGTTGTTCATCAAAATCCATCCATAATTGGTTACCGGTTTGTGGAATCCGACCACTAAAGAATATAAAATACGGAAAATGGGTTATTTGTTCAAATATTTTTAAAACATGGTTTAAATGGATGAGTAAAAATTATTATGGGTGAAATGGACACAGAAAAAAATAGCAAGGAAGAAACTGGATTCATCCCGACTTAAACTTAAAAAATAGCAAGGATGAAACTTGACGCATCCTGATATAAATTAAAAATAAGAAAAAGCATTTAAAAATGGGTAGGATGAAACTGTTTACATCCTGGCTATTTTTACATTTTTATCCATTTAAACAGTATCAAAATCTAAATGTCATTTTCACCCAGGATTGTTTTTTTTAACCAATTTTGTATATAAAATAATTCCCGATGATTTCTATATGTTACCAATTGGATTTACAAATGAGTGTTATTCCCCTAAAATCCTTGGCCTTACATATAGGTACGGGTTTGGGTATGACCAAAAGAGCAATGACTATAAGCTGGTACAAATTGTAAGTCCTTCCAATGAGGAAATCATGGTGGCTGAAATAGATATTTACACAATGAGGTCAGATTCTTGGAAAAGAATCGACTACATGCCTTACAAAATTATGGGTGGATCACCGTGTGTGTTTGTGAATGGAGCTTTACACTGGCTAGCAAATCCATGTTTAGTTAGATCAAAAGATAAATTCTCACAAGTTATATTTTCTTTCAATATGGCAGCAGAAGTGTTCATTGAAATACCACATTTAGAGTATTTTGATGATAACAACAAATTTGAACATAAACGAATCGATATTTCGGAAGGTGTTTTAGCAATGCTCTGGAGCCATTCTAATGTTGGTTTTGAGGTATGGGTGATGAATGATTATGGAGTTAAAGAGTCTTGGACTAACCGATACAGCATTTCTCGATTGAAGATAAAGATGAATTTAATTTCACCCTTTAGGTACTTAAGACGCATACAATCATTAAAAAATATGGAGATTTTATTAGAGATCCAATTAGATGATAAGTATAAGTATGCGACTTTAGTTTTTTATGACCCAAGATGGGAAAGAGCTAGAGCCGTCGAGATTCATATGGGAGATAAATGGTGGAACAAAACAACTGGAAATCATCTAAAGGCAAGGATTCATACGAGACTTATGTAGAGAGCTTAGTTTCACTTCACTCGGGTATTTACGTCGGTGGTGGGCAAGAACAATCAGATCTAGGTCAGGCATTATCTATCTATTGTGATGATGGATAATAACCCTTAGAAAACCGATTTAGTGTATGATCAAGAAAAATAATTCAAATTATAGCCGAGAAGAAAAGGATTGCTAAAGCCAAATCTGAGGGCGTTGATTACCAAAAACTTCTTGCCTCCTGGTTAGAAGGTGCACGCCGTGGATTATCCATATGAAACTTGCTTTGGGTGCTTTTTAGTGATTTGGGAGTGGCTGGCCCAAGCAACCCCTTACTTCCATCTCTAGTGTTGGGATACCTAAACGGAAAATGGGTCATTTGTCCAAATATTTTTAAATCACGGTTCAAATGGACGAGTAAAAAATAGTTTGGGTGAAATGGCCAAAAAAAAAATAGTAAGGATGAAACTGGTTTCAACCTGGCTTAAATTTAAAAAATAGTAAGGATGAAACTGGATACATCCTGTGTAAATTAAAAATAAGAAAAAATATTTGAAAATGTGCACGATTAAACTGGTTACATCCTGCCTATTTTTACATTTTTGTCCATTTAAACAGTATCAAAATCTAACTGTCCATTTCACCCATGAATTGTTGATTTTGGTCTTTTTAACCAATTTTGTGATACCAAAATGAAATGTTTTGGCATTTATTGGTCAGATACCATGAAAAATATGGACATATTTCTACCTGACAGGTTCGTGTGCTTATATTCGCTCGTTTGATTGGGGGCATGAATATTAATCGGGGGCCTTGACATTTTATTTGCACCCCAAATTTTACAGGGACGTGTTAAACCGATTGTGAAAATACTATTTTACCCTTCACTAAAAATAAATCTTAAAAACTTATTAACTCTTAATCTTAAGCCCTAATTCGTTTCTAATTTTCAACAAAAAGATCACTCCCTCCTCTCTCACCCTTTGAATCTTCTCTTCTCCTCCATTAACGACTCCAAGAAAAAAAAAAGATTCTTCACCCGAAAAATTCCAGTTACAGTAAAAAGGTCGTCAATTCGACAAGCCTAAACCATAACGATTTTTCATACGCATGTAGAGACCATAAAAAATCGTTAGGGTATATGATGATCAAGATAACGACCATATTTCCGGGTTTTCATATTTTTTACCCTAGATTAAAATCGTTAACATAATATAGAAACCTATGACGATCCTCTATGGACGACCTTTTTTTAAACGTCAACGACCCTAATTGAAAAACAAACAGCCTCTCTGCCCCAAAAAATTTCAGAGTCGTCTTGGTATAGACACACAAAATAACGACTCTTTCTGACCCAAGCTAAGAGTCGTCAGGGTATATCATATTACCCTGACGATTTTTCGTAACCTGGAAAAGTTGCAGGTTTGAGTCGTCATTTTTGGCGTCAATACATTGACGATTTTATAGAGTCGTTGGTAGAGCTGGCAAACGGGCGGGACGGGTCTGGCTTGTGATCAACCCGCGGGTTACGGGTTAATACCAGCCTGAGCTCGCGGGTTGAAATTCTTCACGGGTGGTCATTTATCCTACCCGCGCCCGTCCCGGGTAAAGCTCGCGGGTTCACGGGTGCTCACGGGTGAACTGGTTTTTGTTGAGTTAACTCGCCAGAAACCGATTTTTGGGCTATTTCCGGGTTCCGGCCATATTCAGCCCATCTAAAGTTCCTTTCCTACAACCTAAGTACCTAACATTCATCCAATTCATTTTTATATCAATTCAAAAACTCAAAATTACAAAACTAAACTAATTTTGCCTTTAAAGAAACACAGATACTACTATACTAGTCATTAGTAGTTTAGTACTTAAGTACTTTAGTTACAACTTACAGACTTACAGTTCATGAATCATGATGATATTTCCAAGTTTCCAACAATGAAAATAAACATAGTTTCCAACAATGAAAATAAACCTCCGAGACTGTACCATATTAATAACCACTTCCTGCACAAAATATATATTGTGTGGTTAATCAAAAAAGTGTGAACTGTCAAAAAAAAACACCTCCAATCTCTTTTCTATGCAAATTGGAGACATTGGTAAGTGATAAATAACTGTCTGTCCAAAAAACATTCTCTTTGAGTTGCTCCAACTATTCAATATGAATCTGTAATTTCAAGAAAAAATAAACCAAGCAAAAAAAAGATTCAAGTCAAAAACATGGAATTTGCATAATTACCCCGCTTTATATTGAAGAAGTACGCATACTAACTAGACGCATAAGAACTTACTTCCTCCACATCCTCCACTGCCCCATCCTCCACTGCGTCAGGTTCAAATCCTAATACATCTTCTTCAACAATCACATTGTCCTCATCCATATCTTCTTTTCCTACATGGATAAAAACAACCAATGTTATAGATAAGAATTAGACATTCAATAAATACAATATTACTGATTTTCTTACCAATTCCATATTCCCAATCACGAGTTGTTATTAACGCCTCAGCATTTTCAGGTAATAAGGAACTGCGAAATCGATCAATCACCCTTCCTCCAATGCTAAATGCAGACTCCGATGCGACGGTTGAAATAAGAATTGACAAAATATCCCCTGCCATTCTTGAAAGTACTGGATATTGTTGTTCATGGTTCTTCCAATAATTTAGGATGTCGAGTGAATTTAGACAACCTCTGTACGTCTCGCCAAGATATTCATCTAACTCTGACAAGTCAGTTAATACATTACCACCACGTTCCTGTGTTGCAACATATTCCTGCATGAAACAACCTAGAAGTGGGTGAACTATGAATATACGAGTCTTAAAAGTCTTAGAAACAAGCTAACACCATCACATATTATATCCACAGTTGAAAACAAGCTAACGCCATCACATATTACATCCACAGTTGAAAACAAGCTAAATCCAACAATGTAAAGCACTCATGTGACTGCACAGCAAAACAGCTTCATCGTCATAATGTGGCATTAAACTTACATCCTAAGGGATTTCACTGATTAGTAAAACCTACTCATGACCACAAACATGATACATCTTAGTTTAGAGCAGGAGGCAATATCTCTATATTGAGACATTCTATGAGGGAAACAAGATATTGTGACACGTACGTAACAGGCTTACATTACTGTGACACGTAGCGGTGGGGAATGAGCCGGGTTAACCCGCGGGTTTCACGGTACGGGCCGGATTAACCCGTTTCTTCACAAGCCACTAAATATACAACCCGCGCCCGTCTTGTTTAGTTACGATCCGGGACGGGTGCGGGTTTTCACGGGACGGGACGGGCCAACCCGCGGGTTTTGGCTCGGATTGCCAGCTCTAGTCGTTGGGGTATACATCCCTCGACATTGACGACTCTTTCTCTGTGTTGTGACATATATCCAATCCATTGGAGAATTTAAGATAATCTTACCATCAACACAATCATCTTTGTTATTTGAACCTTCTCCAACATCATTTCTCCTACTTGAATTACTCATTTCTAAAAACCCCAAGTTTTCTTCTAAAACCTCATCTTCTTCTTCTCAACTCGGGAAAAAAAATAGAAAAAAAAATTATTTTAAAATTGATTTTAATCTAACATAATCTAACCACACTAATTAATTAACTTTATTAAATTTCGATACTAATCATCCAGGACCAGTTTAGGTATTTAGGAAAAAATTGCTAAGAGGTGACCCAAATTAGATTTGGATGATCTTTTTTGTCCTCTAATGAGAGGCCCCCAAATAATATCCATGGCTCCCGTTAAACTACTAGGTTATATTGCAGTATATGGGTCAGTGCTTCGTAATCTAAACCAAGAAAGTCCCTGCTTAACTTACTGTCATTGTTTAAATATCACCAAAATAATCTTTCATAGAAATTATAAATGGAAAAGGTGAATTTATAGCTGCAGATTAATGATGTTTAGCATTGTCCAATCGAAGTGAATTCCACCTCTATATCGTCTCAGCCAGAAAAAAAAAAAGAATGATTTTTTGGGATCATGATTTTTTGGGATCATGGTTCTATTTTTAGTAAAACATTTAGAAGTAAATTTAGGCCATTCCTTATCTAGATATCTATATTAATACCTAAAATACCCTCCTGATTAATTTTGGGTAATGATTAGTGAAATCATTAGTGAAATGATTAAGCTAAAGAAGTAGAATTATTGAGAGAGTAAAATTAGAGAAGATGAGGAAGAAAAACATGGAAAATAAATTTTTTACCCAGCTCACTAAGCTTGAGTATTCAAGTGATGATAGCTTATCTGATTCTTCATCTCCATCCTCTCCTAGAGTATTTGTTAATCTTCCCAATGATCTAGGTATGAGTTATTTCTTAGACGGTGAATGTATTCTTCCACAAACTCAATCTCAAGATGAAAATGATGGATTTTACCAACCATAACCGGAGGAAGAGTATTTGGGTACCCAAGTATGCTTCAAACTTAGATAATGGTGGTTGAATTGGTCCAAATATTCATAAAATTGTAAATTTTTATAAAAATTCCTGCTAGGTTCAGGTAGTTCGGTTACCAAGTGTGAAGAACAGGTAACCGAACACGAAGTTCGGTTAATAAATGTCAAGAACATATAACCGAACACAGAGTTCGGTTTCTTTCTTCAAACACGCAGGTAGCCGAACTTTAGTAATAAGATTTACAGAGATATGTTAAGTTAGTTCGCAAACTTCAATGCAACCAAGTTCCCAACCGAACTGCAGGTTAAAAAGTAACCTAGTATTAGAAGTTCGGTTGGTTCGCAAACTTCAACATATTTTGCGAATCAACCGAACTGGGCTTATATATGCATATATGCAATTAGGCAAACGTTCGGTTACTACGAAATTTATTTCTTGGCGAATTAGGTAGAGTTCGGTTACGAAGTTTCAAAGGTAGATTTCGATTACAAAGAAAACTTAACATTTTTGCGAACGAACCGAACTTTTGGATTTCTCATTATTTGCGTAAACAAAAGTTCGGTGATATCCTTATTTTGCGAAGGAACCGAACTTATGGACTTGTGTTGTTCTAATACAAGGAGTTCGGTTGAAAGTATTTTTTGCGAATCAACCGAATTGTGAGTCCGGTTAAGAAAAAAATAATTCGTGATAACCGAACGTTTTGCGACGTAACCGAACTTTTCTCTGGAAAAAAAAAATCCATTAAATCTCTCTACAACTTCCATTTTCAACTCATTTTGACGATTACTTCTCATTTATTCAACCAAAAACAAATGACAAGTAATGGGTTTGCGAGAATATCTTTGTTAATGTTTTACATTAAGCTATATATATATAGACGTGGTGGTGGTTGGTGGTGGTGGTAATCGGAGGTGGTGGTGGTAATCGGTGGTTGGTGGTGGTGATAATCGGAGGTGGTGGTGGTGGTAATCGGCGGTGGTGGGAGGAGGTGGTGGTTATATATATATGTGGTTATTAGGTTGGTTTTAAATTAAATTAGATTAAGGGTAGGTAAGTCATTTCAATGCTTTAAGACCCCCTATAACTATAGGGAGGATGGCCTGATATAACCATGGTCCCCTTATGGTCCCTAAAAAATCATTCAGAAAAAAGAAGATGCCCGGCCTTATACATTTCCCAAGTGGGCCTCAGCTAAGGAGTCAAAGTATCAAACTAGGGTTTCACCTAAACAAGGAGACAAATGCGTATGGTTTAAAATTCAAATGGCATTACCTTGTTAAACAAAGTTGGCAGTCAAAGTCCCTTTACTCACTTGAAACGGAAATGAAGGATCTGCCAATTGATTAGTTCAATTTCATTTTTAAAATTTTCAGTTTTCTTAAGAACGGTATCATTGCATTAGGTTTCAGCCTCTATAAATAGTATCACCCATGATGTCTGTCATGATAAGCATAAACCTCATTTTTGCATCAACCGAAGTAACTAAGCATATCATTTGAGCTTGAATTAGCAACAGACTAGTCATGAGTTTTCTCAAAGTCTTAACACTAGTAGCCTTATTATTCCATGTCTCTCTAGCGCATATCTCACCGGAAGACTATCTAACCCCACATAATGCAGCTCGAGCTGAGGTTAATGTCGAACCACTAGTATGGGACGATAAAGTTGCAGCATATGCCAGTGATTATGCTAAACAGAGAGCTGGTGATTGTGCTCTCGTTCATTCTACTGGATCCTATGGTGAGAATATTGCGATGAGTTTTGGAGATCTTGCTGTTAAAGATGCGGTAAACATGTGGGTATCCGAAATGAGTAATTATGACCATGAATCAAACTCATGTCGAGGAGGACAGTGTTTGCACTATACACAGGTTGTTTGGGCTAGCACTGCTCGTCTAGGGTGTGCTAGTGTTAGTTGTGCTGCTGGTGGTACCTTTGTTGTTTGCAGTTATGATCCTCCAGGCAACTATGCAGGACAACTTCCTTACTAACAAACATTAGGAGGTGTTTTGCTAAGATCGTGTGTCTCAATTTTTCTTTTCTCTTTAGATTTTTTGATTTATTAGTGTTGGGTATAAGGTTTTTGTGAATCATAAAGAAACGAGCCAGCCAGCCGTGATGGCAGTACAAATTTACGTTTCTCTCTTTTATTTTAATCCATTTAGGGCATAATTTGAGATTTTATTCAATTTGATTGTGTTGAATCGGTTGAAGGAGGTAATTCAGCTTACTTGGTAAATGCCGTGAATATCCGATGAGGTTACATATATGGTATCCAGAAAATGAGACCACAGAATAAATTTAAATTAGTACGGTAAAAAACTACGGATTCCAACAAAAAAAATATCGCTAAAAATCCGTCTTACAACCCAAATTATGCCTTGTGGGTAGTGTGGCTCATAATTTTTTAATCCACTGAAAGTTTACACGAATGATCTGAGAATTTGTCAACTAACCAAAAATCTAGTCTGTGACCTAAAAACTGTTGTGTCCCTAAATCCACCAGGTGACAATAAATCTGTAGTGTGATCTAAAATTTGCGTCGTAGTCTAAAATTAATGTTGAGTTTTCCAAACGGCATCCAACTTCTCTTAAGTAGTTTATGCAGAAACCATATTCCCTATTATTGTCGTGGGCACAGGGCCTGTAAGTAGTGAGCCGGCCGCGGGTATTTGAGTAAGCTGGGTACTCGATGACAATGTGAATTATAATGGTGTTGTTTTAGGTGATGTCAGCTGAGAAGCTCACTTACGGAATATTCGCCACTCAAGACACAAGTGATTCAAACGTTCTTCGGGTTGCATCAAGTCATGGATAAGAGTGATGCTAGTGTTAGCAATGACTAACACTAGAGTATTAGTCATCATGAAGCAATCTACTATCTAGTGCTAGAGTTGGCAAAGGACGGTTGTCGGCGTTAGGTCACCGGCAGATGAAGAAGGGTCGCTGGCCTTAGCAGGAGGGTCGCTGGAGCCACCGTGAGATAGGAGAGTTGTACCAGCGCCATCAATAAGCCAGCGTGTGAAGGAAGATAGCGATGGAAATGAGCCAGTTTCGTGGAGATTTATCTTGTGCTGGCACCAGTAGATGAAGCTGGAAGTAGCCAGTGCCGTGAGTAAGTTTTGCTGGTGTCAAAAACGCCAGTGTTAGAAGAAGATGGCGTTGTCTATTTCCAGTGTCGTGAAAGTTTGGTGTTGGCGCTAGATGTGTTATGTGTTGGATATGTAATCTAAACACGGTTTTAGTTTGTTAGAGTTTCACCAATGGTCATTATGTGTGTTTCCTATGTGGAAACACAAATAAGACATCATCAATTTATTTTTCCTTAAAGCTAGGGAGAGAGAAAAAATATTCATCTCCAATAGTATTGTATGTAATTTCTTTTTTTAATTAGTATAAATTTTATTTTCCATAATTAAGATTTTATTTGAGCTAAAAATGGTTAGTTAATAAAAGCTGACTTTAGAGAAAATATACATTGATTTAAGGCATCAGGATTGGAGAATGATTTTAGAAAAAATAGATGTGTATCCTAAATGGATTTTGACATTTATCTCCACACACATATCATTGGAAAAGCTCATGGAGATTTGGTCTTTAGAAAAGAACGTGTGATTAATCCTATTATGTAGGATATGTAACGTGTTTTACGGTAGGTCCTTCATGTTTAGGAAGTGTTGGTGTTAGACGTATTAAAAATGGAGTTAAATTAGTTGCTATTAGTTAGGAGTTTAAAGTTAATGGGTTAGTGGAGATATCCTTGTAATGCCTATTTAAAGGCTTCTCTAATGGAATGAAAATGCATCGAGTTTTAGCAATGTAAATCATATGTAAGTTTCTGTGTGTAACTCTCTCTCACTCCTCTCTTGATCCTGATGGAAATCCATCATGGTATCAGAGCGGGTTGAGAGTTGAGTTGAGAGAGGGTTGAGAATTGTTTTCAAAATTTTATTTTTTCAAACACAGTATTGATTTATTTGGTGAGAAAAGTGATGTTAGAAAATTGTTTATGATAGTTAAGAAAAAATCAGGTTTATTTGGTAAAGTAAAAATAATTTTTTTTTTCTTTGGAAAACAAGGGTTTCCATGAAGAAATTGAGGTTAAAAAACATGGGTTTCTAACTATGAAAAAAAATAGTGTGATGAAGAAAAAAAAATCCAATGAATTAGGTTTATGGAAAACATGGGTTTCCATTGAAAGAAGAAATTTTTTTTGAGAAATCTTTTTTTAAGAAAAAATATTTGATTACGGTTGTTGTTGAGAAGAGAAAATTGTACGAAAATATTTTTGATAAATAATTTTTTGTTCAGAATATGTAGAGGATTCTAAAATTTTGTTCAGGAAAATGTTATGTTAGTCCAAATTATGCGGGATGATCATCGGCTAACAATGATGACCGAGATAAAGATCGATGATGATGAATGATGGTCACAAATAATTGTTGCTGAAATTTATGATGATGTAATGATGAAGATAATTATAATCTGATGAAGACGATTATTATAATGAAGACCGTGACGACCATAATCGTTACGATGATGATAACGATGTTCTCGCTAATGTATCATGCAGGAAAGAAGACAACAAAATGGTGAACGTGTTTTAATTAAGATGCTCAATCCTTTGATGGAAAAGATGGTTCTTTCCTACACCAAGCTCCTCGAATGGTTGGCTGGCACTTTTAACCACGATATTTTTTTGTGAGTCTTAACATATTTTGGGTGTAATTCATGAGATGAACACGTAACGTACATTAGTGAAAATGCGGGAGTCTAACAACCAAACCCAACAATTCGTTTGGCAATCTGAGAGGACTTACTCCAATACACTTTCTAAAGAATCAACTAGACAGTCAGACTCAATCTAGAATAAAGTATATCAAAGAGTTTAATATCTCTAACTCTTAATTCAATCGCAATCAGCAAATAGAAATCTAAGAGCCTGATTGAATATAAGAGGAGTTACTTGAACGGTACCAAAGATCAATGTTCAAGTGTCAATCAATGTAAATCAACAACCAAAGATTGGATATTCTAATTGATTGATCTTAACGCACAACCTGTGATATTTCAATTATATAACTAAATATAATGCGGAAAAGAAATAACACAGACACAAGAATTTTGTTAACGAGGAAACCGCAAATGCAGAAAAAGCCCGGGACCTAGTCCAGATTGAACACCACACTGTATTAAGCCGCTACAGACACTAGCCTACTATAAACTAACTTCGGTCTGGACTGTAGTTGAACCCCTAATCAATCTCACACTGATTTAAGGTACAGTTGTGCTCCTTACGTCTCTGATCCCAGCAGGATACTACGCACTTGATTCCCTTAGTTTATCTCACCCACAACTAAGAGTTTCTACGACCCAAAGTCAAAGACTTGATAGACAAATCTGTCTCACACAGAAAAGTCTATAGGATTGAAAAAATCTGTCTCCCACAGAAATATCCAAGAGTTTTTGTTCCGTCTTTTGATAAATCAAGGTGAACATGAACGAATTGATAAACCAGACTTATATTCCCGAAGAACAGCCTAGTATTATCAATCACCTCAAAATAAACTTAATCGACTAGCGAAACAAGTTATTGTGGAATCACAAACGATGAGACAAAATTTGTTTGTGTTTAATTTTCTATCTTGCCTATCAGAGATATAAAATCTCGAGCCAATTATTTCAATTGCACTCAACACGATAGAAACAACAAGATCAGATCATACAACTACAAAGATAATAGTTGGGTCTGGCTTCACAATCCTAATGAAGTCTTCAAGTCGTTAACCTACAGGGTCTCGAGAAGAAACCTAAGGTTAAAGGATAATAGACTCTAGTTATGCAACTAGTAACACACAGGAGGTGTGGGGATTAGGTTTCCCAGTTGCTAGAGTTCTCCTTTATATATTTTTCAAATCAGGGTTTGCAATCCAAGTTACCTTGGTAACAAAGCATTGAATAATCACTGTTAGATGAAAAACCTTATTCAACCAAGATAATATCTTTCAACCGTTAGATCAAACTTAGCTTGTTACACACAAATGAAATGTACCCTCATTTAGGTTTATGTAACCGTACCTAAACGTGTACACCAGGTTGGATCACAAATAGTTAACCGAGGTTAGCCATATGATTACTCTCATATCAACCTTATTCATCTTAACCATAACTAGTTCAAATGACTCAAATGAAACTAGTTAAAGAGTTGTTCAATTGTTTATAAAACACAACTGAAACCAAATCGGTTTGATTCACTTGAATCAATCATGGACAGTATAGCCACGGTTTGCAAAGATTGCATTCCTTATTCTTTAAATGTTTAAGTCCATGAACTTACCGATTTAATAAAGTAACCAGCTTAAGTATGCGTACGGGTATGCATACTAGTTAAGAGTTTGTCCAAAACCAAACTCAGCAGAAATTCTAGGTTCGAGAACTTCCTCCAGTATGCGTACGGGTACACATACTTAACATGTCTCCTTCACCAATTTCGTATAGACACATATGCATACTCTTGGCTTCCGGTTTATGGATTTATACACTAATGTGCGAACACACTATATATGCTTATATCCAAAGATGGTTACATCATCAACTCTTTATTTCAATCATTGAAACATTCTTCTATAATGACAATAGCCGTTTTCACACATTATTAGCATCAAAGCAATTTTCAATCATTGAAACATTCCAAGCCTACATCAAATGATTGTATCACACAAACCATGCAAGATGTTACTCGGAAATTTTCTCATGATATAAGATGAACTTGGTCGAAGCGAAAGCTTACCAACACATATTTCGAGAAATATGTAAGCGAGATATACTCATCTCGAAATCTCAAATTTGTATGGAGAAAAGTATATTGTAACACGACTTATGTCTCAATATAGGAGATAGTAGAAATAGACTTTCCAAGTGATAGATGATTTCATGTCTCCACATACCTTTTGTCGAAGAAGTTCCACAATATCGCTTAGTAGTTCTTCGTCTTCAAGAGATGAACGTCGAGAGATCTAAGCTTAACTACACTATCTATGTCCTAGTCCGATACATCTATAAATAGGCTAGAAATCAAGACTTATAGTTTTGATCACTAACATTGAAAAACATGCTTGAGATAGCAACGCATGCGAGTTCGACCGAGCAATTCTCTCACAATCAGATTTTTTGCTAGAGAGATTTCATGGAACTCGGGTTGGGAATATTCACGAATTAGTCTAGTGGTTATTTCGAGTAGAAGAATATATAATTTTTAAGTAGATTCAAGTATTGAAGGCTTATGTATGCAAATTTCTTTTCAGAACAAGTTCATACTGAGATACTGTGAGCATAATAGAAAATCAATATTACTTATCGGAAGTTTGCGTATTGATAGAAATATCTATAATGAGTTCAAGAAATTCAACTGTGGAATTATTACTACCTGGAACACGTTCAAGTTGCTTTATACTAGTGGATGTCCCTCTAGGATATGTCCAATCAATGTAGATTTGATACAGATGTGAGTAAACTATAAATAATGAGATATTCGACAAATATATGAAATATATATATATATATAACATTGAGAGTTCACATAGGTAAAGCCCGGTGGTATTAATATAAACAAACATGTCATAGGGATCAGTAAAGAATTCCCATTTCCATTAAGAAAGTCTATAAGTATAAACTATGTATTTGTGAAACGGGTTATGAGGCAATTTTACGATATTCGCGTATAAACTATGTATTTGTGAAACGGGTTAAGAGGTAATTTTACGATATTCACGTTTGTCAAAAATCCACCATCAATATCAAATCCCTTACTTAGTGCGGAACAATATTGTTTCGTAGTAAACAATATAGGGTGACAATATAAGATGTTAAAAATTGAAACTAAGTATAGAGAGGTATCCACTTAGATTTGTGTCCTCCACACAATGTCCTTGATGCTGGGCCTAGGTGTATTAGACTCTCTTGTGAGTAACTAGTATACTCCAACACTTATGATTTGAGTATGCAATGCCAAGTGATAGTGATGACGTTAGTAAGTTAGAAGTAAGATAATAGCTTGAACACCCGGAGACGATGCTTTGAGTTGTAGCTGGTACAACAAAGTTGAAAGTAGCAGAAGCCAACGAAAGAAGATGATGGTAGATCATATATGAAAATGGGCTAAAGTGTATAGTATTTCATGTATAATTTTTTTATTATAACTAAAAGTAAATACACTTGTACGTTAATCCAAGGCACTTGATATTGATCCTATAAATATCGGTCTTGTACTGTAACTATTATCAAGTGAGTTTATTAAATCAGTATCTCTTTATGATCCTTTGATAAAGCGACCCAATAGGTTTGAATCAAATCCTGATATATCAAAAAGTCACACAAATCATAAGAGATCACCATTTTATGAGATCGTAGGGTTAGTGAAAACTGAAATAAGATCTCATAACCGAAAGAAAAGCATAAAAGATATTCATTTACATCAAGAAATGCAAAGAATGACACAAAAAAATTAAATAAAAGCTTAATCATTAACATTATTGATAGTGAATAGACTTTACACAAACATTGAAATAAATCAAAAATTTATTAGTCTATATATTCTAATAAAGATATAGTAACTGAATCTTATTCATGTTTTCATGCAACTTATTCCTTCATATATTCAACACTTGATGAAGGTGGGTTATTACTTCCGATCTTTAATTTATGTATTTCCTCAAGAACATATAACCTTGTTTCTTGACAAGAATCTCTTGCAGTTGAGATGTTTTGGTGAAGGATTATGGAAGAGGATGCAATTCTGTTTTAGATTGAACATAAAATTGTGTCAATATCTCAATACACTGATTTTTCTTCAGTATATTTTATCTTTCCTTCTTGCTAAGCCAATCTCTCTTTTTGATATTCTTCTTCAGCTTCTTAGCATCAAGGGATGGTGCATATTTATTCAAAAATAAATCTTTCAGATTAAACACTTTTCCAAGAAAAGATATCGGATCCTAATTCATAGTTTAGACAATAAATAAAATGTGACTGGAAATCAAGAAATTCCTTTATAAATCTACGAAAAACATATTTTGGTGATATCATACTAACGAAAATATAATATTCCTAAAGATAAGAATATTTCCAAGATATATTTTCAATTGCTAGATTTATTCCCATAATCTACACAAAACTTTCTTCCTCACTCACAACTGACACAGTAAGGTGAGGATGCAATCTAATACCTATTAAGTGGTATTCGCATGAGAATTTCTCTCATTATGGGTTTCAGAATACACAGAGTATTCTTGATCTAGTGAAGTACGTTTCTTAGAATTTCTCTTGATGCCTTGATGCACCATTGGAGATCGGTTCTTACGATGATATTGATCACCTAGGTGATTCTTTATCATGTTCATATCATCAGTTTTTATAAGAAAAACTTGCTTTTTGAACATGATCCAGTGATCATATTGATTGTCGGAATTGCATAAAATTGTTTTGGAAATTCTTGGATTCCTGACAGTTGTGCACTTTGTCATTCTTTCTCTTGTACCGTTGGTAAGATCTTCCATTTGGGCTTCATGCTCCCCTAGATGTTATGATGAGCTATCCCAAACATCCATATTCCACGAGGGATGATGCTCTATTATGAGTCAGTTGAAGGTATATTAGATGATACGTGGGTGTTACCTTGACATGAGGATATGAGTTTTTACATGGACGGTCTTGTCACTAGCACTGTCATTGGTCGGACCTTATGATTGAAGAAGGTGATCGCATCGAGTTCTTTTTAGGACCTTCTGATAAGGAGAATAAAACATATTTGCTCTTATTAAAGTAGAAGTTGGGACATGGTATACTAAAACTCGGTGGTATGTTAAGTGAGTTCCTTTTAGGATTTCCCATAATCCTACTCTGACTCATGGATTATAGGTTGGATCGCATCAAACATAGTATGTTAGGTATTTTCGTGTTTGCATGCTATGATACCAAATGAAATGGTGAGTCTAACAAATATACAACATTATTTTCGATGTCAACCTATGTGTACACACGTTGTATATTCTTAACGAAACAATAACTACCAGAAAATTTACTCAACAAGATGTACTTGGTAATAGTCATAGAAAAGAAACCATCTAACTATGTGTTCGTTACCAATTTGATTAATGCACAAGTATATTTACTTTATTATACTATGAAAATGATTATAATACAGAAAGAAAAGTAAATAACATAGACACACAAGATTTTGTTAACAAGGAAAACTCTCTGACAGAAAACCATGGGACCTAGTCCAGTTTTGAATATTCTCAAAATTAAGTCGTTATACAAATTGGCTACCGCAACTTCGTATATTTGAGACCAAGTAAACACTATTTCGCTACTCATTTCCTTAAGTATACCTGGGCCTACAACCAATCTATCCTACATACGTTAATCCCAAGAATGAGTCTGCTATCTTGAGTTGCTTCACCACTGTGATGACTTATGCTCTCAACTTATTTGGATCGTAATCCGAAAAGAAAACAATTAAATTTGTTCCAGTAACCAAATCAGTTATCGATTACCCAAATCAATATTTAGATCAGTGATAAAGCTGAATAAAGGATCTTCCGTTTATATGAATAAAGTCATTTGTTATAAAGATCAACCCAAGACAATGATTATCGAAATAATCAATCTCAATGAAAAAAATTATCCAAGCAACTTAATGCAACTAGAAAGTTTTTTTGATATATCTATAAGTCTTATGTGTAAGAAGTAGATAGCTTGTGGATCCCACATAATCGAGTATGCAAGAAGTAACACAGAGATCAGAATCAAAAACAAAAGTATTCAAGTCTTAAATTTTTATCTTCAAAGTAACCGCTACAAACAAGTCGATTACATTATTGATCATTACACACATAATGAAGTTTGTTAACATTGATTGATCAACAATCACTAAGATCTGTTCTAGTTAACTTTTAAACAAAATTGAGTAGCCTTATATCAGAAGAGAGGGATCCTAATATAAACCAATTTGATTTATCAAAAATAATTATACTGTTAATTATTAATCAACAATAATAGTAAAATAAAATTAAAATAACTTGAATGGCCTTATATCAGAAAATAATGACCATTAATGTATTTTATTTATGTATAAATTAATTAATTATAGAAACGTGTCTCATGTATTGAAAACATAATGTATTAAAAATATAATATAAAATACAATCTTGAATTAAATAAAGTAATTTTTTTGTGCTAACTCTAGTTACTAGTTTCGTATATGTCTAACAATTAAGTTTTAATAACAATTGTGTTTGTGTTATATATTCCTATAGCTTCTCAATTTGCAGGCCCAACTCTCTAACAATTTCGGCCCAGTGAAATCTTAAAACTGAATCTCTCCTTCTAAGTTTTTAATGCATAAGTTAACATTTATTTTATTTTTTTCCTAAAAAATAATAAATAAACATGATTATATTAATATATATAGAGCCATCATTTTAAGTATCTCTCCAAGAGCCCCACAAAAGTTTAGTATGTCTCTGACAAAGGGTATTTTAGAATCTGGTTCTCGATGTATCAGGAATTCCACGTGGATATGATTTTGAAATGTATTATTGAGTATCTTGGGAAAAAGTTTGATATTTTTAGTTCTCGTAATCTTCATGGCAAGTCCAGGAGGCGACTTCATAGTAAGTGTAATTTTCTAGTACTAGACAATGCAAGACATGAGTTAAGAATGGATTGGAGTGAACTTCCGAGCATTCTAAATTTTCCTACAAAAGGAAGTGTAGTCTTAGTTACTACACAAAGTCATGTGGTGTCATCAGTAATTGGAAGACGGTTTGAATTTGATTTTCCGAAGTTTCCTGAAGATGTTTGTTGGTCTATATTTAATTAAAATGTATTTCTATCACCAGATTACTCTACTAATCATACACATTTATGTGATACGAGAAGATAAATACTGAGAAGATGCTATGGGATTCCTTTAATTTCAAATACACTTGTAAATTTTCCATTTTCCCCTAGATGATAAAGGAGAGAGAGTCTATTTTAAACACAGAGTTGTGGAATCTTCCCACTGAAAACAATGTTCTTCCGTATTCTCTGCTATTATGATATCACCAACTACCTAAACATATGAAGATTTTTTTCTCCATTGTGGCATTCTTTCAAGAAATTTTCAATTTGAAAAGGAAACATTGGTAGAATTATGGATGGCAGAAGAGTTAATACAACCTAAGGGAATTACACAGCTATAAGATTTAAGGAAACATTGGTAGAAGGTGTTCTGTCTCATGAAGGGTTCATAAAAGTGATTGAAGAAGCATGGAAAATTGAAGTGAGAGGGAATCCAGCATTCATTTTTTTTATTAAAACTCAAGAATCTGAAGATTATGCTAAAAAACTGGATTTGGAATGTGTTTGGAGATGTAAGAAAGAAGATAAAACAAGTATATTATGAAGTAATGAAGCTCTCTCTTATCTCAGACCAAAATCCTAGTGACATTGAATTTTTAAACCAACTTGTAACAGCAAGAGGGGTCCAAGAAGTATTAACCCAGCAACAACAAGAAATATAAAGACAAAAATCTAAAGTTAAGTGGCTTAAATATAGAGCAGCAAATTCAAGATTCTTCTATGTCAACATGAAAATAAGACAAATACAGAATGTCATAGTGGAATTGGAAAATGAAGAGGGGGAATTAATTACAACACAACAAGGTATTGCTGATATTTTAGTGAATCACTTTGAAGCCAAATTCAAATATAAAGAAGTTCAGATTTCTGAGGAGATAATTGAAGCAGTTCCTAAGGTAATTCTAAACGAATATAATGACAAATTAAAAGCCATTCCCTCAGCAAAAGAAATAAAGAAAGCAGTTTTTGATCTTGATCTTGACATTGATGGATTTGGTGGATGGTTCTACAAATTGGCCTGGGATATAATCAGTGAAGATTTTGTTCTAGCCATTCAATTTTGTTGGGAAAAAGAATTCATTCCAGCAGGTATGAATGCTAACTTTTTAATGCTTATTCCTAAAGTCAAAAATGCAAGAAAAGCAAACCAAATCAGGCCAATTGGTTTAATGAATTTTTGCTTCAAGGTATTTACTAAAATTATCACTACAAGATTAAGTTTGGTATTTCAGAAGATTGTATCTCCTCAACAAGGAGCCTTCATCAAAGGGAGAAATATACAAGATCAGATAGTTCTAGCATCAGAAATGATCAATGAACTAGATACAAAGAGAAGAGGAGGTAATGTGGGATTGAAGTTAGACATTTCTCAAGCTTATGACTCACTTAGTTGGGAATTCCCCTTTCTGGCTTTGAAACAATTTGGATTCTCAGATATGTTTATAAAATGGATTCATATTCTACTTAAGTCAGCTAAAATATCGGTTCTTGTTAATGGGGGACCAGTTGGATACTTCAATGTAAACAGGGGTCTAAGACAGAGATCCTCTCTACTCTCTCATCTTTGTTATGGTTGAAGATATTTTAAGCAGAAAGTTATCCTCAATGGTGTTGAAAAGTGAATTACTTCCCATGGTACATAGGAATGGAGTGAATCCAACCCATATCATGTTGCAGATGATATTTTTCTTTTCTGTAATGGAGATAGAAGAAATTTGAGAAGATTATTATTGAAACTTGAAGAGTATCAGAAAGCTTCAGGCCAAGAAATTAATTTCACAAAAAGTAAATGCTTTGTGTGAGGTACAAGCAATACAAGGAAAAATCAATTAGCTGCAGGTTGTGGTATGGCCTTAGCTGGTTTCCCTGATAAATATTTAGGAGTTATGCTAATACCAGGAATGATAAGATCAAACCATGTACGGGGATGTGTAGAAATGCTAAAAGAAAATTTAGCTGGTTGGAAAGGGAAAATGCTTTCATTTCAAGAAAGACTAGTGCTGAAGTTTGTGTTATGTAGTATCCCTATCTTCAACATGTCAGTATACAAATGGCCAAAAAAAGTGTTGAAAGAAAGTGAAAAAATAATAAGGAACTTCTTGTGGTTTATTGATCCATCAGTGAGAAAGACAGTTACCTTGAAATGGGAGAAAACTTGCTCTCCATTATCAGAAGGTGGTTTGGGTATTAGACAGCTAGAAGTGATAAATAAAGCAATGCTTATGAAGTTGTGTTGGAAGATTCAGAATGGTAAAGATGAATGGGCTAAATTCTTTCAAGGTAAATTCCAAGACAAGAATGGTAATTGGATAGATTATTATAAAAAATCATCAATATGGCCTGGTATAAAATGGGTTGCTGCTGATGTTGCAGACATACAAGGTGGTTGGTGGAGGATGGTAACAACATCGTAGTCTGGAATGATAGCTGGATAAAAGATAGGCCTTTAAAAGACATTTTTCCTGAAAATCCCATTATGTTACAAAACCCAGATATGAAAGTGAGAGAGTTGATAAACAATGGAGAATGGAAAATCCCAGCCAACTTTCTGGAATTCTTTGAGCCTACAGAACTACCAGTTTTAGACAATAAAGAAGATAGGAGAATTTGGAGTGCTACATCAAACGGTAATTTTACTGTTGCATCTGCTTCAGAGTGCATAAGGAAAAAAATTCATCCAGTTAAGTGGGCAAAAGCAGTATGGCACAAGAGTATTCATCCCAATATATCAGGTAATGTATGGAAACTAGTGAGAGGAGTGGTGCTATCAGATGAAAAAATGAAGAAGAAAAAAATTCAATTAGCCTCAAGATTCCCTTTCTGCAGAAAACAGGAGGAAAACTTGGAGCACATTCTTTAAATAATTTGGAGTTGGCTGGGAGGAATATTCAAATTCACTAATCCTAAATCCCTTGAAGATGTACTTCAGTATGCAAAGCATAAAAGTCCAGCTATAAAAGAACTATGGAAAGTGGCAGCTCTAATTACAATGAAAGAGATATGGTTCTTGAGAAATAGAAGTGTCTACGAAGAAGAAAAAGTTAAAATAGATCTACTGAAGCAAATAATTATACACTTTACAAAAGAATATGAAGTTAGAATGTCTGGAACTATGTGGAATTCAACTTATGATCTGCAGATTTTGAAGTCATTTAGGCTAAACTGTAGAAAGGTGAAGATAACAAGAATAAAAGAGATATACTTCCACCTTCCAACAGCTCCATTCATCCTGATATGTTGTGATGGTGCTTCAAGGAGTAATCCTAGAGATGCAGAATATGGATATATATGCAGAAAATGGGATGGAGAGTATCTGTATGCAATGTGTGGTGGATTGGGAATTGCCACTAACTTTATGATAGACACATTTTTGTGTTCGATTTAATCTCAATTGTATATTTTGTTAGTGCTTGATTTTGTATTTACTATGGCTTTTCTGTCTTTCTCGGTGTTTTTGAAGAAATAAACTTTTACGGGGAAATTGGATCGAAAAGTGGCATTTGGACTCCCTGGAGAAAATTATTAAAGGCAGCCAGAAGACGTACCACATGCACTGGAAGAATGTTGGACACGCCCCGAAGAAGTGTTATATTTACACCCAAGAGAAATGATAAAGGCACCCCCCCAGATGATAAGGGGCATATCACTGCTATTTACACCCCTCTTTACTATTTGCACCCACTGCAATCCCCCCCCCCCCCCCAACCCCCAAATTGCTACGGGGCACATTTTCACCGTTTGAACTTTAGTTTTTGGCGGGAAGTTCATTTTCAGCAGCGATGTTTTTCTGGAATTATTTTGGACAAGATATTACGGGCTTTCTGTTGGATATGGACTGGAAAAGTCGTATACATCAAAACAGGGTTGGGAAGAGAGTTCGTTATGGAAAGAAAATTTATCTCTGCGTATACCACGAAACATGTAAAATGCTGTTGAAAGTCCGAGACTTTCAGGCGAGAATTCGAACAAGATTTTTGTGGGTTCGCTCACGGATTTGGGTTTCTCTAGGCCTGTTGAACCATAACAGGGGAGGAAATTGGGCCGGATAATGGTTTTTCAACAAAACAGAGTTGGGAGTTTTACTCGGGCTTTGTTGGAATCTGAAGACGTGAAGACGAAGAAGATAGAGGGAGATTTCATTATACAGAACCGAGAATATTACGATGTTGGTTTTGTTATTTATCGCAGATACATGGGACCTTAGGGAAGATAATATGTACTGAGATTTGTTTCTATACATTCTTGAGAGTTTTGAAAACTAAGAAGCCGCGTAGAGAGATTGCAGGAGATTTCCTCGAAACTTGTCGTGGGGGAAAAACAAGGATTTACGAACAAGATATTCGATCTTGTTGTGCATAAATAGAGTTGGCTGAGGTTCAGAAAGGAGTCGATAGTTAGGGGGAAAGAAACGGAGACTTTAGGGACCAAGCAGAGGTGTTACGGGTAGCTGCAGGTGGAGTTGCAGGGAAGCTGCAGGTGAGACTTCCAGAGAAGAAGAAGAACACGAAAAACAGATCACAGTTCATAAGAAAATAGTCATCTCTTCTTTGTAACAGCCAACCAACTGTAACAGTGACGTCTGTAACACTAATACAGCATTTGTGGTTCATGGATTTATGGTTATAGGGAGATAAACTTTATAAGTTCAATGGAAACTTATAAAGTTTCAAACAAGATGGAACAAGATTAAAAGCTCTCTTCAAGAATGGCATTTTTCTCATGGTTATAGGGAGATAAACTTCTCAGCAGACTCAATGGCAAAGAGAGGAATCAATCTGACAAAAGGAGAAAGAAGAAGCTATACTTCAAGACCCGACTTTATAAGTTCAATGGAAATCCCAGATAAACCTTACTACATAACTAGTTAAATATCTATTTGAATTCTGTTCTAAAACCCAGCAATAATGGGCTTTTCTTCAGTTTCTGTTTTATCTTGTAAGCCCAACTATAATGGGTTTGGTTTTGTAAGTTTTGGTTATTATTTTTGGTTCTAATAAAATTTATATTACCAAGCAAAAAAAAAAAACTAGTGAATAGGGGTTCTTTGCTACATATGAGTGGTGGGGATGGTTTAAATTTTGTGTTTCATGGATTTATTCTTGATATGGTCCAATTGGTAAATATGGATGGATCATTCCGTTCATGGATGCACTTAGCATGTGCACCAAACTTTTTAACCCCTAGGTAACCGTAGTGGATGAATTATAGTCTCGTGAAGGTTTACATAAAGGTGTAATCAAATAAAATACTACTATAAGTCTCAATCTTCGTCCGAATATCTAAATAACATATATTTTGGGGCATACTCTGGAATTTTTGACTTTATAGATTGATAGCTTTCTTCAAATTTGAATTCTTCTCCTTGATCCTCAAAGTATTGCATTTTTGCGATTCCCTCCTACAAAAAAATAAATAAATAAATAATAAAAAATAAACTTACTCTGTTTAGTGTTTTTTAATTGGAAGATTAAAAAACTTAACTTATGTAAAAGACACTTTAAAAATACTTATAAATTGTTGAATCAACAAGCCTAAATGGCTATCTCTTTGTGGGGAAGTTGGTACATATCGTGTATTTGTCGCGTAGAATTTCGCTTTGTATTTCCATAATCTCGCACATATTAGATATACATCCTTACCAAAAAGTTTTCGGGTGCAACCCTTTCAGCTTAGACATCTTCACATCGGGTTTGATTGTACCATTTTTTGACTATTGCCTAATCTTCAGCTGAATCTTATGCTTCCATGCTTGTAGAGGTATGATATGATTTTGACAGAGTAAATGTGTTGAATATATACAACTAGGTGTTTGTTTTTGTTTATAGAGAACAAGAATATTTGTAGGATAGTTTCAAAAACTAGTCGTTGGTCGAGTAAATCATTATATTTTCTACTGAAATCAATCCACTTGTAGTTTTACTAAAACGTGATTTTGAATTCGTCGTCATGGTAAAAATTTGATATAAGGACGAGAATGGACAGCCATCATGATCGCAATGATCTTATCACTATGATTATTATTGTAGTTACCATTCAGTAGGAGCTCAAATTTAAGCACCTTTGATCATCGTGGTATTAATTTTATACAATGACGACTTGACCTATGTCGTCATGATCGTATTGTTATGATCATGATGACTAATTGGATGTTTTCATCCAATAAGTGGTCGAATTTTGCACATACGGTCGTAATGGTTATTTTTTATACAATGACGACTAAACAACAGTCTTCATACTCATGAAGTTATTAATTAGAAGACTAATAGGATGTTTTCTTCCAGAAAGAAGTTAAATTTAACCACATTTGATCCTCATGGTTAGTTTAAAGAATCGTGGTCGTAATGTTGTTACCATGATAATTAATTGAAAATTTTCATTCAGAAAGGGGTCATGTTTTTGTATACTTGGTCGTCATGGTTTACGTTTAATACAATGACGACCATCCAGATTATTGTCAGTTTTTTCAGCCTGCACATAAAAAGGATGACGATCCTGGGTTTTTTTTTTGTCATGTTACAAGTGATAAAACTGTGATGACATTTATATTGTAACAACAAAAGTGTTAACATTTTTAAATATAGTTAAGCATGTAAAAAAAATTTAACTAAACAAATCATTCATGAACTAGAAACTTAACAATGTAGGTGTTTGATAACAAGCAAAATGAAACATTATTCCATACATGAACCTTAATATAATTGTCTAAAAAGTAAAACAAAACATGTTCTCATTCACGACCATGACCACCAGCACCATCCAACCTCGTTTAACACCATCGCCTCGTTGACTCCCCTTAGTACCACATGTTCAACTACGAGGCCTCTTTAGTTCAAAACTTGCTTGACGGGATATTTTGCTGGAATGTTCATTATCAATATTACTAGAAAATTCAATGTGCTTAGTTTGTTCTTCAACCGAAAACGGGTCTCCTTTATCTCTAGCACAACACATCATCTTCAAAAGTATCTTTAAGTTTCCTTTAAATCTTAAAACAATAAGAAAGGCACAATACTTAAAATAAACTTATTCATCGTTGTCGTTGGTAGGTCTATGACAGTTTTCTGCTTCTTCTGATCTGATTGAAAATTTTCTTCATGAATTACACGATGATAAGAAAAAATGGGGTATCCTGGCATGTAATTATCACGAGCTTCATAACCGTCGGTCACAAGTTCCAAAAAACTGACATCCACTCTATGATCACGCCAATGAGAAGTTTCTGGCTCTGGAGACTGAACATAGCCAAGTTGTCGCATGACTCTAGGAGAATCATATATTGAATATCCATTGGGGTAATATAAGGGACCGTTGTAAAGTGTTGCTTCATCTTTCGATAATGTTTTCCAAGAAAACTCGCATGTTAATTAGTTGTTGAGGCATATCCTTCTCCTAAAAACCGGTGAATTTTTACTTGCATCCTCTAGGTTGGTCATTTGGAAAATCAGCTACAGTTTTGATACTGGAATTGGCTTTACCAAAAACGGTAAGTGCTCATATATTCAAATTTATGCAAACATAAAAAATAATAAGAATCCTTCTTACAAAACATTAAATACAAAATACACCAAATATAAATGATAAGTCAATTGAATTACCTGGTGTAGACTTATATTTCCGCTAACTTGTTTAGTGACTTCCCATGAATACTTTCTCAACTCTCCCATCTAGTGGCCCACCAATGCAGTACCCCATGAATACTTATGCACGTCATGCAGGGGATGCAATATTTAAATATATTTAGCATCGACCTTGTTTCTGGCACTATCGGAAAAGACACAGTTGGGCATTGAAAAAGCGGGGTTACAAAAACCACATCCAATATTTCGCTTAGAAATCTGTATGTACTAACTCCAATATACTTTCAAGAGAATCAACCAGACTCAATCTTAAAAAAGTATATCAAGGAGTTATAATATCTCTATCTCTCAATTTAATCCTTACTCAAGCAAATAGAAATCTGCGAGTCCGATTAAATATAAGAGAGATCACTTGGATGGTACCAAAGACCAAATATCCAAGTGACAATCAATGTAAATCAACAACGAAAGGTCGGATATTCTAATTGATTGAACTAACGCACAACCTGTGATATTTCAATTATATAACAAAATATAATGCGGTAAATAAATAATACAGACACCAAAATTTTGTTAACGAGGAAACCGCAAATGCAGAAAAATCCTGGGACCTAGTCCAGATTGAACACACACTGTATTAAGCCGCTACAGACACTAGCTTACTACAAACTAACTTCGGTATGGACTGTAGTTGAACCCCAATCAATCTTACACTGATCCAAGGTACAGTTGCGCTCCTGATCCTAGCAGGATACTGTGCACTTGATTCCCTTAGCTTATCTCACCCACAACTAAGAGTTGCTACGACCCAAAGTCGAAGATTTTAATAAACAAATCTGTATCACACTGAAAACTCTACAGTAATAGATAAATCTGTCTCCCACAGAAATACCTACGAATTTTGTTCCGTCTTTGATAAATCAAGGTGAACAGGAACCAACTGAAAACCCGGACTTATATTCCCGAAGAATAGCCTAGAATTATCAATCACCTCACAATAATCTTAATCGACGCGGCGAAAGAAGATATTGTGGAATCACAAACGATGAGACGAAGATGTTTTTGATTACTTTTATATCTTTCCTATCGGAGATATCAATCTCAATCCAATCTTTACGATTGTACTCGTACGATAGAATATGCAAGATCATATCACACAAATACGAGAAAGTAGTATCGGTATGGCTTCACAATCCCAATGAAGTCTTCAATTCGTTAACCTGGTTTACAAGAAGAAACCTAAGGTTAAAGGAGAATCAAATCTAGATAATACAACTAGTATCACACGTAAGGTGTGGGGATTATGTTTCCCAGTTGCTAGAGTTCTCCCTTATATAGTCTTTCAAATCAGGGTTTGCAATCAATGTTAGCTTGGTAACAAAGCATTCAATATTCACTGTTAGATGAAAACCTGATTAGATTCAAGCTAATATCTTTCAACCGTTAGATCTAAAACCTATCTTGTCATACACAAATAAAATGCACGATTTTAGGTTTGTGTAACCGTACCCAAACATGTACATTCATTGGTTCAAAAATACTTAACCAAATGGTTAGCCATATGATAACTTTCATATTAACCATATTTTTCTTTCCCATAACTAGTTCAAATGACTCAAATGAACTAGTTAAAGAGTTGTTCAATTGATTAGATCTTATAGAAGTACACAAGACACATTCGAAGAAAAAACGATTTGATTCACTCAAATCGATTCATGAACTTTATTGCCACGGTTTGCAAACTCGCATTCCTTAGTTTATATAAGTTTAAGTTCACGAATAATCGTCTTTAGAAATAACCAACTCAAGTACGCGGACTTAAGTTCTCGGAAGAGTTTACAAACTCCAGCAGATTTTCTCGGGTCAAGAACCTTCGGCAGTTCGCGGACTGGTTTTCCTGATCAACAAAGTACGCATACTTTGGTTCAAAGAATAAGGACTTATACATATATGTGTTACCACACAATGCTTATATACAACATTGGTTATATATTCTAAACTCTCATTTCAATCATTGAAACATTCTTAGAGGACGTTATATAGTTGTTATTCACAAACCATTTTTCGTCAAAGCCATTTTCAAAGTGATTGAAACATAACATGACTTTCGTCACTAAGTAAAGATGAACTTGGACAAAGCGAAATCTTACCAACACATATTTCGATAAATAGATAGGAGAGATAAACTCGTCTCGAAATAGCAAATGTGTATAATCAAATTCTATATAGTAAAATGACTTTTCTCTCAAGATAGGAGATAGAATAGATATACTTGTGAGTGATAGATAAGTTTAAGTCTCCACATACATTTTAGTCGATGAAGTTCCACCAGTTCCTTGAGTAGTTCTTCGTCTTGTATGATGATCGCCATGGAGTTCTTGAGATCAACTACACTTTCTATCCTAGTCCGAGACTTAGCTATAGTAGACTAGAAATCAAGACTTATAGTTTTGATCACTAACATTGACAAACATGCTTGAGATAGCAACACATGCGAGTTCGACCGAGCAGTGCTCTAACAATCTCCCCCTTTATCAATTTTAGTGACAAAACTATTAATACATATGGAATACAAAAATAAATAATACACTTTTGTAGATCCTATTCCACATGCCTAATCTTCAACATTACTCGAAATCTTCGTCACTTCCAAGTACTCCAATGATTCCAAAGGTTGTAAGTTTGGCATCATCGTTGTTGAAAATTCGTAGCTATAACAATGAGAAAACAGAATTCTCGATCATTGTTATAAAGTGTCATAGTATCACTATGTAGTATCAAAGTTCAATTGTATCACAACTTCGACAACAATACTATTGTGATATGTATCACTCCCCCTTAGTCAATACTCCATCTCACATGGAAACGACACCCCCTTAGATAATGATCCGAAAACCATATGTATTTGTAGTGTGAACTACATATTAATTCTCCCCCTTTTGGGCAATAAAATTGGTAAAGGTACAAGAACGGATCCTAATGAAAATTTCCATAGAGACATTTCATGACCAAAATAAAGCACATATCAACTTATTTAGATGCAATCATATAGCCGAAACTAAATGCTTTCATTAAGGAGTTTATAAAGATACTAGATAACCCCTATAATATTCCACAGCCTCACTCCCCACAAAGATTTGGAAATTAAGCACAAGTTCAATTAAGAACTCTCCCCCATAATATGTCATTCTCGAAAGAACAACAAGAGAGACCTTAATTTCAGAAGAAAAGAAGGATTTCTTTGGACATAACAAATCACATATGAATATGAATCTAATTAATACTCAATTCACCTAACCATAAGAGAAACCATGATTAATTAAATCGGAAATATTCAACATAAGAGAACTTACGGAGCCGCACAGTATATACATAAAATATGGATCAGGGAAGATCAATACTGCGGAATAGACAAGGATTCATTCTATTTTCCATCACTATTTGCATAATGACATATAGATAGACATAATCCTCGTAAACAAAAGTTCATCCTATCTTCCATCAATAATGACATAATAGGCTTCACTTTAGTAATGTCAAAAGTACATTCATTCTTTTATCAATACTTGCATATCAACTTACGAAAGACTTAACTTTTGACAAGGTACGGGACAATCATAGTTCATGGACGAAACCACACATATCCCATAACATATTGCAATATACAAAACCATAAAGATTAATAATGCAAAAATATCATCTTCCAAACAATTTTTTAGAATTTAAACAAATAAACCTAAAAACATGAAGATGAAAACGTTAGACATAGCTATGTGTAATCACAATAAATGGCTATTCCAAACTCTAGTTATTCTTCTAAACAAGACAATAAAAGAAGATTAACTAGGAAACGACTCCTATAAAACATTTCACTTACTTTGAATACTCTTCTCATAATCTCTGTATTCTTCGAGATCATCCTCAATCAGATCAATTCTAGATTCCATATTATCCATCTTTTCTTCAAGTCTCTTGGATGAGGCTTCAAGTTCACTTTTTGAACACGAACTTGATCTAAGACGAGATTCATGGTTAAGGAGAGCTTATCAAAATTATAAACGGAGAGGTTTCCATCAAGAGAGGAACCGTGATTATTAGGGCTCATCATATTGTCTGAAGAATCAAACTGAATCTTCTTAGAAAGAAAAAAAGAGTCCAAACATCACTTTCTTTGATTGAAAGACTTGAAGAGGACATGACTAGAAGATATAGATGAAATGTGTATGCAGGAGAAAACTTTCAACTTATGAGGATATGAGGATATGAGGATAGGAGAAAATTATCCAAACTAACATTTGACCAAAACCCAAACTGAAAAAGATTATCCTCAGAAAAAGTCTTAAAGGAGAAAACCGTTCGAAAACAGTTCTAAAAAAAAAAAAAATCACCACAACCCTCTTGAAGGTTATGTTTTTTGTCTAAGAGGGATAGACAAAAAAAATCACAAAATTACAGAATGTAATTATTCCAATCCATTGTAGGACTGGGTGACTTCTCACGAGGGGATGAAGTATCCATCGTTCCTTGTCTTGTGTTTTTGGAAAGATGAGTTGTGTACATCATACTTTATTCCCTTTAACACGGTTTTGACTACCTTGATTGTTGATTGTCGAAAACTATGTAGTCCTTTGGAAATCTCTTTTACCAAGAGCAAAGGTTTTGTAAAAGATTTCCTTTTCTTTTTTACACATCGTTTGATGGAAGACGGTTTCTCATGTTTCTTAGTGCTAAAGATGTTGAAATGGTCCTGATATTCATACGAGGAGTTTCCAAAAAAGGGGTATATCCTTTTGGTTTTCCAAACTATCCTTGTTGTCAGGGTGACATAAGAAGGATATAGAATCAGGAGGAATTTGTTGACAACTTTTAAGGTCCATAATCGAAGATGTTCGACATGTCCTATAAGTATCACTATTGGAACTGATCACCTCAAATTTTAATTTAAACAGTTGATGTTCTAGATCTTCAATCCTTTTGATTAAGATTTCCTTTTCCAGTTGGATTTCTGGGGAAATGAGATTGTTTATCATGGAAAAATCAGGACTGTTAGGAGGACAGGCGTGATTATCAGCAAAATTATTAACCGAGCTTTCACAGATATCATCCTCAAGAAAGTAGTCCATAGTATCCATTCATGCTTTAATTATCTCAATCAACTCCGTATCAGGACATTTAGAAGTATCATGAATACTCCTATAGCACTTGAAACTAGTATTGTTGACATAGTTTTTCTGAACCTTTTTATTGATTGACTGAGGTTTATTTTGAGACTTTATTTTACTCTGTCTAAGAGACTTCTTAAGTTATTGCATAAACAGTGACAGAGTCGAATTAAAGTAGTTCTCATCTCCTTTATCAATCAATTTAGAACGTCGAGAATTATGGTCAGGTGCAGCAACATGGTTGCTAAACTGATGATGCTTTTCTCTTTTTTTAAGTTCAAGATCGAAAATCTTCAACTTTCCAGCAAGGGAATTTCTGGAAAGTGTATCAAGGTTATTTCCCTCAATGATGGTATGCTTCTTAGAATCGTATCTAGATGGCAACGATCTGAGAATTTTAATCACAATGTCCTTTTCAGGAATAGTCTTACCCAATGCAAAAGATGCATTAAAAATTTCAGACACTTTATGACTAAACTCATCAAAAGTTTCTTCATCTGTCATACGAAGGTTTTCCCAATCAGAACATAGGTTTTGAAGTCTAGCTTCTTTCTCATTGGAATTTCCTTCAAATACGGTTTCTAAGATATCTCAGGCTTCTTTAGACTTAGTGCACATAGTCACATGGTCCCGAAGATCTGGGGTAATGGCATGTATGATAATATTGAAGCCGTCAGAATTTTTCTTTTCAGCAAAAACTTCTTCTACGCTATATCTACCAATATCCTTCAATATAGTTACATCGCCTTCTGTAATAACCGGAGGTTCATAGCCGTTAACTACATGTACCCATGTTTGAAAATCACAAGCTTGAAGAAAATCACGCATAGCAATTTTCCATCATAGGTAGTTTGAGCCATCGAAGACTGGTGGTACGTTTATGGAGATAGAACTTCTATCCATAGAGTCAGATCACTACAAACACATACTTGTAAGGTCTTTAAACGTGTTTGCCTGCTCTGATGCCAATTGAAAAAGAGGGGGTACAACAACCACACCCAATATTTCGCTTAGCAATCTATATGGACTAAATCCAATATACTTTCAACAGAATCAACCAGACTCAATCTTAACAAAGTATATTAAGGAGTTATAATATCTCGATCTCTCGATTTAATCTTTACTCAAGCAAATAGAAATCTGCGAGTCCGATTAAATATAAGAGAGATAACTTGGATGGTACCAAAGACCAATATCCAAGTGTCAATCAATGTAAATCAACAACCAAAGGTTGGATATTCTAATTGATTGATCTAACGCACAACCTGTGATATTTCAATTATATAAAAACATATAATGCGAAAAAGAAATAACACAGACACCAGAATTTTGTTAACGAGGAAATCGCTAATGTACAAAAACCTCAGGACTTAGTCCAGATTGAACACACACTGTATTAAGTCACTACAGACATTAGCCTACTACTAAAAACTAACTTCGGTCTGGAATATAGTTGAACCCCAATCAATCTCACACTGATCCAAGGTACAGTTGCGCACCTGACGTCTCTGATCCCGGCAGGATACTACACACTTGATTCCCTTAGTTGATCTCACCCACAACTAAGAGTTGCTACGACCCAAAGTCGAAGACTTTAATAAACAAATCTGTATCACAGAGAAAAGTATATAGTAATAGATAAATATGTCTCCCACAGAAATACCTACGAGTTTTGTTTAGCCTTTTGATAAATCAAGGTGAACAGGAACCAATTGATAACCCGGACTTATATTCCCGAAGAACAGCCTAGAATTATCAATCACCTCATAATAATCTTAATCGATGCGGCGAAACAAGATATTTTGGAATCACAAACGATGAGACGAAGATGTTTGTGATTACTTTTAAATCTTTCCTATCGGAGATATCAATCTCAAGCCAATCTTTACGATTGTACTCGTACGATAGAATATGCAAGATCAGATCGTACAACTACGAGAAAGTAGTATCGGTTTGGCTTCACAATCCCAATGAAGTCTTCAAGTCGTTAACCTGGTTTACAAGAAGAAACCTAAGGTTAAAGGAGAATCGACTCTAGCTAATAAAACTAGTATCACATGTAAGGTGTGGGGATTAGGTTTCCCAGTAGATAGAGTTCTCCCTTATATAGTCTTTAAAATCAGGGTTTGCAATCAATGTTAGCTTGTTAACAAAGCATTCAATATATACCGTTAGATGGAAACCTGATTAGATTCAAGCTAATATCTTTCAACCGTTAGATCGAAAACCTAGCTTTTCACACACAAATGAAATGCACGATTTTAGGTTTGTGTAACCGTACCCAAACATGTACATTCGTTGGTTCAACAATAGTTAACCAAATGGTTAGCCATATAATCACTTTTATATTAACCATATTTTTCTTTACCATAACTAGTTCAAATGACTCAAATGAACTATTTAGAGAGTTGTTCAATTGCTTGGATCTTATATAGGAATACAAGACACAATTGAAGCAAAAACGATTTGATTCACTCGAATCGATTCATGAACTTTATATCCACGGTTTGCAAACTTGCATTCCTTAGTTTATATAAGTTTAAGTTCACAAATAATCGTCTTTAGAAATAACCAACTCAAGTACGCGGACTTACGTTCTCGGAAGAGTTTACAAACTCCAGCAGATTTTCTCGGGTCGAGAACCTCCGACAGTTCGCGGACTGATTTCAAGGAAAAGTTTTTCGGTTTTCCTGATCAACAAAGTACGCATACTTTGGTTCAAGGAATAAGGACTTAAACATATATGTGTTACCACATAATGCTTATATCCAACATTGTTTATATATTCTAAACTCTCATTTCGATCATTGAAACATTCTTAGAGGAGGTTATATAGTTGTTATTCACAAACCATTTTTCTTCAAAGCCATTTTCAAAGTGATTGAAACACAACATTACTTTCGTCACTAGGTAAAGATGAACTTGGCCAAAGCGAAATCTTACCAACACATATTTCGAGAAATAGATAGGCAAGATAAACTCGGCTCGAAATAGAAAATGTTTACAATCAAAGTCTATATAGTAAAACGACTTTTGTCTCAAGATAAGAGATAAAGTAGATAGAATTTTGAGTAATAGATAAGTTCAAGTCTCCACATACCTTTTAGTCGATGAAGTTCCACCAGTTCTTTGAGTAAGTCTTCGTCTTGTATGATGATCGTCATGGAGTTCTTGAGCTCAACTACACTTTCTATCCTAGTCCGATACTTAGCTATAATATACTAGAAGACTTATAGTTTTGATCACTAACATTGACAAACATGCTTGAGTTAGCAACAGCATGCGAGTTCGACCGAGCAGTGCTCTAACAATCTCCCCCTTTGTCAATTTTAGTGACAAAACTATTAATACATACGAAATACAAAAATAAATAATACACTTTATAGAAACTATTATCTCTTCAAACTCATTCAAGAAACTATTGAGTAATAATTTTCTCATCTCCTGGTTTATTGTTCAATGGCACATACAACTGATGAATCTTCTGTGGATGAAATTACTGAAGCTATGCAAGCAAGCCAAATTCTCCATGATCCTTTAAGGCATGTTATGATTCTTAATAGAGACTTTGTCACTTCCAAGTACTCCAATGATTCCAAAGGTTGTGAGTTTAGCATCATCATTGTTGAAAATCCGTAGCTATAACAATGAGAAAACAGAATTCTCGAACATTGTTATACAGTGTCATAGTATCATTATGTAGTATCAAAGTTCAATTGTATCACAACTTCGACAACAATACTATAGTGATATGTAGCACTCCCCCTTATTCAATACTCCATCTCACATGGAAGCCACTCCCACCCTTACATAATGATCCGAAAACCATATGTATTTGTAGTGTGAACTACATATTAATTCTCCACCTTTTTGTCAATAAAATTGGAAAAGGTACAAGAACGAGATCCTTATGAAAATTACTATAGAGACATTTCATGACAAAAACAAAGCACGTGTCAACTTATTTAGATGCAATCATATAGCCGAAGCTAAATTCTTTCATCAAGGAGTTTATAAAGATACTAGATAACCCCTATAATATTCCACAGACGCACGCCCCACAAAGATTTGGCAATTAAGCACAAGTTCAATTAAGAACTCTCCCCCATAATATGTCATTCTCGAAAGAACAATAAGAACGACCTTAATTTAAAAAAAAAAAAGATTTGTTTGGAAATAACAAATCACGTACGAATATGAATTTGTTTGGAATATTATAGATAACCCCTATAATATTCCACAGCCGCACGCCCCACAAAGATTTGGCAATTAAGCACAAGTTCAATTAAGAACTCTCCCCCATAATATGTCATTCTCGAAAGAACAATAAGAACGACCTTAATTTAAAAAAAAAAAAAAAGATTTGTTTGGACATAACAAATCACGTACGAATATGAATTTGAATCCAATTAATACTCAATTCAATTAACCACAAGAGAACCCATGATTAATTAAATCGGAAATGCTCAACATAAGAGAACTTACAGAGCCGCACAGTATATACATCAAATATGGATCAGGGAAGATCAATACCGCGGAATAGACAAGGATTCATTTTATTTTCCATCACTATTTGCACAATAACATATGATAGACATAATCCTCGTAAAAAAAATTTCATCCTATCTTCCATCAATAATGACATAATAGGCTTCACTTTTGTAATGTCAAAAGTACATTCATTCTTTTTATCAATACTTGCATATCGACTTACGAAATAATTAACTTTTGACAAGGTATGGGACAATCATAGTTCACGGACGCAACCACACATATCCCATAACATATTACAATATATAAAACCATAAATATTAATAATGCAAAAATATCATCTTTCAAACGATTTTTTAGAATTTAAACAATAAACCTAAAAACATGAAGATGAAAACGTTGGACGTAGCTATATGTAATCACAATAATGGCTATTCCAAACTCTAGTTATTCTTCTAAATAAGACAATAAAAGAAGATTTACTAGGAAATGACTCCTATAAAACATTTCACTTACTTTGAATACTCTTCTCATAATCTCTGTATTCTTCGAGCTCATCCTCAATCAGATCAATTCTAGATTCTAGATTATCCATCTTTTCTTCAAGTCTCTTGGATGAGGCTTCAAGTTCACTTTTTAGAGCACCAACTTGATCTAAGACGAGATTCATGGTTAAGGAGAGCTTATCAAAATGAGAAACAGAGAGGTTTCCATCAAGAGAGGGACCGTGATTATCAGTGCTCATCATATTGTCTGAAGAATCAAACCGAATCTTCTTAGAAAGAAAAAAAACAGTCCAAACATCACTTTCTTTGCTTGAAAGACTTGAAGAGGACATGACTAGCAGAGATAGATGAAATGTTTATGCGGGAGAAAATCTTCAACTTAAAAGGATCTAAGGATATGAGAAAATTATCCAAACTAACCTTTGACCAAAACCCTAACTGAAAAAGGTTATCCTCAGAAAAATTATTTAACGAGAAAACCATTAGAAAACAGTTCTAAAAACAAAAACAAAAACAAAAAAATTCACCACAACCCTCTTGAAGGTTATGTTTTTTGTCCAAGAGGGATAGATAAAAAAAACAATCATAGAATTACATAAAGTAATTATTCTAATCCATTGTAGGACTGGGTGACTTTTCACGAGGGGCTAAAGTATCCATCGTTCCTTGTCTTGTTTTTGGGAAAGATGAGGTGTGTACATCATACTTTCTTCCCTTTAACACGGTTTTCACTACCTTGATTGTTGATTTTCGCAAACTATGTAGACCTTTGGAAATCTCTTTTACCAAGAGCAAAGGTTTTGTAAAAGATTTCCTTTTCTTCTTCACACATAGTTTGATGGAAGACGGTTTCTCCTGTTTCTTAGTGCTAAAGATGTTGTGATGGTACAGATATTCATACGAGAAGTTTACACAAAGGGGTATATCCTTGTGGTTTTCCAAACTATCCTTGTCGTCAGGGTGACATAAGAAGGATATAGAATCAGGAGGAATTTGTTGACAACTTTTAAGGTCCATAATCGAAGATGTTCGACATGTCCTATAAGTTTCACTATTGGTACTGATCACATCCAATTTTAATTTAAACAGTTGATGTTCTAGATCTTCAATATTTTGATTAAGATTTCCTTTTACAGTTGGATTTCTGGGGAAATGAGATTGTTTATCATGGAACAATCAGGACTGTTAGGAGGACAGGCGTGATTATCAGCAAAAAGATTAACCGAGCTTTCACAGATATCATCCTCAGGACAGTAGTTCAGAGTATCCATCCATGCTTTAATTATCTCAATCAACTCCGTATCAGGACATTTAGAAGTATCATGAATACTCCTATAGCACTTGAAACTAGTAATGTTGACATAGTTTTTCTGAACCTTTTTGTTTATTGACTGAGGTTTCTTTTGATACTTTCTTTTACTCTCTTTAAGAGATTTCTTAAGTTGTTGTATAAACAGTGACATAGTCGAATTAAAGCAGTTCTCATCTCCTTTATCAATCAATTTAGAATGTCGAGAGTTATGATCAGGTGCAGCAACATGGTGCTAAACTGATGACGCTTTTCTCTTTGTTCAAGTTCAAGATCGAAAATCTTCAACTCTCCAGCAAGGGAATTTCTGGAAAGTGTATCAAGGTTATTTCCTTCAATTATGGCATGCTTCTTATGATCGTATCTAGATGGCAGTGATCTGAGAATTTTCATCACAATATCCTTTTCAGGAATAGTCTTAGCCAATGCAAAAGATGCATTAAAAATTTCAGACACTTTGTGATTAAACTCATCAAAAGTTTCTTCATCTTCCATACGAAGGTTTTCCCAATCAGAACATAAGTTTTGAAGTCTAGCTTCTTTATCATTGGTATTTCCTTCAAATACGGTTTCTAAGATATCCTAGGCTTCTTTAGCCTTAGTGTACAAAGTCACATGGTTCTGAAGATCTGGGGTAATGGCATGTATGATAGCATTTAAGCCGTCGTAATTTTGATTTGCAACAAGAACTTCTTCTGCGCTATATCTACCAATATCCTTCGGTATAGTTACATCTTCTTCTGTAATAACCGGAGGTTAATATCCATTAACTACATGCACCCATGTTTGAAAATCACGAGCTTGAAGAAAACCACGCATAGCAATTTTCCATCATAGGTAGTTTGAGCCATCGAAGACTGGTGGTAGGTTTACGGAGATAGAACTTCTGTCCATAGATTCAGATCGCTATAAACACAGACTTGTAAGGTCTTTAAACGTGTTTGCGTGCTCTGATACCAATTGAAAAAGCAGGGGTACAACAACCTCACCCGATATTTCGCTTAGCAATATATATGGACTAAATCCAATATATTTTCAAGAGAATCAACCAGACTCAATCTTAACAAAGTATATCAAGGAGTTATAATATCTCGATCTCTCGATTTAATCCTTACTCAAGCAAATAGAAATATGCGAGTCCGATTAAACATAAGAGAGATAACTTGGATGTTACCAAAGACCAATATTCAAGTGTCAATCAATGTAAATCAACAACCAAAGGTCGGATATTCTAATTGATTGAACTAACGCACAACCTGTGATATTTCAATTATATAACAAAATATAATGCGAAAAAGAAATAACACATACACCCAAATTTTGTTAACGAGGAAACCGCAAATGCAGAAAACCCCCTGGACCTAGTCCAGATTGAACACACACTATATTAAGCCGCTACAGACACTAGCGTACTATAAACTAACTTCGGTCTGGACTGTATTTGAACCCGAATCAATCTCACACTGATCCAAGGTACAGTTGAGCTCCTTATGTCTTTGATCCCAGCAGGATACTACGCACTTGATTCCCTCATATGATCTCACCCACAACTAAGAGTTGCTACGACCCAAAGTCGAAGAATTTAATAAACAAATCTGTATCACACAGAAAATTATATATTAATAGATAAATCTATCTCCCACAGAAATACCTACGAGTTTTGTTTCGTCTTTTGATAAATCAATGTGAACATGAACCAATTGATAACCCGGACTTATATTCCCAAAGAGCAATCTAGAATTATGAATCACCTCACAATAATCTTAATCGACATGGCGAAAGAAGATATTGTGGAATCACAAATGATGAGACGAACATGTTTGTGATTACTTTTAAATCTTGCTATCGGAGATATTAATCTCAAGCCAATCTTTACGATTTTACTCGTACGATAGAATATCCAAGATCAGATCACACAACTACGAGAAAGTAGTATCGGTCTGGCTTCACAATCCCAATGAAGTCTTCAAGTCGTTAACCTGGTTTACAAGAAGAAACCTAAGGTTAAAGTATAATCGACTCTAGCTAATACAAATAGTATCACACGTAAGGTGTGGGGATTAGGTTTCCCAGTTGGTATAGTTCTCCCTTATATAGTCTTTCAAATCAGGGTTTGCATTCAATGTTAGATTGGTAACAAAGCATTCAATATTCACCATTAGATGAAAACCTGGTTAGATTCAAGCTAATATCTTTCCACCGTTAGATCGAAAACCTAGCTTGTCACACACAAATGAAATGCACGATTTTAGGTTTGTATAACCGTACCCAAACATGTACATTCGTTGGTTTAACAATAGTTAACCAAATGGTTAGGCATATGATCAATTTTATATTAACCATATTCTTCTTTGCCATAACTAGTTCAAATGACTCAAATGAACTAGTTATAGAGTTGTTCAATTGCTTAGATCTTATATAAGTATACAAGACACAATCGAAGCAAAAACGATTTGATTCACTTGAATCGATTCATGAACTTTATAGCCACGATTTGAAAACTTGCATTCCTTAGTTTATATAAGTTTAATTTCATGAATAATCGTCTTTATAAATAACCAACTCAAGTACGCTGACTTAGTTCGCGGACTTAAGTTCCCGGAAGAGTTTACAAACTCCAACAGATTTTCTCGGGTCGAGAACCTCCGACAGTTCGCAGACTGAGTTCGCGGACTGGTTTTCCGGTTTTCCTGATCAACAAAGTACGCATACTTTGGTTCAAGGAATAAGGACTTATACATATATGTGTTACCACACAATGCTTATATCCAACATTGGTTGTTTATCTTAAACTCTCATTTCAATCATTGAAACATTCTTAGAGGACGTTATATAGTTGTTATTCGAAAACCATTTTTCTTCAAAGCCATTTTCAAAGTGACTCAAACATAACATGACTTTCGTCACTAGGTAAAGATGAACTTGGCCAAAGCGAAAGCTTACCAACACATATTTCGAGAAATAGATAGGTGAGATAAACTCGGATCGAAATAGCAAATGTGTATAATCAAATTCTATATAGTAAAACTAATTTTGTCTCAAGATAGGAGATAGAGTAGATATATTTTTGAGTGATAGATAAGTTCAAGTCTCCACATACCTTTTAGTCGATGAAGTTCCACCAGTTCCTTGAGTATTTCTTCGTCTTGTATGATGATCGCCATGGAGTTCTTAAGGTCACCTACACTTTCTATCCTATTCTGAGACTTAGTTATAGTAGACTAGAAATCAAGACTTATAGTTCTGATCACTAACATTGATAAACATGCTTGAGATAGCAACGCATGTGAGTTCGACCAAGCAGTGCTCTAAAAGACATGATGTATAACAAATAAGCGGACGTGGTTGCCTTGACTCGTACTTCGTCCACACTTCCTTTCTTCTCCTCAGCATCAGTGTCTATAACCTCCCTTGATCATGTAGATGGGGAAAAACGATTTGCTGGTTTTTACGGGATTGGGGAGATGACCGTGCGGAGGAGACTTCTTTAACCGAGCAAATGCTCAACCTCACACAGATGCACTGCAATAAGGGAGTGCTTTAAGTTCGAGAGATCAATCTGTAGGACTCCGTCCTAAACCAAGACAATGGCCGTTCCAGAATCAATTCGGTCACAAGAGAGGATGGGTCGATATGTAGGAGGGAAGCTGAGAAATGTGTGAGATCAAAGGTGATCAAAGATTGTAGGTGTGCTGGGTATTATGCGTAAATAAGTTCTGATTGATTAAATTTGCTCTGTTGAGAGTAATTGCTCAGACTTTGAGTTGTTAATCTCGTGTTGTCTGCTTTACGAGAGATCGTCTTGTGTGTTTCAATCATGATTCAGAGACTTATTTATATTGCAAGAATTATAAACACCTTGATCCCATGAAGTGTGACAGTTGCTGGAGTCAAAGAATGGGGAAGTGGGAAATCGTGTCAAAACCAGTTGCTCATCGTGCGGAGACTTGGTTAATTTTCCACCCACTACTTTGCTAACTTCTCCAACTGATTGCACGACTTGCTCACATCCTCGTCGTGTGTATGAACACATGTGCCGTAGACCGCCAGACCAAAACCCTAGTTAATATCCCCCATGTGACATGATTGATGTCTTGTGATTGTGGAGTCAGTTGTTGAGACTCATGAATTGAACATGTCTGTTGAGACAAAGGTATCGGATAAATGTTGATAACTTAAGGTGAGAAAATGTTGTTGAATCGTTGAATATTGATAGTTGAACCAATATTCCTTAGTCTGAGCAAATATTGCTCGTCTGAGCAAATATTGCTCGTTTGATGAATTGTTGGTATCGTTGAATATTGATAGTTGAACCAATATTCCTTAGTCTGAGAATATTGCTCGTCTGAGTAAAATGTTAATTTAAGATGCTGACATCTGAGCCGAGCATAATTATTAAAGTGTTGATCACGGGATCAACGTAAAATTATTAATGTTTGAATCTGCTCAGAATTATGTTTTTGCAGAGCTCGAAGCCCTAATTTTTGAGAAATTTATGATTTATTGAAAATCAAACACAGAGTGATGGATGGATCAGCTACATGGGATGATGAGTCGACCATGTAACGCCCAGATTCCCGAGTGAGCAAAAAATACCAAAGTCTCAGTTGGTGAAAGGATGATTAAATGCTGGTTTAATCATTTATTAAAATAGTGCTCGTATCAGATTTAGGTGATAAAACCTAATTATGAAGAGATGAGGGACCAACCAAGATGGCATGAGACCGGCCCTTGGTGGTCATGGGACCAGCTGATGGTCGTTTGAGAAAACTCCAAGTTGTTTGAAGAGAGTTTGGACCCAATATGAGCAATTGAGAAAATTAGGTCAAAATTGTTAAAACATGTGGGACCGACTATTTGCAAGCCTTGGAGTTGGCCTTGGTAGGTTAAGGAGACATGCCCGTGTCACCATAATGTTCGTGTCTCAGTCCTGAGAGTTTCGATATTTTCTGATGCGCGTTTGAGCAATATTTTGAGAAAATATGAAGGATTCATGATTTTGCTGAAACTGAGGAATCTTCGTGAGATGATGAAAATAGTTAATAAAATAGGGGTTTGCAAGGTGTAGGACCGTCTACGGTTAGGGCATGGCTGGCCAACTAGCAAGCTCGGTCCCACAACACCTTTCCCAATTTTATGTATTTTCCCTGATGTGAGCAAAATACCATGAACCGAGGAATTTCATGAGGTTAAGGAATTTCCATGAAATTAGGGAAATAATAATAAAAAATAGGGATTCATGAGGTGTGGGACCGGCCATGGCCAAGGCATGGTCGGCCGGCCAAGGAGCACGGTCCCATGGTATTTTCCCTAATTTTGTATTATTTTCATGACTTTAGGGAAGTATCATGAAATCAAGGAGTTCGTTGAAACTAAGGATTTTTCTTGAAGTGAAGGAGTTTCCATGAGATGAGGGAAACAAATAATATTAAAATAATGAGACAAGGGCGTGTGGGACCGGCCACGGCTAGGGCATGGTCGGCCGGCCAATGAGCCAGGTCCCGTGATCTTTTCCTTAATCTTATGTTATTTTCATGAGTTGAGGGAAATATCATGAAATTTGGGAATTGTCCTGGGATGAGGGAAATAATAATAAAATAATAAGGAATCATGAGGTGTAGGACGGGCCACGGCTAGGGCATGGCCGGGAGGCTAGTAGGCCCAGTCCCACGACTTTTTTCCTAATTTTTATTATTTCTTTGATACGAGGAAACACCATGAGATTGGGGAGTTTCCTTGAGACGAAGGAGATTTGCTCAAATGAAGGTATTTTCATGAGATCAGGGAAAAATAATAAAATAAAATATATAATTGGGCGTGGGACTAGCTACGGCGTGACCGGCCGACCGGTCGGCCCAGTCCCCTAGCGCCTTTGCTAATATTTCATTATTATTATTTTTCTTCCTATTTTGCATAGGTTCATCGTTCCTTCGTGTTTTGGAATGCTCGTTCGTGCATTCAGATGCTCGTTTGTGCATTATTGCTTAGTACACTTGCACCATTTTGGTCGGGACTTACTCGATAGCGGCTCAGACGCCCGTTCGTTGAATATTTATTACTAACCCATGGAATTCTGCTGGGAAAACCATGAATTGAAGTAATGAAATATTATGAAGAACATAGAATGTTTCCAAATACTCAGCTAATGAATTTAAAGATTATAAATAATTAATTGATGGCTCTATACTAGCAAGCATGCTATCTAGGAGCATTAATTATCTGAGAATTGAGCGATATGAGCTTGTTGAAGCGTCATATTTTCTTTACATAATCAGGGAAAACATTGTTACATCCTGAAGACGTTATTGCTCTATACTAGAAGGTAAGTCGTCTAGGAGCCGTCTAATCTTTCGATTCTATGTAGAAGTAATTACTGAAATTGCTCACTATTCATGAAATACGCCATTGCCTCAGCTGAGAGACTGCACATCTCTGTATATACTCTGAGAGATAGTATTCTCAGTCAGAGATTCATGTGGCACGAGCTTTCATGCTTCGATGAGAGACATGAGCCTCAATACTCATCTGATTGCTGGATCAGGAGCATCACAATTACGGTTTTACAATTTTAACCCTTATTGAAAATCCACCATCTATAAATCACAAAGATAGAGTCTCACTTATTTTCGTCCCAACCGAACAAAGTTTTCATTAATTTGTGAAGTTCATTGCAAGGAATATCATCATCGTAGCCGTTTTGAGTGGATTCTACATCATCGTCGATGCATGGAATTTGAATACAATCGTCGAGAGTTAATGTCCGTTCACCTAATGTGAAGAAAATTGTATTTGTCTCCCCATAAACCTCTCACATAATGCAGATATGATAACTTTATCATACTCAATAGCTGGATTATGTACCATAAGCCAGAATTTCGAGTTTCCCATAATATCCTTACAGCTTCGCATTCCTTCTCTAATAGCCAAGCCTTCATAAGAGTATACGAAGCTTGGTCTAAAAACATGAATGACATTCTTACGATCCTAAAAATAATTCCAAAAACACATGCACTGTTGCAAAAAATATATATATATAAATAATTAAACCAAATTATAGAGAGGATGACTTAAATAACAAAAGGTAAGGTCGATATTACTTACTAGCGTATAGTAAATTTCATATGTCCATGAGTCTTAGTATCCGAAAAGAACATGTCTACCATCTTTTGGTAACCCAAGGAGTGGATTATCTGGTTTCTGCTTCTTCTTCAAGTGAGAGGATAACATACGGGAATCAATAGGTTTCTTTGGTTTCTTGCCCTTCTTTGATTTTGCACCTTCTTCTGGATCTTTATCATTATTACGTTCTTCATCACCATTATCATTCTCACCATCATTACCTTCTTACGGAATATTATCACCATTACCTTCTCCAGGAAATTTATCATTATTAGCTCCTCTAGTGGTTGAAACTTCCTTGGTTATCATCGTTCTACTCAGAATCACTTTGTTCTTCCAATTATGGAGACGATGCCTGAGTAGGATTGAGATGAAGGATTTTAGGCGTTCCCGGTTCCAAAAGCACATAATCATGATGTCATCCGCAATTTCACTGTTTAAAATTGTTCAATTACTTTCTAGGGTTTTAGAGAAACAAAATTACGAATTCGAAATCAAATCTTATAAATAGCATATAATGTATCCTAATATACTCAGAAACGAAGAAAAACACTTACCCTCGTCATTTTTGAGGAGGACTGGAATAAGAAAAATGAAACGAAGATGAAAGGGAAGGAAGCTTATTCGTTTGAAGATTTATTTATTTTGGGAGAACGAGATGGAAATTCGTTTTTCTGTTCCGAAAAAGAAAAATGAAAATCCACTTAAACGGAAAGAGAAAATAAAAGAAAACAAAAAAAGCCAAGCCATGCCAACACCACATCAGTCGTGGGTCTAACAGTGGGTTCGACCGGTGAGCTAAACAGAATTAATAACAGTAGAACGTATTGTATGTCCCTTATAGAGTTATGATTCTCTATAAAATCACTTGTCCCCGTAATTGTTATTTTCTGAACAATCTAAACCTTTATTACCCTTTAATATCTTACATGATGAACTAACTGCCTCTCCCTAGGTTATAATATAATAACGACTCCCTGATAATTTCTCTAGTAATTATAACTGTTAGAGCATAGCTCGGTTGAAACCATCAAGCGTTGGTATGTCAAGTTTGGTTGTCATATTTTAGTGAATCAAAACTCATTTAAGGAGTCGTTTGATTATGAACTAGACTCAACTTCGTATAGCTTAGCTTGAAAGTATTAGGATATAAGATATTATAAGTATTGCGAAGACTTGAAGAAGTGAAGAAGTAAGGAGCTACAACGACAACATCATCCTTCCACTTGAGGTTAGTGATATTTGGCTTGATCTGTTTCATTCCCTAATGTATCTTTCAAGTCATGTGATGTGATTTTCAATTGAGTTGTAGTAATAAGTTCGTTGAGACTTGTGAAAGCAAAAGATTCTATACTTAATAATACTTAAAAATTAAAGAAAACTTAACTCAAAATTTGATTTCAAGATATTAAAAATAACCAAGACATTAGAATCCACTATTACACATGAATAAATTATGGTAAATATTTCATAACTCTAATTAGCCTTTTAATCTTTTATTTCTTAATTCACAAATAATCAAACATATTCTCAAATATTAATTGTATTTCCTAAGCATAGACTATCAATTGATTAAAAAAAGTATAATCTATCAAATTGAATCACAAGTAATTAAGAAAATTATATAAACTCTTAAGAACTCTGCAAAAGCAGTAATTGTGTGAATTATAATTAATAATTAGAGAAAATGAAATAGTTACCCATTATTCATGTGTGAATATATTCATCCATTGCCTTGGTTACGCGAGAATTTAGCCTCTCATCATGTTGGAAACACGCTCAAAAGTTGATTTCATTTATGCTCAAAGATGGTTTACAAATGATGAAATTATGGGGATGATTAAAATTACAGAGAATCGATACATATATATATTAATTGTTGTTGTCACTGTAGCAGATAAGACTGTCCGCAAAGTGTCGCAGCGACTGTAGCTTTTAAGACTGCTCCATGAGGGTCTTATGTTCTTCGTGTTCTTCGTGCAGCAGCAGCAATGGAGTTTCTGCAACTTTATTTTCTCGACTCTCTGATGCTCTGCAACTCTCCCAACTTTCGATACCCCTTCTAAAACATCGCAGTACCCCTTTTATACTCTTCAGTGTCTTCAAATCTTCACAATAACTTCAAGAAATCTCCATGAATGCCTTTTATCCTCGGGAATATTTTTTACCAAAGTTACGTAATTATTTCATTATTCACCTCGTTCACGTATCTGTTCAAGCTCTACACACTCCAAACTCGTGTGATACAAGTATTTCAATGAGAAAAACTCATTGCAGCACAAGAAAACAGTTCAACTAACTTGTGGCAGTAACATAAATATCCGAGAATCCCTGTTTTGATAATTATTTCCATGTTTATCTTGTTCACGCGTCTCTGAGTTTTTCAAACACTCCAAATCTTCCAGAATAAAATCCCATGATAGAATATCTTCTTTTAATCCACACATATCTTCCGAATTTAGCCAATGAGAGTCAAACAAAATCCGAGAATATTTTCTCTCCTGGTTTATTGATAATCACCTGAAATCTTCTCCTCTTTCCAATTTTAACTCTATTACCATCCCTGTTTTAGTCGAACATGCTAATACCAATCATAACTCGCGATTAAATCTCATCAAAATCGACCACAATCATCACAGAAGATATCGTATTTTCTGAATATTTGAAGCTTGCTTTTCCCGCCAAAATCAGTGATGAACATGGGCGCCCCCTAACCAGAATAGGGGTGTGAATAGCATGGGTGCAAATAGTAAAGAAGGTTCCCCTTATAAATTGAGGTGCCCCTTAACCAATATCGAGAATCCGAATAGCACATGTCCTCCTGGTGCAAATAACATTTTTCCGAGCCGATTCTCCACAAGAGCTTATTCTTCTAAAAACAACTAAAACAAGTTTATTAGAGAAAAAAAATGAGTCTCAGCTAATGTATTTATGGGCTAAAATGCGTCGCACTTGCGTGCTTATCAAATTCCTCCACACTTACATTTTGCTAGCCTCGAGTAAAACAGAAGAAGACCCGCTACACAGCTGGTCATATCAATTTTGTTTTCAAACCCGCTACACAGATGGTCATCACATGCAAGAAAAAGAAAAAGACCCGCTACACAGCTGGTCATAAATCTAACAATCATAATAATTTTATTATTATTATTATTATTATTTTTAAGACCCTCTACACAGCTGATCATAATATACCTACTAACCTACAATAGACCCGCTCAACAGCTGATCATGATTTGCAAGAAAATTCTTGAAAAAATAAAGTAAAAAGTTAACCACTCCCCCACACTTAAAGATTACATTGTCCTCAATGTAAATTGAGTCATCCAATGCATAACTTAAGATGGGAAATTCATAAGATGCAAAAAGTAAATGAAAATATAAAAAATAAAATAAAAGAACACCTACTAGAATGTACAAAAAGGATCCCCATAAACTAACAACCTGAAAATTTGGGGATCAACCCAAATACAACATTTACAAATAAAAGCTTCACACTTATGTTATAACGATGCGGAAACACTGAAACTATCAAAAACCAAAGACTTACCTCCAAACCAAGTTTTTACAACACAAGGAAGTGTGTAAAGAACATAATATAGTGATTCTATGGGGACTTGGGAAACATCAATTGGTCCATGCACGATTTCGGGAATAGGAAAATCCTCTGGGTATTTAGATGCAAAGTACTCCAACAATGTTTTAGAAGCACATAATTCTAACCCTAAATTAGGTAACTTTTGGAAGTCTAGGGGACTAAAAACAACCTCTGATTTCGGTGAATTATCTTGTGAGATAGATCCATCTATGGAATTAGGAAAATCATCTACATAATCATCCACAGAGTCATCTGCAAATTCTGTCTGAAACAGAGAGTCACTACAAGACTGATCATTAAATAATTTTTGGCATTCCAGGATTCTCAGTCTTTGTTCCAAACTAGGTGGTGTGTATTTGTAATACTTCTCATATATCATTGGAGGAGATTCTTCACTTACCATTTGTGGAGCAAAAACTCTGTACCGTTGCCTATGAATATATTCACCAAGCGTCATCTCAGATGAGGTTGTATGATAATTTGAGTTTCTACGCTTATATTCTGCAAGATTCATCTTAGCTGACGTCTCTTCAGAAAAATCCATCGTCCTCAAAAATTCCCTGAAAAGAAATACAAAAAGAAATGCATAAAAAGGAAAAAAAATCTAAAATTAAATGAAAATATTGTACAAAATAAAAATAAACCTAAAAATTAATCTGAAAAAAAGTCTGCGTCGGCGGCGCCAAAATGATGTGATTTTTTTTGTTTTGTTGTAGTAATAAGTTCGTTGAGACTTGTGAAAGCAAAAGATTCTAGACTTAATAAAACTTAAAAATTAAAGAAAACTTAACTCAAAATTTGATTTCAAGATATTAAAGATAACCAAGACATTAGAATCCACTATTACACATGAATAAATTATGGTAAATATTTCATAACTCTAATTAGCCTTCTAATCTTTTATTTCTTAATTCACAAATAATCAAACATATTCTCAAATATTAATTGTATTCCCTAAGCATAGACTATCAATTGATCAAACAAAGTATAATCTATCAAATTGAATCACAAGTAATTAAGAAAATTATGTAAACTCTTAAGAACTCTGCAAAAGCAGTGATTATGTGAATTATAATTAAAAATTAGAGAAAATGAAATAGTTACCCATTATTCATGTGTGAATAGCTTCATCCATTTCCTTGGTTACGCGAGAATTTAGCCTCTCATCATGTTGAAAACACGCTCAAAAGTTGATTTCATTTATGCTCAAAGATGGTTTACAAATGATGAAATTATGGGGATGATTAAAATTACAGAGAATCGATACATATATATATTAATTGTTGTTGTCACTGTAGCAGATAAGACTGTCCGCAAAGTGTCGCAGCGACTGTAGCTTTTAAGACTGCTCCATGAGGGTCTTATGTTCTTCGTGTTCTTCGTGCAGCAGCAACAATGGAGTTTCCGCAAATTTATTTTCTCGACTCTCTGATGCTCTGCAACTCTCCCAACTTTCGATACCCCTTCTAAAACATCGCAGTACCCCTTTTATACTCTTCAGTGTCTTCAAATCTTCACAATAACTTCAAGAAATCTCCATGAATGCCTTTTATCCTCGGGAATATTTTTTACCAAAGTTACGTAATTATTTCATTATTCACCTCGTTCATGTATCTGTTCAAGCTCTACATACTCCAAACTCGTGTGATACGAGTATTTCAATGAGCAAAACTCATTGCAGCACACGAAAACAGTTCAACTAACTTGTGGCAGTAATAGAAATATCCGAGAATCCCTATTTTGAGAATTATTTCCATGTTTATCTTGTTCACGCGTCTATGAGTTATCCAAACACTCCAAATCTTCCAGAATAAAATCCCATGACAGAATATCTTCTTTTAATCCACACATATCTTCCGAATTTAGCCAATGAGAGTCAAACAGAATCCGAGAATATTTTCTCTCCTGGTTTATCGATAATCACCTGCAATCTTCTCCTCTTTCCAATTTTAACTCTATTACCATCCCTGTTTTAGTCGAACAGGCTAATACCAATCATAACTCGTGATTAAATCTCATCAAAACTCGACCACAATCATCACAGAAGATGTCGTATTTTCTGAATATTTAATCATAATATTCCTGCCAAAATCAGTGATGAACATTTGCGCCCCTAACAATAATATGGGTGTGAATAGCATGGGGTGCAAATAGTAAAGAAGGTTCCCCTTAACCAACATCGAGAGTCCGAATAGCACATGTCCTCCGGGTGCAAATAACATTTTTTCGACCCAATTCTCCACAAGAGATTATTCTTCTAAAAACAAGTTTATTAGGGAAAAAATAAGTCTCATCTAATGCATTTATGGGCGAAAATGCGTCGCACTTGTTTGCTTATCATCATGCATATTGAAAACATAACTGTGAATCATGAATGATTACACTCTAGTTAGACGTAGTATTAAGGAATACAATACGAAGTATAACGCTTATCTTTTGAACTTCGTATATAAGACATCGACATAATCGTTTGAATACTATTGTGATTATGTATGGGTATGAGGTGAAGATTTCATCCTAGGAAACAATGTTTTACATTAGTTTAAAGGAAGTAAATTCATGAACTTGTTTCGTGAATCAAAAGGGAAATCACTAGGCTTATTAGTATTGTTATTCATTGCATATCTTTTGAACTACCAATATGTTTGATTAGTATAACCGCTCATGACTTGTTTATGTTCTTGGTAAAACTATTCACAAGGCCTGACTTTTGTATTGGTATGACTTTTATTAGTGAAACCGATCTTAAGTACTCACCTGAGATAGTATGATCGATTTAGTGTTATTGGTATGACCAACTCTAGGCAAAGGGGAACCGATCCTATGAAGAGGTGCAACCGATCACAAGAGGGGAATCGATCCTTGTAAAAGGTGCAACACGTTTTTTAGTAGATGGGGGAACTATCCTATGAACATGTGCAACAAGTTTTTAGTGAAAGGGGAACCGATCCTATGGACATGTGCAGCAAATACAAGTAGTTACCATAAGTATGTGGGGAACTGATCCTAGTACCTAGTCAACCGAATTTTTGGAAAGCTAGTGTAACTATGCACATTACTCACATGGAGGTAGAACCGAAACTTGTTTTGGTAGAACCGTGAAACCCATGATTTGTGATTGAGTGTTCTTAATCAATCACATAGTTCTTGAAAGTCAGATGAACCAATTCTAAACTCGTTTAGAAGTGTGGAAAATCGGTTTCAAGATTGTAAGTATGAAAGAGGACTTACAAAATAAAGATGTCGACATACTTTGAACATGTGCAGTAACGCTTATCTTTTATTGTTCAATGATATTCCTTAATAGCTAAAGGAAAAAATCACGGAAGAAAAATAAATTGAGAATATTTTAATTAAGGTTTTTAATTTTATTTTTGGAAAATGAAAATTGGTAATGTGCATTTACTAATTGAAGATTTTCTAAGAGATTTTCGGTCAATGTTTGGACAAAGCATATCCAGGAATTATGGAAACCGAATCTGGAATATATTGCATATCTTGAGAATATTTTCGGTTTTGGAATTTCCTTGGTGTCCAAACTTCCTTGGTCTATAAATACCAAATTTTGCATTTCTAGCAAACTAATCCTCAGAGCCAGAAAAACTACCTAGTTGTGTTGTTACAGGTGGAGACGCCTATTCGGAGAGGAAAGTAACCTAATTAGGCGAATCTCTTGCGGACGCTCAGTTTAAAGACTTCTTTGGGATTGAGAAGCCCTATTAATACTGTTGGTTGGAAACTAGATAATTGCGGTTTATTATTAGTTTTCTATTTATTTAATTGACCAACGGTTTTTGAACTTTGATTGCACCTAGTTTGTTTATGCTTGAGAATCTTCTCTTCTGATATAAGATTCACTCAAACTAGATCGAAGTTTCGATGGGGATCTTTAGACTGTTTGTAAATCTAAAGACGTCTTATGATAATCCATTGTTAAAGACTCCGTTCTGTGAATGATTGATCATAAGAGACTCAAGTTGATTGTGTGAAGGTGTTTATTGAAGATCTAAGAAGATTTGAAGACAAAGAAGTCTTTGAAGATTTCTGATTTGGGTTCATAATCTTTGGTGTCACAATACTTGTTTTGGTTAAAGAGGATCCAACTATAATCAGTTTATCCTTGTGGTAGACTGGATTGATTAGTTGAGTAGATCGGCATCAATACGTTTCTTTGTTATTCAAGGTATTGATTGCAAAATCTAGACGATTACTTCGGTAATTGTTAGTAGATAGATATAAGGACCTGACAGAGGAGTTTATTGGGATAAACGGAAGAGACTTTTGTCGAAATCACATCACTTGGTTGAAAAGATTTGCTACCGAACATATTTGTTATTCCTTTATTATTTGGAATAGGAACCAAAGGAATTTTTCCAAGTACTTGACTTATTTAATAAGTTGGAGGCGTGGGAATACATACAGAACTAGGTGAACTATAGGTTTAGTTGTTTGGTCTCAACTATATGAAGTTGGTTTGATTTTGTATAACGGCTTAATCCTGGGAGTATTCAATTCTGGACAAGGTCCCGGGGTTTTTCTGCATTTGCGGTTTCCTCGTTAACAAAATCTTGTTGTGTCTTTTAATTTTCTATTTCCGCAATTATAATTATTTTTATTATAATTAGAAGTAAAATACACAAACGTTAATTCCTATTTACTTGATAGTAATCCTATTGTGTTTGGTTAAGTCTGAACCTCTTATCAAGTAAACATACTTCGTTGTTGTATTGTCTCGATCTCGTATCCATAGACGATCACACAAAGTGTGAACTGATTAGTTGTATTGTCTCGACTCAGTCCATGGACAATCATTTTCGGAGAAAGGACTTATAGGTGGAAAAGTTTTAGATTGAGGTATATTTGGGTGCCCTCGTCTTTTCAATTGGTATCAGAGCAGGCAAACAGGAAAAGATCTAACAATCTGTGTTTGGTGCAATCCAAACGATAAGAAATTGATTCCATGTCTGATTTCAGTTAACGTTATGCAAGAGTATGAATACTCAAAAGTTTAAGATGTTACTACTTCGTTGACTCATGATCCAGGGGTTGCGAAAACATTTATGTCTGTCTCTGATGAAACAGAAGATGGTGATAAAGAGTTGATAAAATTCCTAAATCCTATAACATCTCTGTCTTCTAAAGTGCTGATATTAAATACAGAGTCAAATCTTCTTAAACAAGAGATCAGAGATAAAGACATTCAACTTAATAGTCTGGCCAAAGAGAACATGGATCTCACTGTCAAACTAGAAGTTGTTGGTAACTCTCTTACTTTAGATAAAGAGACACGTCATATGACTCTGACTAATGATGCTATTGTGATTTCTTCTGATATTGAGGAAACTAAAAGTCCTTTCTCGACTTTTACAAATTGTGATAAAATTGATTTACTCACGTCTGAAACAGATCAAGATAATGGTAGTTTTCCTAACTACATCAAGTCAGAAGAGGATGAGAAACCATCTTCTAGATCTACTGATGATTAAACGAAATCTTGTGCGAAGGAAATTTTGAATCGATTCCGTGTATGTGACCTTAAGGAATAAAACTTTCAGTCACTTGACAGGAAACTTATACTTCTTCAACGTACTGTGGTAAAAATATTGAAAGAAGTTTCTTGTCTTAAAAAACTGAAAGATCATTCCTCGGTAGAAAGACAGATTATACCACTACCCGATAAGATTAACTCAAAAGAATCAAAGGAAAGAGTTGATAATCACTTATGTAAAAAGGTTCTTCCTCACCCATATCGAAACAATTCTTGTTTTGGTGAAAAACAATGCCAGAAGAAAGGGAAAGATAGAATCTCTGCCAAAAGAAACAATCAGGAATTTCCGATAATTGTTTCGGATAATCACACTGATGTGGATCATAAGGAAGTCCTTAGAATGAGAAAATCATATGAGAATCTCATTGAAAGAATTAAGAGAGATTTATCTATCTCTGAGAATTCTCACATCAGTACAGTTTCTCCATATGATCATATCTCTAGAGTTATAAAAGATCATCATCTTGGGAGAAAAGATTTTGGGCATAAATTCCCTAAGAGAAACATGAACTATGTTTCTGATACTCACTGTAATCTAGAAAAAGCTTACTCCGATGCAACTTAGTTGTATCAAAATTTTGCACTCTCACCCTTTTTCGTGCTCTTATTCATGGATGGGAAAGGCACAATAAAACTGGAGCACATTTGTTTGTGTAGTTGTTTATCAGAAAAAGTTGTGACACTTTATGGATAGCTGCGAATCCATGGTTGTCTGAAAATATTCATGATTAACATGATCTTCCAAAAATAGGTTTAATTTAGAATTTTAGAATTTCAATAAACCTTCCATCTTGAGAAGTACGGACAAAGGAAACGAAATATAATCTTTAATATTTTTGGATTCTCCTGATATCTTTCGGTCTGAAAGTTGTCTCTTATTAAAGGGAAACTATCTCTTGCTTGTATTCTGATGCCCTGATCAATCCTTTATATATATATATATATATATATATATATATATATATATATATATATATAACCAATCATGCCTCTAATAACTCGCAATATCCCAAAGGCTAATAAGGAGGAAGCTCAAAAGGTTAAAGACTGTCAAGGAATCAATACAGAGAGGAAGAAGAAAAACATATCAAATATCATGTCTGATTATGATTCTGATAGTTCAGGTGGATCACAAGATGAGTCATGTTTGTTGGCTTACAACCTACAAGAACCAACCAAAACCAAGTGGATTCGTTCTGATGGTATGATTGACTATATCCAAGGTTTTTAGGAACTAAGAACCAATCTCATAATAACGATTCGAAATCAAGATTGGCTCAAAGATAAGATTGAGGAAACAAAAGTTGATATTGCTGATATGAAGGTTTAAGTTAAAAAACTTGAGAAACAAGATGTGGTTGCATACAAGTTTCTTGAGACATGCTTCAAAAGTTTGAACACTGAAGAAACCTCAGTGAATAACAAGAGCACCACTAGAGATTAACTTAATCCAGGAAAATAGACATCAATTTTTGATTTCTTTCAATGATTGATTAGGTCTATTATGAATAAAACTATCTTTTTATGAATGAAATTATTTGATTTATAATTTTTCTTGTGATAGTTTATGTTTACATAGCATGTGCTTGAATGCTTTATCTTATTGCTATGTATGTGTATGGGATGTTTGATTTCAGTTTTCCAGCCTTGATATTCGATCTCATATGTTGTGAACCCTTATTATTCGAGTGACATTTTAGTTTAGCAGGATTAAGTTCAAGCCCATGTTGGTAGGATTTATCAAAGGATCATGAGGGGTTCTCATTGAAACAATATGTGAAAAAGTCACAATATGTTGAATCATTTGGTTTAGCATAAAAGCATATGTGTTTCGTGGTTTGAACTTTTTCTTGCAATAGTTAAAACCGGTTTTCAACCTTTCTCTGGTAAAGGTTGGTTGTTTTTATTCTTTTGTTTTGCATAAGGATGACAACATAATGATATTTCGATATCAATTTTCCCTGGAAGAATATGCAAACATATTGGAGAAGAGGATGCGAAATTTGAGGTGACGACTTTGTTAGTTAATCGTTTTTTTATTTAAGAAAAGCCTGAGTTTATTGCGTATATTTATTTTTTTTGCTTACCAAAATTTTTGTACAATTGATGTTTTATTCCATTATTTTTGTATGGATATGTGTGTGATTCAATTGTTTCCGGTTAAGAAAAACCATTGTTATCTTGCTTTATTGTTTGGTATCAATCGTTTAGGCTTACAAAATTTTAGTGAAATTGCGGTGCTTTAATGTCTATGTTGTTTCAATTGCTTCCGGTTGAGGTGAATAATTATGCAAGTTGATTTATTTGGTTTGCATGAATTGTTTATGGCTTAACGAAAGAAAAGGTTTACGGGATGAATTGTTTAGTCCAATTCGATTGCGCATATGAGAAATTGATCTTATTTAGACTTATCAAAGTGGAGGTTTCGGTTATTCAAGTCTAATCGAATGCCTTAACAAGGAATGCTAGTTAACTAACCTAGTGCTTGTATTGTTTAAAAGTTAAAGGTCTAAGTTATATGGATAATTAGAACCTGATGAGAAAAATAGAGTTATCTTTATTTTGGTCTTATCGAACAAGCGATTGTGGTTTAGCAAAGGAACTAAAGTGCTTAGTCGATTTTTGGTTTTCTAAACTGTTAGGGAAAATTGCTTCGGGAAATTGTTTCCTTGATAACATATCAAAACAAAATTACTTTGTAGTTTCGTTTTTGATATTGGTTATCAAAAATGGTGTGGGGAACCCTCGTTCTTAACTCTTATAGGTTTGCAAGTCTATTTTGAGATTTGTAAGATCCTTTCGGTTTGTCCTTTATTTGCTCGTACCTTTGTCATTTTGTGACAGAAAGGGGCAGAAATATATGGAGTAAACAAGTGATACTGGTATTGATTTATATTGATTGGTATCACTAAGGGAAAGGACATTGGTGCTTAAACGTTTATCTAACGAAGGAGTAAATCATAGACTAAGGGGAGTAGCATATCATATGATACTTGTAGTTATATGAACTACGAAGGAATAATAAATATGTGTGGGTTGATAAAATCTACCTATCTTACCTTTAGGGGGAGTATTAGCTTTGTTATTATAATGCCAACATCAGCATTTATGGATTTAATGTATACTGGTTATTGTGCTATTGAATTTGGGAATCAAGCGTATGTGTAATGAATTCTTGTAATTTTTTATCCATATGATGTAAGAGTTTTGTCACTAAAATTGACAAAGGGGGAGATTGTTAGAGCATAGCTCGGTTGAACCCACCAAGCGTTGGTATGTCAAGTTTGGTTGTCATATTTTAGTGAACCAAAACTCATTTAAAGAGTAGCTTGATTATGTACTAGAGTCAACTTAATATAGATTAGCTTGAAAGTATTAGGATATGAGACATTACAAATATTGCGAAGACTTGAAGAAGTGAAGAAGTAAGGAGCCAAAACGACAACATCATCCTTCCACTTGAGGTTAATGATATTTGACTTGAACTGTTTCACTCCCTACCATATCTTTCAAGTCGTGCATATTGAAAACATAACTGCGAAGCATGGATGATTACACTCTAGTTAGACGTAGTATTAATGAATACAATACGAAGTATAACGCTTATCTTTTGAAATTCGTATATAAGACATCGACATAATCGTTTGAATGCTATTGCGATTATGTATCGGTATGAGATGAGATTTCATCCTAGGAAACAATAATTTACATTAGTTTAATGGAAGTAAATTCATGAACTGGTTTCGTGAATCGAAAGGGAAATCGCTAGGCTTATTGGTATTGTTATTCATTGCATATCTTTTGAAATACCAATATGTGTGATTAGTATAACCGCTCATGACTTGTTTATGTTCTTGGTAAAACTATTCACAAGGCCTGACTTTTGTATTGGTATGACTTTTACTAGTGAAACCGATCTTAAGTAATCACCTGAGATGGCATGATCGATTTAGTGCTATTGGTATGACCAACTCTAGGCAAAGGGGAACCGATCCTATGAAGAGGTGCAACCGATCATAAGAGGGGAATCGATCCTTGTAAGAGGTGCAACACGTTTTTTAGTAGATGGGGGAACCGATCCTATGAACATGTGCAACAATTTTTTAGTGAAATGGGAACTGATCATATGGACATGTGCGGCAAATACAAGTAGTTACAATAAGTGTGTGGGGAACCGATCCTAGTACCTAGTCAACCGCATTTTTGGAAAGCTAGTGTGACTATGCACAATACTCACATGGAGGTAGAACCGAAACTTGTTTTGGTAGAACCGTGAAACCCATGATTTGTGATTGAGTGTTCTTAATCAATCACATAGTTCCTGAAAGTCAGATCGACATACTTTGAACATGTGCAATAACACTTATCTTTTATTTTTCAAAGATATTCCTTAATATATAAAGGAAAAAATTCCGGATCGAAAAATAAGTTGAGAATATTTTAATTAAAGTTTTTAATTTTATTTTTGGAAAATAAAAATTGGTAATGTGCATTTACTAATTAGAGATTTCGGTCAATGTTTGGACAAAGCATTTTCAGGAATTATGGAAACCAAATCTGGAATATATGCATATCTTGAGAATATTTTCGGTTTTGGAAATTCCTTGGTGTCCAAACTTCCTTGGTCTATAAATACCAAAATTTGCATTTCTTGCAAACTAATACTCAAACCCAGCAAAACTACCTAGTTGTGTTGTTACTGGTGGAGCCGTCTATTCGGAGAGGAAAGTAACCTAATTAGGCGAAATCTCTTATGGCTGCTCAGTTTAAAGACTTCTTTGGGATTGAGAAGCTCTATTAGTATCGTTAGTGGGAAACTAGATAATTGTGGTTTATTATTAGTTTTCAATTGATTTGATTGACTAACGGTTGTTGAACTTTGATTGCACCTAGTTTGTTTATGCTTGAGAATCTTCTCTTCTGATATAAGATTCACTCAAACTAGATCGAAGTTTCGACGGGTATCTTTAGACTGTTTGTAGATCTAAAGACGTCTTGTGATAATCCATTGTTTACAGACTCCGTTATGTGCATGATTGATCATAATAGATTCAAGTTGATTGTGTGCAGATGTTTATGAAGATCTAAGAAGATTTGAAGACAAAGAAGACTTTGAAAATTTATGATTTGGTTTCATAATCTTTGGTGTGCGCAATACTTGTTTCGGTTAAAGAATATCCAACTATAATCAGTTTATCCTTGAGGTAGATTGGATTGATTAGTTGGGTAAATCGGCATCAATACGTTTCTTTGTGATTCAAGGTATTGATTGAAAAATCTAGACGATTACTTCGGTAATTGTTAGTAGATAGATCTAAGGACCTGACAAAGGAGTTTATTGGGATAAACGGGAGATCCTTTTGTCGAACTCACATCACTTGGTTGAAAAGAGCTTCTACCAAACATATTTGTCGTTCCTTTACTGTTTGTAATACGAACCAAAGGAATTGTTCCAAGTACGTGACTTATCTATCAGTTGGAGGCGTGGGAATACAGACAGAACCAGGTGAACTATAGGTTAAGTTGCTTGGTCTCAACTATACGAAGTTGGTATGATTTTGTATAGCGGCTTAATCCTAAGAGTATTCAATTCTGGACAAGGTCTCGGGGTTTTTCTGCATTTGCGGTTTCCTCATTAACAAAATCTTGCTATGTCTTTTACTTTTCTATTTCCGCAATTATAATTGTTTTTATTATAATTAGAAGTAAAATACACAAACATTAATTCCTATTTACTTGATAGTAACCCTATTGTGTTTGGTTAAGTCCGAACCTCTTATCAAGTAATCATACATCGTTGTTGTATTGTCTCGATCTCATATCCATAAACGATCACATGAAGTGTGAACCGATTAGCTATATTGTCTCGACTCAGTCCATAGACATTCACTTCCGAAGAAAGGACTTATAGGTGGAAATTTTTTAGATTGAGGTATATTTGGGTACCCTCGTCTTTTCAATAACGTATAGGACAAACACACATACGATTTACTCTCTAATTATACAATAATAGATCAACACCCTTGCAGTGCTTCATGGGAAACTATGAACATGAAAACTTTTCAGCGAGCTTCCTTCCCTGTTTTCCCAAGCAGCTTTCCACTGCAACAGAAGTTTCAATAACATCATTAATATTTTCAATTAGATATTTTCCCTTCACATGAAAATAATTCACTTGTTGTGGTTAAATTCCGATGTGCCTAGTTTCTATCTCAATTTTTAGGTTCTGTGTGAACATTTTTTCTTACAAAGGGCTGCAGCCATGACCAGTAATATCATTAACACAGACAACTTTATTAAGTTGAATGAATGATAATGAAAGTGATTTAAAGAGATTAATACTTGTAAGTTTATTTGGGGTGGGGGTGGGGGAATCCTGAGATTATCGGAAGTAGAACTTACTAAACGCTCGTACTTCAACAACACACATTATGGTCCCTTCTAAAATTATATTACTTTGTCTAGTGAACTAATCACCAATGCACACAGTAGAAGAGAAAACATAATGCGTGCTTGGTATATTATTTGTGTGTTCAACAAAATAGGAGTCACCTCGGCATTTTAATCTAAACTCCCATGTTCAACCACCTCTAATGCAGGTGCTCAATAGACTCCTCCAAAAATATCTCAACTTATTAGTCAAATAAAAGTCTTGAATTCAAGAATGGAGTATGTCACAATCCGTCTTTTGAAAATGGTATTTTTTCCCCACCAAAAACCGATTCTCTAAGAGGCAGGTACGTCCATTTTAGGGTGTACTTTTTGAGGAAAATGATGGACTTGCGAGTCAGATAGCCATTCCAAGTATCCTTGGTGCCAATAACACCTCTCTTTGCGAGTCATACTGAATAAACCCTCTAAGGTATCCAGATGCAATTTTCCCTTACGTATCTTGGATATCGTAAAACCCCATGAACTTGATTCATTACGTCCTTTATAGTCCTAGAAGTTGCTCTATATTTATTCGTGAAGACTAGCGATACCATGCATACAACAAGACACCTAGTTGGTTTCCTTTTATATATTTATAATCAAGGTAATTTAAATCTATTTGCTTTAAGGGATCTCCTGGTAAAAAATAAAATTAAAGCAAACCTCGTGGTTTTAATGTCAAATCCATACAAATATTTGGTATAATCCTTGCGTTCTAGCTTGTTATTACTCTAGTTTTCTTTTATTTGTTTTTATTAGGTGAATCATCCCAATAATAGTGAAAATGTATACAAAAGAGCTAAGGAGTGAAGTATTCCAAGTATCCAAGTGTCTAAAGCTATGAAAAGTGGAAGAAATGCGACGAAAAGGAAAAACAAATGTTGAAAAAATACAAAAGGAACCAAGTCCAAATTCAACTCGTTCAAATCCAAAAATTAAAGGATACATCTTGAAGAGAATTGAAACACGAATCCAACAAAAAAATAATGAGGTCACCATGAGGTATATGAGAAGTTATGACCAAAACAGTGGGATAAAAAGGATGTTCCAAGAATCGGTGGATGTGGAACATTATAACAACCAATTCTAGAGGTACTTTTATGTATAAGAACTTTGGTTTTTAGCTTTTACAATCGTCACTTATGATGATCTTATCCACCGATCATAGCTCGATGGGGGAAATTTCTTGGGCACGTTTTTATCTTTTAAATCAAGGCAACATGGTACTATTGGGACTCTAAAACTTATGATCGGTGAATAATATATAAGAATACTTCCACATCCATGAGAATGGATCTATCTTTTAACACATCTATGTAGAGAGAGACTTTACAACAAAAAGGAGAAAAAGTTAGGGTTTCGAAGCGATTTTACTATCATAACGAAGTATCTTTTATTTTCTTTTATGTATAACATGGATGATTCTACATCCATGAGTAGATAAACTCAAACTTGATTGAGGATTAATTTATAAATCCTAAATTCTAAATATATTTTGATATAATATATAAATCTATTTTGATTTCTTCACATGATTATCGGTTGTCTTTACTATAATGAATGTCTATGCTTGATTGATAGATTTTTTTAGGTGACCAACTAATTCAAAATTTTAATTAATCTAACGATGATTAAGAATTATGAGATATGATTAATACTTTAGCAAACTCTTAACAAGTAAAAAATGTGAGACCTTGCAGAAGGATTCTTTGGAGCAATCACGTATAAAGATAACACTAGTGAGTAGACCGGCCGAGCTTATGGGTTTGATGCTAGGATCAACTTCATTAGGAAAACTTAAAACATTCAACTAAGTTACACCTTGTGAGATTATTCTTGGTGGCTCAAACGGATAAAAACCGGTAGTCGGGCGCTTTCATATCCAATGACATTAGGAATTTAGCCTATGTAGGGGATAACATAGTTTATTTTTATCCTACGGTTGGCGATAATATGTGATTAATGGTGAATAGATAAATATAATATTTTGATTAATGTTTAGTGATGAAGAAAGATTCCTCGATCATATCACCCTTCATTGCTTACAACTCAACTTAACTGCTTTATCATTTACTTTGTTTACAAATATAAAACAAAACTCCCCACTTGAGACATTTTAAACGAAAAAAACTCTCTGCTCTTCGTGGGAACGAACTTGACTTTCATCATATTACTTAGTATGTGAGTGGAAATAATATCACTAATTTTTTGCACCCACGACACGCATCAGAGCCGTAAAGATATCTTAACTATCTTTGAAAACCCTAACTAAAAAGATTTTTCATTGCAACCGAAAAAGATTTCTTTCTTTGAGGTAACAAATCATTATTAGGTCGTTAAATTTTACCAACTCATTTGATGTCGAATTTAAGTTTTTATTTTCCTTCAACATTACTCATTTTTGGGGCTTTTTCTTCTCTTGTTATGGTTTGTGTCTTAGACTAACAAAAACTTCCATTTTCTTTATTTAACTGTTAGGTTTTGGGGTTCAATTTATTTCATTCTTTCTCCTGCTATCAACTAAAGAAATGGACCGTCCAGTGGATATGGGTTTGGAGGACGAAGTTCTGCTCATCACTGTAGTTTTTCACGAAATATTGGATACATTGGATGGTTCTATTCCACCCTCGTTTATCATGATAGCCTCAATGGATAATCTTAGGAGCTTGAAGCATAGCTTTCTTGCTATTCTTGATATTTTAGATTCAGAGACATCTAAAAAGAAGAAGTTTATTCGTCATTTACATTTTTAACATATTAACGAGTGTTATAATTATACCGCAGTTATGCGTAACTGAATGGGAACTTTAAGGATGTTTCTTGGTGAACTAAACAATGCAACCGATGATATTACAATCTCTACTTTTTTTAATGATTTTTAAAAATAAGGAAATCAATCATTTTATGAATTTAGTATCACATCTTTTATTGATAGATTACGTGTTATGATTAATGATTAACCTTTGATTCCACACAAAGATATACGGAAACTACTTAGATTTTAATATTCTTGTATCATGAACCGGCTAAAGGATGAAAGTGTAGTAATAAAATTATTGTTAGAGCCACTATTGTTGGTGAATGGGGATAATGGGGTTATTCCAACTGCTAGTGGTGCTGGATGTGGTAGATAGGTACTTGCGAAGCTTTTATATGATGACCGAAGGGTTAACGACCGCTTTGATTTGAAAATATTTGTTTCATTTCCTGACTGTTATCCCGATATGCTGAAATTTATGCAATTTCTTATTGACTCTGCATCTGGAAGTTTAACTTGAAATCAAATTTTTTAAAAAAAAAAAAAAAAGCGGCAAGATAAACATTTGTAAATGGAAACACAAACCATCTTAACATCAATACCAAATTAAAGCATCTTCAAACAAAACTTAGAAAGTTGTTTTTTCGTAAAAAGTTTCTACTCATGATGGACATAACTAAAACATATTTCTGAGTGGTCCTCTAAAATAAAATGCTCAAATTTCCATACATCAAATTAAACTCAGTTATAAATCAGCATCTTGACTCTTGTATCAAGAAAACTAACACAAAAAACACTTAAACATAATAATATCTTTAAGGCCTTGCTACTTGAATAAAGCATTTACTATCTTAAATGGGTTATTTTATGACATATCATATCTGAATGTTTTAAAAGAAAATAAATGACAACAACAACTTTTCAGATCAAAACTAAACATGGAGGAACATAACCAAATGCATTTATGATTGGCTTTTAAATATCAAATTCTCAATTTATTATATAAATCAACATGTTGTGATCAAGCAAACCAACACGAAAAAGCACCTAAATAGATAAATCAATAAGGGTCATACTACTTGAATAAAGTAGTTACCAACTTAAAATTTTAAATAAATAAGAAATATATGAACAAAGAAGAACTTAGAAAATTAAAGAAACCAAATAACAACACCTGTAAGTCTCCTTCGAGATAACAGTAGTTAATGATGGTTGGGGAACTCGATGTAGCGTTTCTGCAAAATCGAGAAGAAGAAAAAAGCAAAATAGCTTCATATGAAAATCTTAAAATATATAGCTCCATAATAGAAGGGAAAAAAAACTGAAAATGAAAACAGATTTCATGGGAAGCTAATTGAGTTGAATTAATTTTAAGGGTACAATGTAGACAAAGTGTGAGCTACTTTGAAGATGTGTAAAGATTAAACATTACATGTTTCTTCCTTTTGTAGAAGATTTTAAATTGCAAATACATTTTGAAGATACTGTGTGGAGAAAATATTTCAAAAGAAAGAGCGGAAAATGCATTTTACCAAAATAGGAAATGTTCTATGAAAGCGTCATTCCTTCTAAATTCCTGGGCATCCATCCAATGCATTCTCTTCCACACAGTACTCAGGACTGAAGACCAAGGAACAATATTTTGAGCAAGAGATTCAATCAAATTAGCATCAGAAAATAAGACTCAATACACGATTCGTAAAAGGTACTCTTTGGTGAACACAACATACGAAGCATTTGATATATGTGAATAGTGATTCACTTATACTCCCTCCGTCCACTATATATAGGCGGAATTGTAAAAAACTGTAGTCCCATTAGATAGGCGGACTTTCAATTCCAAGATGGGTTTTTTCATATATTACCCTTATTTATCATAGGTAGTTACAACTATAATTAAGTTTTGTTTCTAATGTTGGAAATTGTACAAAAGGATAAAACAGGAAAGATGATGGAAATGTAGGAAATCAATAAAATTTCTTATTCTAAGAGAAATTCACTTTTCCGCCTGTATATTGGGGACGGAGGGAGTAGAATACTAGATTAATAGACATGTATTAAAAAGACCAAAAAAAAATTGTAGAAAAAATGATAAGTTTATTTATGGAAGAAAGATGGAAAATAAATGTGTCAAAAGGAATACAATTTTTTAATTTAAACAACATTTTGATTCTAATTCTCTTATAATAATGTGGGTTAAATTTTACAAAGACAAAAATTTATATTAGTTAATCGTAGGCTAGACCTAAAAATAAAATAAAATAAAAAATCAATAACAAAAATATATTAAGCGAAAAACAAGGACGGGTTATAGCGTCTGTTAGCCTATGTCAGATCCATCCTTGACTCCACTCTTCTCTGAAAATCTATCTCTTGAGTAAAAATTACCTGCAAATCTCAGAAGAAGAAAGTAAGTATGTTTACAGTAAAGGTACACAAAAACTAATAGAGATACACAAGAAAGTAAGTATGTTTACAGTATGTTTAAACACAAAGTGTAAAACATTTAATGGATGGAATTTGAACCAACAGAGATACACAAGAACTAACTTTACTAACTAATTAAAAAAAATATAGTGCTAACTCTTCTCCAAAATAATACCACTTAACTCTACAAAAGCTCATTTTTTCTTTATTTTATTTTACAAAAAAAAAGAAAAGTGATGAAGGGAGGAGACGGAATAGACAATATTTAATGGAGGTGGAGAATTAGTTTTGTGCAAGAGAGGAACTGCGGTAAATGTTTATTAGTTAAATCTTGTGTTTACAGGACGAATTCGAATAAAAACAACATTCTCACATAAGATAAAAAAAAAAAAAAAAGAGGTTTTCGAAAGCTATTTTTGGAGAGAGAATAAGAAAGAAGAAATAGAATTTACCAAATATGTTCAAGGGTGGTCATTACCTGCGGCTTCTCTGGATGTTTTCCTTTTTAAATATGTAATCCATTATTTTTTTTTGCGTGTATTTTGGAGGATGCTCCAAAATACTTTGGGGATACATAATGAAACAAAATAGGATCACTGAGAAGTAATATGCAAAACTCCTTATCCATCGATGTCTCATGATGACTAAAATATTGTTGATTAACTAGTATTAATGTCGATTAATTATAATTAGTATGATAGAAAATCATTAGAGTTTTAGATTTTACAAATAAAGAGTGTGTTGGAAAATAGGAAGAAGTTGGGAAACTGTTGAAGCGAAACTAGGTCTTGTTGATTTTGGTAATAAAATGGATGAGTATGAAGAAACAAGAGAATCTTCATCTCATGAAAAAGATAGTGCTATCGTGATGACGATTTGGGGTATTTGTTGGATCATCCAAATTTTTGTGGATAATCCCTAAATGATGATTTTGTGAAAGAAAATGAAGTCACACCCAAGTGAAGATAATAATGCATCGAACAAACATGTCTGTTGTTAAGAAACTCAAATATCCACTTTGTATGTGATCAATAGGGGGGGGGGGGGATTTTATATGCATTTAATGCCACTGTCATCCCAGAATCGGTAGACAATGTAGTATGATATTTACCAATTATACATTTATGTTCTAAAATCATAGTCGGTAATTTCGTCAAATTCGTGTACTACAAATTATATAGTAAACGCCAAATTATTATTATTTTCTCATTTCGATGTTTTTGTACTTTAATAGGTAGATTCTTCAAGTTAAATATCTACCGATTATGAATATTGCCCCAAGTATCAAAAAAAAAATCCAAACTTTGAAATTTTCGAATTTTTCTACCTTTATTATCGGTAGCTTTGTTAATTTATATATCTACCAATTATGGAAGTACCCCAAATGTAAAAATTCTCAAGCTTTAAAAATATCAATTTTTTTTTACTTTCATAATTGTTAGATTTATCAAGTTATATATCTACCAATTATGGAAGTAATCCCAAATGAAAATAAATTCCAACTTTGAAGTTTTTGAAGTCGTATAATCGGCAAAAAAGAATCATAGTCGTCTACGATTATAATCATTTTCGGATCCAGAAACCTCACTAATTTTAAATCCGTCATATTTGGACTTTAGTTTTCTACCGATTAATTATCAACCGACTGTTGTTCAATCAGAGGGTAACGAAAATCCCGTGTTACCAATTATGTTAGGATAACGTGTTGCTATTGTATGTAGATTGTTGCATCGGTTGATCCCGTTTTATATGAGAAGCCTGATACTTCCCCCCTCTATGCTAGCGATTTGGCATGCTAGCCACAAACTCTTGTCTTCTTTTACAATCTATGTTATTTGCTAGATTACTGTAAAAATAAATAATTATATGAGTATTTAGAGTGGAGGTAAAGAAATGGTTTATCAACAAGGAAAAAAAGAAAATGCGTGTAGTGATTCAGAAAAATCAAGTAAAGCATCCGCATTTTCAAAGTTTTTGCAAGAAATGGAAGCATGAGCATCGCTCGGCAAAGGCTCGTAAGTACGTGAAGTTGATGGAGAGGAACTCAAGGGTAACTGAAAGAAGTATGAATGCGCATTTAAGATTATATTCCATATGTACGACTATAAAATATATAAAATGTTTAGAGTTGTTAATGGTCGTCAAAGCTATGGGGATCTGAAAGGTCTTGTTGAGCACGTAATAGTTGCCAAGTTGAAACCACGTGAAATAGAGACAGTCAAGTCTATGAGGTTAAGTAAATCAAGTGCAATCCTCACTAAGATTAAGGCGGACGACCCCAACAACTTGTCTTCGTTGTTTACAATTAACTCGACCCTAGATACGACCAAAAGGACGGAATAAGAAGGTAAATTCGTCATACAACAATCGGATTGGTTAGGCGAGCAATACAACTGCAAGTTGAGAAGCGATGAAATGTATGGTAAAGTGATTTGTATTTTCTTGGCACATATAAAGATGATCCAATTGACTCAATGCTTCCATCAAATTTTGTTGATAGATTGTACTTATAATACAAATAAGTACGACATGCCATTGTTGAACATTTCTTTTCACACATTGGAAAAAAATATAGTTACAGTGGCATAGGATTTTCATGGATCACAAGAACCTTGTGAGTTATATTTAGATGTTGGAAATATTGAAGTCGATTTATCATGGCGAGCAAACTCTGGGAGTTATAGTAACGGATAACAATCGAACTTAATGAATGACATAAAGATTGTTTTCCCAAAATCCAAAAGTTTCTTATGTACGTGACACATAAAGTGCAATATCAAAACCAATTGCAGACATCAATATCCAAATTCAAAAACCAAATTTTTTTGCTAAGAGGTCGAAGGAAGAGGTTGAACGTCTTAGTAAACTAACCGTAGAAGAACGAGAGGAAGAGAAAAACTTAATTGATCAAAAATACGTTCGAGAGGGCGTAAAATGGTCTCCTTTCGAACAAAACATGGGATGTGCTTGTTTGGTCGATGAACCGAGGAAAGTTTTGAATAAAAATTGACGAAGTTTGAGGATGAATGAAGTAAGAACTAATCCTAAGCAGTGAACTATTGCAAAACACAATGGTAGGGATGAATAAGGATAATCTTGTGTATCCATGAACCTAAAATATCAACATTTAAAATGAGGCGACAGGTGTGGCGGATGGGGCTCACAGACGATTAAAGAAAATACTATTCGGTTGATGTCTAGAAAGCTTTCCACGAATAAACCAATTGTGTATCTCACAAGAATTAACGGTACATAGGAAAAAAGTCGGCACCGATTCTTATCGGCGCATTTAATATATAAAGAGATTCTCAGGGGTATAATCTACCGACAAAATCTAATCAAAGGTACATAAGTCTCAATCTTCATCCGAATCTTCGTCTGAAACACTGAATTCTATATACGGTCTGAACTCCGGAAATTCTAACTCATGAGTTCATAGCTTCCTCAACTCGACCAAGTTGAAATGTCTGATTTATCTAACCAATTCTCCTCTCGAATTTAATATCATATGTCGAGTAATCCCAACAACACACTTATTTGGGTAATCATAAATCCTGGTCCAGATTAACTGCTTGGTGTATCCTACCTTGAAAGCTTTATCATGGTCAGAGAGATTCAGAATTTGCAAAACATTATCAGGGGTAATCGTCATCTCTACAAATGGAAGATGGAAGGTATCACTTTCCCCATACATTCTCTCAACAAAAGTGAAATGATGAAGGTATATATATATAGCGTCAGTTCGGAACCGAACCAATTTATGGGATCGTCCCCGGTGATTTATTGACGTACAAGTGTATTTAATTTAATTATAAAGACAAAGAAATATAACGGGTAAGTAGAGTAAATCACACGATACACAAGATTTTGTTAACGAGGAAAACTGCAAGGTAGAGAAACTCAATGACCTAGTCCAGTTTTGAATTCTCTCAGAATTAAGCCGTTATACAAGTTAACTACCGAAACTTCATATAGTTGAGACCAAGTAAACTACCCCTAGTTACTCAGTTCCTCCAGTATCCCTGAAGGAACATCCAATACTTATGTTTCACATACAAAGTTTTTTGAACAATAAAAATTGTTCACAACCTCAAAAGTGATAAGACCTATGAACATCCAATACTTGAGTTGATGCCTTCTTCTTTGTGATTCATCATATATTAAAGTCATACGACATTGTATTTCATTGGTGTTCTTCCGTTTTCAATCTTCAAGGATATTCAGTGAATTCTGATACTCAACTATCATGCTTTAATTTGGGCCGAGACTAACTTTAGTATATTATAAATCAAAATATAGTTTTGGTCATCTAATATCAACAACAAGCTTAACATACTAATACTAGTGGGTTCAATTGATAACCATAACATCGCCCATGGATAGTCTTATACATGGCCCATGCATCCGATCTTGTCTTATAATGTTTCTCCAGGATTTTCCCATTAATTATAACATCAAACTTATACGAGGATTTTTCTGCAAAAATTCCTGAACTACCACGATCGTCGCAATGACACAACCTCTAAGAAGCATGGGCCATGTTTATGGTAGTCATAAAAACAACAAACAGACAATGAAAACAAAGTTTGGTTAGAGTCTAACTCACAAAACCTCGTTTATTTCACCCCACAATCCGGTCGAGACACTATCGTACCCACGAAATATGATCAACAAAAATAGAGACCTGCTGCGGTCCATTCTATATCATGCAGTCCACCACATTTATAGAGAGGCCAACCAGACGGATGATGCACTAGGAAACCCGGCGACAGTCGTAAGTCGGCAGAGATTTTTTGAAAATAATTTTTGGAAATACGTTGACCTTCCTTTTTAAGATTATATGTAATTGATGATTCCACGGGTTCTAACGTGTCCACACATAATCTCTTTTTAGTTTAAATCAATATAATATAAAGAAAGACGAGGGATTGGATAGTTTAGTCGGAAAGAAGACATCTAGGTTAGTTTCAAGAAAACTGCTTAATAAATTGAATTCTGATGTTCTTACATTAAAGTGTGCAATAGTGGATAGCTAGATGGAATTGGAAAGCAGTAGGCGGTAGTACACGGATAACAAACAACATTTTAATGCTTTAAAAAAAAAAAGATTGTCAAGATAGTAAGAAAAATTAAAGTTTTGGGCCCAACCATGTGAGGCTCTAGGCAATAGCCTAGCTGACCTGGTCTATAAGACGGCTTTGATCATAAATACCAATTATTCCTTAAAAACCTGTCCGACTAAGATTCTACTGTGTATCTTATAGGCTCTTTTCATGCTGGCAGGTGATCAGGGTCCCAGGCGGGTACTACCATCACCAATGAAGTGCCCATCCCTGTAAGATTACCATTCTGATTCTACATGCTTAGCAGGGTCACCTTTTCTTGGTAGTAGTTGTTTATCCATTCTTTAATCACATTGATTTCAGATGTCCTTTGTTCTAATAACCAATCAGGATCTTCATTTGTCGCAGCACGTAGATCTATGTGATGTGCACCTGAACAAAACAAAAGTGAACTGTCTTTGTTGCTAACTAATGAAAAGAAACCAAGAAGGTAGGGAATTAACAGCATATATACAGTAAGGGGCACTCAAATTTTCTCCAGGGTTTTCGAAACATAATATATCTCGGCATTGTAAGTTTTGTATATCATGAAATAAAAATTAATCAACTTTTCGTAAAGGATAAAGAACTGCAAATATTCAGTGATCAACTCATAACTACAAGATACCAATGACTCAACATATATAATGATAGGACAGATCAGGTCAATAATTCACGGGAAGCGGAAACGATCATCCTTAAATGCTGTTCTTGTATACTGAGCACTACTTCAACCCAAGGCATTACTTTTAGCATCTATACAATATGACTAGAATGTAAGAAAGAGATCATTTGTGATCAGAACTAAAAATCAAAATCTAAATGACTATTTATATCTGGAAAGAGGTTAAATTTACATGTGGGATGAACAATAACTATCCAATCAACCATGCAGCTACACCTAAAGAGAACATGTATTGCATCCTACACCATTACCATCTTTGGTCACAAGTATCGACATGCACTTATTTCTGTTGCAGACAGGGGATTGAGACCTATAAAGGACTGATTTTTATGGAGGATCTACTCATATGCAAATCAGCCTCACCAAAACTTAGGTCACTAGAAAGAAATGGTCGAAGAGACAATATTTGTAGAGAGTACCTAGCTTTGTAACTAGAGCAATTACTGTTTCCGACACATTCTGCAGCACACTGCAAGAAACAAATACACAATAGAAGTCATCAAAATAGTCGGACGACTAACCCTGCGAACATCCACAGGATAGCAAGCACAGCTTATGCGTCAAATGGGTGGAAGAGCTCACCTTCCGCCACTCCAAGGATCCAAAAGCCCATTTGAGAAGATAATGTTACTTCCAAATGTTTTTAAAGTCGTCTTCAAATCCTTCACATATAAAGAACAATCTGTTAATTAGACTCTAAGGTTCAAGGGTTACATATGCTGCTAATATAAGGCAATCAGAGAGATAACAGGAATGATTCCCAAATTCTTTTCAGTTACTAAAAATTGTAGCTGAATTGATTGATTGAGAAAGAAAGGAACATTCTCCCAGGTTGGGGTTCTTACATGACCACCAAATTCAGTGGTAATCCATCGATTTCTTGGCTTGACAGCATAATCCTTAAAGCATTGATCTTGGAAAGAAGAGTAGTTATAATCATATGCCGGAAACATGCTGTTGTGTTTGCTACTGGACATAGGCATAACCATTTCAGTGCAAGCCTTCAAAATTAGAAATAGAAAAAAGAAAAGAACGAGTCAATATTACTTTATGAAAGACAACAATGAGATGTTTGCACCCAAGAACAGATGGAACACAGGAACTCTAAAAAATAATTGACCTGCCAGTCCCAACCACTCATTCCATGTGGATCATCTCCAAGGTCAAAGCAATCAACAGTTCCAGTATAGTTGTAATAGATGCTAACTCCTGAAAATATACGCTCTAGAACACCAGCTTCCTGAGGATGATCATCAATTTTCTTGCATACCTGGAAACAAAAATAGGAGAACACTCCTCATGCTTATTCAGCTAACAAATAGATGTTGTCCATACAAGTGACACACACATGATGTACAACTATTAAGCTATCAATCAAGGATCATATTGACAATTTTGAAGTCATTGACAATTAATAAAAGGAAAATTAAGTCAGATACTACCTTACACCTCACATTATTAAAAAAGCGAAAAGAGCTACACCACGTGACTCAACTGACCTCTTTGATGGGATTGGCAGGCAAAGGCATAAGAAATTCTGAAGGATAAGGGTAATCCACCATTGCCAAATAACTATAGGCCGAGCTCAACCAGTTTGACAGGTCATCAGTGCTATTCAATTTCCTGGATCCATTGAACTTCGACATTAAGTATTTCGAAAATAGAGGAAACAATTAACCCCATAATACTAGAAGTAATGCAAATTTCAAAACAATTAGATACCATAACTTACTGGCACAAGTGGAATGTTCTGGTTAGGTGTGATAAACCGTCAGCCTTCTTCCCCTCAGCTTCTATCGCCTCCCATGAATTCTTAATATAGTCAAAGCAGCTTACACTTTCACGCTGTCAAGATATGAGAAAATGCAAATTCATGTTACATTATACACAAATACACAACTAGTATGACATATCAACGAGAATAAACAACATATACAAACCTTGAAATCATTTGATACTATATCATAGAATGTTTCTGGAGGCACAATGTTTTCAAATTGCAGTATTGGTGCAGAAGAAGCAAGTGCTCCGATAGCAATATGTGGATACTTCAATCTCATCCACGCTGCTAACACTGATTGCACAACCAAATACAAAACCGTAACTTAATAACTAGCAAACTTCACTTTCACAGGCCCAAATTGATTCATTCATTTCAATATCAGAAAAATGTACACAAAATTTGTAAAGTTGTAATTCTTACTTCCACCATATGATCCACCAAACAACACAACAGGACATGCCTCAGCAGACAAATTTGTTTTCAAATCAGTCACTAAAACCGCAAAATCCGCTAATGCTTGTTCAGCAGTAAGATGTGCCAATGATGCAGAATCCTCATACGCCTTTTCTCTACTTCCATACGGCATTGATTTCCCATAGTACCGATGCTGCCAACAAACAAAATACGAACCTCTATAACATTTCATCATCATTCTAGACATAGATGCCTGTTATATTATCTATAAATGAAATGAAACTGAAATTTCAATTTTACTTACTTCAGGGAAAACAACCATAGCACCAAACCGAGGAGCAATTTCCCAAACAAAACCAGTATTAGAAGCAAACCATTCAATATCACCTTCATTTCCACAGTATAAGAAAATTGGACCTAATCGTTTAGGACCTGACCAGTGATCAGTACTGATAAGATACCTTTGCTGAAAAGTTGGGAGGTCTGAGAAACTGAAATGATCAAGTGTTTGTGTGTAGTATTTGGTTTCATATTGGTATGGTTTTTGTTGAATCTTTTGAGCAAATTTTCCGAGGAAACCAGGGTTTGATTTCTGAAAATTTGATGATGCTGTTAATTGAAATGATGAAAGGAGGAAATAGAAGAAGAAGAAGATGAAGAGTAGAATTGAGGAATTTATGGAGGTGGATTTTGGCATAGTGGATTTTGAGTGTTGAGAACTGATTTTGACTGGGATTTAATTCAGGGACTGTGTTTGGGAACCCACTTCTTCGGTTCGGTTTGGTTGTTGAACTGTACTTGGGATTGAAGTTGTAAATTGGTTCTATGTTTAAATTACCGGATACTCTAGTTCCAGCTCCTATCATGCTATAAGGGGTAACCGATTCTGTCAATCCTGTTAAACACTGCACTCGCCTCAATGTCTTAAAACGGTCGATTTAGCCGGATGATAGTAGTAATCCTGAGGTGAAAATAGTTACAGGAACCGGCTGTTTAGTGTTTTCCCAGCCTATGAACGGAATTCGGCTAGTTGTTGTTGGGTGCAATAATCAAAAATAAGGAAAAATTAAATAAGCAAAAGTTATTAATACTTAGCTCATTTATAATAGAAGTGATCGATTTGATGAAACGGACGAGCTCCCCATATCTCCGCAACAATAACAAGGCAAAACTTTGGAAAAACAGAGTGAGTCACGTGTTCAACACGTTGCCTTAATACATCAGCGCCCAGCTACACTCAAGAGTGATGCTATAGCCCTCACAGAACGGATATCTCCAGGATAAAACACCCTACTACTAGCATATGTAGTAGATGCTCAACTTGAGCTTGGCAACTCCGAAAAAAACCATAAAGGAAAATCTCGAACACTTGAGAAAACAATATAAAATGTTTTTTCCCTTAGGGATCCCTCTAAATATAGAACAACCCCTTTCCCATAGATTTTACAAAAGTAGTGAATTTGTTTATATAATTGACAAATACAACTTAAGAAGAAAAACTCCCCGATGTGGGACTAAAAGGTTTATATAGTTTCTTAAAACTACTAAAAATTGGAAACTCTACAATGTGGGACTAATAAGTTTCATTCACAAAAGAACACAATAAATTATAATTTTTATTAAAACTTTGAAAAATTATTTTTTATTAATCGTTTTCCAACAATCCCCCACATAAATGAAAACTCAATAAAACATGAAAACACAGATAGATCTTGGTAAATCAACATCCCAATCTCAGGATCCAAACAGACTGATCGTGCAAGTGTTGAAATCATACTAGTCATTTCTACGTCCTCTCCCTCACACAAAAGTGTGTTGACCCCAGGGTCATACTATGGATTGCACAAATCATAATAGTATTGAGATCTTTCATCTTTAGTTCTCACATGGTGAGACTATAGGTATCTTTCACCAAAGTGAAAAAGCATGAACTAGTGAACCCTTAGTGGCCTTTAGGTCCTAAGTTCCAGTAATACGAAAACCATCAAAACGAAATTCACATAAAAAGCGCAGGAAATACCATTTTAGGCAGAGGTGTCCATGAGGTCTTGAACCTTTGCTTAGTGAGATATTACCGGAATTACTTGCTAGAGACAGTGAACTATGTCTTGAACTACTAGCATTTGATGTAATTCGCGATAACAACCACGGGTGATATCTCCAAGGTTGCTTCCAAGCTCATGCCGTTTTGTCCAATTTGGCCCTGGACATATCCTGTTTCTCAGAATGCTCTAGAGAATCAAAGCTCATATTCTCATAGGAAGCAGACCACTTCCTCATTCAGATAGGTGAGTTTCCATAAAGAGTGTTACTGCTACAACCCACTTCAATCTTAAATTGAAACTACAGAATTCATTAAGACTTCTTAAAAGTCATCCTTCACATGCAGTCACACTATCACGTCTACATCATAGGGAAGGGACAGAGGATAAAATTCTCTGATAGTGTTTACCTTTACCCACCACAAATTAGTTGTCTCATTCGAAACCTTGATCTTGGGATCTCCAATCAGCAAGGTTGAGTATCCTTCATGGCAAGTTTAATTTATGACCTTAAGCCCCTTCCCCCTCGATGCATTTCTAACTATCTCTTGGGATAAACCTTTCGTCAAAGGTTGCACGATATTCTCCTTGGACTTTATCCAATCAAGGGAAATAACGCCGATTGAGATTAGCTATTTTCAGCTTTATCTATTATAGCTTGGCTAACACAATGTATAGATATAGCTGGCACAGGCCTATGCCAGAGAGGAATGTCTTCTAAAAAGAATCTTAGGCACTCGCCCCCCTCTAGTGCTTTATCTAACTCAATACTCTCAGATTCCATAATGAATTGAGCAATATATGTTTGTTTGTAAATCTTCCAAAAACAAACCCTCATGCTAGAGTGAAACATATTCACTCGTAGACTTAGACTCCTCTGAGTCAACTATCCAGTTTACATCACAAAGTCCCTCAAGGACAGCAAGATACCTTTCATAAATCAAATAAAAGGTAATAGAGTATTTTAGGTACCATAATACTCTACTCAGTGCATCTGAATGCTATTGCTCCGGACTACAATTGTATCTACTTAACTTACTCACAATATAGGTAATGTCTGGACTCTTACAGTTCATTAAATTCATCGGACATCCTATAACTCTTGAGTATTCAAGTTAAGATACTCCATGACCCTTTTTTCTTGAGTCTACAAGAATAATCGTACGGAGTACAAGCAGGCTTACAATCACACTGATTGTATCTCTTAAGTACAAATTCAACATAATGAGAATGACTAAGACTACATATGTTAGATTATTTTCTAACCCTCATCCCTAAGATTACATCAACAGGCCTTAGTCTTTCAAGTCAACGTTCTCATTCATCGCATGTTTTTAGTGGAATTAATCACATCTATGTTTGTATCAAGTATAAGCATATCATCAACATACAAGTATACAATCACACAGGCATCCTTAACAAGTTACTTGTAAACATACTTGTCAGATTCATTAACTTAAATCCACTACACATTATCACATGATCAAATTTTCCATGTCACTGTTTACGTGCTTATTTTATAAACCATACAAAATTTGTTCCACTTACAAACTTTGTCATCATAACCTTTCACAACAAAGTCCTCGGGTTGGTCTATGTAAATTTATTTATCTAATTCACGATTTTAGAAAAGTTGTCTTAACATCCATCTGATGTATCTCTAATTTTTTTTATGACAGCAATAATAATTAGAATCTCAACAGAAGTAAATCTCGTCACATGTGAATAAGAATCAAGGAAATATACACCTTCTTTTAGTTTATAGCCTTTAACTGCCAACTTAGCCTAATATTTTTCCACAGTTCCATATACCTAATGTTTCCTCTTAAAGACTCATTTACATCTCATGGTCTTACTCTCTGAAGGTAAACTAGAAACCTCCCAAGTCAGGTTCCGACGGACTGATTCCATTTCACTAAATGAAGTTTCTTATCAGAATGGGGTTTCAGTAGATAACAAGGCTTCTTTACAAATCCAGGGATTAGACTAAGCTAAGCATGTTATGAAGTCGGCTTCACAAGAAGTCTCAAGTCTAATTGTTTTACTTCTCTTAGGCTCAACCTTAACTTCATCTTCCTTTAAAATAAGTTCTGACTATTTGACAATAAATCTAGGGGATCAACAACACATCTCTAATGAGGTACAGGTTTAAAAATAAACATGTTCAATGAACCCAGCATCCCTAGATTATGTAATAGTATTCACAACAAAGTCAGAAAAATCACACCAAAGTATGAAAAATCAGAACACACAACCAAAAATCTATATGTAGAAGTATACTCAGCATACCCTATATGAAGACACAATCAACATTTTTGGTTTCTATCTAGTTCTTTTAAGAAGAGAAATGACAATCTTAGTCAAACACCCCCACACTTTGACGCATTCATAAGAAGGTCATCTACCTTTCCATAAATCATATGGAGTTTTATCTGATCCTTAAGAGTACTATATTCAGGATATATACTAGTTAAGAGGACTGCCTCCCCCCACAAGGCCGCAGGTAATCCTGAACTAATCAACATGGCATTTATCATCTTCTTAAGGATACAATTGTTATGTTCAAGGCTTCTAATTGGTTTTGAACTTCAAGTTTATACATCTTAAGGCTTCTAAGGCATCATCCTTATCCCTAAGAAAGTATACAAGATAGTACCTCGTACAATCATCCACGAAAGTTATAAACCATCTTTTATCATAGTGGTTTTGGGTTGAACTCATGTCAACTAGGCCTAACTGAATTAATTCTAAGGGCTTAGAATTACTCTGGACATTTGTGCTAAAAGATTTTATAGCATATTCATTTCACTTTTGTGTTCAAGATCCTAACTAAATTTGGGTACGTAGCCTATGCTAGGCAGTTTATGTATTGACTTATAATTTTACTGTTCCAAGTCTACCATGCAAAACATTCAAAGACACACACAAAAAAAGCACAAGAATCAACTATGTTCACTTCATCAGATTTTCCTTTAAACTTATATAGACCCTAAGTCCTATAATTGTTGCCGAAAAAATCAATGCCCTTATTTATAACAAGTTTTCCACATTTAATTAAGATCTTCAATCTTTTACCATCTTCAAGAGAACAAGATACAAGATTCTTTCATATGCTCGGAACATGAAAACTTCATTCAGTGTGAGAATATTACAGATATGAGCTTATGCTCGACCTTTCCCTTTTATGCAACCTCTGTCGCAGATGAGTTACTACTCATATAGAGTTTCTCGACATCCCTTATCCTCTGATAAGAGGTGAACAGGTCTCTGTTTCAATAAACATACTTAGTGGCTCCAGAGTCCACCCACCAGTCTCTCACATTAGTTATTAAAATAACTTCCGACATCATGTCAATGAACTCTTTCTAATTTGTTTCAACTAAATTAGCATTAACTTTCTACTTATTAAGGTTTTTTGTTGTCTACACTTTACTGCCGCATCGCCAGGAATTTTACAAACATAACAATCACTCTTAATTAAAGTAATGTCGGATTCAGTTTTACGAAACATACCTTTCTTATGAAGACTACGCTTAGAGTTGTGTTTGATGTTCTCTCCTTTGTCAGCTTTTGAAGACTTGTGTTCATCCACATGCGCCTGTTAGCCATGTTCCTTTTCAATTTCATGTCACAAACTTCGTTTATACTCTGATCACGGACACGGTAATTTCCCAATCACTTAATACACCACATCTTACAAACCTTAGTTCAGATAAAATATGAGTTTTCAAGATAATATCTAGATTTGTAAACTTCGTGTGAACCACCATATCAAAAAACTCATGGTTACCCCATAAAAACTACTTTAGTTAACAACAAAATTCTGCCCGTCAGAATTTCTCAGGAACGTTTCTCTGTTTTGTAAAATATCAAAAAAATACTTTTACAACTCCAAAAATTCTGAAATTTTACTTGGGTAACTATCAGGATGTCTACTACGTTGTGTCAAAAGGGCTCATAGAAAGTTCTTCTAGGTTAAGAGATAAACTCAAAACTCTACAGCTGACCAAAAATTCGTTTTTGTTTTTCACTCCACAATTAACATCCATGATTCACAAACCAACCAACCATTTTCGATTATTACAAATTCTAATGTCTTAAGATTGTTGGGTGCAATAATCAAAAATAAGGAAAAACCAAATAAGCAAAAGTTATTGATACTTAGCTCCTTTATAATAGAAGTGATCGATTTGATGAAACGGACGAGCTCCCCATATCTCCACAACAGCAACAAGGCAAAACTTTGGATTAACAGAGTGAGTCACGTGTTCAACACGTTGCCCTTAATACATTAGCGCCCGGCTACACACAAGAGTGATGCTATAGCTCTTATAGGACGGATATCTCCAAAATAAAACACCCTACTACACCTACTACTAGCATATGTAGTAGATGCTCAACTTGAGCTTGGCAACTCCGAAAAAAACCATAAAGGAAAATCTCGAACACTTGAGAAAACAATATAAAATGTTTTTTCCCTTAGGGGTCCCTCTAAATATAGAGGAACCCCTTTCCCATACATTTTACAAAAGTAGTGAATTTGTTTATATAATTGTCAAATACAACTTAAGAAGAAAAACTCCCCGATGTGGGACTAAAAGGTTTATATAGTTTCTTAAAACTACTAAAAATTGGAAACTCCACAATGTGGGACTAATAAATTTCATTCACAAAAGACAACAATAAATAATTTTTATTAAAACTTTAAAAAATTATATTTTATTAATCGTTTTCCGACAGTTATCATGGTATTTAATTCTTGGTTTCATTCATGGCCAGCCTTTGTGAAGCCAATCGAGTCTTGTTTTTTTGGTCCAAAATCTTTACAATGCCATTATCATTTATCGCTTGTCGGTTTTCAAGTAGGAGGCATTTTGATTACATCCTAAAAGAGAAGGACCATATAGTTCTAAATTTACATGCATTGCGCCAGGTTTCTCACATTAGTCATAGATTTGCCAACAGGTCTAATGGCTAGCTAGGGGTCCTAGTAAATGAACTGAAATTTCACATATTCGATCAAAATAATTTCGTATCTAATACAACAATGATTTGTCAATATACAGCAAGCTCAGCGTTGTCACACAGAATGTGAGAAAGTAACTGTAACTCTATCAAGTACCACAAGCTGTAGCACCGTTTGACTGCATCAGTGTCCCATGCAATGATGCAAAACAATAAAAGGTTCTTGAGCCTTGCCCTAATATCCTACTAACATTAAGATTAGTTTTCATGTTGCTTGGTTGTATAAATCCTGCTCACTACCAAATTAAACGCGAATTTCATAAAAGTGAGCACAGATTTAAAGAGCTACAGAACTACAAAAAATGTGGTTCATTTAAAACTTAAACAGTCTTTCATCTTGAAATACTTGCCAAAAAAACATATACATAACCTCCTAGCTATGACAATATCTTACATTTAAAACCATACGTTCAGATACAACAAATACATGGCACATTATCCATGTCAGGTCATTGTGAACATCAGTGAATACATAAAAACCTTATCCCGCCCAGGTTATTATATCATGCTAGCAGGTGATCAGGGGCCTAGGCGATAACTGCCGTCGCCGATGAAGTGACCATCCATATAAAGTGCGGTGTTTGGTTGATGTAACCCACCATCCATCACTACGAATTGCATATCTTCAGATGGTTTCCAATGTCGTTTCCTTTGGTTTATAAACCAATTATTGATTTGTTTCTGGTCCAAACCAGTAGTTTCAGCCAAGGCTACCTTCTCGGACTCCTGTAGTATTATCAAAAAACACATAAATCTTCACTGGTTTCCCAAGCAAACGGAAACTTGAAAAAAAATATATCAAATGAAATAAATATCCTTCTTTCCTTACCAAAATAGATCTGAGCTAAATGCATCATATTTTAAAAGGTTGAGATTCTTTAGGTTTAATGAACAAGATAGTTAACATACCGATGGATATGGCCATTTGTAGTGTAATTCCCACCAATTCAGTAGCTTCTGTCTAGCATCCTTTGGCAGTTTCCCTTTCTTTTTCTTCTTAGAAAGTTCTTGTTTCAGACTGCTCAAGTAACCACTATACTTCTTCAATAGGTGATTCTTTAGCTCTCTGTCTTCAGCTCGAGGATCAATTTCTGGGAGTTCAGCTTCACCCCCACTATTATTATCTTGGTCATCTTCAGATGAACCAACCCCTTCACACTTTTCATCTGCATGGATCAAGTTATCAGTATCAGAAAAAAATGAAAATGTAAGATACAAGCTGACAAATGCTAGGTGTTCATTGTAGTATCTCCCGAAATTTTATATACCAGCAACAATCAAGATACAAGGTTCTATCTCGATACCCACCCCTTGCAAGTATCATGACCCATACTTTTCCGACCAATACGGGTCAAGAACTGAAAATAAATTGCAGTCTAAAGAGATGAAGTTGTGAATAATTCACTATGATGTTCGTTGCAATATAACTGAAAATGGATGATCACTCGTATATCCACCACAACCTTGTTCCCACTAGAATTGAAGAGCTTAAGATGGCATAGCAATGATTGACATTAGAAGGCGCAAAATAATAAATTCCGCTCCCACTACTTGAGGACATACATGGTGGAGAATTAGATCATATACCAACTAGAAATAGCTAACAAGACTCGATATAAAACATGAGCTGAACTCAACAGTCAAGGAATCTCGCAGGAATAAAGTTGTCTAGAGGATTATTTTTCAATAACAATGCTGAGGAAAATGATAACCCCTACATGCAGTAGAGAAATTGATGCAGACTAATGCATAATGGAGACTGATATATACATATAAGAATGAAACTTTTTAAAGTTGGTGGTGAAGACAGCCATAATTGTTAGCATTCTTTTGCGAAATCCAATTATATATATAACACAATCTGCATATTCCTTGCATCTCCATCAGTCCAAGCTTTCAGTCAAAAGATCAGCATAAGTATATAAATGTGATCTAACTTATTTAAGTCGCAAACAGAATCTCTAACATATATTGGTACTTAGCAGCACAGAATACTGAAAGTGACATAGAAATATCAACCATTTAGGGGATAAACACAATTTTATATCAGTCATTACTAGTGGTTCGTCACATGGTTGAATAACACTAAGAACCAGTTGGAGAGTTTTGAAACCATTATTATCTCCCCGAAAGTTTTATATGTCAGAGATGAGTACATAAAGTTTTACATGCTTAAAGTTATCACAATACAGCCTAACATTTGAGACCAAATTCTTACGATAAGCTTGTCATACAGTAAAGAGTATATAAGAGTATTTAACTAGTACTTCTTGCTAATGCATTATTCAGATCTGTAGGGTTGTGATTATGCCAAACACATGAACGCAAAGTAAATTATATGCTTCACTTCTTCAAACAAGAATTTGATCAACGCTTGTGTTTAGGATTTCAACACCTCTAGTCCATGAATTATCTGTTTGACGTACACTTGTGATACCTCTGACAAATCCTTAGCTGACACCTCTTTCCTAGAGAGAAACCAAGCTGTCCCGTTGTTGACATTCGTTAATACGCCATCTCTTTCTCATTTTGTTTAGAAACACCTTAAAGAAACATTTAAAGAAGACCACGAGTTTGCCAGTGCATTTTGCGTACCAAATTGATCCCTCATGATAGGTACATTCTAGCAATGCAGCTTATAGAGCAGTTTTTCTGCAACCGGTCTTCTAACTCAAACGATAACTACTGACTCTGATGATAGGTAAAAAATCCTCAATGAATTGATGCTCAATGTTTCACGAATCACTATATTTCATGAGTGATGATGCATTAGGAATCAAATACAAAGTAGGGTAAAGCATAGAGCTGAGTCACTTAGCACATTTGAAACTAAAAATTTAAAGAAACAAAAACGAGAAAGATTAAATAAAAAAATTAGTCAATACCCATAAACAGCTGTATGAACCCACAATCAGTTAACACCAAAATAGCTTGCCCTATTTAGAATGAGCAGAACCCTACTGCAGTGTAGAAACAAAAGTTTGCACAGATATAAACTAGGAAAGATGAGTGCTGACTTTTTTGCATGAGAAGAGAACCTATCAATATACAGTATAGTGGGAAACCATTTAACTTATTGTCTCACTCACACTCTCTGTTTAAATAGTATCCCTAAAGTAGCAGTAGTAGTAGTCCACAAGCATACCTAAACAGAGGTGATCCATAACTTCTTTTTTCCATATAGGAATAGAACCTATGAAGAATCTAATAGAACTACCACTACGCATAAATGAAACCCTAGTTATAGCTCATTCAGGTGCTATTATATTATTCAAAATTACTGTATTTCATAACAATCAAAGGAAAGAAAACAAAAATTAATTCCACCATGCAAATACTAAACCCAAAAACATGGAACCTATAATAGTATTTTTTCTACATTAAACAACAAACAAACAAAAATTAATAGTCTACTAGCTATGAAAATACTAGTATAAATCAACCAAATCCAACCTTAAAACTTTAAACGAAAAAGTCCAACATACATTCTTTACAATACTTAGGATAAATTATTGTTTTGTGTTTATTAAGTGCATGTTTATTAATTCATTTAGATTCGGATATTTCAGATCAGTGCCGAGTTCAGTGAACTACTCATAGTCTACTGAAAGGTTTTGTGCTATTCCAAAGGTTTATGTTTTACAGGTGATCAGTATATTTTAATGAGTGCTCAAAGATCTACTAAGTATAGCTAGCATATGTGTTTTATTCTGAAGAAATTTATGGACAAATAAATGGTGTAAAGATTTGGAAGGAATCCACCTGACATAAGTAGTTCAAGTGTATGGTACTCGGAAATTGTAGTAGCTAGTGTGGTGCTAATATTAATGCGGCTTCGGGACAGTATCCGATGTTGTTTAGCACTTACTCAATTTCTTAATTATATTGTCCTTCATTAAACAATTAATTGATCTGATTTTCTTTTACTTTGGGAAACAACGACAATGATCAGAGAGAGAGAGGATCTTAGACTGGACTCACTAGAGAAAGAGAGAATCAATTAGCAGCTGGTAGGAACTAGGAATAAAAATATGTTGTGTTTACATCATAAGATCTTCTTAATTAAAATATCCTAGTAACAACATCCTCTTTTGTTGTTCTTAGTAACTGAACCAAATCTATAATGTAATGTAAGAAGAAATGTCAGTCAAAGTTAACCTCACCAAACAAAACAGTTTTCCCACAACTAGAAATTCTCAACTGATGACAGAAAGAGAGAGGGGTGAGAAGGAGAGAGCAGAGACAGAGATATGCAAAGACAGAGGGGAAGAGAGTACCAGTGAAGACACGAATAGGTCCATTAGTGACAAGGGTATTGAGTTGAGCTTCAATCCTTCTCATGAAATCCATAGCATCTTGTAATGGTCTTGTTAATTCCTCTCGATATTTCACTAGCATATCGTAGTAGGCTTCCTACAGATTAACATTAATATTAATCCTTGATGAGTACAGTAGGGAAAATATTATAGCAAACTCAAAATTGATTAGCTAGGGTTAATACATTAAGATTTTAGTATATGGAGTAGTATATCTTTACACACCATGAATTGATCAAGTTCTGGATCTATTGCTGCTGATGAAGAAGAAGATGCATCTCTATTAATCAATGAAGATTTTTGCCTTGCGACAAACTCCTGTTTAGCATGTGTAAGTCTTGCAACTACTTCTTGTGGTGCTCCTACCTGTAAAATTATCCATATGATAAGTCAAAATCAAGTAATCTACTAATATCTGTCTCTATGTATAATATTTCATGGTGAAGTGTATTCTCGTGTGGTTTATAGGATAGAGTAGGAATTTAGGGGTAATTAATTAATTAATTAATTTGGAGATTTTATTACCTTCTGACAATCCATGTAAGCTTCTAAAAGGTTCGAATATTGAGGATGAGTAATTATCTTGGCTTTAATGGCTTCCAAATTATTGTTACTATTATTAAACCCTCCTCCTTGTTGCCTTTGTTGTTGTTGCTCCTGGTGATGCTGTTGAACTGTTTCTTGTTGTGGGTTCCCGTGTCCTCCTCCTCTCATTAGAGAAGGGTAATAAAATTCTTGATGATTCTGAATTTGTTGTTGATGTTGTTGTTGATGTTGTTGTTGAGAATAAGTAGCACCTACAGCTTCTGTCTTCACAATAGGATGATGATGAGCTTGTTCATGCTGATGATGATGATGTTGGAGATGAGAAAGGAAATTTATATTGTTAGACTGATGTTGATGATGATCATCGTCTCCTTCTGCTGTTGACCCTGATTGAAGATGAAAAGCAGTACTGATGGTGGCTAGATTATTATTATTATTATGATGATGTTGAGAAACAATAGGTGTTGTATATAAGAAACTATTCCCCCTTGGTGTTGATGATGTATTCTGCTCATCCATTTGTGAATAATCCTCCATTATCTCTAGACTACAAAAACAAAACCCTAATTATTCTATGATATTCTGGGAGAGAGAATGAAACCCTACTTGATCTCTGCAGATAATAATTATTGATTAGAACTTTGATGAGCCATGAGGACCAAAACCGCAGCTACTACTTATTTCTCTGCAAGTTTAAGTTTTAGAATGGGATATTGTTGTAAAGAAGATAGATGCAGTAGTAGTAGTACTAGCTAGATCATAATTGAACGGCGTAGATGAAAAGTGTAAAATAACTCTTCTCTTTTTTTCTCAGTTGATGATCACTATATGGCTACAGTAAAAACATTGTATATAAATAGATGATCACTTCAAGACAGAAGAGAAACAAGAACTACAGAGAGAAAGAAAAGAGAGATACATCTCAATTCTCAATGATCTGGTATTTGTTATGATATATGGTTGGTTGTAAAAAGAGAGAAAGAAAGAGAGAAGCGTCGGTAGGTCAGAGAGGACCGGCAACGGCTCCGTGTCTAAGTGGGTTGACAAGACGTTAATCACTCTTTCTTTCCTGAAATTGAAAAAATAATAAAATATATGCGGAAAATAAAGCAATATTGATTACACATAGAAAGAAATAGAGAAAAAGAATTAGTAATTAAAATGAATAAGTATAAGTCTTTCTTTTTCATTAGAGATCATTAGAGATAAGCAGAATCTTAATGATGCAGTACAAAGACATCCTACCAGCTGCCGTGGATTATTGAACATCAGTTTGTTTGGCAAATTTATCATGAAATTTATGAGTATGGAGGTGTCAAGCTATTGGGGATTTAGCATCCAAAATTCAATCTCCTATATGGTCCTATATCTAATCAATGTGCTTATGTGGTAGTTATTTTTTAGGTCCAGTAGTAGTCAAATATTGCTTTAGATCATGCATTACCTAAATTATTAAGCGCGAGTCAAATGTTTGTCACCCTGGGTCTGAACTCTGAACTCTCGCAGAGGCGCAATATACTCGAGCAGTGAATATAAAGAGGCCAATTCCATTTTTAAAAAAATGATTCTGTACTACGTAAAAGACTAAAGAGGCCAGAGCAGTAGTATCCTTACACATGACACTTAAGACAACTGCACTAGCATGCGACGGAGAGGTCCGACTTTCTCAAATAAAAAAATTGCAGAACCAATCGCCAAACTTCCATGATTGGCAAAGCTAGTGGCTGAGCAGAACCACCTAATCCGCGCGGTAATGTGAGAATTTTATTGTATTCAATTTATTATACTAGTTTCCAGCAGGCTTTGAATGGCTTCATCGAGGTATGTGGACTTTCTTCTTCTACCTTCAACCTGAATAATATTGCCCCCATCCCATGCGTTCTTTGGCAGTGTTATATTTTGATGTTGTTAAGAAGAATATTCCGTCAAACTTACTTTATTATGTCCATTTGAGATTCTGTTTTATGGCAAAGTAATAGGATGGCTCATGCTCAAGATTTTCTTAAGGCGATTCCCATTAGTGGTTTAAATCAAAATCTAGGACCTCGTCAATTTATGTCCGTGCTGAGTTATGGATTGGGCATACCTCTTTTCAGCGAAGACAGTTCATGCTCCGGTTGTAACAAGAAGATGGATATTTTCCGTGACCATGCTTTACATTGTGCTAATGATGTCGGTCTCAAATTCCACCATAACCTTGTGAGGATGTATATGCAGACATTTGTTACAAGGCTGGTGTACATGCGAGGAAGGATGTAGTTCTTGGTTTCTATCGGATAACGACACTTCCTTGAGACCCGCAGATATTCTTGTTCATGGTTGGGAGAACGGTCAGGATGTATGTTTTGATGTTACTGGTGTTTCACCATTCACTGGCGAGGGAGTTCGTACTTTCATACCCGGTCATGCCATATCTAGGGCTACTAAGCGTAAGCGCGATAAATACCTAGACAAGTGCTCCCTTCATGGTTATGGCTTTGATGTTGTAGCTTTCTCGACTTTGGGTAAACTGGGTGAAGAAACTATCATTTTCTTGAAGAGGTTGAAGAATTGTATCTCGAACCATGACGCTAATTATAAATAGGCGGTACTCTTTTTTATAGAATAAGTGTAGCTATCCAAAAGGGTGTTGGTGTCCAGCTTGTTTCTAGGTTACCCACCAACTTATTGTAAGTTCTCAAGAATATTTTTAATTTTTCCTTTGTTTCATCAAAATTAAATATATTGTAATTCTTTCGAACGCAAATCACGGATATCCAAAAGAATTCATTAATCGTAAATATATTGTTGGTTTAGCGTTTTAGGGTTTTCTTCAAATTCAAGATTCATCCTGCAAAACCGTTGCCAAAACTGAATTTCCATATTATGGATCGAGCAAGTGCTTGAAGCGAAAGGTGAATCAAACCTGGCGAAAATAAAATTTACCTTTTCACCTAGGCGTATATGAATGATGCCCATTGATTTCTAGAGTGATTGGCTCACCATTAAACATCAATGTGCATTATTTGTTGAGTCTATAATTATGCACACTTTTCTAAAGAGTGTATATTTGACATGTCAATTTGATCGGTGATTATGTCATATTAACACTCGTGTCTGCAAACTCAATCCTTGTAGGATACCTCCCAAAATTAAATTAGTGGTGAAAATTAAAATGTCTTATGCACGCTCATTAAAGAATGTGTACAAAATTGGATACTCATTTATTGCGTTTAGAGACAAAGATTTACCAAACCATTAGGCCAAATTAGAGTGAGTTTATGATTCAAGCAAGTTGAAACTTGAATTTGAGGAACATAAAAGTGAGTCTTAAAAGGGTATTTTCTCGAAAAATTCATAAAGTGCCACACTTGATTAACTAAAGTCTTTATCAAACGATGATTGTGAATATCAAAATCAATTTTGCACCTTCGTAATGCTTTTAAGAACATTGGCTATGGAAAAACACTCAGTTGTTTTGAAAATAATTAGAATGTAGAGGTCGGAGAGGGATTCGCCATTGCTCGAAGTAAAACTAAAACACCCTAGACAGTAAACAAAGTGTCGTCTAGATTACTTTTTGAAAGAAATTTTTTAAGGTGCTTATTAAATTTACAATCTAGAAATAATAAAAACAAGTCTTACACGATAGGGGACCATTTCGAACATTTCGTCTATATCGTACTACCTCCGTTCCAATTTAGATGATGTTTTAGGAATTTTCACGCAGATTAAGAAATGGAGAGAGATATAGAATAATTCTATCTATGCCCTTGAGAAAGTCTTCAAACATTAATTGTTATTAGTGTATTTAAAAATAAACTTATGGTTCCAATACAAATCGTGAGGGTATTGTTGGTAGTTTTGTGGGAGAAAATGAAAACTATCAAGTAATATGAAACAGAAAAATAACCTAAACACTCATCTAAAGCGGAACGGAGGGAGTATGTATTTTTATTCAAATATTACTTCGTCTAAGTAAAACTCGATTGAGTTAGACTCTTCTGGGCAGGGACGAAGGCACCAATTGAGATCCCTAGACCTCACTTACGTTTCAATCATAGTGTAAATATATTGTAGACACTCCATAAGACCATTCCAGAACAACCCAATCCCAAAATACTTCGATAAGGGGAAATTTTGGAGGTACACTGGGCGAGTGGAGGTGTTTGAGTGAATTTTTGAACGGTTCACCAATTGTTTTTGAAAATTTTGGTTAGGCCAAACATGATGAATTTAATTGTTTTTTTTTTTAAAGGTTAGCTATATAAATACGGTAAAACTTTGATAAATTAATAGTGTTGGGACCAAAGAAAATTATTATTTTAGCGAGTTATTAATTTATCGAGTTAAAATTTAGCTCCTAGTCGGGATCAGAGAATTTTATTATTTTAGCAAAAAAAATTATTGAGAATTAATTTATCGAAGTTCTACTGTATTTGACTTTTTTTTTTGACACTACCCATAAATAACTTTAGTTTCGTTAATGTTTTTGGGAAAATCACTCTTCCCATAATGACTAATGAGATCTTTTTCCTTATTGAAAATAGAAAAATATATTAGAAAGAAAAAAAAAAGGGTCACTCTAGATGATAAAACTACAACGGCTCAAAGAAGAGCGAACAACTAAAACTGTTGTTAGATTTTGTAAAACTCATATATCAAAATAGTTTCGTATATCCTTCATTCATTCAATCTGCCTCTTATACAAGATATACAACCCTAGAGTTCGACCTTACAATGGACTGTCCATAACAGTTGAATCATTGGACTGTCCATAACAGTTGAATCATTGGACTGTCCATCACAGTGGAATTATTGGACTGTCCATAACAGTGGTGATAACTGTGAACTGAGACTGTGGTCTTGGGTCTCAAACTGAGACTGTGAAGATGGGTCTCGAGCCCATAAATATAACTCTCCTAATACCCTCCCTCAAGACGGAGCATGGAGGTCACACATGCCCATCTTGGACATAAGAAACTGAAACTGAGCTTTCCCTAAAGATTTAGTAAAAATGTCCGCCAATTGCACTGTTGTAGGAGTGTAAGAAGGCGTAATAAGCTTCTGCACGATAGCATCTCTAACCAGATGACAATCAACTTCAATATGCTTTGTTCGTTCATGAAAAACTGGATTCTGAGCAATATACAAAGCCGATTGACTATCACAGAGAAGACGCATTCCATGTGGATGATGAACTCCCAAATCACCCAGTAATTTTTTCAACCATTTTAATTCACACGTCGCCGCTGCCATAGATCTATATTCCGCTTCAGCTGACGAACGAGAAACAGTATGTTGTTTCTTAGTTTTCCAGGATATTGGAGAATACCCAAGAAGAACAAACCAACCCGTCAACGAGCGTCTAGTTAAGGGACAACCAGCCCAATCAGAGTCACACCATCCTTTCAAATTAAGACCACTATCAGAGCGCAACAGAATTCCTTGCCCAGGATTCTTCTTCAAATATCGAACCACACGAAGAGCTGCTTCCCAATGTGCTATTCTCGGCAGTTGCATGAATTGAGACAAAATATGAACAGAATATGCTAGGTCTGGCCGAGTCACGGACAAATAGATCAAACGCCCAACCAATCTTCGATATTTTTCCACATCCGTGAACAAATCTCCTTTGTCCAAAGAAAGACGGTGATTAGTTTCCATTGGAAATTCTGCAGGTTTTGCACCTAATAAACCTGCTTCCATGATGATATCCAACGCATATTTGCGTTGACACATATAAAAACCTTGTGCACTCCGTGCCACCTCCAAACCCAGAAAATACTTCAATTTTCCCAAATCTTTCATCTTGAAGCATTGTCCCAAGTAACGTTTGAATTGATCAAGCGCAACCAAATCATTACCCGCAACAATCAAATCATCCACATAGACCAAAACATTAAGTTGGGTTTTTCCCTTAGTCATGATAAAAAGAGAATAATCAGAATATGATTGCCGAAACCCATAATTCTTCAAAGCTGCAGACAATTTTGCAAACCAACACCGAGGAGCCTGCTTTAAACCATATAAAGATTTTTTCATCCTACACACCATATTAGACTTACCTTGAGAAAATCCAGGTGGTATTTTCATATACACTTCTTCTTCCAAGTCTCCATGAAGAAATGCATTATGTACATCCATCTGATGTACTTCCCAATTCTAATTGCTGCCACAGCTAGGAAAGTCCGCACTGTCGTCATTTTCGCCACTGGTGCAAATGTCTCATTGTAATCCAACCCTTCTACTTGATGATTCCCAAAGATCACCAGTCTAGCTTTGAGCCGCACCAACTGTCCATTCTCATCATACTTCTCTGTGTAAATCCATTTACTACCAAGAGCTTTCTTTCCCGGCGGTAATTCTTCTAATTCCCATGTTCCTTGTTCTTCCAAAGCTCGTATTTCTTCTGCCATTGCCTTACGCCATCCTGGATACTTCATGGCTTCTTTGAAATTTTTAGGCGCAGACCCAGCAGTAATTGCTGCAAGAAACTTTTTATGAACTGTAGAGAATTTATCACAACTAACATAATATGTCAAAGGATACGGCGTACCTGAGGATGACGATTGTGGAGAGTGAGCATGAGATGGACTATTTTGTCGTACAGTGTGCGTTACAAAACCTTTGAGCCTACTAGACGGAATCTTCTGTCTCCTTCCTTTACCCATACTAGCGTCCGTCACTTCCTTCGAGACCATAGGGTTCTCAGTAATATATTCTGGGTTCTCAGTATTATCTCAGGGTTCTCAGTAATGTCTTCCGGGTTCTCAGTAATGTTTTCTGGGTTCGCAGTAATACCTTCCTGGTTCCCAGTAATATATTCTGGGTTCGCAGTATTGTCTTCTGGGTTCTCAGTAATGTATATTGGGTTCTCAGTAATATCTTCTGGGTTCTCTTGCTGCACTATTTCTTCATCATCACTCCAACACACGTCATTATTAGCCTGAACTGTCTCAGTTGGCTGATCAGGTACCCTAGATATGTAAGGAAACTGATGTTCATGAAACTCTACATCCCTTGAAACTAAAAATTGTCTCTTGTCTAAGTCATATAATTGCCATGCCTTCTTCCCAAAAGGATAACCCAGAAAGACGCATCTTCTTCCTCGACTTGCAAACTTATCCCCTTTACTACTTTGATCATGTGCATAACACAAGCAACCAAATACTTTCAACTGACTATATGGTGCCGGTTTCCCAAATAGAACTTCATATGGAGTTTTGTTATTTAGAACCGGTGTAGGCGTACGATTAATCAAATACGCTGCTGTCAAAGCACATTCTCCCCAAAATCTGATCGGTAAATTTGCTTGAAACCTCAAAGCTCTTGCCACATTCATTATGTGCTGATGTTTTCTCTCAACTCTTCCATTTTGTTGAGGTGTTCCTACACAGGATGTCTCAAAAACTATTCCATTAGTCTTAAAGTAGCCACGCAATGCATTAAATTCGGTTCCATTATCACTTCTGACAATTTTGATTTCTTTACCAAATTGACGTTTCACAAGCGCAATAAAGTTAAGAAATATTGTTGCAACCTCAGTTTTGCTTTGAATTAAATAAATCCACACACCTCTTGAAAAATCATCTACTATTGTCAAAAAATATTGTGCTCCAGAAGACGAGCACGTCTTATAAGGACCCCATAAATCTATATGAACCAAATCAAAACTACAACTGGATTTGCTCAAACTACTAGCAAAACTACTTCTACGATGTTTTGCACGTGGACAAATATCACACGCATCATTTTTCTTCAATAATCTACCCAGACCTGGTAACTGTTGTAACACTTTCTCTGATGGATGTCCCAATCGCTGATGCCACAGCTCATACGTATCTTCACTCACCGTAAGCACTTTAACTGGAGGCACACCACAGAACATATAGTCCACCTCGTCGCTCACCCACTCCAATCACCTTCCTCGTCAACCGGTCCTGTATAAGACATAAAGTGTTAGTACATTGAACATTACATACTACCTCATCAATGAGTTGTGTAACCGAAATCAAGTTACAAGTTATCTGTGGCACATAAAGCACATTGTCCAATATCAAACCACCAGGAAGAATAAATGTTCCTATTTTCTCAGAGTGAGCATGTTTTCCGTCCGGCAGTCCCACTGAACATGCTCTAATATCTTTTACATTTATCATATCATCTCTTTTACACGTGACATGATTTGTAGCTCCTGTGTCTATAATCCAGGATGTTTGATTTGTCTTACCTTGGAGTTGGGAACTGATTTTTCTTGAATTTAAATATTCAAGAACCTGCTGAACTTGACTTGCAGTCACGCCTGTCAGTCCTGATGCATATCCTGAAGATCCAGTGGCAGGATGAGATGATGCTGTTGCTCCCGAGATGTTCAAATTATGCGCACGTATATTGTCTTGTCCTCTACCTCCTCTGTTGTTCACAAAACCGGCACCAGCACGTCCTCTACCACCAGCTCTACCACCAGTTCGGCCTCCTCGACCATATCCTCTTCCACCTCTTTGTCTGTCACCCCACCATTCCGGGTATCCAATCAGCTGAAAACACCCTTCCTGTGAGTGCCCTTCTCGGCTACAATGCTTGCAAAATTTGTTAGGATCATACATATTATTGTATGGACGCTGATCTGACTGAACCTTGAACGCCATAATATTTTCCTGTGTCTGAGACGACACAACTCCTTCCCCCAATTTTAGACGTTCCGAATTAACCACAGCTTGATAAGACACGTCTATAGATGGCAGTGGTTCTCTTGCCAGTAATTGTTCACGCAGGGAGCTATACATGGTATCCAAACCAATCAAAAAATAGTGTAAGAAATCTTCTTCTCTCAACGTACTAACCTGTGTTGCAATGTTACACGTGCACTGGCCACAGCTACACTTTGGTATCTTCATGTACGTCACCATCTCATCCCATATCTTGTTCAATCTCCCATAGTACACTGCAACCTCCTCAGTTTTCTTCTGTTTGCATTCACTTAAGGCAGCTTTCAACTGGCAGATCCGAGTTCCACTTACAACACAAAATCTCCTCTTCAAGTGCATCCATAACATGCTCGCATCATCATAATCCCCCAACGTTGATCTAATATTTGTCTCCAATGTATTGCTGATCCAAGAGACCAGCATCGAATGCACTGCAATCCACTCCTCTAACTCCTCAGGTTCTGTTGGTTCTTTGATGGTTCCATCAACAAAACCAAATTTTCGTTTGGCTATCAATGATCTTCTCACTGCTCTAGCCCATTCATCATAGTTTGCTCCCTTTAATACAATAGGTGTGATGATAATCCCTGGTCCATCACTGGATCCCAGATGATATTCTGGTTTCTTCTTTTGCATGTTGTTTTCTACCTCTTTTCCTCTTTTAGATGATTCTGTATCACCCGCCATGGTTACTGTTCTAGGGTTTATTCGTGTTAATCAACTCTGGCTCGTGATGCCATGTTAGATTTTGTAAAACTCATATATCAAAATAGTTTCGTATATCCTTCATTCATTCAATCTGCCTCTTATACAAGATATACAACCCTAGAGTTCGACCTTACAATGGACTGTCCATAACAGTTGAATCATTGGACTGTCCATAACAGTTGAATCATTGGACTGTCCATAACAGTGGTGATAACTGTGAACTGAGACTGTGGTCTTGGGTCTCAAACTGAGACTGTGAAGATGGGTCTCGAGCCCATAAATCTAACTCTCCTAATAACTGTCAAGGACCGTTTAATGATTCACAAAATTGGTTTAAAAAACCAAAATCAACAATTCATGGGTAAAAAAGACATAAAATTTGATATTGTTTAAATGGACGAGAATGTAAAAATAGCCAGGATGTAAACAATTTCATCCTACCCATTTTCAAATATTTTTTCTTATTTTAATTTACATCAAGATGCATCCAGTTTCATCTCGCTCTTTTTTAAGTTTAAGCCATGATGAAACCAGTTTCATTATTGCTATTTTTCTGGTGTCCATTTCACCCATACTAATTTTTACTCGTTCATTAGAACCATAATTTAAAAAAATTTGGACAAATGACCCATTTTCCGTTAATGATTTTATGTCATACTAATTCATTAGGAAAGACTTACTCATTCCCATTTTTTTAAATTCATTCCAGAAACAGGGTAATACTTAGGTAGCAGCCGGGTTAGATATTGTTTCATTTATTTTTGAGAAATTAAAATTATCGTCTCATGCAGCTAGAATATTCGATGGATAGGTCATAGGTGTGACCATTGATAAGTGATAGAAAAAACCAGTACCCCTTATTTAAGAATAAGATGTTGTATCATCACATGTATGAAATTTATTTTGTCCCAAGACATTTGCAACTTATGATGCGTCCTAAAGCCTACTATGACATGTCCTCGTTTCTTAAATATATCAAGTTCATTCACAAGTTTAAACTCATGTACATGACAAATTCGTAGGAAGACACAAATTTGCATACGCATCACAAAACTATGACCGTTAAATAGGATGTGCGGGGACTACCATCTTTATTATTCGCCCGTATGGATGGGACAATCTGTTCTAAATCAACCTGCTACCTCGACATGTGATTTATGTAGCCATAACGGTGTTGATCCAGTACAAACTGCAAATGAAGACCGAGGAGTGAAGACCTCGAGAAAAAGAAACCAGAGACAAATTTCTGAAAGTTTCTATTGGTGTCCACACGTTTTTGAGTGGGGCATCCGACCTTTCATATCAAAGTTCAGGTACATCGGTTTCGGTATAGGTACTTGTAGTTGTAGGCAGCTCAAGCAATTGATTACATAATGCCGGTGACAACCCAGCCAAGAAACTACTCCGATATTAGTAGGAGTTCGACGTGTTCTAGAGAACAAATGCTATATGGACTCCATAGTCTGGACCTGATAACAAATGCTATATGCAACAATAAACCATTGAAAATTATGGGATGGTCGACTCGAGTGTCGGCGGTGAACACATTACCAAATATACAATGGCAAAAGCCGTGGAATGTAGTATAGAGGTTACTAAATTCTAAAAGAAGCTACACAATCTATTCATAAAATGAACCACCACAACTACTGGTCCTGTAGATTATTGTTAGCTCCGGTGAAATTTGGTAATCGGGCTACAGCCATGATACAAACTAGCTAGAAAGTAAAACCATAATAAACAGAATGATTATATCAAGGAAAATCGAAATGGCTGGTCTAGTCGTGTATAAATCCTGCCTAATAAAACCTTTACACGTAAGTAAAGCAAATAAAGTTATGTAAATGTAAGAAATGACGTGTCGAAGATGAAAAAGAGCTGGCGGCGACGACACCAGCACCACCCGTATAGACATAAAGAAAGAAAATTAAAAATAAAAAGGATTGAAAGATTGATTTAACAGGCTCTGTGTAAAGAGTTAAAGAGTGATGTGGAAAAAGAACGTGAGAAGAGTACAAAGATGGGGCAGACAGACAGCAGTATTACCCCATGAGACACGTGGGTCCTACGCTATTATTACTCCCGGATCTCTCGCGCTATCTGAATCAATTTGGTCCCACGCTCTTCAGTTCCCTTTCTTTCTCTTTCCTCCTTTCATTTTGGTAAACCTGTAAACCATACCTATCCAAACGGATACGGCCTCAACGGTATCCATTATCGATAAGGATTATCGGATATTAGATGGATATTCAAAAATATTTTCTGAATCCATTCCGACAATATCCAATAAAAACGAGTAGTTACTTCAGCTGGTCATCCCCGTTCTTTAAAGATTGATGCGTTTTTGGAGGTTCCAGGTTCGAATTTTCAATGACGCAATATTACAGAATTTGACATGGTAAGTTAAGTTATAGCTTGCCCCCTTGCGACATAATCATCCCCTATCCATTTCGGTCCCCTCGGCTGGTTCTTCATGAGACTCGCTGGTAGGTTAACACGGAAACCTGTACAACTAATGTAGTAGTACGCTGTTGGAGCTTAGCTTGTTAGGGCAATTCCTATGGCAATGGTCAAATTCATTTTTTTGTTGAGCCAGGTGGATGGCCAAACTGATTTTTCCACTATGACAAAACACACAGCGGTTGATCACTAAGCGTCCGAATTTCAGACAAACGTTGTCGTAGTAAGAAAACATGCTCGCGTTAGAAGCTAAAGCGCTGGCGTGGTCGACAGGAACATTGGCGTTGATGACACCAACGCTGGCGTTAGACCCAAAATCTCCAACGTTCGATTATCTAACGCCTATATTTCCAACGGTAAATTTTTTCTAAACTATAAATTCCTTCAACTGAATTCATTTTCAGTCACACCACTCTCATTTCCTTCTTCTAAAACTCTTCTAAACCAAAAAATTCTAATACATATGAGCAACTTATTAAGAAGAGCGACGAATAGTCTAAAGAAGAAAAAAGATCGAAGAAATGAACCGGCACCGCGGTCTGTCAGATGTAGATTTTTCTCAAAATCGGGAAGTAGAGTTTGCTTCGCCGAGTGTCGTTGTTGCTCCATCATTAGTCCAGGATCATGTGTCGGGGCATCAAGGTCGTTCTGAGGATTATTTTAGAATGAGAGGTGGATTTTCAGACCTAAAGGTTGTTTATGAACTTTTACCCCCTCCAGCTCGAGAAGGGGTTGACAGATATCCCTAGCGTGTGCTTTATAGTGTGAAACCTAGAAGATACAATAACAGAATTCTGAAAACAGTGGTAGAAAGGTGGTGGGTGACGACGCACACGTTCCATTTTGTGGATTTTGAAATTGGTAAGCTTGTTTAACTTAACTTAAATTATATTTTTTAAATAATTATTAAATAATCAAAAGAATTAATCATAGTTGATATTATACTTGTAATAGGAATTACGCCCCTTGATTTGTATTTCATTTGTGGGGATCCCAAGTGGAATAAGAGAGCCGCCATCATTCAACGCTGATGAATGGATATCAAATAGTAAATGGGAGACACTTTTTCCCTCGTTTATAGGTTCACAAATGCCTGAAAATTATAAAATATTGAAAGGAGCTGGGATTAAATGTTCAGCGTTGAAGTATTTCCTTACCAAACCCAGAAACCCACAACATGTAGATGACTATCCTGAACTCGAAAGGATGTTTATCTTATGGGTACTGGGTCAAATATTCTTTCCTAACTCAACTTCTGTTGCTCGTGTTGGTTGGCTTCAAGAGTTACAAGATCTCGACAAAGCATCAGATTATGACTGGGGATCTGCAATTAGCAGAATTGTACTGTGGGCTGGATGTAGCGTCCATGAGCGGAGATAATTTCACTGGTTTCTGGGGCATCAAAGAGGTAAATATCAAAATTATTATTTTTAGTGGAAGAATAATTTTATGAGCAAATGTAGACTAAGTCAAAATACTAAAATTATGAAGTAATTTGCAGTATTGGTGGAATGCGTACTTCCGTGTTAGTAAACCAATCCTTAAAGACGATACCCCTAGATTTCCAATGTTGGATATGTATATCTCGACCAACTTAGCGAAGAACACTGGCAGCGGTATCTCGAGTTCCAGTTTTGTTCAGAGGTTTCATCAGATGACTCGGAGCTATAAAAACGTCGTTGTTCACCCTTTCATTGATTATCCTCAGTATGGTGATGATGTTGGACAACGTATTCTTGATTATTCACTGCGTAGAGTTGTTTTTTACACTCCATAATTGGATAGAGGGGTTTGGTACCTGGGACAAAGACTGCAGTACCAAATACAAGGTATATATGCAATTGCAATTAACGCGCCACAACAGATGCAAACCTCTGGATCAGATTTTGAAAGGCTGAGAAGAACTAATTGGGAAAGGTGTGAACTAAATACAAAGAGGAATATTAGTGAAGCACAGTATGTCAACTGGTACCGGTCGATTCCGAGTGTACCAAGTGCTTTCCCACAATCGCCTAATGCTTTCCAATCGCCTAATATTGGTCAACCAGGTCTATCCCCAGGTTTATCAACATATGGAAATTTATTTAATATGTTGGAAAGTGGGGATGTCCCAGGTCTATCCCCAGGTCTTGCAGAATTCTGGACTTCAGAAAATAACAATGGGTGATCTAGTGATGAGCGACGTTAGAGAGATTGTAATTTTTAATTCTTCTACATTTGTCATTTTAGTTTTAAAGTACGACGATCTTTATTAAATAAAATTACATATGTTTAAAATTAAGCGTTTTACATTAGCTTCACAAAATTATGGAGGACTACGTTAGCTTCAAAGAAGGGGTTGAAACTGTTCAACACCTTAAGGATTTCGAAGCATTTTTCGAAAGGAAAAGCCACATTTTTCCATCTACGACATTCGGCCAAAGATCTTGTTACCATCTCAGCATCAGTTTCATACCTCAGTCTATATCGATTGGCTTGTATGGTTAAAGATACAAACTCACTTACTTCTTTCTTAATTGTACGAAAACGATTTTCTATGTCGCATATAGCACGACGACTCGGATTACAGGTGTCACTGCAGAACTCGTCGTGAATAACCACCCAGAAATTCACCCATGGATAGTTTGCTGAAGCAAGATGATTAATAAAAAAACATAGTTTCTACAAATAGATTCATCTTCTTCTTTAGTATAAGGAGCGCACCGAACTAACAAGGGCCGAGACATGTTCAAGAATTGAAAAATTTGTTGAAGTGGAAGAATTTTTAAGCTCAGAGAAGAGTAAAGAACACTAGATGTGTGAACGTGAATTTGGAGTTAAAATGGATAGTATTTATAGAACTCAAAAATTATAGCCGTTAGATAACAAGATTTTTTAGCCGTCCAGATTTAGTCGTTGGCCCTTTAACCAAAACCGCTGGCGTGTGAAGTAACAACTGGCGACAGAGTGACAAGCGCCAGCGCTGTTGGATCAAGCGCCAGCGTTGGAGGCAAGCTCGCCCGACCTATAATCTAGCGCGCGCTACATGTTTTAACTCAATGAACAAATGTACAGATTTGTTGGTTTGAACATCCATTTTTCCTGTTTGTTGAGTCCATAGTGGGAGAAAAATGAACAAGCTCTGAGTTTGTTCATTCCATAGGAACTGCTCTTAGGCTTCCAACTAGTTAATGTAATAATACTCTTTATCCAATAATCATAAGTATCTACTTATTTCATTATAATAAAAATATTTTAAATTCTTTTTTAGTCTTTCTCTACGTTTCATTAATTTCGAAATAAATCAAAGAAACTCTAAGGAAATTCAAATAAATAACACTAACTATCTTGATCAAATGCAAAAAAAATTGACTTTAAAATTATTATTTAAATTAGATTTAAACAAAACTCAAACCTTCTCTACAGAATTGAAAAAATTCTCCGTTTTTCTCACAACCAACAAAACTAGTTGTGTTTTTGTTCTTTTATAATATTTTTATTACTACGTCCTCATATACTACCAAGTTAACAACTAAATCTATTATTCAATAGACATTTAAAAAAATTTGCATATGCATTCTTTAGCGGATATCGGATATTATCCTATAGGATAATTCCTTTTCTATATCCGTTTCGTTAAAGTAAGAACTTCCGATAAGGTATCTGTATCCGATGTCCGTTATCCGAAATTTCGAATAATATCCTAACGATTTGAATGGACTCGGACGGATATCGAATATTCTGTTATCCATTGACAGCCCTACATTTTGGTTCCACAAAAAGGTTGTGCAACATTACTAATGGGGGTGCCAGATTACTGAAACAGAGGACTTTTTAGTTTGTCTTATAAGGATTTTCGTACACTCCCAAATACACTGGTATCCCCATTAGCAGTCATGAGTTTTTGGTCGGTATGAAAATATTTTGGCTTTGTTTGGCGATGGGTAAATAGTACTTGTCATTCTTCTTTGTTTTTTTAATAAAGAGAGGATATATTAAATCAAAAATTCTTAACAAAAATAATAACGAACTCTCATATTTTGAATCAATAGATCATGCCTCACCTTCCAAGGCTGGCAGAGTACCACTGTAATGTTTGTGTCGATTTTGGATTTGTCCCAAAATATAGATTTGTTGAATATGTTTTTTGTTTTTCCATAAATAAATCAGGTACTAAACATGAGAACAGGAAAAACAAACACTGGTCAATTTGTTTGTGGTTGAGCAGGTGAATGTCATGAAGCAGCAGGGAGCTAGTTTAATGGAGGACTAAAACCAGAGTAATCTGTGGAGTAAGTTGAAGGTACGTCCGTAGTTGAAGCAATAAGCTGGCCGGAAGAATTGGGCTTTAATAAAGTTATTTTTGAGTCGGATGGTGAAGTGGTGGTCAAATTTGTTAATGAGTTTAAACCGACGGTACATTGGCTCAATCAAGGTCATAATGTAAAAACAAATACAAAATATAGGTAATTCCAATGGTTTTATAAGTCGATCAAAAAGTCTGCTACTAATGTAGCTTACTCGAAAGCTAAGAAGCCTAGAGAAAAAGTACTGATTTTAAATATTCGAAAAATATGTCGCTTAATATCTTGAGTTGGATTATGTAAGATTATTCTCACATTTACATAAGCATTTGTAATACGAGATACAGACTCTCCTATTGAGGGAGCGAGTTTCATTACAGCCACTTACGCTAAATGGTTGATGAATGCTATTACGAAGTTCATTCTCCTTGTGACCCGTTCTCTAGAGAAGAAGCCGAGAAGAGTTTGTTTGGAAATCCTAACCAAACAACAAGAAGACGACCTAGAATGGTTGAAGATATTTGAACCACCATTACTAGATAATGATGGAGATGACAAGATGATCTTACCGTGCATGGAAGAATTGTGGTTTGACCGGGAAGCAAGGTAGTCAACATCCGTCGTACATGCCGATATTACAGGTTTTTATCGGATATCGGAAAATAACTATACGATATTGAAAATATCAGTGATACAAAGATGAAACGATATTATCGGTTGTACGCGTCAGTACAGACCGATATATTGGTTTTACTTATACACCGATAATATCGGTTTTAGTGAATAAATTTTCCATCAATATGCATTTAGTCTTTACAAACAAGTACAACGTCAATTGGAGAAGGTAAAAAGTGCTAATATTTTTATGATATAAAATCAACGACTATATGGTAGGATATAAGATGGAAATTATATTTTGACTGCAAGGCTGGGAAATGTAAAATATAAATGTGAAGGATGATAAGAAAGATTTACCGGCATAATGGGACAACAATCACAATATTGGCTAACAAACCACCTTGTATTTTCGAATTTTGAGATATATGCATGCTTATTATTATTTTTTACTATGATTTTATAAATATTTGAAATTCTAGGTCTAATAATGTATTACCGATAAAAACCGATAATATCTTTTGTATAGGTGTATCGGACCCGGCCGATACGAAACCGATACGCGATATTAACTACCTTGCCAGGAGGAACCACCCAAGGGAATTCTGGAGCGGAGAGTAACTAAGACACGACATGGAGGGAAGAAGGCTTTCCTAAATATATGTCAAGGTCAAGTTCCAAGCAAGAAGAGATGGTCCAGCAGGGCTAAAGGGACTCTCGAGTTCCCTGACCTCCAATACTAACTTTCACATAAGTTCAAGTTATTAAAGGGGGCCCATGATACAGGTGTATCTTTCCTTTTCTGGGAACTAATGATCCTCCAGACGGATTGGAGATAGAATTGTAATTTAAGAAAGGAATACTGATTTTAGGAAGTAACTTAGATAAGGAAATATACCTAGAAAAGGAATATTTCCTAGACAAGGTAATGTTCCTAGATAAGGAAATATACCCAGAAAAGGATTTATTTCTAGATAAGGAAATAGATTCCTAAGAGGTTTGGGAAACCAAATCAAGACTATAAATAGGGATGTTTAGCTCATAACTAAACACATCTAAGAAAGGAGGTTTGTGAGACAAATCACCTAGAGAGAAGTTTGTGAGGAAATTAATTATTGTAAACGCAAGCTTAGCAAAATAGTTTAAGATTATTTACTGTTTAGAGAGATTGTGAGTGTAACAAAGAGAAAATTGTAGTAGTTTTCTTGTTCATAATTTAGAGAAGATATTTCTTTGAATCTGGTTTCTAGTGTGTTTTGTTTTTTAGTTTTCGTCTATTATTATTTTGAATTCCGTCTCTATAATAATAATCACCATGGTAAAAAGATACGTATCAACTTTTGTCTAATTTTTCATTATTATTTAACAGTTGTGATTCCTTCTGCTTTTCCGTGTTCATTTTATGGTTATCGCATGAGTGGTATATCTTTGTTTCTAGACAATGTTCTTAAGATCGATCTCACAACGCATCAGAAATTTTAATTTTGTGCACATTTTTTTAAGAATGTAATCTTGATTATTTCATTTAATAACTTAAATAGTTTTAATTTTGTGCACATTTTTAAGAATGTAATCTCGATTATTTCATTTAATTCCTTAAGTAGTTAATACTGTAATAAAGAAAACGTAAACAATATTATATATACTAGAAATCCCATTTTCTCCTTCTATTCTCTTTCTCAAAAAAGGAAAAAATGAAAAAAAAAACACTTGCGCCGTCTTGCTCAGATTTGGTCATTTTAGACCAGATCTGAGCAAGGATTCTTTTTCCTTTCATGTTTTTGGTAGTAAGTAATTGAATAAAACGTTTTTACATCGTTTTTGGTGTCTTTTGACATATTTCTTCGTCGTTTTAGGGCAATTTTTCTTCGTCGCTGTGAGGCGAGTTCTTCAAATTTTAATAGCTGGTTCGTGGCTTGTTTTCGATTCAAAAACATCGACGATTCATCAAGACGTCGCTTTGAATCAGCAGCAGTGTTCGTGTGGATCGACAAACTTATGGGCAAAGTACTCCTTTGTTTTAGGAGCATCTCTTATCGAAGAAGAATACAATCAGATTAAATGGTCGGATTTATTTCCGGATATACCATCATCCCTCCCTTATACATAAAATTCTTTGGATATCTTTGCGGTTTATCGCTTTTTCTCTTCGCGATCTACTTGTAATTGATGTCCTTATTTTTATTAGGATTTTGATTATCTTGTATTTTGATGTTTTTGTTACTTATAAGCGAACATGTAATCACTATTTTAATATGAATGAATTGAAATATGTTGATTATCCAAAAAATAAAATAAAATAAAATCCCATTTTCCATAAACATAACTCCTATAAATAAATTAAAGAATGAGGCTCAAATGTCATGTAAACAATTATCAAAAAGTGTGTACACAATCGACCTCCATGCCGGATATCACACAATTATTAGTGGAGCATCCATGCATGTTTGATTTTTTAAAGTTAAATATGGGAGTTACATAACTTAAAAAAAGAAAAAAAAGATAAAAGGGTGAAAAGGTGTAAACCATTTCTATTAGACTAGCTAATATGTCTAAGAAGCTACCTTTAAAGAATAATGTGTTATGTGGCAGAATTTTGAGAAAAACTAGGCCAAAGTAAAACCATTGATCATATATATCGAGATTGTTAATAGGGGGACAGGTTTGTTTGGGGGTGCATCCCCATTAGCAGTCTTGATATATGGGCTCTGTTTTAGTGCTTTCTCTATTCGGAAATGCTAGTTGCCTTCCTATTCTCCACCTCCCTATTCATTTCCCTATAATCTAAGCTCCACATTTATATCGAGATTCGCATTCAGATTTAGATGGGATTCACCATTCCCCTAACGTGGGGTTTAGAATCTTTAGATTGTAGGGAGAAAAATAGGGAGGTGGAATTAGGGAGCCAAATAGCACCGCCGTTATCTATTTTCCTTTTTCTCTTTTTTCGACTCTCTTTGTGATCATGCGCCATCTTGCAACTGTAATCTACCGTTTCTTTCTTACTATAACTGTTTCCTTCAAAATTAAATGTATACAACAGCTTAAAATGATTATTGCTACGACAATCATTTATTTTTTCATGCTAAACCATAATATTCCATTAGAATCCAAAAAGCAAAGTAAGAATCATAATTTTTCTCGTAATTCAATATTATTACTGGTATTTGCTAATTGGTTCAGGGACATCCAATAAAAATGGCAATCATTTGTCTAAACATTCGATTTATCAATAATTATGTTTCTGACACTGGAATATATTTAATGGGGAAAGATCCGTTGATATGGTTATAACAACATAAACTTGACATTCTAGCACAATTTTCTTTACCAAGCTCAACCGACAATGAAATTGAAGCTAATTTTTGGGTGACATGTTCTTCTTATAAGTTTCTACACTCCCACAAAAAAATGAGAGCATTTCGAAATGTGTAAGACTACCATTTATCATTTTGAATATCAACCATTGAAGATTAACAATTGAAATTAAAATTTGTGGATGGTAAAGTTTCGTATTTCAGAATCCTCTCATTTATTGTGGGAATGTAGAGTTTTATATGAGGAATATGTCACCAAAATTTTAGCTTCAAATTCATTGCATGTTGGGTTTGATAGGAAAAATGGCGCTAAAATGTCAAGGTTATATCATTATAATGAGGACATAATAACGATGTCAATATAACTAAGTATTATTGTTTGACATCTTAATTAAACATTTAGTTCGGCTTTGGAGCAAATTGGTCGGGTAAAATTTAATAGTGTTAGTGAATGGTTTTGCCATTTCTCTTTTACATAATTACACTGAACCGTTTCTAAAATCCCCGAACAACACTTCTTTTCCGACCTTGCTACAGCCAATTTTACATGGACTAGTCTAGAGTTTGGATAATATGTGACACAATCTGACAGGTAAAGAAGAGAATGGCTGTAGCATTGGGATTGATAGTGGAGTGGAAAAGTAAATGATCAAAGATTATGGTTCATTGTCCCAAATTTGGACTATAACAGTTGTCCCGGTTATAGAGTTTTTCCATCCTTTCGCAACTATTGTAAAAGTCGACATTCAAGACATCGAGTTCTTTGGATAAGAAGTGGTGTTTGTTGCTGGTATTTAGGGGTGTGCATACAATCCGGAACCGCGGATTTCATCCGCAACCGTCCGCAAAATTGCGGGTGGGCAAGAGTCTATGGACCGGTCACGGGTGAATTTCCAAATCCGCAAGATTTAGCTGTTTGGTTGCGGTTGGTTTTGTAAATCTGCAGATTTATCCGCACCGTAGGGTATTGAAGAAATTTCATAAAATAAAAATGTATCTAAGATACAAATAAGGAAATCCTATATAACACAAAGGTAAAAAATAGTAAAAAAGGGTAATTAGTTTCAAAAGTATGGAGAAAGCACATACGAACAACACAAGGTCATACCATTAAAAAAACAGTACACAAAACTTATATGCTAGCAAAATCTAGCCTAACTGAACCTTCTTATACAGTTTGTAAACAACAACCATGAAGTAAGAGAAAGATTATACCTAAACCGACCTGGCAACGATAACCGAACAGTGAAACAAACTTGGCAGACAATTTCGGTTTTTACCCTAAAATCCGGTTATCCTACATTCTGCAGTTCAATTCTTGTGTTCTATGCCCTTTATTTCTGTTTCGGTAAGTTTATCATTATGGTGCTTCCTTGATATTGCATAAATTGCTAGGACAAAATGATTCCAAAACCTCAACCAATATCATGGTTGGATAAGGTAGAGGTCGTGTAAGAGGTGATGAAAACCAAACAGACTTGATAGAGCGTCGACTTGTCATCGATGTGCAAACGCTACAACAGCAAGGACATGAATGGAGGTGCTCCATTAAAATTATTACTCTTTCGTATTAAGAGTCGTCTGTATTAAATTCTGGTTTTTATACTTGTATTTTTGTTTGTTTGTTTTACTTTTTTTTTGACTAAATCCGCGGTTAATCTGCATCCGGTCCGTACATTCCGCTGATCCGCAGAGGTCAAATCCGCGGGTGATTGGACCGGTCACGGTTCAATTTTCCAAATCCACATTTTGATGATTTGGTTGCGGATGACCCTAATCAGCAACCGTCCGTGCGTTGCATACTCCTACTGGTATTAAACATAGTAGCAGCAGTTCCCACACGGCAGCAAGTGCTTCACTTTTGAATTAAACATTCACCCTTTTAGGCTGTCCAACCCGACTGCACTGGATAATATATTGGGATAAATGCGCACTTAAGGATCTACTTAGATACATATGGGGAGCAAATAAGTTGAAGTGGTGAGGTGCCAATCATGTTTGTTCTATGTCTATGTCTATGCTCATAGATCGAACTTGATCTTGCTCGGGCATTATCTCTGGTTGATTATGACACCAAAGGGAGTCAGTCGGGAACAAAAAATTTCATTTGAAAGCTACAAACTGATCTCATTAATTACAGAAAGAATCAAATGTGCCAAGGAAGGACCCATGTGAACATGATAATTATATTGTGACATGATAAAGAAAGAGATTAGACATTTTACATGACAGGTGCCCACGAGCCTAAATGTTTTTTCTTTCCTTATTTTCACGGTCAGTCTTCAACTGTAAACTTACATCTGATCTGACTCTTTCTCTCGCTTCTTCCCTATGAAAGACTTTTGTTCTTCTTCATCTTTCCAACGAGTAAAACCCTCGATCTGGTTGTTTTTACCACACCAACAACCACAAATAATTCATGCACTAGCTTTTACTAAATCTTATTTTCTTTTTCCATTTTTCGTGTCTGCTTTTCTCTTTTCTTCGATTGCGAAATTTAGGATTATAAGCATGCACTGGCAAACATTTTGGGTAGTTCAAATTTTACGCTTCCTGTGGAAGTGTAACCTTAAGATTGAGAGTCAATTATATTCCGAAAATGCTTTGCGTCTGCTTTTTACTTCCAAAATCTTCTCCTACTTATTTTGTGTAATTCTGCCACTAGACAAAGTTTTGCAGGGCTGGACGACCAAAATCACTTATCTGTCAAGGGAACTGAGTGTTGCGGTTGTGAATGATGCGAAGAACAATAAAAAAAAAGGTAATGGGAGACTAAAAAATACATGAGAAGCCAAAAAGACAGAAAAATAGAAAAAGTGTGGAACCATAAATGACTCCTTACTAAGTAATTTTTTGCTGCAACAATGGTTCTGCTAAACTTGTGATTGACATGCACCTTCTGCATTTACATGGAAGTTGCTTGCGAAGGGGAATTTAAGACCAGGGTTTTGTGTCGCTATGAAGCCCGAAGACTTGGTGTTAGTAGTTCATGATAGTTCTGCCATTAGTTGTTTAGGCATTCGAGCGAAACTCGCTCCTCCCAAATAAATTTACCATGGAAAGAAAAAGGTGCCGGAAGAAAGTGTGTATCAAGTAGCTCTGGTTTTATTCTTGCTTTCAGAGAAAAGAGTCAAATAGTTATGTGCTAAGATCCTTACTACTGTGAAGTCTGTGACCCTATATAAAGGAGAACGATAAGAAATTCAACAACTACAATGTCTCTACGTAGAATATAGACTAGTAGAGAGAACATAAATTATTAAATCAAAATTCCTACTACTATACTTTTTATATAATAATCACGAGGTTAATAGAATGACCACGATCTCTATTTCAATTAATTTATCGTTAAAATAATTCTACAACAATGATTAAGAAATATATCTGTACTCTGTAGTTAACTAGTAGAATAGCTCAAAAATTCCTTTTTAGATAAGAATATATGAGAAAAAATAGTCTTATCAAGAATCTCTCTTTTACATAGTATGATTAAAAACTTATTTATTTAATTAATTCTTTCTAAGCTAAGAATCATGAGCTAAATAGAGTCAGTCACCAGAATCTCTTTTTTTTTCGTCAACAAGAAAATTAGTATACTTTTGAAACATTTAATATAAACCCAATATGCCTAACAGCCAAAGTACACAAGGGAAGAATTATCAGCAAGAATCTACAGCCTACAGCCATAATCCTTGCATTCATTTCTAATAAGACTGTTGAGACTCTAATTAGCAACCAACTAATGAAACTGAAAAAATAAAAGCTGATATATAATTTTTGTGATGAGTCAATTCAGACTGAAAAGCATGTGGACACATGAGTACTTGTAAATATAATAACTGGACCTCATGATGAAATGAAAACAAAAATTAAACTCTCAGTTGCATTATGGAGGTTTCCTGCTCTTATCTTGGGAGTTGTTGTTTTTATTAAAGCTGGAATGAGTGAACGCCCGGAAACAGCGCGGGGAAGCTATTTCCCAATGCAGAGGAAGAGAAAGACTACTCATCTGTCTGTCTGCCTGGCTCTCATCAGTCATGACAAAACAGGGCTCAGTATTGTGCATACTGAGTTTCTTTGCTTTTGATACAGAGATAATATCTAGGATTACTACATATACTACTGTAGGGCCACTTGCGTACAACCAATACCAGCAGCAGCACTGCAGACCCAGCTCTATCTATCTAAAATCAAGGTCCTTTCTTTGTGCTTTATGATCGTGGGGTTGGCAAGACTATGCAGCACTGTTGATTGAATGTGGTACAGTGATAGGATGTATGTAGAATCAGCTCAGATGTACTCAAAAGATGAAAGAAGAAACAAAATGTGATGGATGTTACATGGATTTTAATTGTTAACACATGCCAATGCGGAAATGAAATATATTATCAGACAAATGATTTTTAGGCTGCATACTTAACCGATGAAAAAAATTATGGCGCGGAAGATTTAGAATGCAGTCTTGATATAAAACTGAATGACCCACCCGTTCCAGGACAGTGGTAGACTGGAGGTATGAATCGTATGATATTGTGGAATTAGTTTGAATTGTCAGTACTATTTTTTGTTGTTGAATATCTCATCGTAGTATTGTTCTTTGTTTTTCTTGGTCATCCTTACGATGATTTTGTTTGGCTTGACTTTCAAAATCAAAGAAAATCAGATGAATGTCCTTGTTCCTAACCAGAAATCTAGTCTCACATCAGTTGAAAAACATGCCTTGTAACTGTTCATGCAAAGTCATATCGAGAGTGCTTTTGTTTAGTTGGCGGAATCTGGGTGTTGATAGATAGCAATGGTTTCCATATTCTTTTGACTTCAATGCTTCATGTATCGGATCAAATCTGGTTAGATGATTTTGATAATAGTATTAAGCTAGCATTTTGCTAGCCGTAGGGATTAGGCCTCCATAATTCATATACTAGTAAACATGATTAACTAGTGATTATGTTGAATTATTATTGTTACTTCCAAATTTGTATTACTTCTAAGTCTAGAATACGTGTGAACCAAGAATACTTTTAGGCTACATATAGCTATAAAGAGCTAAACATTGAGTTGTATTTTTTTTTATCAGTAGATCAATAAAATTCTCTATATAGGAGACCAAAGTAATGGCAACTGCAAGATGAAACTTAGCTTATATAAAGACAACTCTCTTTACTGATGTTTAGAAAATCTCTCAAAACTAAACACAAGCTCTAATCTTGCTCACATGATCAACCACAACTTTGGTGATCGTATATATATATAGAATTATGAATTCCTTTTCCTAGTCCTATTACCTTATTACATGTCTTTCCTTTTCTTAGAACTAGATGACTTCTAATTCCCTTAGGATTACATCAATTGCCTTTTCTTATCCTAACCAACTTGTTAGAGATTATCTTAGGCTTAATGTCAAAGTTTATCCAACATTCTCCCCCTTAAGCTTCAACTGTGCTTGTGAAAAATCTTGTACTCCTATTAATTTCCTCATCTCTTCAAACTTGATCCGAGTCAATGCCTTTGTTAATATATCTGCCTTCTGCTCAATTACAGGTATGTGTTCTACGTTAATGACCTCCTTCTCGATGCATTCTCGTATGAAATGATACCTTTTGTGAATGTGTTTCGTCTTCCCATGAAACACTGGATTTTGCAGACTTATTATCAATCTTGATGAGAACTTTTTTAGGTTCTCTTCCTTTGATTTCACCCAACAGTTCTTGAAGCCAAATTGATTGTTTAGCTGCTTCTGTTGCGGCCACGAACTCAGCTTCACAGGATGAGAGGGCTACAGTGTCTTGCTTCTGTGAACACCATGTAATAGGTGCTTCACCTAGATAAAATATATGACCATTTATACCTTTTCCATCATCTTGGTCAATATTATGACTGCTGTCACTATACCCAACAATTCCTTTTGATCCTCCTCGACCATACTTCAATCCACAGCTGATTGTTCCTCTTCGATATCTCAATATCTGCTTTATTACATCACCATGAGACTTGCGTGGACTCTGCATATAACGGCTTGCTACTCCCGCAGAGAAAGCCAAGTCTGGTCTTGTGTGTAACAAGTATCTAAGGCATCCAACATTTCTTCTATAACTCGTTGGATCAATCTCAGCTTCTTCTTTTGCCTTTGAAACTTTAAGTCCAAACTCCATTGGTATCTTAGTTGGATTACAAGTTTCAAGTCCTGCTTCTTTCAGAATTCTCCTTGCATAAGCTTCTTGTTTAATCTGAATCCCATCTACTCCTTGATGGACTTCTATGCCAAGGTAATAAGTGAGTTTTCCGAGGTCTAACATCTCAAACTTTGATGACATTTCTCTCTTGAACTCATTGATCACCTTAAGGGAGTTTCCAGTCAAAAATAGATCATCTACATAGACTGCAATCACAAGAAGCGTTCCCTTTTCTTCTCTTCTGTATACTGATGTTTCCTTAGAGCACTTAACAAATCTGATTTCTTTTAAGATTTGATCTAACTTTGTATTCCAGGCTCGAGGGGCTTGTCTTAGACCATATAGAGATTTTGATAAGTTATAAACCTTATGCTCTTGTCCTTTTACTTCAAAACCTTCTGGTTGTTCAACATACACATCTTCTCGCAATTCACCATGTAAGAATGCTGTCTTAACGTCTAAGTGGTGAATTTCCCATGATTTTGATGATGCTTCTGCTATTAAGAGACGAATTGTCTCTAGTCTAGAAACTGGTGCGAAAACTTCATCAAAGTCTATGCCTAATTCTTGAACGTATCCTTTAGCTACAAGTCTTGCCTTATATTTGTTGACAGTACCATTAGCATTCCCTTTTATTTTGAAGATCCACTTAAGACCAATCACTTTTACCCCACCTGGCTTATCAACTAGAAACCAAGTCTTGTTTCTGTTGATTGAAATAATTTCTTCTCTACATGTCTGTGTCCATTTAGTCGAGACCTTTGCTTCCTGAAAATTCCTTGGTTCATCATTAACAGAAAGTAGCATAATCTCACATTCTTCTGCAGCTTGAAGAACATAATCCTCCAGATACTGTGGCTTTTGTATCTGTCTTGTTGATTTTCGCAAGGGAATGGGTTGAGTTATTTCATCGATCTCCTCTTCTTCTTCTTCTTCTTCTTCTTCTTCTTCTTCTTCTTCTTCTTCTTCTTCTTCTCCTTCTCCTTCTTCTTCTTCTTCTTCTTCTTCTACTTCTTCGTTATTCTCAGTGTTTTCATTATTCTCTTCTTCTTCTTGATTAACATCATTGTTTCCATTTGTATTGATGATTATGGGTCCTTCGCCTTAATCAATTACTTGACCCCATCTCATGTGAAACATTCCTGGATCCCTACTTGGTCCATCATTAGTTTCTTTCCAGTTCCAGTTTGATTTTTCATCGAATACCACATCTCGACTCACTATTACTCTTTTTGTTGTTGGACTGAATAATCTGTAAGCTTTGGATCCATGCTCAATTCCTAGATGCACAAGAGTCTGAGATCGATCATCCAGTTTCTCAAGAGTTGCAGAATCAACTTTTGCGTATGCTATGCAACCAAACACTCTTAAATGATCTATGTTTGGTTTTCTCTTTCGCAAACTTTCATATGGAGTCATGTCTTTCAGAGCTTTCGTAGGTATCCTGTTTATTAGGTATGTGGAGTGTCGTACAGCTTCTCCCCATAGATAATTAGGTACCTGCATATCCTTTAAAGAACTTCTTGTCATCTCCATTAGAGTCCTGTTTCTCCTCTCCACCACTCCGTTTTGTTGTGGTGTATATGGTGCTGTGAGTTGCCTTTTGATTCCATTTGACTCACAGAATTTGTTGAACTCTAAGGAAGTGAACTCTCCTCCTCTATCAGTTCTAAGCATTTTGACCTCCTCTTTTAACTCTTTTTCTATCAGATTTCTGAAAGCTTTGAATCTGTCAAATGCTTCACCCTTTTCTTTCATAAGAATATACCACATATATCTTGAGAAGTCATCTATAATAACAAATATGTATTTGTTATTTGCAAGGGTTTGTGGTGTAATAGGACCACATAAATCACCATGAAGAAGCTCTAATGGCTTTGAGGCTCTGAATGTTGTTGCTTTTAGGAAACCTTGACGAGTTTGTTTCCCAACTAAACATGATTCACAGATTTTCGCTTCATCATTTATCTGTGGTAGTCCTCGAACCATCTTGTTCTGAGACATTGCATTTAAAGTTCTAAAGATTATGTGTCCTAACCTTGCGTGCCACTTCCATGTCTGATCTTCCAGTCTCATATTCAGACATAATGGCCTTCCAATCATGAGACTTATCTTGTAGAGTCTATTCTGTGAGCGTGAGACTCTAACTAAAAGTCTTCCACTTGGGTCATGAAATGTTAGATAATCTTGTCGCATTCTAACATCACATCCAAATTCTGTAACTTGTCCTAAACTTAGAAAGTTTCTTTGTAAGTTTGGGATGAAGTAGATGTTTGAGACAAACTTTTGTTCTCCGGTCTTGCTCTGAAATAGAATTGATCCTTTCCCTTCAATTTATACAGAAGATCCATCCCCAAACTTCACTTGTCCTTTGATTTTCTCATTGAGTTCAGAAAAGTAGTATCTCTTACCAGTCATGTGATTGTTGGCTCCATTATCTAAATACCAGATTCCTTCTTCTCCATCCTTTGATTCGTAGTTCTTTGGTATTAGTTTCCCTTCGTTTAAGAATACAACTTCGTGCATGAAAAGAGCTGTATCTGCTTCCCTTGTTTCATTCTTGTTTGCTTCTTCCATCTTTTGTATTCTTTCAGGGCATACAGAGGGGAAGTGTCCTGGTTTATCACATCTGTAATAAATAATGTTTGATCTATCCTTCTTTTCTTTCCCTTGGTTTTGATCATTCTGACTTGTTGTTCTATCTTGTGAGTTAAACCTTCCTCCCCTTCCTCGGCCTCTGTTTCCTCTACCACCTCTTCCACGACCTCTTCCTCTTGTCGCAAAGTTTTGTTGGTAAGAGTTTGTGTACAAGAGTTTTCCTTGAGTTTCTCCATTGTTTTCTTCATCAAAGATTCTTTCTTCATATGCTTTCAATCTTCCAATTATATCTTCATAGCTAGTCTTTTTTAAATCTAAGACTTGTTCGAGAGACGCTATGATATGAATATACTTGGATCTTGGTAAACTATTGAGAAACTTCTTTACCAGTTTATCTTCAACAATGGATTGTCCAAGTGACGCAACTTTTGAGGCTATCTCTGATAGCTTTCCTTCGAAGCTATCAATAGTATCAGTGTCTTTCATCTTCACTCTTTCAAAATCAGACATTAAGGTTTGCAGACGGGCTTCTTTAACTCGATCAGCTCCGAGATTACGTGCCTTTATTGCATCCCAAATTTTCTTTGAAGTTTCCTGTTCACAAACTTGTAGAACAAGACATTCTGGTATTGCTTGAAAGAGTAATCCAATGGCAACATTGTTTTTGTCTGGGTCCAATGTACCAGGATCAATTGTTTCCCAAACTTTGTAGATTTTCATCAGTACCTTCATTCTCATGGCCCATACTGTGTAGTTTGTGGCGTTGAGGATTGGAACTTGTATTGATGGTGGCGTGAACTGTTTTGCACCCACAATGGTGGTTTCGTTTTCCATGGCTCAGAAACAAGCTCTGATACCAATTAATGGCAACTGCAAGATGAAACTTAGCTTATATAAAGACAACTCTCTTTATTGATGTTTATAAAATCTCTCAAAACTAAACACAAGCTCTAATATTGCTCATATGATCAACCACAACTTTGGTGATCGTATATATATATATATATATATATATATATATATACTATGAATTCCTTTTCCTAGTCCTATTACCTTATTACATGTCTTTCCTTTTCTTAGAACTAGATGATTTCTTATTCCCTTAGGATTACATCAATTGCCTTTTCTTATCCTAACCAACTTGTTAGAGATTATCTTAGGCTTAATGTTGAAGTTTATCCAACACAAAGTTTGTGTTGGTATTAGAGCAGGTACGATCGTTGGGCACACTTATTACATTCTTTTCAATATCTAAGAGGTATATTTGGTTTTACATATTTCCCATCTCCACTTCTCATAAATCCCATCCACACCATATCAAGGATTTTCTGTTTAACTCCTCGAGGTTTGGTAAACAAAACTCACCCTAGCTAGGCTCCCAACCCGCCAGAAGAGAAGCAATCACGTGGCCCTCCTAAAATCTAATCCACCACCGTGGTTCTTCTTCCTTCTTCCCCTATCCCCCTAATCCAATCCTAAATCTCTTAATCCATATTACTAAAGTCCATAGATGCAGAGCAAGCTGAATGTCTAGCTATGAAGGAAGCTATATTATGGGCTAGACATTGTGGTTTGCAAAAAGGTTACGTTTGAAGGTGACAGTTTGAATGTAATTAACTCCATCAAGCAGGCTACTTCCTCAGTTCACTGGTTGAATCAAGGAATTATAGATGAAATAAGGCACCTGCTGACTACTATTTCTTGGTTTTCTGTTAATTATGTTAAGAGAACAGCTAACAATGTTGCTCATGTTATAGCAAACACCTCTAGGATTGACAGATCTTCTTTTGATTACTCTAATAGTATCCCAGATATATTTTGTCAAACTATAAAAGAAGATCAGTTATCTATAAATGTAAGTTATGTAACTTAATCTTAGTAATATAATGGTGTTTTGCATTAATTTTTTTTTTTTACTAAAGTCCATAAATTTTGTGATCACTGCCACGGCATCTTATATATAATATTAACCATCACTATGACTATATAGTTGTATACCCAAAACGGGAAGAACGAAAACTTTAATCCATTGTTTGCTATTTCAATTAAGTTTTTATTAAATTCAGTTATCTCCAAATTTAATAATTTTAGGTTAATGGATTTATTTTTTTTGTCCGCACTATCATATTTTGTACAAAAATATAAATGAGATTCACATTTCAATCTTACCTGATGAAAATAGTGATCTGGAAGTTAATTTCCAACTCAATGGATTTGGTGAGGGTTTAGCATAACTATGGTAAATAATATAGTGAGCTTTAGGGGCGGAGCCAAGAATTATGGGAAGGGGATGCAAAATTTTACTATGAGTGCAACCAAAAATTTTAGGGATGCAAAAATGCAAAAACAGGCTTAAAAAAATATTCTTAAAGAGCTTAAAATGGGCTTTGGAGCCAGCTGGGCAGGGGTGCAAGTGCACACCCTAGCAATGGGATGGCTCCGCCCTTGGTGAGCTTTGTTTACCCAATTTAAAAAGAGTTTTATAAAATATAACTTGTGTGGTTGGGATTGGAATTAGGAAAAGTGGGGATTGGAAATAGGTAAAACTATATATTTTCTCCAAACTCTTTTTTTCTTTCTTTCAATACCATATTTTCTCTAAACTCTAAATAGTAATTACCTACAATTTAAATATCCAGAGATATATCCCTTTGAACCCTATTTACCTAGAAACTAAATAAAACCCTAGTACTTTGGAGCTACGATGGGTGGTGAAGATTTATCAGAACCATCATATTATGTGAATACAATGAATGATATGCCAACATACAAACCAACACCAACATCAATTCCATACGGAATAAAACTGAAAGATGTCAACTTTTATCTATGATCTCAAATGATGACAATATTTATTGCAGGAAAAGGAAAAAGAGGATATCTTACCGGTGATACTAAAACACCGGTTATAGAAGAAAAAACTAAGTATGATAAGTGGATCATGGAAGATTCTATTGTCAAGGGTTGGTTGATTGGTGCAATAGAACCTAATTTAATGAATATTTTCGTTCCTTTGCAGGCAAAGGATATTTGGGATGTTGTATCTCAAACGTATTATGAAGGAGCTGATAAGTCTATTCTCTATGACTTAATTCTGAAAGCTATGTCAACTAAACAGGATGGTAGACCTATTTATGTACTTTTCTCTGAATTAAAATCAATCTGACAATATTTTGACTATAGGAAACCTATTACCTTTACACAACCAAAGGTAATCAATAATTGTAAGGAAGAAATTGATAAAGAAAGAGTATATGTATTCTTTGCTGCTATCAACGATGCTTATGATTCGGTTCGAGGAGAAATACTTCGTACTGATCCTTTACCCAAGCTAGAAGTTGTGTTTACTATACTGAGGCGAGAAGAACAACGATACAGTACTATGTTAACTCAAGGGGTTGATTCTCAAATTGCTATGTCTATCAGAAAAATTGAGAAAAATTCATTAAGTACAAAAACCTCTCATCCGGTTAATAATGGAAGATGTGTTCATTGTAGGAATACAAAACATCTTTCTGATTATTTTTTTTTGAAAAAATTGGTTATCCAGATTGGTGGGATGATTACCAAAGACGTATAAAGGCTGGAAAAGGAAAAGTTAAGGGTAAGGTAGCTACTTCTACAACTGTTGTTCATACAACAACAACAACAGAGTCTGAACGAGGTAATATTCTTCTTACTTCTCTTGTTGATAATTCTAAAAATGACAGTGGTTGGATTCTTGATTATGGTGCTACTAATCATATGATCTTTGATGCGTCCATATTAAGAGACAAAAGTACTTCAACTTGTTCTAGTGTTACAAATGCTAATAGCATGACATTTCCTATTACAGGAGAAGGAAGAGTTGATCTAACCAAATATTTATCTCTAGAAGATACCTTATTAGTTCCTTCTCTTTCGGATAATCTTATGTCAGTATCTCAAGTAACTTCTCAGTTTAAGTGTTTAGTATTGATATATCTTGATTTCTCTTTTCTCCAGGACCTCGGCGGTGGTGAAACAATTGGGAGGGGTACTAAAAGAGAGGGGTTATACTATGCGGATGATGTATGTGAAGGAAGTTCTTTGTCAGCTAAAGGAATATCTCATACACATACAAATGAAATTTGGTTACATCATCGTATACTAGGACATGTTTCTTTTGGATATTTGGAGCATTTATATCCAAAGTTATTTACTTCTTGCAAACCATCTGATTTTCGATGTGAAACTTTCATTTTAGCAAAAAGTCATCGTGCTACTTATCCTGATAGTTTTAATAAAAGATTTGTTCCATTTTTTTTGGTTCGTTCTGATGTTTAAGGTTCATAAAAGATTGTTTCTACTGCTGGTAATAGAAGGTTTGTTCTATTTATGGATGATTGTACTCGGATAGCTTGGCTTTATATGATGAAAAATAAAAGTGATGTGCCAGACTGTTTCCGCAATTTTCATAAGATAATCCAGACACAATACTATGGAACTTTAAAGGTTATATTAAGTGATATAGGTGAATAATATATTAACTGTACCTGAAAGGGTTTTTTTTTTAGCATTGTCTTGTTCATGAAACTACTTGTCCATCTACATCGCAACATAATAGAGTTGCAGAAAGGAAAAATAGACAGTTATTCGAGATTACCAGGGCCAGCTTAATTGGAGCATATATGAAACCAAATTTTTGGGAAGAAGCTCTTATTAGTATTGTTTTTCTTTTTAGCCGTGTTCTTACACGATTTCTGAAATTTCAGACACCGGTAGATAAACTGTCTTCTTTTGTGACTCTTCCATCTAATCTTATACTTTCTCCACGACTATTTGGTTGTGTAGAATATGTACACATACAAAAGCATTTACGTTCTAAGCGTGATCCTTGTGCTCTTAAATGCGTCTTTGTTGGATATAATGAATTTCAAAAGGGCTACAAGTGTTATCATCCTCCAACTAGAAGAACATATGTCACCACGGATGTGACTTTCTCTAAATATGAGATGTATTTTGCTTCCGTTGAATCTAATGTCTCTCACTTGGAAGAGAGTGTAAAAGAAGGTGTTAATTGGATGAAATTGTTTCCAAATGATTGTGATTTAATGATAGAATCTACATAAGCTGAAGAAGTTTTATATACTACGGAGAATGAAGCTGAAGATGGTCAAGTATCATATTGCAAATTACATGTCAACTCATAGATTGACAGACTCTTGCAAGGCATTTGTTAGTCAGATGTCAGATATTTTCATTCCTACCAGTGTTTAGGAAGCATTATACGGTCCTAAATGGGCTAATGCTATGTTTGAAGAAATGCAATCACTTATAAAAAAATCATACATGGAGGAAATTATACTACCTGAAGGAAAGAAACCAGTGGGTTGCAGATGGGTATACACCATGAAGATTAATCCAGATGATTCTATTGACATGTATAAAGCAAGAATCGTTGCAAGAGGATTCTCTCAAACTTATGGTATAGATTATCATAATATTTTTGCTCTTGTAGCAAAAATGAATACCGTTCGTATATTGTTGTCTATAACAGTGAATTTGGGTTGGCCACTGCAACAATATGATGTGAAAAATTCTTTTTTACATGGAGACTTAGAGGAAGAAGTTACATGTCATTTCCACCAGGATCTGATGATTCATATCCAAATGTTGTGTGTAGATTTGAATAAAGCTTTGTATGGTTTGATGAAATCGCCATGTGCTTGGTTTGGAAGATTTCGAAATGCAATGATTAAATTTGGTTATAAACAAAGTAATACAAATCATACCAAGGAAATAGGTATGTTAGGTTATTAACCTATTAGTTCTCCTATTTAGCAAAATCATAAACTAGATGAGGCTTTTGATCAAGTACTAACATATAAGGGACGATATCAAAGATTAGTAGGGCATTTGATTTATCTCTCTCACACTAGACCTGATATTTCTTATGAAGTGAGTGCTATTATAAGGTTCATGCATAATCTTGATAAACAACATTTGGATGTTGTCATAAGAACACTTGGATATTTAAAGTCTGCACCTGGAAGAGGTTTGATGTTTTCAAACTATGGAAATATGGATATTTCTGGGTATACTGATTCAGATTGAGGTGGAAAAGGAGATAGAAGAAGATCAACTACAGGTTATTTCACATTTGTTGGAGGTAATATTGTTACTTGGAAAAGTAAAAAACAGAAAATTGTCTCCTTATCTAGTGCTGAGGCTGAATACAGAGCAATGGTTAAAGGAATTTGTGAATTGTTATGGCTTAAACATCTCATGAGGGATCTGGGTTTATCCACCAAGTGTCCTATGAAGTTATTTTGTGATAATTAATCAGCAATTAAGATTTCCCAAAGTCCCGTTCAACACGATAGAACCAAGCATGTTGAGATTGATAGAAACTTCATCTATGAGATGTTAGAACGCAAAATTATTGAAGTACTGTTTTGTCGTTCTTCAGAGCAACTTGCAGATGTGTTAACTATGGTGGTATCAAACAAATCATTTTGTGATTCTATAGTCAAGTTGGACATGTGTGATATATATGCGCCATCTTGAGGGGAGTGTAGAATTATTATTACTTCCATATTTATATTACTTCTAAGTTTAGAATATGTGTGACCCAAAAATACTCGTAGGCAACGTATTCATAGCTATAAAGAAATCAACATTGTGTTGTATTTTTTATCAGCAGATCTATCAAATTCTCTATATAGGAGACCAAAATTTGTGTGACTGGGTGTACCACTAACGGAGTAGGGAGGCTTATGCATATTATCCAACAAGAAAAATGAAGGAGGAGAAAAGTAACTAAAAATCATAGTCTAGTTGACTTGACTTTTGGAGGTGGTACTAATAGAAAACTAAAAATTAATTCTGTACAAAAAGTATGAGTGGCATGAAAAATAGGAAAACTGAAGTAATAAATAGAGAAAACCATAAGCAACACCTTAAATGATAACGGCCGAGAAAGAAGTGATAGACGAAGCGTAGTCCAAAAAACATGAGAAAATAAATGTTGGCAGATGTAAAAGACAAACTCTCAGGACCTTTTTATCACAATTTTAACGGCAATATTTTATAGGATCAAAATGATAATAACATTGGACATGATGTTTAAATAATATATAAAATGCAAAGATAAATATAATCGGATACGTACAACACTGTTATCTGCTCTTTTAACATTAGACCAACTGCAGTGGTGCGATCAAAACCAAAGATCAAAGATCAAAAAAAAGACCAAAATTTGGGTTTAGTCCGTGGTGTGACGCAACGGTGCATGATTAAAATTTCGTCAGGCGGATTTTAAAAGTCCGCCCCATTAAAATTCCATCAGGCGGACTTTAAAAGTCCGCCCCATCCTTTATACATTTTAACAGGCGGACTTTAAAAGTCCGCCTCACTAAAATTCCATCAGGCGGACTTTAAAAGTCCGCCCCTCTCTTTGTAAATTTTAACAGGCGGACTTTAAAAGTCCGCCTCATTCTTTTTCTTTTTTATTTAATTAAAATTTCATCGGGCGTAATTTAAATCTCCACCCGTTAACAAGCGTACTTTAAATTTACGCCCAGCAACAAGCGTACTTTAAATTTACGCCCGACTATATTAGAATTTGGGATTTGGTCGCGACCATATTTGGTCTGAAATTTGATCTTTGGTCCAAATTTGATCTTTACTCCGTCCCACTGTGTTACGATCTCATCCCATAAATTTGGTTATACTCGCCCACTGTGGATGCTCTTAGTATACCAGAAGGCAGAACTTTATTTTTTTTTGGTAAGAACTCATAATATGTCATCCCTTGGGTTTTGTAGGAAAAATTGATACCATAGTATGAGACGGTGTGAGAATCATCATGTCAACAAACTCTCCCTCACAACTGGTTGGAATCAAGCTTTTTTTCCTTACTCCTGGGATTCGCAGTACTACTGAGCTCAGTAAGGCTGACTTCCTTTACCATCTAGGCTATTCCCAGTTCATTGATGGGATCATTCTTGTTTCTTGGATATCATCAGTGCATTGCAGGTTGTATCACTGGAAGAGAAAAAATATACAGATATTCACCGGGCCATTTAGCTGGGCCCAAGATGATAAGAAACACAGACGTTGAAAGCTAGAAAAATCAGAAATGATTGGCCGTGTTTGATGAACTAACTTAGCCGAACCAACGATGCATTACAAAGTTTGGTTTGGGTAGGAATGAGGCATATATCTCCTCGTACTCTATATTTGAGAATTTTCATGTTTACACACAACAGAGAGATCCTCAAGCCCACCACAATCGACTAACTGATTTTTCTTCAACTATAAAAGGTTGTAAGGTATCTGTTCTCCGGACTGAAATGCAATCGCGAGTGATATCACTTCTAGAGTTATCTACACTTCGGATTCGAGCTCAGTATCCATCGGAGCAACTGTTGTCGGAGTAAGGTCAATCTATTTTTCTCAAAGCCAATGTTCCACTTTCTTGCTTTCCTTTTGATTATCTCTTCTCCTCTAACTAGCTAGCTCGTTTCATTTACGGTGATTTCTGCATCCTAAATTTCTCTAAGTTCATGCATTCTCCCATTAGTCATCGTATAGTTTACTGTTGATTCACCAGGTAATATTCCAAGAACTTTTTTTGGATGAGAATCGAATCTAGTTTGTGTACGATGATTTTGGCGCGTAGAGTTTTTGGTTTTAGTTGGGCCACTGTTCTATTGGTTCTACTTGTTGTCATATTTATCCGATCATTCGTCACGGTAGCAAAAGCTAGAGAAATCATTGATCTTACGCATAATTTTCAGTCTTCTTCGGCAACTGTTAACAGTACTGCTAGTTTGGAAGACAAGAGAGCTGTACCAACAGGAGCTAATCCACTTCATAACAAGTAATGAATCGAAGAAGATGATGTAGATTTTGTTTTTGTTAATTCATGCGCGTGCCAGCGTATGTCCAAGGATTCACATATTCTTTTTGTCATGTTGTACTTACATTGTAGTTTTCGATGATTCTACGAGATCAAGTGAAGTGCTATTCACTTTTTCTGTTTCTGTTTGGATTGTACTTAGAAATGGAATTCATTGTTTTGTAATGAAGATATCCATGAAGAAAGGAAATAATGCCAATAAACAGTCACTTACTCATTGTTCTTGTCTGGAAGATTTATAATCAAACATTCCTAATTTCATGAGATTAATTGTTATCAAACACAACTCAAGCGACCAAGGAAAGAAAAAGAAAATGATGCTAATGAGAGTACAAATTTGCTTGGGGGTGTACAAAATTCAATAGAAGACAAAACATTTATTGGTAAAAGATTGGTTCACCCCCAAGAAAACTGGTAATCCCATTAGCATCCATGATATTTAGGGCACCCAGCCAAGTTATGGGCAACCTGTTACATACTACAAGATAAGCGGAAGCTCGCATGGAGGATCACTTTTTTATTGGCAAAATGGGTCAACTATCCAAAAAAATTTAAAACATGGTTCTAATGGACGAGTAAAAATTAGTATGGGTGAAATGGACACAAAAAATAGCAAGAATGAAACTGGATTCATCCTGTCTTAAACTTAAAAAAGAGCGAGGATGAAACTGGATGCATCCTGATGTACATTAAAAATAAAAAAAAAATATTTGAAAATGGTAGGATGAAACTGTTTACATCCTGGCTATTTTTACATTTTCGTCCATTTGAATAGTATCTAATTTTATATGTTTTTTCACCCAGAAATTGTCATTATTTGGTTAATTGATCAATTTTCTGTTTTTTATTTTATTTTTATTTTCTCTCAATTTTTCTTGGAGAGTAGTTAAATATCAAACTCGAGTTTACATAAAATATGATTAATTAATAATATACTTAGGCGTGATAACCTTTACTTTATTGTGTAGCATATTACTTAGTAATTTATAATGGCTAATTTGGGGGAATTCAATAACGAATCTTCTAATTTTGGTGTTTAGTTGCATGGAAATTCAGGATGTGTTTAGTGATTAGCACTAGCAGTGGAGCATTGGCGAATATGTCATTCGTTTGTAAGTTGTTTTTGTTTTTGTTGGCGGGTTATGAAGTGATTGTCGCTTCCTCTGTCTTTTGTGTCTTGGGGACTCTTGGATGTTTCTATTTGGTGTCTCGTTTAGCTAACACTATCTCATGTGATTAAGAATAACCCGCTCCCCATTAAAATGAGAGAAAGTGATATCCGGTTTAGGCGTGTAAACTTTTACGAAAATAAGCAGCTTTATTTCAAAAGTAACAATATTTATCCACCTTAAATAGGAATGGCCAACTTGTGCCATTTTGATCTTGCATAGGTGTTTCAAAGTTATTATCGGCCTTGCGTTAAAGGTTGCCTTTTATAAACGGTAATGTTTGTGACAAGGCCTAGCCTAAATCTGGGCATCATGAGCGAGACTCGGTTCTAAATTTCTCGAAATTTAGCTCTTAACTTCATAAACAAGACTCAGCTCTCGGCGCTTAACACTCAGTTTTTGGCATTGATTCATAGACACGGCTCCTAGTAAATCCTCACGAGATATACTGACTATGTCCGCTCATTATCCTCATAACGCGTCCACGGAGAATGAGGAATACTTAGGTCTCCAGTAAGCACCACTCGTTCCCGGTTTTACGATCACGACTGAAGCCTTACGTGCCTCTTAGTTGACTCACGTTAACCTCCTCGGGAGACTCACTAGTCAAATCAAGTGTTGCATATAGTCTCATACAAGCAAGAGACACTCTCATACCCAAACACAGGCCTCACTCTCAGTCTCATGAGCATGTCTCATCTTGACTCTAGGCCAGTAGGAAAATGCATGAGCCTCTGGCACGCATGTTATTTTTTTTAGAGGAAAGGCATGCATGTTATCCGATTATCCGAACAAGTCAGTGATGGATGAAGACAATAGATATTTAGATTATAATGATCTTGATGGACATGGTGGTGCAGGATTTGAACTAATATTTGAAGACCATGCTGATGGATTTCAGTTTGATCTTGAGTAATTTTAAGTCATAGTAGTTTTTAGTTCAAGATTTAATACATTGTACCTACTTGCTTTTTATGTTTAAAGTTGTAGTAGTTTGTGTTAAAGTTTACTGTTTAATTATTTTATTTGGACTCTGGAATAAATACTTTAATGTTTAATGCATATTATTCTAAGTTTATATTCCCTTCTTCCCCATTATAAAGGCGGAGAATTAAAATTCTTTAGTCCTATAGATAGGGATAAAATCAATTCCAACGTGGTTTCTTCCATATTCATCCTTATTAAAGAACATGTTATTAACAAACTTTTAATGCCGTTAGTAATTCCCAAGAACAATTGTACTTTCCAATGGATAAAAACTCTTAATAAATTGATATTTCCATATTTCCTAAATAAATATATTGGAATTGACGAGGGTATATCAGGGAACATAAGGAAAATTTATAAAAACCAAAAACTTTCTTATTCTAAGAGAATTCCACTATTCCACCTATATATAGGGGACGGAGGGAGTATATAATTTTGTTTAAAAGTCATCATTATATTAGTGTGGTGACATGTTCATATTTGGACTTTCAAACCAAAACTGAACACCTGGATCATGATACCATAACGTAAATTTAAACTTGTGACTTAAAATTGTGATTTGTTCACTATGATTAATAAATTTCAGTCGCATAACCTATTATATATCTCGTACGTCACCCGAAAACATTTATTTGAGATGATAACAACTTCAATCAATACTAAAGAAAGGGCGAGCCTACTACTTATGTCTCTCTTTAATGCGATTTCGTGATGATTGGTATGGATCATTACCTAATTAAAATTTTCTTCTTTGCCTGCATGAAATAAAAGGATCAAGGGATAATTTTAAGTGGGATGATGATTAATTTCCTCCTCCTTGTGCTTCAGTTTGTCCTCTATATTTTTATGCAAAAGAGCATTTACAAAAATTGAAGTGGTTAGATTCAAGTTCTAGTTCAAGTTACTATAAGAGTTGTGAATCGATTATTTAAGTTAACTATATTTAATCAATTCAATTCAAGCGATAAAAATCGTTGTAGTATGGAAATTGTTGCTTCTATTGAAAAAGAATGATTATTGATTGGTAAACCAGTTGATATGGAGATTGGTATTGGTAAACATGACCATAACATGGTCAAATATCAAATAGGATGACGATTTAAGAAGAAAAGTAAATTTATCTTTGGTTTTTGTTGTTGTTGATGGTAATCTAAGACTACAACGTAACCTACATTTTATTACCAACTTCTACGGTATATTCATAATATATGTTTAATATTCAAATTATTAAAAAATAATTAAGAACCTTACCTTGATGTAAATGAAAATTTTGAGAAATCTCAAGCGTCTAGCGCCCTTCCGTTACTTATGAGAAAAAAGGAAAAATAACGGTTCAGGGTTAATGGACGTTAGAATTATGAATTTCTTTTGAAAGGGGAAAAAAAGCATATATAAATACATTTTAATTATGAATTTCTTTTGAATATGAAAAAACTTGTAATATGTCTATGTTGAATCTTAAACTAAAAGTCAATTTACATATTTGGAAAATGTAGGTTAATGGACGTTAGAAAATTTTAAATGTATAAGAAAAGGTTTTAATTTTTAATTTTTTAATATGAATGGTTAAACATATATGCCATGTTTCTTTGTGTTTTTAATGCATGAGACCTAATTTAATAACTAATTAGTATTACTGGCCGTATTTAATAGCATTACCAAATAGCAGTAATACCAACAATAGACATGTAAGCTGAGTGATACCAACTATAAACAAAACTGGAATACCATGAATAACATATTTGAAAAATGTACATAGCAATAATAACTCCTTATAATATTTTAACATACCGTTTGTTATAATTATGGAATCACTAAACAAAAGTTGAGCAACTGTTGTCTTTCCAATTCCAGTAATACCGTTTGTCTTTCTTTATAATAAGGGACCCAAAAAGGTCACATGGCGATGCCATACTCATTTTGATTTGTGGTGAATCCATGTCAACACCTATTTACATGTCATCATTAGCCACCTCATCGCAACTCTTAAACCATAAAATTCATAATTATTTAATGCTTTACAAATTCTTTGGAAACTTAACACAAAACGTTGCAACTTTGTACGTTTTCTAAAAGAAAATTGTTAGAAGACAAGTGTTTATCCATAACAATTGAAGAAACCATGTTGGGTGAGTGAGTCATAGTTGATTGAGATAGAAACAAACGTGATTCGTAAACACATGTTGGTGTTTTTGGGTGGACCCACGTCATCGCCATTTCAGCATTATATCATCCTTTAAGAGTCTAAGACCCTGTCGGTTAGTACCTGTATGTTCATATCATCTTTAGACACCTTTTCATATCACCCTTTCGTATGGTGCCTACTATAAAAAATAGAAAATCTCAAGAGATATAATATTCCTTCAAAATATGTACAAGACAACCTTAAGATTTTCCCAACTTTTTCGATCACTTTGTTAATATCCTCAAATCTTCAAATGAGAATCGGCTCAAATTAATAGCAGTAATTTCATACCAAACAAAGGACAAAATCATAAAGGAGGTCACCATGCAGGAATATTTTATGCGCATAGCATATCAAAGAGGCTTGACTATAATTCTTAGCGTCCATATTACATATTTGGTCGACGTTAATGCACATAATGAAGAGTCTAGAGTGATATGGGTTGGAATATTTCCAAATCCCCATTTGATATAATTAACTTTGCAATATATTGAAAGATGCGCTAGTACAGGTGGACAAAAAAAAAGGTGATGTTAATTTCAAGTGATAGAAAAAAATGCAGAAACAAAGAGATAATTCCGATCTGATGTTGGAATACAATATACGATGCACATGGACATTTATACAACTAACGCCTAATACACAACTCAAGGAAAACAAATAAATATCTTAAAACAATTTCCAAAATAATACAAAAGTGGAACCTAACAATGGTGATGCTATCAGTTTCTCAATTTACAAACGACTACAAGATGGTCGGAGTGCTAAACACAAGGTTATTGTACTAGATTATGTTCTTAACAAATCTTAGGTTGTGAAAAAATTGTTTAATATATATGCAAATGAAAAGAAAAATTCGTTCACTGATGTAACTTAACAAACTAAATATGCACCTAATGTAGATGAAGCCAAAGACAACTTTTACTATACAAATCTGCAATAGAAGCCTCTCGGTGAGTGTTTAACTTAAATACATAAGATGTACAGAAATCCAAGAGCATAGAGGTTCTCTTTTCCTTTAACAGGTGAACAACAAATAATCTTTTGTGAATGTGGCAATCAGGTTGATCTACTAAATCGTACGAGTGATGGACACACTGAGTTGATACAACAATTAAAGCGAATAAAGAATATAAGCAAAAATTTCATCAAAATGGGTCTGGGAAAAGCACTAGGCTAAGCGCAATGACACGTCAATAAACTTTGGTCAGAGAGGATGAACCATTCAAATCTTGACTTCTACACTGACCAATCATCAATGCTTTCTCAAGCAAATAGTAGCAAGTATATTACACAATGTCTTATCTTATTTGACTATTATCATTTGTTGGAAAATAGATAGAAATATCTTATTTCGTAGAAGAAAAAAGAAGCGTCTCAGTTATTCATGTAAATACACCAACTTACAACTACAATTCGGTTATGCACACCTGGTTAGGTGCTTGTATACATAAATGGATTACCATGAGTGATTTGAGAAGCCTCATATAGTACCTTACATAATAATCTCTGTTTACAATCATCTCTGCTAAAAATGATTATTCCAAAGAAGTTTCCAGTAGATTCATAAGGTTTATCAAATACTTGTGACCCCTTCCACACCCAAGATCCTTAAAACTTTGATCAATATGAAACCCACCATAATAATTCATAAAAGTATTGGTCTTATTAAGGAAAACAATTATGTCCTCAAGAACCTCTTTTAAATATATTTTTTTTCCAGATAGTCCTTTGAATACTTGATATTATCTGAGTCATAAATAAATTTGACATAAATATGTTTCCGGCGAGATAACCAGAGTGTTTGATATATTTTAACCAGAATAAAATATCAGGATCTTTAACTTAATCCACTACGAAAATACCTTATTGTTATTCTATGCTTAGTAATAATATGAGATTAATGACGAATAGATGAATAAACTATTTTGATAAATATTTAATTAAGAAGAAGGATTCCTCGATCGTATCTCTTTCCATTGCATGCAACTCAACTTTATTTACTTCCCTATTTATTTTATTTACAACAACTAAAACAAACCCCCCACCCCCCGTTGTGACATTTTCAACCTCTAAAAGTCCCTTATCTTTCTGGAAATGAACTCGATATTAGTCCCTTTCTGAATTTGGTATTACATCTTTAGTTGAAAGCTTAGTATTTTTATTAATCGATTTCACACAATGATATAAGGAAACTACTTAGATCTAAACATTTTTGTATCATTGACCGACTAAAGGATTAAAGTGAAGTAATAAAATAGCGATGTTAGATGGCGTGTACATATTTAACACATCTAGCATCACCAAAATTGACCGGCTAGATGGCGTGCCAACTTAGACTTGCAGCGACTGGAATGCGTTAAGAATTCCTTTATTGGCGGAGGCAAACTCAAGCAGAATTTTGCATACTACTGGGAGTTCCATGGTTTCTTCCCTTTTGGGGACAGTCCAGTTATCCCCAACCTCTAAGTAACGAAGACTGCTACTCTTTGTTCAGATATTTTGTGTATATGTATAACAAGGATGACGAATATGCTCATCTTTCTCATCTTTTTCCTCCTACCATAATCATTCATAAAAGTGTTGGTCTTGGTAAAGGAAATCATCTATGTTATTCTGAACACCTTCCAAATAATCCTTCAGATAGTCTTTTGAATACACATAACTCCTTTTATCTTTGTTAACAAAAGTCTTAACTTGACCAGTGACTCCTCAACCTTATCTAACTTTGTATTATCAGTGTGTCTCAACCCATAAACATACTTTATAAGTGGTTCAATCTTCTGCCTTGCTAAAAGAATGGGATTAATTTCCCATCCATAGAATACAAGAGTTGCACCTGATGTTTCGACCACCATACTTGTTCTTTATATATGTGTTGTTTGCAAGAGTAATAAACACAATCTAAGCTGAGAAGATGGATATTGTTTCAAAGCCCATAAAAATATAACCATAATTATAAATAAATATCAACAATAAATTTTCAGATCAAAATAAAACATGGGTGACTATAACCAAAACACATTTCTGGATGGTTTTCAAAAATGAAATGCTCAAATTTTCGTATAAATCAGCATGTTGTAATCAAGTAAATCAACATAAAAAAATACACTAAATAATTAAATTAATAAAGGCCTTCTTACTTGAACAAACTGTAATGGATTAAATTTGAATAATATGGAGGAACAAAGAAGCACGAATATCAAAGAAACCAAATAATAATACCAGTAAGTCTTCTTTAGTATAATTGTACTTATGAACGCATATATCTCGTCATATTTAACAATTTTATTTTTTTATTTTTATTTATTTGAAGACAATATTGTTAGACCATTACTTGGTTGAATTCATTAAGCTTTCGTATGTCAAGTTTATTCCAAAACTCGAAGTCGCTAATGACGGTTACTAAAGTCAACTTCATTAGATATAAAAAGATTGAGACTTTCTCTAGTTACTCAGTGAATATTTGAATATTTATCGAAAACAACGTAGACACCATCATTCAATTCGAGGTTCATTAGCAATTACAAACTTAACTTGTTATGTTTCTATTTTTTGTTCTTTAAAGTCTTTATTCATTGAACACATAATATACGAAGTTAAGTTTATTACAATGACTTTAGTATTGGTAACTTGGTCATTAGGCTACGATCAAAATATCATAAGGAATGATATGCAATAGTTGTTTCCACAACTTAATTATATGGAGTTAAGAAGTATAATTTATCTATGGAATTCGTGTTATCGATACTGCATTAATTGGTAACTTGTTATTATTTGGTGTGTTGAACTTCCAAATGAATTAAACCTTTGGAATTATGTTGGAAAACAATTTCAGAAACATAATTTTAGGTATTAGATTTGCGAAACTATTTTCGTTGTTAAAAGGTGGATTCAGGACTAATCCTAATTATAAGACCGATCCTAGGACCGATCCTTGGAGAGGATTGATCCCTTGTAGTTAGGATCGATCTGAGGACCGATCCTGACTATATCAAACTTTTATTTTTTTAATATATATGCTATCTTAGGGTTTCTGAAAACATCGATATATACAAGAGTTAGATTGAGAATGTTCATAAATGTCGACATAATATTTGAACATGAGACAAACCCCAAAACTTATTATTCAAGTATATTTTTTTGATACACAAGGCAAGATCCTGGAAACCTATTTTTCAATACGTCTTTTGATATCGACTTATATACTTACCAAATCCTGCAGGTTAGCATATCTCTAGTTGTAATATTGGAAAAGTACATGGATATGTGCTAGCTAATTTTGTTGTCATTCTATGAGACAAACAGGTTTATGAGTTGGAATACAATTGGTTTGTGCTAATTTTGAAAATAAATATGTATTGCAAATTTTTAAGATTTTCAAAATTGGTTGTCTTATTTCGAAAAAAGGCTTGTTCATAACACTATACATAGTGGAGCTTGTATTCTAACAATCTCATCCATTGAACACACATCTCTGATAAATTATGTGAGAAGCCAACTTGTTAAGAGACATGAGTAACCTAATTAGGTGAACCATCTTGTGTTTCCTTAGTTTAAAGTCTTATTTGGGATCAAGAAGCTTTTAGTAGTACCAATCGAATTATTATTTTAGTTTTCTTTGTTGATTAAGAATTAACAGTATAGTTATCTTCAATGGATCAAACTTTTTTATTAGTTGGTCCTTATATTATGATATAATTAAGCCACTCAAGTTTGTTTGAAGATTGACTAGAACAAATCTAAATGATTCTAGATATGTTTATAGATTTGTTAATCAACCAATGTTAACAGGCTCATTTTTATATATATTGATTAATATTGATCAAGTTGTTTGCATCAATTAATTTGAAGATTGAAGACTTGAAGACTTTTACTTTTCGTTCTGATTTTTGTGTTACTTCTTGCAAACTTGATTCTATGGGATCCACAAGCTATTTTCTTAATAAACATAAGGCTTGTAGAAAGATCGAATAAACTGTCTAGTTACATTAACTTGCTTGGATAGAGGTTGTTGACTAATATTGATTATTTTAATAATCATTTGTCTTGGTTTGATCTTTATACCAAATAATTTTATTGATATGAATAGAAGATCCTTTACTCTACTTTACCACTAACTTGGGTGATCGATAAGTAAGTTGGTTACTAAAACATATTAATATTTTTTTTGTTTCGAGTTACGATCCAAAAGAGTTGAGAGCGGAAGTCTTCACAACTGTGAAGAAAATCAAGATAATGGACTCTATCTTGGGATTAACATGCATAAGCCAGATTGGTTGTATGTGCAGGGATACTAAAGGAACTTGGAGATGAACGAGTATTTACTTGGTATCAACTATATGAAGTTACGGTAGTCAATATGTAGAGCCACTTAATTTTGAGAATATTCAAAATTGGACTAGGTTCCAGAGTTTTCCTACCATGCAGTTTTCCCCGTTACTAGAATCTTTTGTGTCGTGTTGCTTTAAGTAAATTACACTTGTACATTAGTCAATCTGGTAACGATCCTATGGTTATTTCTTTACAAACTCTGACTATTACCAAGAATATTTTGTTGAAATAATATTTTGATCGTTATAATACCGATAATGTTATACAAGGTGTGTCTGCATAGGTTAATATACAAAATATTGTGGTGTCTCGGTACGCTCGTCATTTTAAATATCATATTTATTCTCCTTTAATATAAGTGCAAAAATTACTTTTACCATAAGTTTTGGTTCGAACTTAAGTTTATCTTTAGCAGAGACTTTTGAATTGTTTGACTCAATTTATCAAGTGAAATGAAAATGTGAGTTTTTCCATTCTTCTTTATTTGCAATTCAGAAACATCCATAATCTAACTTTCTTGGTTACTTCGTTTTCATCAACTATTGATACACAAAGTTTAAGAATAACAAGCGCAACATTGAAGAGTCAACAACTGATGCGCTAGGTTTGGGATAACTTTATTCTAAAGTTAGGTGAAATGGTATTGGTAAATAAAGTATTAAGGAATAATACTAACTTTAAGCAGAAGAGGTAGCGAAAGAAGGAATGGGAGAATGACTGATATATTCTCCTTGATTTTGGGAATACCAACAAACACGTTATTTTTAATAAAGTTAGCAAATAAACTAGGTAGAAACAACAAAAAGAACTCATCTTAGTGAAGTTTGGAATCATGTTGGACATGATTGTATGATGATTGAATTAGAGGAAAATATCATATAGTTTCTCACAAATACTATAAATTTTAACAAAGCTAGGTGAACTTTTGGGTGTGAAAACTTAAGTTGGAGTTGCAACTATCATCAATCCGACTTTTCTTGATTAAAAATTATAAATAAAAAGGAGAGGGTACCAAGTACACCACCAACTTTTTCGTTCGACAACCTGTACGGAAAAGACCTAATACAATCACAAGTAAGTCAAAGCGAATACCCTTCAAAAAAATTGTATATATAGTTTCTCTCGTTCTCTTCTACAATAAATATGTATGGACCAAAGGTCCGTGAACCTGATTGTGTATAAGAGTTCTTGGACGATTTCAAAAATTAATAACCAAGATAAATTTATATGTACTCGAACTAACAGGATGAGAATTCTAACAAGTATTAAACTTTCAATGTATCTTCCAAGATATGAATTCAAAAAGAACAAGACTTATTTCTTATCTCAAATAATATAGACTTATACTATCTAGATTGATTATGTACTACTTGTCTTATTTCCTATTATAAAGATAATATAATGTGGAAAAGGAAAAACACAAGACACCAGAAATTTTTTTAACGAGGAAAACTGCACCTACAGAAAAATTCTGGGACCTCGTCCATCTTTGAACACCACACTTCATTAAACCGTTACAGACACTAGCATACTATCAGACTTCAGACTGGAATATAGTTGAAACCATATTTAACCTCCAAGAAATTCAGTTTCGGTCATGTTACTTACGTCCCTTAAACCTCGTAAGGTTTTACGCACTTGATTCCCTTAGTTGACGTACTTTAGAGCCTAAGAGTTGCTTCAACCTCAGTGAAGACTTTTGATACCAAACTGCCTCTAACAAGCCTTCGATCCAAGACACAAAAACCTCAAAGATCAATAAGAACAAGATACCGATTCAAGAACTATCAGGTAAACGATAGTCTGACCGGTCTTCACAAATCCCTAAGTGAAGGCTTCAAAGTCGTAACCTAGAATACAATTCTATGAAGAACCTAGGTGTATTTACCTAAAACTAGTGAGAGTCTAAAATGGGAATCTATGGTTTTAAAAGTGAGTTAGGGAAGGTTGAAGAGAGGTTAGGGCCGATCTTAGCGATGAAAGATGAGATGAAGAGAGAGATAAAAGAACAAGTTTGTCAGAGCATTGATCGATTGATAAAGCAACCCCAAAGTTTAGATTGAAATATGTTAAATCAAAAAGTCACAAAATCACAAGATATAACCAATATGATATAGAAAAATTAGGATTAGTAAAACCGAAAGTTAATCTCAAAAACTAAAAGCAAATGAAAGAAATACAAAATCGGAAGAAGCAATGCATTAGTAACTATTAAAGGTGTTAGAGCATTACTCGGTTGAACCCACCAAGTGTTGGTATGTCAAATTTGGTTGTTATATTTTAGTTCCAAAACTTGAGACGCTTTATTAGATTACTAGAGTCAACTTCGTAAGGTTAGGCTAGGAAGTCTAGAAATGTTAAGACAAACTCGTGTTACTCTGAAGAACCTGAAGATGTATCGACATCAACGAATACATCATCCATCTGTTCTCGGTTAGTAATACAAGATTTGACTTGTTTCCATTTCTATCTAAGTTTCTTTCAAGTCGTTTATATGGAAAACATAACATGCGAAGTTATATTTATATTTATATTGATCTCTAGTATTCGTGACTTGATTATTACATTATGATCAAAGTGTCAAGGAAGAATATACAAGTTGTATTATTATATTATGATCAAAGTGTCAAGGAAAAAAAATACAATGTATAACGTTTATCTTTTAAACTTTGTACATGCAAAATAACACCATCTCTATAATTCTTTACTAGATTGCGTGATGAATTTTGAGTTGATTTTATTCCTAGAAAATTATGTTTAACTACATGAGTTTAAGGAAGTAGATTTGTAAAACATGTTTCGTTGTTGAAAGGTATCAAAAGGATTTATTGGTGGTACGATTCCCATGGAAATTTAACAGGACTGATCCAGACCTTGGGATCTCTATCAGGACCAATCCCTACTTGGGGATCACTAGCAAGACCGATCCCTAATAGCAATTGTATTTCCGATTTTCGTATATACTATATGGTTTGCATGGATATTGGAATATGAGTTGATACTTAGGAAAGTTCACAATATCTACATTATGAGTATTTGAACACACGTTAAAACTTACGTATTTATTGTTCAAATATGTTCCTCGATACTCATGCTGAGATCCCAAACCGAAATATTTGAGAACTTTTTATTTGGGTTTCGAATTTATATGTCTTTGCTTCCCAATAAGCAAAGCATATCATATATTGGTAAAGTATAACTGTATGCTAGATAATATTGAGTTGTCATCCATGAGATACTCCGATATATTAGTTGGAATTAGACAAGACTGAAAATTATTATTTATCTTTTGATATTTTCGGTTATGGAAATTCCTTGGTTCCCAAACTATCTTGGTCAATAAACAGTGAAGTTTGTTCTTCTTACAAACTTATTCCGACACACGCACTTTATTTTGTACTCAATGTGATAGACAAGCAATAATATTATTCGTAATACTTACTTGGAGCGGAAAGTAACCTAATTAGGAGAAATCTCTTGCGTCCACTCTTTAAAGACTTGTGTGGGATCAAGAAGTGTCTAGCAGTATCGTTGGTGGGAAACTAGAATCGTATTGTTATTTTACTTTCTGATTGACTAACAGTGGTTGAACCTTGACTACACCTAGTTTGTTTATTACGTGATCCTTCTCTTATGATATAAGGTTACTCGAACTATATCAAGGATCGACAAAGTTCAGATCTTCTTTTAGATCTGAAAATATGCTTATGATCATCCATTGTTAACAGACTCCATTCTGTGCGTGATTGATCATAAGGGAATCAAGTTATATGTACAGGTACATTGAAGATCGAAGATTTTAAGACAAGAATATTTCTGATTGGTTTCCGAACTTTGTGATTATACTTCGTGCACATTTGATTTCCTGGGATCCAACAAGTTGGTTTTTCTTTGATAGACTTCCATAACTTGTTGTGTAGATCGACAGTCTATTATTTGGTGGTTTACTTCAGGATTCGAATATGATAGGTTGTGGACTAAGATTTGATTATCATGGTAATGTAAATATTGGTTGATCTAAACCTATACAAATGAGTTTATATTATTTAAACGAAATATCATTTCAGTTCTTGAAATATAACTCAACATATATCCATGATTTAGTTCTTGAGATTTAGAGAGGTTACCGAATACAAATTAGTCTTAGATTTCTTCGTAATACAATTGAAAGGATTTGAGTGCTAGAAGTATTCTCAACGACTGAAGCAACTTGAGATAGTGGACTTTATCTTGGAATTCACATGTGCTGACCAAATTGGTAGTAGGCGCAGGGATACTGAAGGAATTAGGTAAATTAAAGTTAGTTTATTTGGTTTCAACTTTATGAAGGTTGTAGTAGTCTTTGTATAACGGCTTAATTCTGAGAGTATTTACAATTAGACTAGGTCCCGGTGTTTTCTTGCTTTTGTGGTTTCCTCATTAAAAAAATCTTGTGTCGTGTGATTTACTTTACTTTCGTATTATTTAGCTTGTATTTATAATTAATGTAGATACACTTGTACATTAATCCAACACTCGGGTTTGATCCTAATAGTTAGGTTCAGGTTGGACACCTATTCTTTATACCAGTGTGACCTTGTTGAAAAGTAATCTCCTTGAAAGTACTTGTCTGAATTAGATTACACAAGATGTGTCTCAAATAGTTTGATATCGAAAAGACTGTGTTGTACTTGGTACCCTCGTCATTTAAAAGTTATCCCTCTGAAAGTTTATGAGAAAGTTGTGTGTTATCTTGGAGAAATAGATGACCTATTTGTAGTTGAATTCTCTAACCTCGGGTCGGTAAAAACAGGGATTGCTTTCCGTGCGAAGCACTTATCCCGTCTTTTTAGGAATAGATAAAGATAAATTAGGTTGAGTTTATCTTTTTATTCCACCGTCTTTACTCTCTTCAGCGGTGACAAATCGGCCGGGTATTTCTCATACTTTTCGTAGACCGCCAGACCAAAACCTTAATTGATTTCCCCACATTTGTGTGTTCCTGAGTCATTCTTTGTAATGATGTGTCGAGACAGAAAAATATACTCTATAGCTTGGCCAACATAGAAAGATATTTTCTGATTTGTGAAAAAGGCAAGGAAATGCCTCAAAAATCGTGAATAGAGTGCTAGAAGAGATGATATTTTGCTCTATATTTTTGTGGCCGGTCACACATGTCATGTGGAGGCCAAATTATTGCATGTGGGGTCCCTTTGTTGAGCATGAGGATCTCGAGGGATCTTATCCATGTTTCTGGGTAAACACTTATAGTTCAGGCTCAATTTACAAGCTGTGAGTGTAGTTAAGACACTGATAAAGAAGCATGCTCCCTAGGTGAGGCTTGTGACTGAGTGTTATGATCGTACAACATTCTTTCGACGAACTGGTTCAACTCGGATTAGCGTGAGGTCGTTTGAGGCTTGCTTATGCGATTGAGCCTCTTTGTAGTCAGCTTGGACATGTTTGACAGAAAATATAGGATTTTATTCCTAATAACGTCTTCGCGATACCATAACTCACTTGTCTTTGGACAGTGTATCTTGCGGAGATGTGCTAGGAGTCAATTGCGTCCTTATAGTGGGCCCCACATGACTAGTGTGTCTCAGAAGGATGTTTTAGGAATTTTTGGGTTTTTTACAAAAATAGGCCTGTTTTTTTTTATGGTTTACAAAACTAAGTCTGTTTTTTATTTCTTAGAAAACTAGGCAAGTTTTGACCAAAACTGATGGATGGAAAATTAGCCCCGTTAATTGTACATAAAAGGACCTAATAGTCCTTGAAATCGATCATTGATAACTGACTCGACGATTTTACTCTGCACACGTCAACAAATACTGCATATGTGGCACTGCATACGTGGCAGTCCAACTTTGTCTTCTTCACCTTCAACTGGAACATTAAACTAGAGGACGACAGATTTCATCCACGGCTTACTCATTGCCTCTTTGTTTCTTTTTTACATTCACAGATCATCACCTAAACCTTTAATCAAGACCACTGAAACCATTTTTATATCCAGCTATAATAATTCAATTTTTGATTGTTCTGTAGCTACTACAAAACCCTGCCCGAGACTCGCACAAATATTCACCAACGCCTCAAGCCACTGCTATCGTTCACTGGCTTCTACAAACACAATCAAAACCCTTAAAGCATAATCCAAAAACTCAATGGTAGAACCTCGTAAATATGATGTATGGAGTAATAATATAAGAGAAATTCCTTTTAAGACTTTCTTCGAACGACGTGAACTGGTTTTAGAGGAGATGAGTTTGTCGTGTTGTTTCAACCCATGTTTCATCTCCTTCCCTGCAAAAAATTTAAATTCCATATACAAATCCAACATTCTTTTAATCATTAATAAACTCTAAATCACACATCAATTACAATCCAAAACAACCGGCATCAGTTTTTCTTTTCCCATTTTTCTCAGAACATCAATTTCATACCATAAATAAACCCATAATTCAATAGTTGTTGTTGCTCTAGAAACCCCCAAACTGTTGATATCAAACCATCAGGAAATGACGAGATCCTAAACCGATTTCTTCATTTCCGCCATTAGCAATCAATACCCCTTTATTCTTATGCCTTCTAACACCTTCCTGCATTCAATCAAACACTTACAGAACCATCCATTCTCGCCGTCCATCACCATTGAATCAAGACCCACTATCAATTTATGCCAAAACCCCTCAAATTCCATTTGTTGTGGTCGAAATAATCGAATTAATGCATTAATCATCACTGTAATTACCAATTCAAACCACACGGAGCCGTTATTGCCGTTGTTTGAGGAGGGGATTCTACTGCTCATCTCTTCTAGACGGAAAATCAACAAAAATGAAAACAAATGGAAGAGTATATCTACCAGACGGAAAGGAGAAGGAGATGGATAAGGATGTTTGATAGTGTATTTTTCTAAGGTTTTAGGATACATAAAGAGGTTTATTTTAGATCGTTGATTTTCCTCAAGATGGGAAATGCTAGATGATAGATTGATTTCTCAACAGGTGTTTTAAGTTCATAATATATAGACCGTTGGTTTTTTTTCAAGATATAAATCTAAACCAGCTATCATTTACCTTACACTTGTCGTTATCTCCCACACATTATAGAAAGGGCATAACTGTAATCTCCTCATATTCAAGATATATCCTCAAATGAGATTTTGACGAGATATTGACTGAGATAACAGATTTGGATGTAATTCGTTCAATTGGCCTAGATTTGTAAGAAATAAAAAAAAGAGGCCTAGAAATGAAAGTGAGAGTCCAGAACAGGCTTATAAGTGTATATATTCCGGAATTTTTTCGAAAGGGCCCGGAGGTAGAATAACCAGTGTATCTCGCGGAGATGTTCTAGGAATTATTCAGAATCCTCAATAAGTCGAACCGGGTCTTAGAATAGACGTGACCAGTGTATCTCGCGATGATATACTAGGAATCAGTCGTTGATCTCAAATAGGGGCGATCGTGTTTATGGGAGACATGAGTATCTCCATTCTGGTTCATAAGTTCAGTAGTGGACATTTTTACGCATCTACAGAGCCTACATGACCAGTAATGTCTCCTAGAGGATATATACTAGGAATCATGGTATCATAATCAGTGGCATCTCGCGAATACATGCTGGAATCATGGTTGTTCTGGGTCATAAGTCAACAGTTGACGTTTTTACGCTATACAAAACCTAGCTAGTGCCCAGCAGTATCTCGTCGAGGATGTCTGTTAGGAGTCACGGCATCACGACCAACAATGTCTCGCAGGAACATATATTAGAAATCGTGGCTGTGGATGCCTTAAATACCAAGGGTCGAGTCTCTCCCGTGGGAGTTAAGTTTGTCATATAGGTCCGAGCTTGTCTTTTGGCGATGAGGATTGAACTTATCTTCAGATCTTCCTTTTTACGTCCAATTATCTCTCATTTAGTTTTCATGAACTTTGAAAATATTTGTTGGCTCAGCATGATGACTCAACCTCTAACTATGGAATTATCATTTTTCCTCTGGTCTTGGAATGATATTTTTTCCCCTTATCTAAATTTCACCATCTACATTAAGTCCCCTACTATGAATAGAACCTTGATTATTGCATGATGAGTATATAGATGGTGACGAACCATTCAGATGCGTAATAATAACCCTCTTGTTCCTTTAGACTTGTAGAGTCCCAAATTATGCGAATTGGTACTCAATATTTTTTCGTTCCGGCTCTGAACTTGGAATTCTTCTGGACTTTTACACTGGGAACGTCATTGGCATATAAATGGAGTCTTGATGAGATGAAACTGTCATCTTGGTCAAATGGGATTGCTAATTAGGGTTTGTTTGATCAAAACCCTAATTTCCTCTTTTGTGCTACCTTGAGCTTTGAACTTTGTGCATGCGATGGTATGGGATAGAGATGGCTTTGGACGACTTCCTAGATGGTCGTGAGGTCGATGAAGATCCTTGGGAGAATATAGGTACTCGTTTTTGTATTCACGGAGTCCTCGTCTCATACAAATATTGAGTTCAGGCTTGTATTGCACCTAAAATCCTAATTGCTTTTTTCTTTTATTTGTGTCCAAGTTCTTTTAGGCGATCCGAAGAGGCTTGGTTAGGCTTGGTAGCCGTTCATCTATCTTTTGTGGTCGATACCTTGTGTGTTGAGAGCTTGTTCATTGCAGGTGCCAATCAAACATCTCTTATTAAAGAAAATATACCCCATTTTTGAAACTAAGGGTATTTTGGTAAAAAACCCATTACGAATCTTGACTTATTTTTTTGTTTTTTTGTTTTTTTTTGTTTTTCCTGCACGAGAGAGGCCGTGAGTGCCCTTAAGTATGGCCATGGCTTGATAGAGATTTTGGCATTTTTGGCCTTGCTTTTGGAAATTATGAGCTTGAGTTTTCGTGTTTGAACCAAATTCCCATTATTTTCCCTAAAATGATGTTTTTTCGTACTACGTTTCAACTCCATTCCTCTTCTAAAAACTTAGAGAACTTGATCTTCAGATCAGATGAATGAGGCCGTTGACATGAGTAGATGAGGCCTTAACCACCTCTTGGCACAATTAGGGCATGGAGACACATCGACGCATCACGACATCGACGCACGCGGACACACACACCTATATCCACATTCTTAGTATAAATCAGCACTAGTAGCGCCCAAATAACAGGGTAAGTTCTCCTTTTCCCGCCAATTGATCAAGAATCAAGATCAGTCTTATCGATCCGCTGTTTAAACATCGACGGTATTATATTTACTAAGTTGTCTGATTCTGCTTATATTTAAAAATTGAAAACCCTAATCTACTTTGTAGGGCAGTTTTAATTTGAAGCTATCAAGCAAGCTCTTCCGATCTCGAATATGAGTAGAAAATTGGTAAGAAGTGAAATCAAAATCTCGTCTCGGTTTTTTACTCTCTTAAATTTTGATTTGATCTCACATTTTCGATTTTCTTTATGTTGCAAGAGTGAACAGAATAGAGATAAACAAGGATCCTCTTCGTCTTCCTTTCACCGATCAGTGTATTCAGAGGTGAATCATCAGATGCTTCAATATAATCCCGTTTGTTTTTGTTAATTTCTAAAATTTACTCCCTGCTCTTAAATCAAATGTTTTGGTTTCTCTATTGGTTCGTGTTTGCTTGAGTGATTCCTTCTGCTCGCAGTTAATGTATATATTTTTGTTATTTAGTTCCATTTTGTGTAACATTATGTCCTGTGTCTAGAAAGTGTTTGATAAAAGGTCATTTTGTATGAGAATTTTTGTTAAGGTAGAATTAATATACTTGCCATGTAAATGCTAAAGAGCATGACTGAAATTGACATTTTGAGTCTGATGCCGCACTAGTCAGATATGGGTTCTTCTTCACCTAACATACATTGAAGTATTGAACGATAGATCTGAACGCAGACGTGTGTAAAAGTCCCTCAATTGGTAAGTATGTAAACATTGCCTGAATTGGGTCTTGTCGAGGACCTGCCTCAACACTTGCGCCATCCAATGCTTATGAATTTTAAGGCATTTTAAGATGCAGTATCATGGATGCTTACATAATTCATGTAGGTTCATTATAACGATAATCAATAGACAAATGGGACATGAAAGTTCTTGTCCACTAATTGCATTATTCTAATCCTATTGGAACAAACTCTAAATATCCTTACGTAGAATTTTGGTCTTGCCATGTCTGCCTGTCATTCTTTCACCGTCTATTGCATTGATTTCTAAAAGAACATAATCACATGGCTTTTCGTTTTTGGCAGATAGAAGAGGTTGGATGGGAACATCTGGTGCATCTGAGTGAAGACCTTACGCATATGACTTTTCGCATCTTGTAAGATGGCAAACATGCAATTTTTGGTTTTCAATACTTGTGACCTTATTTTATTCTTTTGCAATTGCTAATATGAGAAACTTATTTAGCTTTATTTAATGTTGATTGCTAGAGACAAGAAAGGACAATCACATATATTTGAGATATATTTGCCTCAAAGTTATCCCAAATGCGCTCCTTCAATATCAGCAGTTAGTTTCCTTTTAAACTTTCACCAACTCTTTAATCTGTGTACTAAGTATGGTTTAATCTGGAATCCTGAGTAGAATGTCTGAATTTGAGAATTGTAGTTCCACTCAATTCGCTATCCTGTGGATTTCCTCTCTATTGTACAAAACTTATATTTAGTGTGGGGGTAACGCCTATTAGGTGTGAAATATCTCAATATCACTGCATGTTCTTCGTAGTTTAACTTTCATAACACAATTGATTTACTGGATACAGTTGCACATGTTTTTGGTAGTCTATGTTTTTCATCTGAATATTTTTCAGTTTTTCTTCAGGACGTGCCATATGTTTGTGAGTTGAAATGGTCCATATCATCAAGACTAAAGGATGTTGTGCTCCAGGTGCGCGAGGTACTTCTAGATTTCTAACTCAAACATTAAAGTAAATTGCTCTATTACTCTTTAGTTGATAACTTCACATCTTTAATCTTCGTCAATTCACCGTATCACTGCTTTTCTTATGGTTTCCTGGTTTTTGTCTGTGCACACCACTTTCATTTGTATCCAGCATTTGGAAAAGCTTCAAGATTTTTTTTCTATCATGGATGACATTGATAAAAAACTCTGGGTTGTTGGTCCAATACAGCCATCTCGTGCAACATCATTCCGTCAGATCAATTTAGGTAATCTTTTGTGCTAGACCTTTTTTTGTTTATCCTTTTGCACTGTCCTTAAGGGTCTTCTAGTTGATTTCTGTTATCTCTTATTTGTCTCAGGAAATGACTGTTTTATCATGCTGGCTATAAATGTTTCTGATCCACGGTCCTTGCCTGAGTAAGAATTCATCTTGGGTCAGTTTCTAATGCTGCTCAAATTCTGTGGTTCCTATATTTATTCTTCGGTAATGAGATTGAGCTTCTGTAGGTGTCGTCTCTTAGGACCCGAAACAATCACTGATAAGATGAGAAAGACATGGAGGAGAAATTGCAATAGATGGTATGATTCAAACTCAGATTTTGAGGTTTCTGGTCATTGAGTTATTATACCTTATATATTACCATTTTATGACTATCTTCCTTTTTTACGTCATTTTGCAATACTGAATTTCATTTAATTTTGGCTTGCTATTTTTTGATGATGCAAATGCATGCATGAACCTATGGTACTCATAGTGATATCATGTAAAGCCGAATGTTGAGTTAATCTATTTTATGTGAAATGAATGCCCACATTACCTTGACTGGAACCTTTTTATGGTTACTTCCTCTTTCACCTGTGATGTTTCCTCGACTAATTTTTTGATAGATAAAAGTGAGTTAGTTTTATCTATTTTGTTCCATAGGACAAAGGACAAATCAATTGGCGAAAACCTGGAAAATCTGATGGAGACTTCGCTTCCTGGACCTCGTCAATCCACAATGGAGGATCAACAAGTTGAATGTGGCATATGCTATGCTCACTGTCTTCCAATCAGTAAGATAAAAACTTCTTACTCTGAAACTTCTCTTCTTCCTTTTTAAATCAAAAATATTCTGTCGCACCCGTTTGTTTAATTTTCATTTCATTCTTTGTTATGGATGAAGATGATGAACTTGGAGCTAAGAGTGGAAGTGGATCCGACTATACATGTGACAATAGCAGCTGCAGCAGAGCTTTTCATAGTGTTTGTCTGGGAGATTGGCTGCGTTCTATCACAACAACGAGGCAGTATGTTGCAATTTTCTTTATTATTTGTGGTTTTTACATCCATTGGTGTCATTAGTGTAGTGATAGGGTTGTTGGAAGCCACATGTTCAATTTTTTAGCGTCTTAAGTAGGAGACTCATATGTCCGTTCGTCTGAGTGGTTGAAGAAGCTCCTTTGTTGAAGGAAAGGAGAGGGCTTATTTCTTGCGACCACATGTCTGAGTGGTTGAAGAAAACCTTCTTCTTAGGTGATAACTGGTCTTGCCTCTCCACCCAGCTCACTTAAGATTTTTAGCGTCTTAAGTGAGACAAGGTAACCATGAGGTAAATCTATCACATGTTGAAATCTGCCATCTAGAGATTGAACTTTATATCATTAATCATATAGATATTTTCACTGAAACCCTCAGGCATATTGGCAGATTTGATAGTGTGCTCTCTCGAGTCCGGACGACCTGATGGAAATTATAAACATAAACAAGGAAAGTGTAAAGTTTAAACAAAAAGAAGATAAGATTTTCATGACCATTTTGCTATGCCCATTGTTCTGCATATAACTTCCTCTTTGCTGCAAGTGTTTCCCAATCTCGTCTACTATCAGCGCTAGTATCTTCAACTGAAACTTGTGATTCATTAGCCCTTTTTGTTTTGTCATGCTTACATGCATATCTCTGGATCTCTCACCACTGACTCTTGGGAGTTAGTGTTGAACATCCAGCAGAGGTGCAGAATTTGATCTGCTCTATTACAATTTATAAGTGATTCCTATTTAAATTGTTTTCCTAAACTTATTGGATACCTTAATTGATTAATTTGATCGATCAAATTGCAGATCTTTTGATGTTTTGTTTGGGAACTGCCCCTACTGTTCGGGACCAGTTGCTGTAAAGGTTGACTCCAATGTATAGCTTGAGCCAAACCTGACTGGAAAGCATTTTCAGGTAAATATTGAATTCAAATTTGTTTTCACACTTCATTGTTTAGGTAAACTTCTCTCTCATCGAACTATCATAAGGTTCAAGTCATTGGAAACACAAACTAATGTCCTGCAAGTTGAAATAAAAATATATAGCTGCCGCAGTTGGGGATGTTTATATCGTATTTTCCTTACGCTATACAGTCCTAATCGTAGCTGAAATTAGTAAGAATAGAGGGGCATTTTCTCGTTTGAAATTCTAGAGACCCCGTACAGCAAGCTATCATTTTCACAAACACTGAAACCTTTTATTCTTACATATAATGTACAGCTAACAGGCAGAGACGTTCGTTTTGCAAATTATTAACTGATAGTTTTCAAAAACCTAGATCTGTCCATATATAAATATAGGTAGTCAATATGCATTTTAACATTAGTGTGCTTGGCTTTGTGAGCACATACATTGACGGAGTTTGGAGGTCTAGATACCTGTCTTGCATTCACTCTTAATCGAATGTAAAATCAGTAAGAATAGAGCAAATACTCTCTTATTTTTTCTTCAAGTTTTAGAGACCCCACGAGTACAAACACGTCATTATCACAAACAATGAGAACCCTTTATTCTTACAAATAATTTACACCTACTCTCTTTTCATAGAACTGTCCTTGTACAAACTACTAATAGGTTGGTTTTAGAAACTTAGATTTACCAGCACATGAAAATACCGGTAGTTTTGAATCCCTACTTTATAGTGTGCATGGCTTATCTTTCAGATACACGGTCTTGTGTAAGAGGAAACTTATGGGAATTTTGATACCTTACCCTGCATTCAGTCTTAATCAAAGTTGAAATTAGTAGGAACAGAGTGAATATTCTTTCTCTTCCATATTTTAAAGACCCCATAAATAGGGTAAGCTATTATTTTCATAAATAATGGAAACCTTTTATTCTGCAATTAATTTTCAACTGACACACATAAATGTACTTTTACAAACTATTAATAGGTAGGTTTCAGAAACTTAGATCCTACACATGAAAATATAGGCAGTATTCATCTTCCTTTTATCATGAGCATGCATGGCTTGTCTATCACGCATTCGTAGTCGTATATGTAGACTGTAGAGTAGAGGATACTTTTGGAAACTTAGATACCTGCCCTGCATTCTGGTGGTGGGATTGGGTACCGTACCTTATCGGTGCAATAATCGTAAGTCATGTGGTTCGTTCGAACCCACCTATATTTTCTAGCTTGGTAAGAGTCTAATTGTAGGTATTCAGGACCCTCCCACCAATTGGTAGGGTTTGAGGTGCAGCTTGCTGGACCTGGCATAGTGCAACCTTCAATATCAAAGTCTTTATAGTAGGCGTAAAAGGGTGCTTTGGACCAATCAATCTTTTCAATGCCACCTCTTGTGGCCCAGTCATCAGCTTCCCATAGTGTTGAGTAGACTCCCATTGGTTGGAACTTGGGATATGGAATTCCTTTTGCTTCGTTATTTTTGTAAACTCTGATTGGTACCTCGTCCACGTAGAAGCTGCAATATGTTATCCTCATTTTGTTATCAATTGTGAACTGATAATATTTTTTATAGGTAATAGATCACTTTAAAATCATAATCTTGTGAGGAAGGATACAAAATCTGATTCAACATGAAGCTATAGATAAGGCCTATTTTTTTCCAGCTAAGATATGTATAAGCTATAAGAGTTTGCTTTACCAGGAGCTTGTAAAAAGAAACTGCACCACCTGAGGCCAAAAATAGGACTTGTAGGACTATTCAGTATGGAACCAGGTTATTTATACTCTTGATCTTGTTACATTTAGTTCAATAAAGGAATCAGAAATGAACACTGCCTTGGGGCTTGGCAGTTGTCACTCTCACTCCCTTAGGTGCAAGGTCCATGGCTGGGACCCAAAACTTAAAACAAATCATTGTTTCATTCTTCATGTGGACCATAGTTTGAAAAATTGGCCTCGCGCTTTTGTTGTTATTTACTTTTTACAAAAATTATGGTTCGTGTACCCCATCTGTTTAATGACAATAATTCATGGATGTGCGTACATATTACCATTCATGGTTGAGTGAACTTACACAACATGGTTATGGTTCCAGAGAATGGAATAAGTGTGGAAATCTGCAGCAGGATCAAACCAAAGGTTGATTCTCTGTTCTCTATCACCCTTTCCATGTGCATATACATTAGTTTGAACGGTGTATGGCTGACCAGTACGATTTCCCAAGAACTCAAAATCCAATTCATCACGGACAGTATCTGTGTCTGAGTTCATCTGTTTCTTAAAATTAAACAATTCAGAGAAACAAATGATTTAGGTTTAGTGGAAAAGTAGAGCAGCCCGATCCAGTGACTTACGTAGAAAGCAGTAACAGTTCCAGCAGAATCGCCAGGGATGAGCTTGATCTTCATACTCACACGCCCGAACAAGTATTTGTTTTTGGAAGCAAAACCGCATCCTGTAATTGAAAAATCAGCAAGTAACCAAATAAAGTTATAGTGGACTGTACTTAACTCATGCGTATTTAAGAAGTTTTTGTCATCTTAGAGCAAGACTGCTACTGTTAGTACCTGAATTTTGGTCTAGCGTCAACTGAATTGCAGTTCCACTGCTAATTTGCTTGATATGGGAGTCAGACCATGTCACATGAAAATCATTGAGAAATGTGGAGAAGCGAGCAGAGACGAGGACAGTGTAGAAGATAGAAAATGTCAGGAAATGCAAGACAAGTATAAAGCTTGTTTGCTTAAAGGATATGGGTTTGATGGCCATAGTTTTATGCATGAAATGAGTGAAAGAAGCAAGAAATATATACTGTAGGTAGGGAATGTACAAAACTTGGAATATTTAGAGAGAAGTTTGGTCTGAACTTATATAGAGCCTGATACTGCATTTAAATGAAAAACATCTCCATATAATATGACAACATGCTCATCATAATCTTCATACAGCTAGTGAATGGCCCCTCAAAATTCTTTCGACAACTATTTTTATCTCCCGCCACATCTTTTAACGTCCACTTCTTTGTGTTGATTGGTTGATTCAGGTTCAATAGTTATTATGTACAATCTACTATTACAAATGGCTGTAGTATGATCATATCAACATCACCATCATCGTCTTCTGTAGTTGATATCTTGTTCAATTATTGGAGGTGGATGAAATGAATTTTACTTACTTTACCTTTAGAAATGCAAGTGAAAAGAATAAGCGTCTTTTGGTAATGTCATTTTGGGTCAGGCTTATGCAGAGTTTTCCAGAAGAAATGGAGGAAAATATCCGTACCGGGAGTCCTGGATTAAGGTCACCAAGTGCATGTGTTTAAGGAATGCTAGCTAGCATGCATCTTGGAACAATAGTGTAGTTCATCTTGCTAGTTGCTACAAGTTCTATGTTCTACTGTGTTGATCGGATTTGGGTATGTAGTTTTCTCTTAAAATCGTTAAATTCTATCGCAGTAACATCATTACTGCTTTGAGTAGGTGGAAAATCATCAAATACACCCGTTGTTGTCACCTTTTTGAGAAGATTCATCTGCACAGGAAACAGACTAAAAAAGAAGACATATAGCCCTACCTTAAAGTGTATTCTTAATGGCATCCAATTAGCCAAGTGGTAAATAATGTGATAGTGAAAGAATAAAGTAGATCTATTGATTATGATTATGCCGAGTTAAAAGATTTATTTATTACGGTGTTCAACTGCATTTTTAAAAGAAGAAGGTTTGATCGACATGTTCAAAACGATACTCATTGCATTTTCTAGGATCCAATGCCAAAGGTAAAATAAAAAATTATCAGTTTACAAAATCTGTCTCATGCTTAACTTCTTTAATAAAATCCAAAATCTGCTCCGTGATCCAAAATTTGCCGAATGACTCGAAATCAAATCGTATAGTTTTCGTTACAAAACCAAAAACTATTCCGTCGACCCTACATCATAAAGTCAATGCCTTTTAGTTGGTCAGTTGGACTCCCGGGAAGATCCTACTACCACATGAACAGATATCATCTGATGAGGGTGAAATGATAAGAGAAACGGTGAAACCACGTCAGGCGCCACGCACCTAATGGTCCCGCAATTGAGGTGTGTAAATGTCTAAATGACCAGCAACGCCAATTAGCTGGACTGATATGCACAATTCCAATGTAATACATGGCCGATATCTGTCGGTTAAGGATACACACATCTTTGAGAGCGACTCTATTTATTCTTCTATCATGATCCTCTTAATTCTCTTTATTTGTCGGTCATTCTGGCCTTAAAAGTATGAATTATTTTTTTCTAGATCTCAGATTGCATTTTGTTTTTTTAGTTCTGCATTATTGTTTTGGGATTAGCCACATCTCAGTTGTGAATCATGAACCATGTGTTTCAGCTGCTACACCAAATTATCAACCCCTCTTTACCCCCAGTGCCAAAAACATTACAATGGTCATCCAAATATTGTACGAACTAAATAAAACAAGAGATTTTCTTGATAATAAAAATCAAATAGAGATTAGTTTCCACGAGTCATATCATTCCCAAAAAGAAATTTATAATAAAATTTGTTTTTACAGCACACCAACGGGCAATTGGTCTAGTGGTATGATTCTCGCTTAGGGTGCGAGAGGTCCCGAGTTCAATTCTCGGATTGCCCCCATTTTTTTTTGCCACCATTCTCCTACAGTACACCAACCTTTTTTAGAGGTCCCGACTTCAAATCTCGCGTTGCTCCATATCCATTTTTCTAGGCTTTGTTCTGCACATATATGCGTGAATGCCCCCATTTTTTTTGCCACCATTCTCCTACAATACACCAACCTTTTTTAGAGGTCCCGACTTCAAATCTCGCGTTGCTCCATATCCATTTTTTTAGGCTTTGTTCTGCACATATATGCGTGAATGCATGGAAGTGTTAGACCCTTCAAATTATACAATGTCTTCAGTAAAATAATAATACATAATGATCAAATCAACCATATATATATACATCATCAAACATGAAAACATATCACTTACAACCTGTTCGGCTCAAGTTTTCAATCCTAAGAATTCAAATCTATAGTATCACTAAAACACCCTTGCTCTTTGAAATTCTAATGCCCAAACTAGTTTCGTTTCGAAAATCCAATTTTCAGGTTTCAGAAAATCAAATTTCAAATCTAGGGTTTAAAATTTCCATGAAAACTCTAGCTCGAGCTAGTTTATTCTCTCCCGTGAATCATAAAAAAAAAAGATACACATGATGATGGGAAAATCGGTAATTTTTTATTACATTAGCTTTGGATTACCCGTAATTGGATTCTATTCCCCCCTTCAATGGATGCAATCGAAAATCAAGTTCGGTTCGGAGAATTGGACCCGTTACCCTGTAATTGAATTATTGGCCTTCTAATTCTCCCAACTGAACACGCTGTTAGGGTCCTCGGTAGTGCATTTTGGCTTGTACAAAGACAAGGTACAGATTGGGAGCAAAATGAGCAGAATCCAAGCAGATAGGCTAGCCGGATTGACTAAAATTTTATCAAGGCATGCCTTAAGGGTCCTCAAGAAATTGAGTCTGCATGGATGTGGTATGCAAGTGACAGTGGTTACTTGTTTCTGAAACACGACATCCAGCAAATCTAGAGATAGGGAAAGAAGCTCAGTCTCTTCATAACACTAACCACACATTCCTTCACAACCTTAGCTGGTTTTTCTACCCCATGAATAAGAAAATCCACAGATGACCCATTGAGAAGCCTTGCAATTACATCGCCATGAACAACCCCATCTCGACCCTTACACGGCTTCTTCCAGGCATGAAGATGCAAGCATCTATAACACAACCTCGCACCCTTGTGATGCTGTTGATATTGATTCTATCGTTGTGAACTCACAGACATTTCTTACTGCCATCAAGATCTTCCCAAAAGGTACCTCTTGTGGCCGTGATGGACTACAGGCTCAACATTTATGCGATGTGTTGAGTGGAGCAGCAACAACAGTCTCCGATGATTTTCTTTCTTCAATTACAGGTGTTGTTAACCTTTGGTTGGCTGGTAAATGCCCTATTGGCTTAGGCGAGTTCATAGCTAGTGCACCCTAACGCCATTACTTAAACCTGATGGCAGTATTCGGCCTATTACGGTTGGTACTTGTTTGAGGGTGAAAACGGTTTCTGCTGATTTCAGTAATTTCGCGTGAGTGGGTGAGAAACGAGTCTAAACCCTAAACAATTTACTGCAAGGGAGTACTTTAGATTCGAGAGATCAATCTGTACAAATCCGGACTAAACCAAGAAATGGCCGTTCCAGACTTGCTTCGGTCACAAAGAGGAGGAGAAGGGTTGGTTTTGGGGAGGGAAGCGAAGAGAGTGTTGAGACCAGAATAGCTGGTTCCGGAAGAATAGTTGTTTGACTTGTATCAAAAAGCGTAAGCTAATAGATGGGAAATCTAACAAATGTTTTCTGAGTGTTGTATGCTCCTGACCAAAACTTGTTCTTTGGTGGAAATAGGTAAGATTTATTTATACAAGTCGAAGTGAAACGTACTCCGGTCTCGTAAGAAATGGAAAATGGATGAGTAAATGGGAGGAGGTGGTAACCGGTAATGTCTGGAATTGATATTCCATAATGAAGGAGAGCGTTTCACCATTACTCCCTGTATTTACTAACCACCTCATCCTTATGACACTGTCTTGTAATGGACGTAGTGTACGTCGCACGATGTAAACCGTCAAACCAATACCCAATAAACATCCCCCAGTTTGTGATATGTGTTGATGTCTCGAGTGTTTTTTTTGGAAAACATGTAGCATGTTACTGCTGTTTGGAAAGTTGAGCTTGGGAGACTTTCCGGCTCGGTGGTGACCTTCGACGGTCGAGATTTTGCATCTTGAGAGGAATGGTAGCCGTTGAATATTGCAACCCTTCGCTTGGTAGCCAGCGGTATGAAAGAATGGCCGGCATGATTTGATATGATTAGGCGTGGCAAGCCAGGACTTTGGCATAGCGATGCGGATGGCATGGTTGGCATGCCTTGACGTGGAGGTGTGGCTGGCGCGGCACGCCATTGGCACATGTGACTTGGTTGGCATGCCTTGGTGTGGTTTAGGCGCGGACAAAACTAGGGTTTTGGCGTTGGGACAAAGTCTACCATGCGTTGGTTGGTGACCTTGGACGGCTAAGATCTGTGTCTCAGAAGGAAGGGTGGCCGTTGATTGTTGCAACCTTTCATTTTGGAAGCCGTAAAGGAAAGGCCGGCATGACATGGTTTAGGTGCGGCAAGGTGGATGGCATGCCATTGGCACATGTGGCATGGTCGGCATGCCTTGGTGCAGTTTAGGCACGGTCAAAACTAGGAATTTGGTGTTGGGCCAAAGGTTACCATGCATTGGTTTGTGACCTTGGACGGCTAAGATCTGTGTCTCAGATGGAAGGGTGGTTGTTGATTTTTGCAACCCTTCATTTTTGCAGCCGTAAAGGAAAGGCCGGTATGGCATGGTTTAGGCGCGACAAGATGGCTAGCACGGCATGCCATTGACACATGTGGCATGGTCGGCATGCCTTGGCGCGGTTTAGGCGCGGCCAAAACTAGGGTTTTGGCGTTGGTCCGAAGGTTACCATGCGTTGGTTGGTGACCTTAGACGGCTAAGATCTGCGTCTCAGATGGAAGGGTGGTCGTTGATTGTTGCAACCCTTCGTGTTCGCAGCCAGCGGCATGTAGCGGGGTCGTCATGGCTTTGGCATGGGAACGTGGCTGACATGGTTGACATGCCTTGGCGCGGAGATGCGGCGGGCATGGCATGCCATTGGCGCATGTGGTGCGGCTGGCATGGTTTTCCATTGGCACGGTGGTGCGGCTGGCATGGTTGGCATGCCTTGGCGTGGAGACGTGGCTGGCATGGTTGGCATGCCTTGGCGTGGAGACGTGGCTGGCATGGTTTTCCATTGGCACGGTAGCATGAGAATTAGGGTTTGGCATAGATGATATCGGTCAATACTAAGGGTTCTGCCGTGGAACATGACACATGTATATATAAAAAAAGGTACCCTGGTAATTCTTACGTAGGCATGCTGATTGACTCAATAAATGTGCTAATGATCATAGTGACATCATGTCAGATGTACAGTTTTACGATTTTAACCCTAAGCTAAAAACCACCATCAACATTAAGTCCCCTGCTTAGCTCCGACATGGGCATTGTTGCGAGGTAAGCACAAGATGGTGACAGGCGAGGACAAAAATCGAAGCGACAAGTCGTGAAAAGATGGTCAAGAAGGCCTGACTAACATTTTTCGTGAGGTAAGGAAAGTTCATGATTCTCGTGTTTGGCGGCCTTGCATAGATTCTATCTGTGGTGTAGACCGTGAAGTGATGAGATGAAGATCGTCGGCTTAGTCTGGTCATGCGTTATCTTGGCTGGGTTAGGGAACACTGAGACGCTGGCTTGGCGAGTTGTTGGCGTTGGTGCGGTTTGGAAGGGAGCCACTAGCATAGACTTGGCGTGAAATGGAGCGCTGGCGTTGGTCGGCTTAAAATGGACCCGTTAGCATTAGTCGGCTTGGAACGGAGCCATCAGCATTAGTCGGCTTAGAATGGAGCCGTAAGCATTGGTCAGCTTGGAATGGAGCCGTCAACATTGGTCGACTTGGAATGAAGGAAATGGTAATGACGCTAGAACTTCGGCTGTCAAATGGTGGTGATGACGCTGGATCTTCGTCCATCAAACGGTGGTGATGATGCCTGGAAACTTTGTCGAAATCAGGGTTTGGAATGCCGAAACCCTAAATAGCACTCCTTACTAAAATCGTTGTAGAATTCTCGTACGAACTCGTATTTTGACGGTCCGCCCCTCCATCTGACCGTAAAGAATTTCTTATCTCCTTACGCGGGGATATTTAGGTTTTAAGCTCGTTAGGTAGGTGAAAACAGTCCGACAGTAAAATTCAGGAAGAATTCAGGAGGGATGTTGCGGGCCCGAGGTGGCATACTCGCGCCCAGTCATCTATTCCCGTTCATGGAGCAAGAAGAAATCTTTATTCTGTTCAAACTCTAGAAACTCCATCTACATGAAAAGAGGTATCGACCCTCTTCGTTTTCTGCTGCTCGTCTGGGTCCGTGCTTTCGTCTGTAGTGTCTCTCCAGTGAATTCCAAAATTTACCAAACTCCATTGCATTCTTGGGATGGATGGATGAAATATATTCTCAGAAACAATCGTGTCAGGGATAATCATGGAGATTGTGGTTGCGTTGTCAGTCCATCCTTGACTTTAGGTTGTTCAGTGTCCGGACCTTCTGATCGCGACGATGATATGCTGTGGATGATTGTGTGGTAGAAATCTTCTGAAGCCACAAGATGAAATAGATGAGTTGGGAGACATTCTGTAGCCGATGTGCTGCTATCGAATATTCAAGGACTTTGTTCCAAGAGACATCCTTCGAACCAGCTTCTGAATCTTGGGATACCGTATGAAATGGGATGCGGTGAGCAGTCCCCAGTTATATTTCCGTTAGATCTGATGGCATGGCCGAACATGTGAATGTATCTTTGTGGCGTGCTTTTGGAGTATTCGATGCATATATACGGATTTATGTTGAGAAATTCCTGCGGCTCGTAAAACTTTGGTAGTGATGATGTTGAAATCAGAAATAATAAGGGTGAGGGGGGGTGAAAGCGTCCCATGCTGATAGTCCCCATGTGTAGCCTACTTTCATTGCATCGCCTTGGATCCATGCCCACGGGATTTGATACAAGCTTATTGTACTCTTCTGGATGTGACGCTGGGATGCTCAGGATATCACATGGACGAAATATTCTGGATAGCGAAGAGGTAGGAATGAGAGAGTTATGTTGTTTATCATGGATCCCTTTGTTTCTTCAAGAAAATGTTTCAGCCGCGTCTCTGGAGTTATCTCATGAGTCTTTGATGGTCTTCGGGATGGACTGCGATGAGCAGTCCCCAGCCGCATTTCTCTTTAGTTTCTGAAGTTGTTTTCCTCTAAGCAGGCTTGAGATCCTCCGCGGTCTCGTAAAGTGTTGAAGGCGTCTTCTAGACAGAGAAGTGATAATATTCTTGTGCTGCACCCTCGAAGAGTAAATGACCTTGTTGTGGCTATGTCCTTTTGGTTGACTGTGTCTCCTGAGCTTTGACAAATAAGGGATTCCGTGTATATCCTCAGTCCCCAAGTATGGTTTACATGTTTTCATCTTGGTAGCGATTGCTGCTGTGGTGAAGATCTGGCTGGTATCAACAAATGAGTGGCAACAGTTCTTGGTAGCAGATATAATCAGAAGAGACTACATTATCGTGGTAACAAAGTAGGTTGGTTGGAATTGTATGGGCATCCATGGAAGTAAAAGGATTGGCTGGATGCGTAAGCGAGAAAACTTTCCACGATCATGAGTTTTGGTGGGATGGATCAAAGGCGGCCATGACTATGAAGATTGGCTGGATGCGATCATGATCCTTGACATGGGGAGCGTGGTGGTACGACCCTTTGCAGGAAGAAGTGGTGGCCACGGTACGATCCTTGGAAGAAGGAATCAGCGTTGAAGCGGCTTCGACTCTTGGAGAGGATGTTGAAACTTAATAAGACAAACACTGAAGCTTCTTCCTCGGATCCTGGAGCAGCTTATGGAGAGAATTCTGAAGCGGAGCGGCTGCTGGAGAGAACGTTAAAGCGGAGCAGCTTCTGAAGCGAACGTTGAATCGGAGCCGCTGCTGGAGGACGTTGGAGCGGAGAGGCTGCGTCAATCAGTGTGCTGTCAAACTGGACACCCTTCAAGCGAACAGTGGTTAGGAGTCCCCAGTTCCATCTATCGTGCTTTCCAAGAGAGGTAAGGGTTTGGGAACGACTTCCTGGCTGGAAATAGCTGCTTTCCTGACGCAGCGCCATTGAGGGATGCAAATATGTCTTGACGTTGCGCCTTGGAAAAGTATAGAATCTCTCACAAATGTTTCATCATAGACTGCACGATTTTGTGGGCGAAGTCCCGATAAATCATGCATCTCCTGACAGGAAGAGAGTCTTTGTGGACTCAGGGGGGTCGTTGATTTCCTTCTACTGAGCGTTCAAGAGGAACGCTGGAAGGATGCAAGATGCTGGCGCTGGGAATATGCAAGTTGTTAGCGCTGGAAGGATGCAAGCTTTTAGCGCTGGATCGTCTTGGAATGGGCGCTGGCTTGGCGTGGACGCTGGCTTGGCACGACATCGGCTTGGCGTGGCGCGGTAGCAATAAAGTAGGCAAGCATATTCCAGGTATGTACTCCAGCGTTTCTATTACAATTTGCTTTCTTGTTTTTCTTGTGTTGGTGCAAACCCTAGCCATAAGTATGCCTTCCATAAATTTGTAGAAATATTGTTCTTCTGAACTGGTGTAAACCCTAGACATAGGTATGCCTTTCATAAACTTGTAGAAATAATTCATCATAAACAATTCCTCTTCGAATATCATCGTAGTAACGTCGGCTACATCATGAATAGTTACGGGTAATCATTATTATGCAAAGTAGGAACGTACGAGTAGGTGACTGATTCCACGAAGAACCGGGCGTTAGAGTTTTCCTCTCTCTCTTTTTTTTCTTTTTTTTTAAGTCAAACAAAGCGCCTGGTTTATGGTTTGATTTGAATTGATAGAGAACTGTATATATGAGGGTTTTGGATTATTATTTGGAATGAACTGTTTTAGTATAATCATGTTTTTTGGTTATGACTATAAGTAGCATGAGTACCCCAGGAAAGTCATAGAATTGTAAATGTTGTGCGATGGTAGAAAGCATGAAATGAAACATGGGAACAATATGGCTATCGGTTTTTATCTCCCCTGTGAAGATTTGAAGTAGTGGACCATGTATTTTGTCTAGCAAGACTTACTCGGTTTTTCGGATCTCCTAAAGAAAAATGGATCTTCAAGGTGCAAGTCCGAGTTTTGTGGGAAGCACCGCCATGATCGTGGAAAGTCCTCAGCCGTCCCTGAGTCACTTGATAACTGAGTCGTCGATCCCTGGGCGGATCATTTGCTTCTAACCTCTGGGAAGTCCCTAGTCATCCCTTGTCGTGTCATGACTAGTAACCGGGTCATCTGGTAACTGAGTCGTCGATCCCTGAGTGGATCGTTTGCTTCTACCGCCCTGATGTCTGGGTCGAAGTATGAGATCAAGGATTGAAAATTGACATTGTAACCGAAAGATCAATCTCCCACCGTGGATGCCAATTGTTTGAGGGTGAAAACGATTTCTGCTGATTTCGGTAATTTCGTGTGAGTGGGTGAGAAACGAGTCTAAACCATAAACAATGTATTGCAAGGGAGTACTTTAGATTCGAGAGATCAATCTGTACAAATCCGGTCTAAACCAAGAAATGGCCGTTTCAGACTTGCTTCGGTCATAAAGAGGAGGAGAAGGGTTGGTTTGGGGAGGGAAGCGAAGAGAGTGTTGAGACCAAAATAGTTGGTTCTGGAAGAGTAGTTGTTTGACTTGTATCAGAAAGCGTAAGCTAACAGATGGGCAAGCTAAAAAATGTTTTCTAAGTGTTGTATGCTCCTGACCAAAACTTGTTCTTTGGTGGAAATAGGTAAGACCTATTTATACAAGTCGAAGTGAAACGTACTCTGGTCTCGTAGGAAATGGAAAACAAATGAGTAAATGGGAGGAGGTGGTAACCGGTAACGCCTGGAATTGATGTTCCATAATGAAGGAAAGCGTTTCACCATTACTCCCTGTATTTACTAACCGCCTCATCCTTATGACAATGTCTTGTAACAGACGTAGTGTACGCCGCACGATGCAAACCGCCAAACCAATACCCAGTGAGCATCCCCCAGTTTGTGATATGTGTTGATGTCTCAAGTGCTTTTTGTGGAAAACATGTAGCATGTTGCTGCTGTTTGGCAAGTTGAGATTGGGAGACTTGCCGGCTCGGTGGTGACCTTCGACGGTCGAGATTTTGCATCTTGAGAGGAAAGGTAGCCATTATTAATGCAACCCTTCGCTTGGTAGCCAGCGGTATGAAAGCATGACCGTCATGGATTTGATATGATTAGGCGCGGCCAAGACAAGATTTTGGCATAGCGGTGCGGCTGGCATGGTTGGCATGCCTTGGCGTGGAGGTGTGGCTGGCGCGGCACGCCATTGGCACATGTGGCATGGTTGGCATGCTTTGGAGTGGTTTGGGTACGGCCAAAACTAGGGTTTTGGCGTTGGTCCAAAGGTTACCATGCGTTGGTTGGTGACCTTGGACGGCCAAGATCCGTGCCTCAGATGGAAGGGTGGTCGTTGATTGTTGCAACCCTTCGTTTTGGCAGCCGTAAAGGAAAGGCCGGCATGGCATGGTTTAGGAGTGGTAAGGTGGCTGGAACGGCATGCCATTGGCACATGTGGCATGGTCAGCATGCCTTGGCACGGTTTAGGCGCGACCAAAACTAGGGTTTTGGACTTGGGCCAAAGGTTACCATGCGTTGGTTGGTAACCTTGGACGGCTAAGATCCGCGTGTCATATGGTAGGATGGCCGTTGATTGTTACAACCCTTCGTTTTGGCAGCCGTAAAGGAAAGGTCGACATGGAATGGTTTAGCCGCGGCAAGGTGGCTGGCACGACATGCCATTGGCACAAGTGGCATGGTCGGCATGCCTTGGCGCGGTTTAGGCGAGGCCAAAACTAGGGTTTTGGAGTTGGGCAAAAGGTTACCATCCGTTGGTTGGTGACCTTGGACGGCTAAGATCTGCATCTCAGATTGAAGGGTGGTCGTTGATTGTTGCAACATTTCGTTTTGGCAGTCGTAAAGGAAAGGCCGACATGGCATGGTTTAGGGGCGGCAAGGTGGCTGGCACGGCATGCCATTGGCACATGTGGCATGGTCGACATGCCTTGGCGCGATTTAGGCGCGGCCAAAACTAGGGTTTTGGCGTTGGGCCAAAGGTTACCATGCGTTGGTTGGTGACCTTGGACGGCTAAGATCTGCGTCTCAGATGGAAGGGTGGCCGTTGATTTTTGCAACCCTTCGTTTTGGCAGCCGCAAAGGAAAGGCCGGCATGACATGGTTTAGGCGCGACAAGGTGGATGGCATGGAATGCCATTGGCGCATGTGGCATGGTCGACATGCCTTGGCGCGGTTTAGGCGCGGCCAAAACTAGGGTTTTGGCGTTGGGTTGAAGGTTACCATGCGTTGGTTGGTGACCTTGGACGGCTAAGATTTGCGTCTCAGATGGAAGGGTGGTCGTTGATTGTTGCAACCCTTCGTTTCGGCAGCCAACGACATGTAGCGGGGCCGGCATGGCTTTGGCATGAGAACGTGGCTAGCATGTTTTTCCATTGGCATGGTGTCGCGGCTGGCATGGTTAGCATGCCTTGCCGCGGAGATGCGGCTGGCACAATATGCCATTGGTGCGGCTGGCATGGTTGGCATGCCTTGACGCGGAGACGTGGCTGGCATGGTTCGCCATTGGCACGGTGGTGCGGCTGGCATTGTTGGCATGCCTTGGCACAGAGACGTGGCTGACATGGTTTTCCATTGGCACGGTGGTGCGAATGGCATGGTTAGCATGCCTTGGCACGAAGACGTGACTGACATGGTTTGCCATTGGCACGGTGGTGCGGCTGGCATGGTTGGCATACCTTGGCGCGGAGACGTGGCTGGCATGGTTTTCCATTGGAACGGTGGTGCGACTGGCATGGTTGGCATGCCTTGGCGCGGAGACGTGGCTGGCATGGTTTTCCATTGGCACGGTGGTGCGGGTGGCATGGTTGGCATGCCTTGGCGCGGAGACGTGGATGACATGGTTTGCTATTGGCACGGTGATGCGGATGGCATGGTTGGCATGCCTCGGCGCAGATACGTGGCTGGCATGGTTTGTCATTGGCACGGTGGTGCGACTAGCATGGTTGGCATGCCTTGGCACGGAGACGTGGCTGGCATGGTTTGCCGTTGACACGGTAGCATGAGAATTAGGGTTTGGCACAGATGATGTCGGTCAATGCTAAGGGTTCTGGCGTGGAACATGACACATGTATATAAAAAAAAAAGGTACCCTGGTAATTCTTATGTAGGCATGCTGATTGATTCAATAAATGTGCTAATGGTCATAGTGACATCATGTCAGATGTACAGTTTTACAATTTTAACCCTAAGCTAAAAACCACCATCAATAGTATTGTTTGGCGTCGACTTGTCTCTAAGGTATCTGCTTTCTCCGTCGACAAGAAAATGGCTTCCTATTTGGGGGTTACCAATTTGGTGTTGGTGTGCCAGTTCGTGGAAAGAGTATTTTACACACTGTAAATGGACTTCTAGAGTTGAAAGGTCATTCAAACAAGATGGCAATGTTGTTTATTGACTTCTCTAATGCTTTCAACATGGTGTTTCGTTCTCATATCATCAAGGAATTTCGTCTCCATTGTCCAAGTATTTCTCGTTGGGTTGAATTTTGCTACACAAGGCCTGCTGCACTTTATTATGGTCAACATATTTTTCGTCTGCACTCGGTGTCCAACAAGGTGATCCTCTTGGTCCCTTATTTTTTGCTCTGACACTTCACCCTCTTGTGAAGTCTATTGCTTTCCGTTGTACACTTGATTTGCATGCTTGGTACCTTGATGATGGTACAATTATTGGTGATACACTTGAAGTGGCCAAGTCTTTGAGCATAATAGAAACTGAAGGGCCAAGTAGGGGTTTGCATCTCAACATAAAGAAAACGGAGTTTTTTTGTCCTTCTATTGATCCTAGAAGTGCTTCTAAAAGTGTATTCCCTCTTGATATTGGTAGAACTACTAATGGAGTTAAACTTCTGGGGGTCCAGTGAGTTTGGATATGAATTCTATAAGCGATATGGTTTTGAGTAGGGTGAACAAGACAATTCAACTAATGGCGGCCATAAAGAAACTCAAAGATCTTCAAAGTGAGTTGCTATTACTCCGCAATTGCACTGGCGTGTCTCGATTATATTTTGCAATGCGTACTACCAATCCTGCAGCTCTTCAAAAAGCCACTGATCTTTTTGATGATCATTTGTTCTGTTATTTGAGACTTTTGGTCACGGGGGATGGGGCAGGTTTTGGAAAATTGTAGCAGAGATTAGCTACCCTTCCTATCAAAGATGGGGGGGTTTGGTATTTATACTATGGATGATACTCGCACTAATTGTTTTCTTACCTCTCAGAGCCAGACCGCTTCGGTGCAAAAGGTAATACTTGGTAACTTATTCTCACCAGACAAAGGTTCTGCTTATCATTTGGCTCTTCAGACATTTATTCAGGTATGCAGACTACCTTATAGCTATCGCGTCGATGATACTTCCCCCCCTTCTATGCATTCCCTGGCAGTCACTTATTTTGATGCAGTTAAGAAGCAAATCCCCAACCAATTTTCCATGTTTGTAAGAGATTTCATTCTATGGAAATGCAACCGTGTCAAACATGCTCAAGATTATTTACTTGTTGTGTCCATTAGTGGGCTTAACCAATGCCTTGGACCAAGACAGTTCAGAGTTGTACTTTGTTATCGCCTTGGTATTCCCTTGTTTGTGGAGAATGGTTTGTGCTCAAGCTGTAACAAATCTATGGATATCTTTGGTGATCATGCTCTTCATTGTGCTAAGGATGTTGGAGTCAAGTTTCGTCATGACCTTGTTCGTGATATAATCGCCGATATTTGTTACAAAGATGGTGTACCTTCTCCTAAAGAAGTTGCTCTTGGGTTTTTGTCTGATGATGACAGAGATTTGCGCCCTGTATACATCCTTGTTTGTAATTGGGAGAACGGTAAAAATGTTTGTATGGATGTCACAGGCATCTCACCCTTCACGGAAGAAGGTCTTCGTGCTTTTTTCCCAGGCAAAGCTATCTCGAATGATGTTTTTCGGAAGCGCACCAAATATTTGGATAAATGTGTTTCACATGGTTATGGTTTGGGTGTTTTAGATTTCTCTACTTTATGAGAGCTTGGTGAGGATATTTTCTGCTTTTTTAAGCGTTTGAAAAACTGTTTAGTTAATAATGATGCTAGCAGTGGCTTAGGTAGTTTTATTTTTTATAGACTAGGTATAGCTATTCAAAAAGGCGTTGGTGCTCAGCTTGTTGCTAGGCTACCAACCAAAGGTCTGTACAAACCTTGATAAAGTTTTATTTCATTTCTAAAAAGAAAATCTTTCATTTTCAAATTGTCCCCATTTTTTTATTTTATTTTTCTCACTGAGAGAAGTCCCGATTTCAAATCTCGCGTTGCTCTAAATCTTTTTTCTTTTATTTTGGTATTTTTTTTTGTTCTTCCCATATATGTGTGGAAACTTCAACTTATACAATGTTTCCAGTAAAACAATAATAAGGAATGATCAAATTAAACACATATACACCACTAACTGGTCAAACATAACACGCAACAATTGTAAGAAAAACAGAATCAAAGAACTAATCTTCGCGCTCTCTTGTTGATGACTCTCATTTAAAACTTAGTAAGATAACATTTCCTTTGGAAAATTGTTTTAAAATATTCGGTTATCTTGGTAGTAGTCATAGATGAGGTGATATTTTCGAACCCATCTGAATAATCTCCTCTAACACCATGTTAAGCTATTAAACATTTCTTTGCTCCACCAATTAGTATTACTATCTTCCCTACAAAACCTTTGATTTCCTTTACAGACACAAGTATCAATCTTGTAGTTCCTGAATGAAGCTGTGATGGACCCTTGGACCAGTCGACCTTATCGTGTCCGCCACAAGTTTCTCAGCTTTCGCCATTCCATGAGCTGGCTTTGAGGCTCATTCGTTGCCACCTAGGAAACACAACTCCTTTGTCGACATGATTTTTGTAAAGTAATGCATCAAGCAAGACATAATTGAGATTAACCATTAATAGCAATAAATTCTCCCGGCCCTCGCTCATTTCTTCTTTTTCCTCTTTGTAAGGAAGAAAGTTTTAAAGAAATCTTACTATGGGTGAACATATATTTTCCTTTCCTTCATGTGTTGAATACGTGTTTTTTGAAAACTTACCCTAGCTTCAAAAAATTTATTTTCACTATTATTTGGAAGAACTAATAGATATGTACCCGCAATACAGAAAGATTATGAAATATAGGGTTTGTTTTTACGGAGAAGACAAATAAACAAATTAAGTTATAAAATAAATCTTAACTCAGGATAATAGTCACATATGGCAGATGTAAAATAAGCTGAGATATATACTACTAATTAACAATTTCTTTCGAAGATATTTTTAATATTTATATACTCGTAATGAGTATTTATTTGTAAAAAGAAATATCATAAAAACAGTTATTGTGATTGTGTTGATCCCACGACGATTTAGATTTTAAAGGTAGACGATAAGTTTAAATCGGCTCAGTTAAGACAATATGCTAAACATATGAACAAGATAAAAATGCGCCTCATATGACAATAAAAACTTCAGGTGTTCCATGCATAGGCGTCGCACGTCATCAAATATGTAATTTTCTCAATCGAAAACAAAAATTTGATAATTTTGGTGATTAACTTCTTCATTAAAATGCTTGAACACCATCTAAGCGACTTTATATCAGAAATAAGAAGTGAGATAATCATTAGATTGCGCTATTAGTAAGGATATACGTACAGTGAAAAGTAACTTGAAGTGCCAAGAAAAAATGACTTGACTAACCCAAAAAAGATTAGGAAGACTAACTGAAGCACCATTAACTAACAAATTATGTAACATAAGCTCCTTCAACCAATTTAGAGTCTTCTTCAAGGCTTTAGCTTCTGCATCTAGAGGGTTGGCTGTCCATCATGCTCTTGCGCTACATTTCCTTTTGTTTCTTGTTTAGAGTTCAGAGGTAATTAATATGATGACATAGATTAATCAGAAGGTGATTTGGACATGCGTGGTGCACTTCATCACCCCTTATCCCCAACTTTTATAGTATAATGTTCCTGGCAGACTTTGTATAATTTCAGCAACTCGTGAAATAGTTTTCTTGCCAAATTATTAATCTCCTTTGCATCCATTCATTCACCAGTGCTAAAAAAACATTACAATTTAAGTATTTAAATTTATCTATGCAACAAGATTGTCGGTATTAAAATTTGATGTATGGTCATCACAACAAAGGGAAACTGGTCTAGTGATACGATTCTCACTTAGGGTGTGAGAGGTCCCGAATTTTCGGATTTCCCAAAATTCTTTTTTGCATTAACATAAAATTCTGGTTTGTTAGATCCATAAAACAGAAGTTATAATAAAATAAAATAACTAAATTAGATATATAAATAAAAATGTATGCATATGTATGCATGGAAGTTAAACCCCCCAACTTATACAGGGAAAAGGTCGTCTAACAAGTAGACAAACCCGGAAATCCTGAAAGAATTATAAGGACTGATCAAGTCAAACACATGAAACACCAACCGATAAAAGAAAAACACACAACAGTTGTAAGAAACACAAATTACACTCTTGTTCGTAAGATGACACTCATTTAAAACTTAGTAAGAGAACATTCCTTGGGTAAACTATTCTTGAATCTTTGGTTATCTTGACAGTAGTCATAGATGAGGTGATATTTTCTAACCCATCTGAATAATCTCCTCTGATACCATGTTAAGCCATTAAATCTTTCTTTGTTCCACCAATTTGTATTACTATCTGCCCTACAAAACCGTGGATTTCCTTTCCAGACACAAGTATCAATCTTGTAGTTTCTGAAAGAAGCTATGAATGGACCTTTGGACCAATCTACCTTATCGTGTCCGCCACGAGTTGCCCAGCTTTCACCATTCCATAAACTGACTTTAAGGCTCATTGGTTGCCACCGCGGATACGCAACTCCTTTGTCAGCATGATTTTTGTAAACACTTAAATCACGAAGGCATCTACGTGTTCACAACCAAAGTTCGTAATCTAGACAGACTCATACTGATGATACATTTGTGCCGATTCCTTGGCTCAAAACCCTCGGGTTTATCACAGCCTCATCTAATAACAACGTGCGAGGCGTTTGAGCACGGGACCTGAGTAAAAATAAAGAAGACCAAACATAGAAATAGATATTCATAGAGTTTTAGACGAACGTAAAGTGCTGAAATGTAAATAAGACTGGGGTTTACGTGGTTCAGTACAAAGGCCTACGTCCACGGGGTTTGTTGTTTCACTATGTATTTGGGAGTTACAAGAATAGTCGAATGACTTTGGAGTTTACATGTCTATCTTATTGTAAAAGACTTACACTCACAATTATTCTCTCTCCTTCTCTCCCCTTATCTCCTTGATTTTTTCCGATCCCCTTTACTCTTGGTGAAGAGGGGGTATTTATAGGGTTAGAGTCTGGGACCCATCTCTGAGGACCGTTGAAACCTTATCTTCTTGTGTTTCGTGTCCGTCCCGCGGAGGTCTTCGTTCATCACTTGGTCACACAGGACCAACCTCGTTCGTTCCACGGGTTGATCGACACGTGTACTGCTCAGAGTGTTTAATGCGGGTAGTTGAGGCGCCTGCTCGTGTCAGACAAGTGTCTTCTGCCCCTGTCACATCCGTGTCAGCTAACTTTCTCTTCACCGTTGATCTTAGCTCCTTTTGGGGATGGGATAAAGTAACTCTTCGGGAGTTATTTGGTGTTCCGCGGTACATCATGTTTTGATGTGTTGGCTTGCATGCTTTACACGTATCTTCCCATATACACGTGTTTGATGGTGAGATATGTACACACAATTTTCCCCTTTTCTTCGGGCTTGAATGTTTAGTGGGTGCATTGAAGAAAACCGTCGTTGCATATTTTTCCATCTCTCCTAATAACTTCTCCTAGATGCTTGGGCACGTCTCTTATTCGTGCATTTAACTGCTCATTTAATGGGCACGCTTCCCATTCCTCCATTAATTTCCTTCTCTTTCTTTCGGGTATATTAAGGAGAGAAAGAGAATTAATTTCATTCTCCCTACAAATTTATTTCATTCTCTGTCAGTCTTCATTCCTTGTTCTTCAGCCCTTAAATTCTCTCTGCCTTATCATTCATTACGCTTGCTTCTTCTTTATTTCTGATTTGTCCTTTCTGCTGTTGTTTCTGTTGGTAAGTTTTCTTTTCTTTGTTTCCACTATTTTACGCTGTGTTGATTTGTGAATTTTCTGTTGTTGATCACATCGTAGCTTCTTATTTCTGCTGCTGTCGTCCCTTGTTTGTGATGAAGAACCTTTTTTACTGCTTGCATGCTAGTTTGCCCCTGTTCTTCATCTCAAATCAAGGAGGCCATTGTTTTACTTGTATTGATTAGGTTTTTGAGGTTAGGGTTTTAGGGAATTTCGAGTATGTATGCTAGTTTTAGGGTTTCTGTGCTTTCTTAGGTGGATTGTTATTTATGTGGTGATGTCCTTGTGTTTGTTTCTAACTTGTTTATGGTTTATCTTTTCGCAGCCATGTCTGACCGTCCGCGGCTTCCTTATCAATCTCCGGGTGCTGGTCTATCGAGATCCCCTCCACGCAGAGAGTCTCACAATGATCTTCGTGGTATTAGAGTTTCTTCTTCTGGGGCGAAGGCCTCTTCTCCTAGGGAAGAAGGTCCTTCAAAAAATCCTTCCGGGTCTCGAAGTGCTGTCGATCGTGCGGTGTCTCGTCCTCGTGATGAAGTTAGGAGTACACAGGCACCTCCTCGTGCTGTCGCTTTTGATGTTCCTCCTCTGCGTTCTGTAGTATCCGAGCAGCATCCTCTGCCCCCTCCTATAATTTCTTTCAAAGGGAAGAATACAAAGGGTGGTGTCCCGAGGGCTGAATCTTCTAAAAATCCTTCTTTAAAGAGAAAAGCTTCTGAGGCTTTCATTGGTTCATCCGATCCCGCGTAGGAGGATGAGGCTGCCCCGTCGATACGCAGCGTTTCGGTCAGCAAGAAAAAAGTAACGTTTAAACATATTGATCTCGAAGTTTTCAAGGAAAAGCATGAGCTTCAAGCCTTCGATCTTCGTTTCTATGCCCCTGAGGATGATATTACTTATGAGCTCATCTCAAAGTATCAGTTTGATGAGTTTCACTTGTTGACTACGGTTGGAGCCTTCGAGGCTGGTCTTATGCTGCCGTTGTACAAGTCCGGTGACTCCTTTTATTACGATGTGCTTGCTGGTCGTGAAGGATCTTCCACCAATACTCATAGTCGTTCTGTGTCGCAATTATCGGGGAATTATCTCCGTGCACTAAGGGAGTGTTATCTGCGGAGTAAGGGGGAGACGATGATGACGTGTTACGTTCCAAATCCCGTGGAGAGGGAATGGTATACTCCGGAAAACTTCAACAATTCCTTCGGTGATTACGTTAATAGTAGGAATCGTAAACCGTGGAGTGTTAGCCTCCGGAATCTCGCTGCTCCTCGGGGTGAAATTCGTCTGTTAAGTGATGTTAGCGATGCCAAACTGAAGTATGTTCCAGGCACCGAGGGGTCTAGTCAGCGGAAACTTTTTCCAGCACGTGAGAGGATCAAGCGTGACCATGATTATGAGTGGCACGCTACTGTTATTGAAATTGTTGGTCCTTGGGCGTACGGTTGGATTCCTGGTCCGCGCGGTTGGCGTCCTTCTGCGAGTAACAGGCCACGTGAATCTCCTCCTGCTCGTTATAGAGATTTCTGTCCCTGGCGTTTAAACTTCGAAGGCATGAACTTTCCTTATGCCCTCGACGTTGTTGAAGGAGACGAGGAGGAAGGTTCTGGTGCTATACTTCCATCGAAGGGTGTTCCTATTGTCAAGGTACGCGGATTCTAGCCGCGCTTCTCCTCCTTTAAAAGTCCAACTGTTCAAGGAAGAATAACTCTTTTTGTGGAATGTGTTGGTTTTCAGGTGTCGAAGAAGAAAAAGATCAGGCCGAAGCAGTCTTCTACCATTGTGATGGGTGAGGCTGAGGTTCATGAAGAAGTTACCAGTCCGGTAAACTAAGAGTTTGCCGAGGATGAGGAGATTACGGATGGGGAAGAACGTGCTGATACTTCCCCTCTCAATACCGAGGAGGAGGTTCGTGCGGGTTGTGATGGTGATGAGGGAAGAAACAATGCCGCGGTGGCTGACGGCGGTGTTATTGGTGATATTTCTGTCCCTGCTGGTGATGCTGCGGAGACTCTCCCCACCCTTTCTCAAGAGTTTTCTTTTGACCGGGTTTATTCCGCAGGAGAATTCTTCGATGATGCTCTCGATTTTCTTGAGGACTTCTCTCTACTTTCCCCCAATGATGATTGTGATTTGCTCGGGGGTGCTGGTAAGGAAGACGTTGCTGTTCGATACGGGGGCGCGGATGATCATGGTGCACATGTCGATGCCGAAACTTGTGCTGAAGGGGCCATATCGGAGAAGGGGAAGTCGGTGATTGACTCGCCTTCCGCGGATTTCCCTTATTCGCCGACATCTGAGGGTGAAGACGCCATAATGGATTGGCTCAAGAAAAAGAGTCTGTTGTTCGTTCCTCATCCTGCTCCGGTGGTTACTGGTGAAAAGGATTCCGATGCGTACACCCGTCGTATGATGGAACTATCTTCCCAGGCGCGGGTATCTGAGGCCTGGGGGAAAAACTTGAGTGTTCCCGAAACTACCCTTGTATCGGAGCCTCATACTTCTGTTGCGGATATGATGGCCATAGCCGATGGCTACCAATATGGTTTTCCTCAGCAACGTGTCTTGGAGGTAAGTCTTCTTACATATCTCTTCATGATGATCGAATCCTTCGGTGAAATAATGTTTGTTGTCTTAATGTGTAGATTATGAGGAGTGAGCATTGTAACCACGTGTTGTATCAGTTCTTTAAAGCAAAATATTTGAAGCTGGAGGCTAAGCTTCGTCACAGAGAAAAGGAATTATCTGCGGCTGAGGTGGAAATAGAAGAGCTGAAGAAAAGCCTTAAAGAGAAAGAAAGGCTGGGTGAAGCGGAGGCTGGTCTTCGTTCTGAGCTTGTTGTCGTTCGCGCCGAATTAGAGCAGACTCGCGGCCAAGTTTCAGCTTTCACAGGTTTGGTTATTTTTCCTCTTTTTCTCTCACCATGTGTCGTAATTCCTCTATTACTTAATTGTTCTGTCTGAGTCTCCCCACCCTATCTTCAGTGGGTGGCGTCCCCGAGCTGATATGGCTTCGAAACGAAAGGGCACGGATGAAATCTCGTATCAAAGAGTTGGTCGAGAAAATTAAGAGCGAAGCCAAAAAGTGGGACGCTCGGGCTGAGGTATGGCGCGCAAGGCATGTTCAGATAGTTGATATGCAGAATCTGTATAATCACGACCGTGCTTTGTTCAATGGTACACTGCTGTGGACACGTGAGAATCTGCGGGAATCCCGTGAGCGTGCTTCATTGTTGGAGTCTAAGATACAACTTCTGGAAGAGGAATTACGAAAGGATCGATCCCTCCCTTTTCCAGGAGTTAAGGATAGCATGTTGTGTCTATCCAGGGAAAGGGACGATGCCCGTGCCGAAGTTGGGGCTCTAAGCAAGGCCCTTGCCGCGTCCCGTGCTTAAGTAGCTCGCCATGCTGAGTCTGAGATAAATATTGAAGTGTGTATGTATAGACTTAGCAAAGGGGTATCAGAGATAAACAACGAAGTCAACCATCTTCGTCACATGGATTCGATGAAGCAGGTAGAACTAGATGTCTGTCAATTTACTCTCACCAACCTTCAACTAGATTATAAGAAACTATCAGCGGAATATGACCATCTTGATGAAGCGCGAGATGCGGTTGTTAATGAGTATGAAGAGGCTTCGGCTTGTGTCGAAGGTATAACCCTATTTCATCGAGTGTGACTGTGTCTTTTCTATGCTAACTCCCTGGTGTTGTCTTTTCAGAGCTCGAGGGACAACTCCGTGTCGCAAATGAAAAGTTTGAAAAGGCTCAATCTTCCTTAGCACGGCAGGAAGAACAGACTAATCACTTCAAGAGTTTGGCGGCATCCCGCGAGGAGGCCGTTGGCGCTGCTTCTAAAGAAGTGAATCGTCTATCTTCGTTGTTATCCCAAGCCCAGCAGCGGACGACAGTTATTATGCACAAGGCTCGGTGTCAATTGGCTGAGGAGACGAACAAGATGTTGGAGAAGATAGATCTTGGCCTGAAGACCGAGCATGGCCTCGTGAAGAACTATCCGCGTTGTCCAGTACCTGCTGCCTTGCCTGGATCTCGGTACCCTCATCTGGTGGGAGCGTCCCTTCAAGTCTTCGGAACAATCCTGCTGATGGGGCGGCATCATCTAAGTAGAGACCGCAGCTTTTTGTAGAGACCGTGGCATCGCTATCCTTCCATTAGATTTTTCTAGTATCATGTAAAAAGAATATTTTTTGATGTGTATTCTTCCTTGAATTGGTCTTCCGCTTTTTGTAATCATCCTTTATGAAATGGATCTTTTTCTTGATATACCTGCAATGTTGGTTTGTTTTTATTTTAAGCATTGTAAGGAAAGACATTACAAATCAAAGTGTTTTAAGTATTTGGGTGCGATACTGAAGGGAGGTACCTTCGTGATCGTCTTGAGACCTGTCACCCCGCTGGCGAATCCTGGGCCAGAGGATTCCCAGACGGTGGGGGCCGAGGAAACGTTCTAGGATATGGGGTTAAAATATTTACATACACCCATTCCGTCGACCCGTTGCCTTAAGATTGGTTGGGTATCTCTTTCTGCTGGGTGCCTTCCCCCTGGTCTTACACTTATGGACACTGACGGGGGAGCCCTGAGAGATTGTAGATTAACTAATTTCCCCAATATTGTCGATAGGTTTAGTTACTTGATATATAGAAAGCTTGTTTGATTGATAGGTTGAGGCCTGCAATTCCTCGTCCAGAGATAGAAACATGTAGAGTGGTCACGCTCCCTTCTTCTTCTGGTACGCTTCACGCAGTTCCAAGGATGCGTTGCCCCTATGGGAAGTATGGTTTGAGCCACTTAGCATTCCAAGGATGCCGGAGGACCTCGCCTTTCAGATTACGAATGTAGTAGGAACCGCTTCCCGCAATATCGTGTATTATAAAAGGTCCTCCCCACGTAGGTGCTAACTTTCCCCATCTCTTCTCTCGTTGATATTGTGGGATTTTTCTCAACACATACTTCCCCTCTACAAAATTCCGAAGCTTTACCTTTTTGTTGTACTCCCTTGCAAGTCTTCGTTGGTAATTTTCCATCTTCTGCAATGCTGCTTCCCTTCTTTCTTCTAGGTCGTCCAATCTCTCTAACATCATGTCTGTTGTGAGATTTTTCTCCCACGCTTCGGTCTTTGTGGTTGGCATGAGTATCTCTGTAGGGATGACTGCTTCAGCTCCATAAGTGAGGAGAAACGGGGATTCCCCGGTGGCAGATCTTCGCGTTGTCCTGTATGCCCATAACACATTGTATAACTGTTCACACCACCGTCCCTTATGTTCGTCTAATTTTTTTTTGAGGATAAGGGCGAGGGTCTTGTTGGTGGCTTCCGCTTGTCCGTTGAGTTGAGGGTATATAGGGGTGAATTTGTTCTTCCTTATTTTGAAAGCATCGAAGAGCATGTCTATGTTTTTCCCTTGTAATTGCTTACCATTATCGGATACGATTTCTGCTGGTATGCCGAACCTGCAGATGATGTTCTGGAATATGAAAGTAAACACATCCACGTCTCTGATCCTGTCTAAGGCTTTAGATTCCACCCATTTACTGAAGTAGTCCGTGGCTACTATCAAAAATCGCCTTTTCCCTGATCCTTCGATGAAAGGTCCGACGATATCTATGCCCCATTTTGTGAATAGCCACGGGCTATCTACAGAATTTAACATTGTTGCTGGCGCGTGTATCTTTTTGGCGAAACGCTGACATTCTTCGCATCGTCGGGACATTCTTGCGGCATCCTGTATCATCGTGGGCCAGTAATATCCTTGCGTTTTGGCTTTTTCGGCTAGTGATCTCATACCGCTATGATTCCCTGCGTCCCCATAATGGATGTCATTTAGAATTCGGTGCCCATATTTTCGAGATAAGCAACGTAGTAACGGTCCGAGGAAGGATTTCTTGTACAGGACCCCATCCCGAAGATCATATCTTCCTGCTTTGGAGAGTATTTTCCTAGCCTGTTTATGGTCCGCGGGTAAACTTCCCTTTTCGAGAAACGCATGGATCACCGTTCTCCAGTCATCTTCGTCGCTGAAGTCTTCGTATTGATTTTCTCTTGACAGGATATCTTCTTCGTCAAAATCGTTATGGATGTCCTCTCCTACCTGGTCTTCGGTATTTTCTTCCACTGTATCTTGATTGGTAGCGAAGGAGAATTGAGGTGTAATCGAAGGCTCGTATACCCTTGTTATTTTAATAGCTTCGATGCTTTCGTCCTTCAGCATGGATGATATATATGCCAGGGCATCTGCGTGCCTGAGATCCCTTTTGCATAAGTGCCGGAACTTGATGTTTGGAATTTGTGACGCCAATGTTTGGACCAAGGCCCAGTAAGCTGAGAGGGTGTCATCGTACACGTTGTACTCGAGCCCTATTTGCCGTATGACAAGCTGTGAATCACTTGTTAGTCTTACGTCGGCTACTCCCATCTCTATTATTATACGGAAGGCATGTACAACTGCCTCGTATTCGACGATGTTGTTGGTATGCTCTTTGAATTCTAACCTGAGTGCCTGTACAATCCTTTCTCCGGTTGGGGTGGTGATGACAATGCCTATTCCTGCTCCTTCCTTATTTTTGGAACCGTCGACGAAGACTTCCCATTGTCTTTGACTCGAGGGTTCGAGGATATCCATTGGATCCTTGCTTTCTTCCTCGGCTTCTGGTATTTCCTTAATATCATCGTCGTTGTCCAGGGGAAGGTCTGCTAAGAAATCCGCCAAAACTTGGGATTTTCGAGAATGTTGAATTTCATGAATGATGTTGAATTATTCCAGGTGGGTGTTCCACTTGGCTATTCTGCCCACTTTTCCCGCGCTTTTGAGGACTGCTTCTAGTGGTGCTTTGCATGGGACCCGGACGAAGTGAGTTAGGAAGTAGGTTCTCAGCTTTTGAGTAGACCATACCAATACTAGGATAAGCTGTTCGATCTTTGTGTAGTTCCTTTCCGCAGAATTGAGGGTCTTACTGACGTAATAGATAGGTTGTTCTATCTTCGTATTGGTTTTGACCAACACTGCGCTGACTGCGTCTTCGGTTGCTGCTATGTATAATGCCAAAACCTCATTAGGATCCGGCTTCTGCAGGATCGGAATCGAAGCTAGGTGTTCTTTGATTTTTTGGAAGGATTCTTCGCATTCTGCGGTCCATTCAAACTTGCTCCCTTTTTTGAGAATATTGAAGAAATGTCTGCATTTGTCCGAAGATCGGGCAATATATCTGCCCAAGGCTGCTATGGACCCATTGAGCTTCTGAACTTCTTTTAAATTCTTTGGGGATGGCATTTCTACTATGGCCTGAATCTTCACTGGGTCTACCTCGATGCCCCTTTTTGTTACCAAATACCCGAGGAATTTCCCTGAGGTGACACCGAAAGTACATTTATCTGGATTTACTTTCATGCGGTGTTTCCTCATTGCTTCGAAGATGTCTCTCAGATCCTTGTGGTGATCTTTGCGCAGCTTGCTTTTGACGAGCATATCGTCAACGTAGACTTTTAAGGTACTTCCGATTCATGGCCTGAAGATAGCATCGACCATTCTTTGGTATGTTTCCCCTGCGTTTCGAAGTCCGAAAGGCATTCTAGTGTAGCAATAAAGACCATGTGGTGTGTAGAACGCTGTGTGTGGCTGATCCTCTTCTGCCAGGGCCACTTGGTTGTAGCCAGAATGTCCATCCATGAATGACAGTTCTTCATATCCTTCTACTGCTTCTACCAGCTGGTCTATGCTTGGCAATGGATAGCTATCCTTTGGACATGCTTTGTTGAGGTTAGTGAAATCGATGCATATCCTAACCCCCCCCCCATTTTTCTTAGGAACGACGACCATATTGGAGATCCACGTAGGGTACTTGACCTCCTTGATGAAACCTGCGCCTAGTAGTTTTCGAAGTTCTTTTTCCACTGCCTTATGATACTCCGGCGCAAATTTTCTTATTTTCTGTCTGAAAGGTGGCGTGCCTGGTTTGATGTGCGGCTCGTGTTGGATTATTTTTGGGTCAATCCCAGGCATATCTCCTAATTTCCAGGCGAATACATCTGTGTATTCTTTAAGTAACTTGGTCAGGGAATCTTCTCTCTTTTCGTCCATTATGGTACCTACTTTGATCATCTTCGGGTTTTCCTCCGTTCCTATGTTGATTTCTTTTACGGGCTCTACTGGCGTGAAAACCGGCTTCGGATCCCCGAGGACTGGAACGTTCTTTAATTGCTACTTGGTATGTTTCTGTCCCTCGTTGGCTGCTGAAGTACTTGTCTTTGTGTTCCGGACATTATCATCTTTGGTCAAATCCCTTCCTGTAGTTTCCTTGAGGAACTGGTCTATGGCCTTCTCTTTCGCAGCTTCTTTATTTTTAAGTCTTCGGGTTTTGTGTTGCTTTTCTTGTTCGTTGTTGATGCGATCCTGAGTGGCTTGGCACTCTCTTGCAGAGACCCGATCTCCCTTGATTTCCATTACTCCCTCAGGTGTAGGGAATCTGAGATATTGGTAGTACGTTGCCGCCACTGCCTTGAGTTTATGTAACCATTTTCGTCCAATGATGGCATTGTAGGGGGACGGGGCGTCCATTACGCTGAACCGTGTTTCTACTTTCATGGGTCCGGCGTCAACCTGCAACACGATGTCTCCCAATGGCTTCGTGGGTGCTCCATTAAATCCGTAGATGGTGTAATAAGAGGTCATTAGCTGTTCTTCATGGAGCTTCATTCGTTTGAATGCATCGTAGAATAGAACGTTCACTGAGCTTTCCCCGTCTATGAGGATCTTTTTAAGGTTACATCCATCCACGGGTAGTGTGAGGACCAAGGGGTCGTTATGGTCTTCCATATCTTCGTCGATATCTTCAGCATCGAAGATAATAGGTGAGTCCATCCACTCTTCATGTTCGTCCACCTCTATCCCATCGATCTTATACAATTCGCATCGGTCCTCGAACTGCTTCCGTAACCTCTTTCCTATATGTGCTGTAAGTGAGGGCCCTGCGGTTTCAGAACACGAGATGGTGTTGATTGTGTGGTTCCCTTATGGAAGTTGGAATGACTTGGTTCGTTTAGATCTATCCTCTGCGACATCCTTTCGTATGTAATGTTTGAGCTCGCCCGCATCAATCAATTTCTGGATCATTATTTTGAGGTTTTTACATTTTTCGGTCTGGTGCCCGTTGAAACAGTGGTATTCACAGTAATCTTTGGATTTCTCGGTTCTTGGGGGTTGTTTTCCCTTAGACCATGGCCATTCCAGATTTTCCCTTCCTTTGATCTCTCGCAGGATCCGAGCATAGCTAGCATTGAGCTTTGTGTAAACTTGATCTTCGAACTTCCGATCGTCTTTTCGCCTTTCGTCCCTTCGTTCTTTCCTATCTTCGTGAGGTCGTTCCATCGAGCAATTCCTTTTGGCTCCAGTGGTTTGTTCTGCGGAATTTGTACGGTGAGTTCTCTGTGGGTACGCCCTCGGGTTTTCACGCTGGCGAGCGTGTTTTTCAATAATTATTCGAAGATCCCCCTCTATCTTAGGCACGCTTCCATGAATCTCAACAAAGAGTGGACTCATTCGGTCTAATCCCCACTTGTAGCAGTTGATACTTACCACCGGGTCCACACTTCCTATGGCTTGGCAGACCTTGTGCCATCTGTTGGTGTATTCCCTCGTGGTTTCCTTATAGCCGATTTCCAGTGAAAAGAGCTTATCCATTCCAGTATTAACAACCTTGTTGTATATGTAAGTTCTTAAGAAATTTTCTGCGAGTTGGTCGTAGGAGTGGATGGAGTTTGGCGGCAGATTATCAAACCAAGACAATGTCGATCCCTTCAGACTCGATGGGAAGTATCTACAGAGTACTGCGTCGTTCTGGCTCCATCTAGCCAGTACACGGTTATAATACCGAATGTGTGCAGCGGGATCGCTGGATCCGTCATAGCATTCGAATGTCGGGACAGGGCATTTGAGTGGAATAGGGGTGTTGGCCAGGCGATGAGTTAAGGGAGTGGAGTTAGCCTCTCTCATGACCTCTTCTAACCTTCCTCCGCCTTGTCTACTTTTTAATTTCCTGATCTCTGCCATCATTTCATCACGCAGCTCTTCCATCGCGCGGTGGTGCCCTACGTTCCTCTGCTCGTGATAGCTTGACTCTCCATCGTTATAATCTGGGTCGGATGCGCTACTTCCTCTGGCCGCGTTTCCATTGGCTGCTACGATGACTCTTCGGTCTCGGTTTGGTTCTGGTGCCTTTGAATTTGCTTCATCGAGTTATTGGCTCGTCTTTGTGCCTAAGGCAATCCGGTCTATTAAATCCTGGTTTTCTCTGGCCAACAAAGCCATAGCATCCGCGTAAACCTTTTTGCTTTTCTTCAATTCTTCAAGTTCGGCCATCAATCGGTATGATTGGTTCGACCCTTGATTGGGAGTCCCAGCTCGTGCTATTACGGCCATCGTGCCTTCTTCTTCTATGGTTTGTACTAAAGGCGGGGGAGGTTCAGCTTCGATTGTTGGCATTCCCAGATCGGGCGGAGTGCCCATCTGCGGTGTTAGAGCCACCTGCACAGTTTGATTCAGCTCGTTGGTTGATGGCATTCCGAAGGTTGGCGGATGCGCGGGTTGGTACGTTCTGGATTCATCCACCCTTTCTTTTGGTTGGTGAAATTGATTCGTAGCAAGAGTTTTCATGGCTTCCGTAGTCTTCGGGACTACAGCTGTCGTATTATATTTTGTTGCCGCTGCTCTGAGGGCCGCGGCTGCAACAGAGTTAGCATTCATAGGCGAAGTGATTTCCGCAGTGTCCTGTCTCTGACTGGTCATTTTGGCTTTGTCTCCTTTCTGCTTGCTACGGGTGATGACCGGGGTTGTCCTCGGTGCTTCCTTCGACGTGGATCTGGATTTTCCTACTTCTTGCATCTTTCTGCACAAGGGAATTTCAAACAGCGAGAAACAGAAATGTCCGTGCGGATCGGGTTAGTTTGCGAAAATTCCTAATTCCACGACAGGGAGAAACTGCCCGAGGGCCACAGAGAACTCTTAGGGAAGCTCATTTGATTAAAACATGAGTTAAAGTATATGGATTAAATTCTTATTAAAAGTGAGGATTCATTGAAAGTATGAGGAAACGCGAGAAAATCCCTTTTAAAACTGCACGTAAATCCTTTGAAAACTTACGAAAACCCAACGGAAAGATAGGTCCGTACGAGATCTAGAAAAATGTAGATCCGTGGATCTAAGTAATAAATCTTTTAACCAGTATACGACGATACTGTCGGTAGTACCGAAGACAACGGGTGCGTTTTTGAACATGGTAAAGTTAATAAAAGATAGATACTGTTAAAGATAATGAAACAGAGCAATCTTACGCTAATTTAATTATGAAATCACAGGATAAGATAAATCTTTTACCGGGACGAAGTCCCTGTTTCTAGCGCCAAATTGTGTGTACATATCTCACCATCAAACACGTGTATATGGGAAGATACGTGGAAAGCATGCAAGCCAACACATCAAAACATGATGTACCGCGGAACACCAAATAACTCCCGAAGAGTTACTTTATCCCATCCCCAAAAGGAGCTAAGATCAACGGTGAAGAGAAAGTTAGCTGACACGGATGTGACAGGGGCAGAACACACTTGTCTGACACGAGCAGGCGCCTCAACTACCCGCATTAAACACTCTGAGCAGTACACGTGTCGATCAACCCGTGGAACGAACGAGGATGGTCCTGTGTGACCAAGTGATGAACGAAGACCTCCGCGGGACGGACACGAAACACAAGAAGATAAGGTTTCAACGGTCCTCAGAGATGGGTCCCAGACTCTAACCCTATAAATACCCCCTCTTCACCAAGAGTAAAGAGGATCGGAAAAAATCAAGGAGAGAAAGGGAGAGAAGGAGAGAGAATAATTGTGAGTGTAAGTCTTTTACAATAAGATAGACATGTAAACTCCAAAGTCATTCGACTATCCTTGTAACTCCCAAATACATAGTGAAACAACAAACCCCGTGGACGTAGGCCTTTGTGCTGAACCACGTAAACCCCAGTCTCATTTACATTTCAGCACTTTACGTTCGTCTAAAACTCCATGAATATCTATTTCTATGTTTGGTCTTCTTTATTTTTACTCAGGTCCCGTGCTCAAACGCCTCGCACGTTGTTATTAGATGAGGCTGTGATAAACCCGAGGGTTTTGAGCCAAGGAATCGGCACAAATGTATCATCAGTATGAGTCTGTCTAGATTACGAACTTTGGTTGTGAACACGTAGATACCTTCGTGATTTAAGTGTTTACAATTTTTGTAAACTCTGATTGGCACCCTGTCCACCAGAAACCTACAGAGAAATATGAGAACATTTGGTAGAAGTTAGTTCCATCAAATATAATTACTAGTCAGTGGCGGAACCAAAAATTAGCACGGAGGGGGCTAAAAACAAATTTTATAAATATGCAGGACTTAAGCGGACTAAATACAAAATATAAAGGATAAAACTAGGGATATTTATATGGATAAAATCAGGAGCAGACCCAAGATTTTGTGTTGGGTGAGCTAGATTCTCTCGTCTGTCAAGAGAGTTCGGTTGTATATTCATAATGAAGTCCACAAACCTTTCGAGTTGAGCATCAATAGGATTTTCACGAGAAGTTCTAAGAAAATATCAATCAAATCAATACATTCGAATATTGTAAACTTTTGGCGGTGGCAAACTGAGCTAAAATTTTAGTTAATTCTGGTGTTTATTAGCCAGTGAACTTGATAACCAGTGGGCTAATAATTGAGTTGCTGGGCTAAGTTCAAAAATCACCCAAATAAGTATCCTAAAAATAAAAAAAGTTCTAGCCAAAATAAGGGACGGGCTCTCACTTAGCCCCTTGCTAGGCCCGTATAAACTTGTCATTATTTACTTACACAATTTGGTGAAGGTTCCATAGGATTGAGTATGTATGGAAGTCTTTTGTTGGATCAAACCACAAAAATATTCTCTCTTCCCTGTCATCAAACCCATCTGCGAAAACGTTCGTTTGAAGGATATATGGCTTCCCACTAACATTACCCATGAATTCAAAATCTATCTCGTCTCGATTAGGTTGGTCCGACGTCAGCTGCATGTCAAATGGTAACCATATTATCAACCTGTGTCTATTGGCTGTAACCTGTGTAAATGGACGATTCTGATACAGACTACAGAGTCACATTCCAATGATCAGGTTTTAAGTCCTGTAATTTTTCTCTAATTTATGTCGGATTGGCTTCTTCTGATCTAACACTGACGGTATCAATTCATGTTGCCAAGGGGAATGAGACAAGCTGGGTCAGCCAGGAATCCTTGGTCATGAAAGCATTTCAATGCATGCAACATGGCTCGTCCAAACTCCAAAACGGCAAATCTTGTAGGCAGTCAAGTGTGCTTTTAGGCAGGCAGACCACAGCCGAATGATTTCAGATTGAATTGCTGAAAGAGCTAAGCTATCAGAGCCCATAGGTACGTACAGCAGCAATGCTTGTGATAGTTTAAGGGCCAGTGCATCCACAGGTTATAAGCTTAGCTCCAAATGCTTGCACAACCAGGGGATTCGTAGATATGATTTTGCCCCTAAAAGGCAAAAAGAACATGGAAAAAACAAACGCCTGAGATTCTCTTTGAAAGACGTTTTTTTGTTTTGTTTTGTATTATTATTATTATGAACCAGGTTCCGATTTCTTTCAGAAAGTTCTTGAAAGATTAGGACCACGACTGACAAACAGTAATGTATGCTTTTGTATGGTATTTACATGACATACAACATTGATGATGAATACTTAAAAGTTACAAAATAAATGAGAACACAAAACCCAGCTAATGGAAGAGTCTACCCAAATCAATTCAAGTTGTTTATCAGGATGAGGGTGACTGATTGCTTGCGAACAAAATTTAAGACTCGATGGATCTGCGAGCACATCGGCGGACTCTCCTGCAAATATCCCAGACTTGAAAAATTAGTGAATACTGAATCTAGATTGGAGATATAGCTAAGGCGAAAATCTTATTAGGAAGTCTGTGAACCTGTTGTAAGATTGTATATCATGTTGATACATCTGAGCAGCTTCAGGATTTGCAGGACTAGCCGGATTTGGGTCAGTAAGTAGAGACTGCAATAATTCAACAGTCACCAAAAGAAAAAAGATTGTAAATGAAACTAGGAAACCAGATGACTGAAATTTTAATTTGCATGTGTGATAGAAAACTAACCTGAACTGACGTGAGAATTGTGCAAACACTGTGACAGGGTGACCATGCGTCCTGGATTATGTCCATGCAAAGTGTTCCATCTTGATAAACTGTCAAGATAGCATACCGGGGAGGGTAATTAGTCACAGCTCAGAATTTAGTGATACATTAATGTGAAATGAGGAGAATATTGATATTGTACAAAATTAGAAGTCAAACTTTTTTTGTATTTCTCTTTCTTTCGTTGTAAGATGCAGCAACAAATTTTAAGCAAAGGAATCAAGAAGCAAGAGCACTTTCTATTCACCTCCGAAGAAGGATAGGTTCTTGGCCTGTTGGCCACATTCTTCAAATTTTAAGAACGTGCAAAAGCATATGTTAACTAATACAAAAAATTTCAAAATTGTGTTTAGGTTCATTGAGCAACGGAAAGTTATTATATTATACAAGGAAAAACTAGCAAACTCAAATACATGAACCTTAACTAGCTTCAAAATACTACAATCATATTTGTAGTGCGGCACTGAGGCAGAGAAACCTAGAAAAGGACATTCGGCTACACAGTTGAACATGTCTTTGGAGTTCTGTAAGATAAAGATTGATACACAGTTCCTATACTACTTCCTGACAAGCAAAAGATCCTAAAGAGAATCATCAGTTTTAAAACTAACAACTCCTGGCAGCCAAAAGGAACCTTCCTAAATGGAGACCCATGCATTAGCAAAAAAAACTTGGAGGCAAAGAGTTTGGATGTGGGGAGGGATCAATTAGAAGTATCCCGGACGGGCCTTGACCACCATTTCTGTAGGGTCTCCTCAGAAATGATTTAAAAGATGTCATTTTATCCGACTAATCGACATGATGAGTGGACCATCACTCAAAAAGTCACCTATATCATTCACTGCACCTCCTATATCGCTAGACTTGATTGGCAATTGGTAGAAACCCAAAATGTTTTCCTTACAAAAATTGATCAAAATTTGACTCTTGCAGTGGCATAACAAAGTTAGAGTTGCAGAACAGTTTCCTATGTTCTCTAATCCTTATCCATTCAACTAGTGGTTATTAAAAAATCTCAATTCCAACGATTTTTCATTTGTGTGATCTTGCATTTTCTTGAACTAATGTTAAAGGAGACAACTAATGGGACGCAACTTAGCAATAAAAACAATCTAATAAAGGTTAAACATAAGACAAATTTCCAATCCTTCATATCTTATTCTACCAAGCTCAGCATGCAACCCTTTGACTACCTATATTATTAACTAAACAAGACGCCAATAACCACCTAAAATTAGACTAACTGCAGCAAATACACACAATTCAAGCAAGAAACATCAATCTATAGATATGCAGCATCAATACAAATTACCTAAACAAAACTGTATATATAATCAGATCCAAATAGCTGCAAATGAAACGAAAATCCTACTAACCATTAGGATGGAAAATTTCACATGTAAACCGAACACGAGGGGGCTTTTCCGGATAGCAATCTCCAAACGTCAATCGTAATCCAAAAACACCACCTGAATTTCCCATAAAACAACAGAATTCAGCAACATAATAATGAATTTCTCATAGAACACAGTAAAATAAGACTAGATCTGTTGAGTGTTTACCTTCCCAAGGGGTTTCATCTGGACCAAATATTGTAGCGCTCCAAACAAACAAATTCTCATCAGATAAAGGACTTGCACTACATCCCTGATTCAATACTGTACAAAATTCATTTCCGATTTTCACTATAAAAGCCCTAATTTTACAAAAACACAAATTCAATGAAAAATTAATCTGAAATTTAACCTCTGGAGGTTCGTTAATGATGGATTTAAGATCTGACATAAGTCGAAGCTGTGATGAAGAAGATGCCATGATTTATTGAGAAATTCAGAAACAGCCCCCTGGAACTCAGTCTCTCTATCGAAGATTTTGAAGATTCTCAGAACCTAACGATGAGAGAGAAGGAGAGGAGGTTGTATGTGAGTGAGTAGGTCTATTTGCAAGTAAAGTAAGCTCTCGATTTTTCCCTCCTCTTTTCTTTCTACCATATTGGAGCAGACGAAGCCGGTTAATAAAACCATTTTTACCAGGTATTCGAGGTCAAACTTTCAAATCAACATTATGTGTATTTAGGGCTATTCCTGTAAGCGTCTGATTTTGCCATTTTAGCATCCATTATGTGCATGTTAAAGTACAGTACACGTTTATTTATGTGCCAGAAATACCACATAGGCATACACGTCTGAGTCTTTAATGAATGATAGAGTATCCATCATATATGATCATAACATCGATCGTTGGTCATTCCAGTACCAACGATAGTCACGCTGTCGCTTGCTGAGAAGATCATCACTCAGCAGTTCCTCATCCAACTGCTACAATTTCCCCCATTTATAAATACTCAATTTCAAACTCATTTCAGTTCACGCCAGAATTTCTATATTTCTCTAGAATTTCTCAATCACCAATTCTTTTCAGCACTCTTCCAATTCTTCAAAGAGCAAAGCTGATAATTTGAACACGGCTGAGTTCATAGCAAACCAACGTGCTGCCAAAAATCAAATAGTTGCTAATCGTACAAATGTGCAAATTCAAATTAGGAGGCGATTACTAAAATTTACTACTGAGGAAGATGGATGTATTTGTAGGAAACTAAGACTATATTCGCAAATGCATTCCATTCCCAAACATTTTGGGAAAGGATATTTGGAAAATTTCAAGAACAAGCAATGAACCCCAATAATCGTGATGTTTCAGGGTTGTCTCATCGCTTAACTATAATGAATAAGGAAATTAGAACATAACTTGTTTTACTTCAGCAAGAAGGTCCAAACATGAAGGGTGGTGAACCATGATGGAACTTGAACAAAGATGTCGTGCGGAATATCGTCGCATCAACGGAAAAGACTTCCAACTTGGAAGCTGTAGTTCGAGATTTTAAGAAGGTTACCCAAATATAATCCAATATTTATGTTTTAATTTCTTAATTGTCAACTTAAGTCTAAGTATTATAAGTTTTAATATTTTTCTTACTTTAGTTTAAACTAAAATGTAACTCTAATTAAAATGTAAGATTGAATTAAGAATAAAATTAAGCATAATTTTCAATAATACGAGTCAAATTTTCATATTCATTAAACTTAGAATTAATCATTAATAGTCATTTTACAATACATAAAGCTATACAACAATAATTTGAAATATAGACTTTAAAAATAAAAATTTGGATAATGTTTTTTATCTTGTTTATCTTCTTCATTTCACAAAACTTCCAATCAATGAGCTCATGAACGGAGTTTTTTTCTTCTTTTTATCTTCTTCTTTGTCTTCAAATTTGTTTTGCCTTGATTTTCCTTGCCTTGAACTTTTCTTTGCTTTTTAGTTGCGGTTTGACTTGGTTAATATCCAAAACGTGAAAATTTGGATTTCCTAAATGCATGAGCATAGGCACTAAAAACGGCATATTTTATCATCTTCTCTAAAGATTTCCTTTTCTGCACATGTTAACTTTTTATTTTTATTAACAATCAAAAGAGTCTGCATAACAGGGAAGAGCCCAAAATGTACATTAAAGACTGAAATAACATACTCAGTAGGTGATCAACAGATTCCTCTTCATGATGACAGAGTGCACATCTACTTTCAGTTATCAAACATCCTCTTCTATTTAGGTTATCTACTGCAGGCAAGGCATTTTGCACTACAAGCCACATGAAAGAAATTAATTAGGCTCTTGCTTAGCCCGTATCCTCTTCTTATAAGGAAAAGGATGTACCTGTTGAGCAAGTAAGTGTTGGCTGCACATCTATGAGGAGCAATACTTGACTGAAAATTTCTGATTGAGGCTAGGAGCAGGAACAATACCTGACTTTAACCTTGCTAGTTCTTGAATTTCCCACTACTAAAACTGGTCTTCTAAATTCTTCAGCTTCCATTATGCAACATCTCATTGGAGTTGAAAGATAGAATGAAATTCATTTTGGAGAGAGAGATTTTCTTTTCCTCAATAATCAAAATTGATTCTTTTTCGTCTTCTTCGGTTTAAGTGGATATCGATGTAGAAGATAATCACCCGGTAAAAAGAATATATACAATGGAAGATAGATGCAAAATAGGAAAAGAATTTATCAAAATATAATGAGTGTAACACTGGTTAATTGTGAACTAGATCAGAATAATAGCTGACTTTAACCTTGTCAGTTCTTGAATTGCCACTGTTTATTTTACCCACTCTTGAGGTTCATTATCCTTTTTTTTCAATACGAAAAGTGAGATTTTATTGATTAGGATGAAATTACATAGACAGACTATCATTTGTCAATGTTGTTTCCAGCCAAGAGGGATTAATATCTAGCCATTCCTCTAACACTGAAATAGATAAAGCATGCTTAGCTAGTGAATCTGATGTATTGTTTGCATCTCTATGAACAAAACTACAAATCCAAAATTCAAAATCTTTTAACAAGAACTGACAATCTTGAATAATATTATTATGTAACCAAGCAACTATTCCTTCTTTGCCATTAATGGCATTTTCTACGTTCTGACTGTCTCCCGCTATATGGATTTTCCTAAACCCTTTTGCTACTGCTCATTTGATCCCTTCAACGCTGCCAATGCTTCAACCTCCTCAGGTTCTAACGCTTTGACTGGTGCACTTCTAACTCCATTGGACGTACCTGCATTATTTCTAGATATTAGTCCCAGGCCTGCATTGTTGGTATATCTACAAAACACATCGTCAAAATTAATTTTTATCACATCAGGTTCCAGCCTTTTCTATATTCTTGAGACAACATTATGTCCAGTCTCATTTCCTATATTCACCATTGTTTGAACTCTACACCAGTCATTCATGTGGGAATTCACATTTCTGATAACAGTGGCACAATGCACCTGTAAATTGTCAAAGACAACATTGCATCTGTGTTTGAGAACTTCCCATATAACAAAACAAAATTTATAAAATTGAGGTATATTACTGGGCCTAGCTTGGATATCATTATCAAACCAGGAAGCAATCCATTTATAGATATCCTTAACCTGAATATTCAACAAAAGATTTAGATCAATAGTTCTTAACACATTCATAGTAACAGGACATTCTAATAACAAGTGCTGTAATGATTCAACAGGATTGGTACAAAGGGGACAACAAGAATCAATGGTAGGATTATGCCTAGAAACGTTTTCTCTGACAGGCAAACATTTATGTAAAACCCATAAAAAGTGTTGAATTTTTATGGGAAGTTTTGATTTCCATAAGGCTTTCCAGTTTATAGTATTTCTCAAAGAAGAGATCTCAGTAGTGTCATTCAAGATTGCTCTATAAGCAGTTTTAACCGAGAATAAACCATCTCTAGCAGGAACCCATCTAATTCTATCTACATTGTTGTATGGAATCCCAATTCTAAGAATGGCATCTACTATGTTATTGTCAAATAGAGCTTGCAGAATTTGGAGATTCCAAGTCTTAGTATCACTATCAATAAGTTGAGAAACCCACTGCACATTAGCAGACACCAAATTAGATCTAGGAGAGGTATTAAGTGATGGAATCCATTTATCCTTCCAAATTGATATCATTGATCCATCACCTACTTCCCAGCAATAGTAATTCCTAATAGTTTTTATCCCTTCACAGATTCCTCTCCAAACCCAACTTCCATGTTCATTCAAAGCATCAATTAAAGGATTAAAACCAAGAAAATATTTGTGTCTAAATATAGAGGAGCATTAAGAAGAATGGTTTTCTAGCATTCTCCAAGCCAGCTTTGCTAGCAGAGATTGATTCAAGATTTCAGAATGTCTAATATTAAGACCTCCTAAATCTTTAGGTAGGGAAATTGTTTTCCATTTTTTAGGGTAATAACCTTTATCACTACCTTTTTTGTTACACCAAAAATCTCTCTGAACAGCATCAATTTTGTCAGTGATCTTTTTTGGCATTTTAAAAACAACCATATGATGGTTTTCTAGAGTGCCTAGGACAGATTGCGTCAGAGTGGTCTTACCTGGTTGATTGAGAAAAATAGATTGCCAAGTAGCAAGCCTGTCTGAAAACTTATCAACAAGAGGAGCAAAAGATTCATTCTTACTCCTATGGTGTAAAAGAGGGACACCAAAATACTTATCTTGCAGAGCCATTCTTTGAATATTCAGAATTCCAGCAATTTGTTGTTTAGTGTTATCATGCACTTTGCAACTAAATGATATTCCAGACTTATCAAATTTTACAGACTGACCAGAAAACTTACTGAATTGCTCAATGATTTTGGCTAAAGAAACAACTTCATTGGTTCTAGCTTTAGCAAATACTAAGCAATCATCTGCAAAAAAGAGGTGAGAAATAGAAGGACTAGTTTTTGAAACAGTAATACCATGAATTTCACCTTTTCTTTCAGCAACATAGAGAGCTCTAGACAAAGATTCCATACAAAGAATGAATAGATAAGGACACAAGGGATCACCTTGTCTCAAACCTCTTTGAGGTTTGTAAACTTCACCAGGATATCCATTAAGAAGAATTGAAGTAGTCACAGTGGAAATGCATTGATGTATAAGAGCACACCAGTCATCATAGAAGCCTAGACTTTTCATAGAAGCAATCAAAAAACTCCACTCTACCCTATCAAAGGCCTTAGACATATCTAGTTTAATAGCGATCCAACAATCTTGTTTCTTAGTTTTTTTCATAGTGTCAATTAACTCATGTGCTATGACAATATTATCAGTAATCATTCTACCAGAGAGAAAAGCAGTTTGAGATGGGGAAATTATCTTATCAATTAAAGGCTGTAGTCTATTTGCTAGCAGTTTAGAGATCACTTTATAAGTGACATTACATAAACTAATAGGTCTAAAGTCTACAGGTCTAGTAGGACAGTTCTTTTTGGGAATAAAAGTGGTAAAATTGTGGTTTATCTGCTTGAGGATATGTTTAGAATGAAAAAATGAACGCACCATTTTAACAATATCATCACCAACAACATCCCACATCTGTTGATAAAAGCCATGAGGATACCCATCAGGACCAGGAGTGGTCCATGGTTGCATGTTAAAGATTACATTTTTAAGTTCAACACTATCATGAATTCTAGTAAGAGCAATATTATCAACATCCGAAATGCAAGGAGAAACAGAATCAAAATACTCAGAAGGATCATCAGGCAAAGAAGTTTTACTCATATTAAAGAAATGTTCTTTAAGAGTGGCAGCAATATCATTCCTATTTGTAACCCAAACACCCATAGAATTTTTCAGAGTATCTATATTTGTTCTTTTTTTCCTGAAGTTTACCTTATTATGGAAGTAGGCAGTGTTTCTATCTCCATTTCTAAGATCCTCATCTCTATTTCTTTGTTTCCAAAAATCAGCTTGAGCATCAAGCCAATAAGAAAGTTTTTCTTCAAGTTCCTCTAGGGGTTCATTCTGATTACCAATTCTATTACCAATAGAAAGAGCTTCTATTTGCGCCTTAATCTTAGATATTTGGGTATTTATATTTCAAAACTATGATGGTTCCAATCTCTCAAAGCTTTCTTGGTATAATGTTGACTTCTAGTAACTCTATAAGCATTAGAGCCAGGTTCAGAGACATTCCAATTATTTTTAATGACTTATTTATATGAGGGATCTTTAAGCCAAGTCCTATTCATTCTAAAAGGCTTATAAGTGCTATTCTGAATTCTGTCAGTTACTAGTAAAATAGGACAATGGTCACTAGCTAGGGGTATTAAATGAAAGCAAGTTGAGTTAGGAAAATAATTCATCCAACTTAAATTATAAAGAACCCTATCCAGTCTTTCTAAAATAAGTTCATATCCAGTTCTCCTATTTGTCCAAGTAAAGGGATTACCAACAAAAGACATACTATGCAGGCCATTAGAGTTTAACAGTCTATTAGAATCATCTAAAAGAGACTGAGATATTAAGTTACCCCCTTCCTTTTCCTCTTGAGTGAGAACAAAGTTTAAATCACCTACAACAATCCAATGCAGATTTAGGTGACTAGCAGCAACATTACTCATATAAGCCCATTGGGTATTCCTCATAGAGTCATCCAGAGCACCATAAATAAAAGAAAAGAGAGAATGATTGGTCCTGACATCAATTCTAATTTTGCAGTTGATAATATTGAATTTGGAATTTGGAATTTGAAGTTCTACTCCCTCCTTCCACAATAGACAAAGACCACCAGATAATCCTATTGGTTCAACTAAGAACATATTAGGATATTTTAAGTTTGAAGTATAGTTTTTCATTTTTTTCATTTTTTTTTGGTTTCAATCAAAAAAATGACGTATGAGTCATTGGATCTAATAAGGTCTCTAAGATGGTTTTTAGTGTTTTTATTTCCAAAACCACATACATTCCAAGACAGAAATTCCATGATTTCTAACAAGTTGACAGAAGATTAAAATCTAAGAAGTTTAAAACTATTTAGAAGATTAAAAGGATTTTTTACCTCATTCTCCCCACCAGTGATTCCAGGCTGTTTGTCCGACTGCATGGTCTTAGTTGTTGCTTGATTACCTGCCTTTCCATCAATGTTATATACATTACCATTCTCCTTTTCAGCAACTTCAGCTTCTTGATTGTTGTGCCCAAACCTTTGTCTCTTACCAAGCCTAGCTTGAGATTCATCTGAGACAGCCTCAGTAATAAGCTTGATAGAAATTCCATCTTTAGGAGGGATAAAAGTATTGATTCTACCATTCCTCCTAGAGTTTTGGTTAGGAGTTATCGAAGCACTAGGTTTAGCAACAATCACTTTCTTCAATCTACCAACACCTTCAAATGGTAATGGCTTATTGTGGAGAGCTTCCACATATTCAGAAGCATCCTTGAAAGCTCCTTCACAATGGTTAATGATGAGGCATTTTGGGAAAAGTTTTCTAGGTTTTTTTTCATTGAAAAATCTTACCCATTTCGTTACTCCAGAAGCAGTGACATCTAGAACACCCCTTCTTAATGGTGTTAAAAGATCTATCTTGACATGGACTTTCACAGGAACACCTCCCACTGGTACAGTATTCTTTGGCTCAATTGCTAAAACTTCTCCCAGGAGATTACCTATTTCTTCCACTGCTATCACATTCATATGATCCGGTTGGAGATACTGGAGTTGAATCCAATAAGCTTATTGAGACCAATCTAGTTCTTGATGACTTGAACCATGAAAATAATCATAAAGAATAACCAAGTGCCCGTCAACATTCCAGGGTCCTTCTTCAATCACCTTATCCACCACCTCCTTGTTTTTCAACTTAAAAATCATTACATTAGGATCGACTTCAATGATTTTAACATATTCTAGTGGAATAAAATTCCAAGTGAACTGAATGTTTTTTTCCACTACTCCATAAGACGTTCTTCCTTCTATGATAATCTTCCCAATCAAACAAAAATCCCATTCCCCTGTAACTTCATCCACATCTGAGATGTCTCCCTGATTCAGAATGATAGTATCAGCAGTAGCATTCAACTCCAAAGTTGCCTTCCTAAACCTTGCAGCCAGATCCACAACTTCAGTATTCTTGTTGGTATTAGTTGTTTCAGAAATTTGGTTTTCCACCATTGCTTGGTAATTATTTTGGTACTTCCAAGGATTAATATTTTGTGACTGGTTTAAGGATTGATAAATACTCATATCATTAGGGTTTTTGGAAATAGATTTCAATTGATATCCCAAGGAATACGGCAAGGAGAAAATCTTGGGATTGGTTGAAACAGAAAAGGAAAGTGTATAATTTTTGATTGACCAAAGAAGAAGGAGGGATTTGAAATTTTCAAATTTGAAACGACATCTTAGTTTTGTGTATGTGCGGCATTCTCGTATAATTTTCTCGGGGTTGAATCGGTAATAATTTGCTCTGGGTGAAGCAGTAAGCTTTAGAATCGGTGAAGCAGTAAGCTTTAGAATCGGTGATGTAACAAGCTTTAACCATGGTGATGCAAATAACATTGAGATTTTCAGGATAAATCGCATCTTCCACAAGCAAAGGAACAACATCATCCAACGCTATTACCAAAACAGAAAACCAGGCCAACGCCACTAGGGACAAACAATCTGTAAAACCACAAGGGAAGAATATTTTGAAATTAGTTATCCATACTATTTGCAAAAAACAAGTTTTAATTTAACAGAACAATAAGTAAAGCAAAATAGCTAAATACCAAAATAAAACTGCATAATGATGATTTCCTGTTGTAAATTTATAAGCAAGTGATGAATTGAAGATTGAGATATTCACTGGAGCATACTCGATTTCAAATGTTGAGATCTGCAAAAAACACAACACAGACAGTATAAAAAAGGAAAAGAATTAAATCATCATAAAAGATCAAAAATCAATTAAAGATTCAAACAAAACAAGACAAGCAAAGATCAAAAATCAATTAAAGATTCAAAGAAAACAAAACCAGTCCTATCGGCTACTTTCGAAACATAGCCAGCGAACATCCCGTGTGGAACCGAGACTCCACGTTCTCTAGGAATTCGGAATTGAATTCCAAAACAATCAAATGATTCAATTTTTCCACAAATTCCTTTCCCATCCACTGTGGTGTATATAGATTCTTCGGTAGAAAACCAATTCATCAGAAGCATTCCGCAGATTCCAATATAACCCAGAAATTTGCTCACATATGCTTCCGCAACCTTCTTAACAACAGTCTCACAAACTTTGGTCCCTAGATCACCTTGACCTCCACCATATGTTTTGATTAAAAAGACTAATAGTATGGTTGCAGTTATAACAAGAAAAAGAAGAATTGCAGGTTTAGATGAGTTTCTAATCAAATTTTTCCGCGAGGAGGAACTAGTAATTGAATGGATAAAAATTGCAGTGGAAAGACCAAGGAAAATAGGTATCAGAACCATAGAATTACGTTTGATCAACACGGGTATGATAGATGCAGGCATTTTACTCACATATGCTTCGGCAACCTTGTTAACAACAGTCGCGCAAACTTTGGTCCTAAGATCACCTTCACCTCCATATGTTATGACCCAAAAGACTGATATTAGGCTTGCATTTATAACAAGAAAAAGAGGAATTGCAGGTTTATATGAGTTTATAATCAAATTTTTCCTCCAGGAGGAACTGGTAATTGAATGGATAAACATTGCAGTGGCAAGACCAAGGAAAATAGGTATCAGAACCATAGAATTACGTTTGATCAACACAGGTATGATAGATGTAGGTATTTTTTGGATCAAATTAGGTACTACATATTGAGGTGTTTTATGGATCAAACAACGTACTATAGATGGACATGTTTTGATTGAATCAGGTTTAAAACTGTTAATGAGTGATAATTTTCTGGTATTTGGACGGTTATTAACCTGAAAGCTAACAAAGTTTCTTGATCCGAGAAAAGAAGATGAAGGTGGAACTCTCCGATTAGGATAGAGGATTCATGTTTTACACAAAACAACATCATAAATCAGAAACAAAGCAATTGAAACAGAAAATAAAAGAAAACCTTCCAGAATCAATTTTGTCTTTATCTATTTTCCGGTAGTCAAATGTTACCGGAATTCCGGTGATCAAATGTGACCGGAAAAATCGTTTTAAACAGAAATACCTAACATAATTAAGTTATTACAGGAATTCAACGAGCATACACAAACTATAAAGTTGTCTACACAGGAAATTCCCTGAAAATAGTTAAGTTTTTTCAGATTTTCCCTAATTTGAAAAAAAAATCATCAAATTGATTAAGCATTAACATTCAACTAAATCTAAAATTTCAAGACAGAAACTAAGATAAGATAATTGCAACGTTGTAAAACAGAACAGATCAATCGAACAAAGTATTTAACCACAAGATCTAGGCACAAATCAAATGAATACAGCTAAGTTTTCAAAATTGTGCCCAAAATTTCATAGACGTATGAAAATAAAAGAAATTATGTAATAGAAATTCGAGAAAATCATAAGATATTAACCTGGACAACGTTGAACGATATGAGAAATCATCTTCTTCTTCTTCAAATGAGTAGAGGGGAGAGAAAAATGGGTGAAGGAAAATTGGCGGGAAAAAATTGTTTCAAAATTTGAAATGAGATCTTATTTTGGTGTTTATGTTTTGGTGTTCATGTCCCTAATTTATAGCGGTTGAGTACATGGTGTGCTGTGGCGCAAGCCGCGCACCAATGTATATTTCTTGATTGGGTCCGGTAGGTTCAATCCCATTTTCGCTAGGCTTTAGATTTTCAAGTCTGTCCTTCAAGCCTGGTACTAGCTAGTCATTTTTTTTTCAAAAACATGAACATTTTAGTCGTTTTTTGTACCGGTTAATCCCTTTTCTCCTGATTTAGACAAAAAAAAATATATTCATATTATTCAAAATGCTCTTTGAAACATAATGCAGGTTACTTCTTAAAAAAAAGAAAATCATATATATGATTAAATGGAGAGATAAAAAGACGATTTCTTGGTTCGATCTTTCGATTTTTATTTATTTTCTAATTTAAGGTTTTAAAATATATATTCCTTCAAAATCTCATTTCATATTTCTCTTTCAATTTTTTCTTTTAAAACCTTTTCTAAATCTTTCATTTTTTTTTCAGAAAGTTTATCAAACATCTTAAACATCTTTCTATAGAATATAAAAAATGGTATCACGTTCTAGTATTAATCTTGCATATTGTGTTTCTAGACCTAGCTTAGATTTATACAGAGCCAATCATGAATCTTAAAGAGCCCTATGCGAACTTGATTAGATGACCTTTATATAGTAAAAATAAATATAAAAAAATTTAATGGTAATTTGGTAACAACAATTAATAAGGAACTTTGTTTTCCACTAATAAAAATAAAACTACAGATGTAAACACAAAAATGTAACAAAAATAAAAAGGCATGTAACAAGAATATTATATGATGCATACACCTTACAAATCAGCTAGGACCATGTAACTCAGTGATTGAGCTCATGCTTATATAAACTGCAACCTGTTTTGAGGCATACTGAGTTTTTTTTAGGCATACTGAATAATGTCAAAATAGGGTCACTAAATAAAAAACACCATCATCCCTTATCTATCATTTTTTATAATGGCATATTTACCCTTATTTATTATTAGTTTTAATAATAATGATTAGTTAATAAGGTTAAGTTGTTAGTGTTATATTAGTTGCAAAAATCTGACTTTTGAGTGAGAGAGTTGGGTTTTTGAGAGAGGAAGAAAGTGAAAAAAAACTAAGGTTCTTGAGATTTAGGTGATTTTTGTGATTCAAAATGGATGATCCGGGTGAATCTTCATCTCGTAGACACAATATAATACACATCAACTTCAACAATGATCCGGATTTGGCTAATTTTTTGGATTATGAGAATGATTTTGCTCCTACTTTAACTCAACCTCAACCTAAAACTCAAGATGATGGTTTTTATGAGACAAATCCAGAGGACGAATACATTGATGAAGAACCTTCTTCTAATAATACATAGGTATGCTCTTATAAGACATCTAATCTTCTTTTCTTTAGCTTCAATTCACCTAAAAATTTAATTTTTACAAATTTTTAAGAAAATCAGTACTTGGGTTCGGCTGAAAATAAGAGCCGAACATTGCATCAGGGAAGAACGGTTCTGATGGTTCGATCTCTTTCACTGTATAACCGAACTAGTTACAGTGTAAAGTTCGACCCAACTTATGTCAGCCGAACCCTGCACTGTAACTTCAATCTCTAGGCAAGTCCGTGGTTCGGATCTAATTGTACACTAAAGAATTAGCCGAACTCGTGAAAGCTTATGGTTCGCTCATTTTCCAAATTTTCGTATTGGCCGAACCTATATTTACTCTAAGCTTTTTATTAGTTAGAGTTATCTAACCACGCCATTTCTTGTAGATGGTGATTACTGAACCTCAACCTTTGCACGATCAACCTTCAGCTGTTAATACCATTCACGAAGATAATCGAGATCACTTCCAAAATGACTTGGTAGGTAACAAATTGAGTGATGTATTACTTTATATGTTAAAAACTATATATATCCCAAACGTTTACTAAGTATATATGTGGCCTTGTATTTCTGTAGAGATGGGGAAGTAAATAGGAAGCAAAGGATTGCGCTTATGAACATGGATTGCTAATAAATTGTGTGCTAATGAATGGGCAACAAAGCCGAGATAACTGGGTTGAAATGGTTTGTGAGAGAAGCGGCAAAGACATTGATAAGAATAAAAAGGGTTCCGTGTATGTTGGGAAGACGGGGAGAAAGAACAAGACCAAGAAGAACAAAAGAGAATGCCCTTTCAAGATCTTTTTCAGCCGTATAGGAGAGAACAAGGATGAATATTATTGGACTATGAATAAAAAGATGGATTGTCTTCATAACCACCCACGTGCACTTGATCTTCATGGACATGCAAGAGTTTCAAGGATCAAAGACCATGAAATGTTGAAAATAGGTAAGATGTATAAAGCACGTATGCCACCGATTAAAATCCTAAGCATGTTGAAGGTGGATGACCCGCAACAAAAATCCACTCTACGAAATATCTACAATGCTAAAAGTACTTTGAGGAAGAAAGAATTGCAAGGTAGGGTAGTGATGCAACAATTGATGTGATTGGCGGGGAATAACAACTACATGGTCCAAAAGGAATTGGATGAGTTCGGCCAAGTCACACATCTATTTCTTGCTCAACCGGATTGCGTTAAATTAGCTCAATGTTTTCCGCAAGCGCTTATAATGGATTGCACCTACAAGACAAATAAATATGAGATGCCGTTATTGAACATAGTGGGGCATACCTCAACCAAGGCACCATTCACCGTGACCTTTTGTTTATTAAGAGACGAGTTGAAAGAAAGTTATGCTTTGGAATTAGAGCAATGTAAGTTAATGTTTCGGGAGGATGCTCTTCCTAAGGTGATTGTAACTGACTAAGAATCCGCTTTGATGTATACCATTGGTAAGGTATTTCCGGACGCCCATAATTTTATTTGTACTTTTCATATAGGGAACAACGTTAGGAAAAAATGTCAACCAATAATTCAACCACTTAAGATGAAAGACTTAGAGGACACTAAGTCCCTACCGGATGGAATACGAGAAAATAAAAAGGAGAAATTTATGAAGGATTATGATGAGAATGAGAGGTTGTGGGCTTGTTTCGCACGTGAATTGGAAGCTTTGACGTGGTCAATTACGGAAGATGATTATCGGGTTAAACGTGACGAACTTATTGCGCATTGGGGCACCAAGTAGCCAAGTGTCATTGCCTATTTGCTTACCAAATATTTGGATCCTGACAAATAAAGGTTCGTGGCTTGTTATACAAACCAATACAAACATTTCGACAACCAAGCTACAAGTATGGTAGAGTCCGCTCATCATCGATTGAAGAAGAACCTTTTTGGGCGAGTTGACTCGACTGTGACGGTGTTTGAGGCAATGAAAGAGTATTTCAAAATGTATATCATAAGAATTAAAGCGGGATTTGAATATTGTTCATTATTCAAGCATAAAATTTATAAGGACGATCCTTGGCTAACGGGATTAACTTACCGGGTGTCCCATTTGTGTATTGACAAAATTATGCTTGAAGTACAATTGATGAAAGGACCTAAAAAGGATGAGGATGGTAAGTACTTGCGCCCTACTAATATGATATATGACCATTACATGGAAGAACTACCCGAAATTATTCGTGACTATACTATAACAATGTACGACGTCGAAGGGGATGGAAATTGCGGTTATCATGTCACGGCGGAACAACTAGGACCTTTTCAAGAGGCAAAGAATTCAGAGTGGCAAGGAGATGAAGTCAAGTATATAAGGAATCGGTTGTTACAAACATTGCGCCGAAACAAGAACTTCTACAAGGCAATGATGAGAGGGGGTCCAAGAGGAGACGAAGGGGTGGTGCCGGAGTATATTGCATTCGAACGACGTATACATAGGGATTCCGTCATCACAAGCGACCATTGGATGCAAATGCCGATTTGTGGGTTTTTGATAGAGGGGACTTTTGATTGCTTGGTTCATTGTTTCGGGAGGGTTGGTAATAGTTTTACTTATGCGTCGCCAACAAAACCTTATCGTGAGGGTCTAAAAGATTGAAGACTCGCTCTTGCGTTTGTTCAAGGATGTCATTTTATCGGCCTCAAGCTTAAGCCCGGTTGCCCATTACCTCCTTTGAATTGTGAAGTCTTTTGGCCGGGATTCCAACATAATTACTCGATAGATTGGCTCGCTTATGAAAGATCAAGTAATTATAATGATGAATGAAGAAATAAGTGAAGATGAAGAGGACGATGTCAATGAATCTGCGGTAAGATTAGGAAGTCCATAAAACATAATATGAAGTCTTTTTGGAATTGTCATAAAGGATCGGTTGTTTTTTTTATGAGGATGACGTAAGAATATAAATCGCATACAATGCATCCTCAAATATTAATACACTATATGAATGAAATATTTTGGATTTTTGTTATTTATGTGTTTGTTATTTACACCAAAAATAGCCGAACCTGACAAATTGCAAAAAAATTTGAGGAAATTGTCAGGTTCAGATGTTACGATAATTTAAATTAAGAGCCGAACCTGACAAATTGCATTGAAACTTGAGGGAATTTTCAGGTTCGGCTGATACAATAACTTAAATTAAAAGCCGAACATGCCCTATATTTTTGATAATTCCAAAAGTTTTCATTAATAAACCTTTTCATTACAAAATAAAATGGACACTACACAATATTAAATAGTTGAATAAAACCCAAATATGGATTATTAGAATCGCATACGTTTTTTGAAGAAGTCCTCAAGGATTCGATATTGAGCGTCGTATTCGAAATCCTTTCCCTTCCATCGCCGCCATTTCGCTCGCGACCGGTCTTCAGTTTCAGCAATGGTTTCACCTTTAAGTCGATATCGCCTTACAATCCGAACTAAAGCAATAAAATCTTCAACTTGTTTTCTTATATCAAACAATCGACAAAATAACGCGGCACCATCTCGGTTGTGAGGGTTCCCGGTGTCGGAGCAGAATCTTTCATGAATTTTCCTCCAATAACTTTGACTCATTATACCATTCATGCGACGTTCCTCACCCCTTTTTGGATAATAGGCTACGTAGTGTGTGCATAGTGATACATCTTCATCTAAAGTAAAGTTTGGAGCATGAACTTCCATTTTTCCTGAGATATGAATAAAAAATGGGCATCTAAAGTGGGTATATATAGAAGCTACGTGAGTAACGACTATTTTTTTTTAAAAACTAGTCGTTGCTCAATTATTGTGAACTTGAAAAGTAAGGTTCGACCTAAAATTAAGAGAAATCGAATTAGACGAACTTCTCTAGAGTGTGAGTTCTGCTCGAAAAAGAAAAACTACTTTGGGGCCGAACTTGACACTGTGATATACAAAACTCCATTGAGGTAAAGTCATTAGTTCGCCCAAAGGAAAAGAGAAGTCGAATGAGACGAACTTCTCTACAACAAGAGTTCGGCTAAAAAAGGAATACCAATTTTGGGCCGAATTTTACACTGTAAACTCCATTAAGGTAGAGCCATAAGTTCGGCCAAAGGAAAAGAGAAGTCGAATGAGACGAACTTCTCTATAATACAAGTTCGTCTCAAAAAGTATTACTACTTTGTGCCGAAATTGACACTGTGATCGATAATACTCCATTAAGGTCAAGTCACAAGGATTCGAAATCTAATTTATAGTCTTAAAAGTTAAACCATAAATACGATTCATAGTGATAGTTAACAATTAAACCGGAAATCCAAGTTATAGTCTTAAAAGTTAAACTAAAATCCAAAACATCAAAGTGCAGTAAAAAAACATATTCATGCACCACCACCTCGACTACCACCTCCACGACCTCTTTTACGACCTCCACGATCACTTCCACGACCTCGATGTTCATCATTGGTATCAGATGCATTACCACCTCTACTTGGGCCTCCAGGTTCTTGTCGGGTTCTCTTCATCGACTTTTTCTTTGCACTGACGGATTGACCTACGCGAATAACCTCTTGCAATTCGTTGCAGAAACCTTGTTGCTCAGCCACTGATGTCGTCTGTTTGCAATTACCTTTCTTCTTCATTTTCCTCAACAACTTAGTTTCCGGCGACAACTAATATCATTTCAAACCAAAAATTAGAGAGGAATATACTTTCATATTTTATAATACTTTTAAAAGAGTAAATAAATAAATCACTTACTATTAGTGTCATTTCCTCGGATACATTATGGATTTTGTTGTCAGACACTTTCTTTGCAACAACTTCTTTTGCTTGTGCCTCCGCGATTTCAGCTTCAACAAGATCTTGACTTTCTATATTAATAATGAAGGGATGGGAAACTTGATTATACCAATCCATATACTCTTATACAACTTCACAAGGAGTTTGACGCAAACTCTCTAATCCCTCCCAACTCAGCATGTTGTTATCCATTTCTTTCCAATGAAGAAGCGATGGCTCGGGATCATATTTTGGTTTCCATGAACCGGTGGTGCTCTTTGTGCCTTTACCTCCCTTCGGCAGCAACTTGAACTTTTGGTTATCATCATATGGTACTGTTTGGATAAACCCAAATTGGCGAAGTACTCGTCGAGGATCGAAAATTACACACCCTCCTGGATAGAACAACGGTCCGTAGTACATCCCCAAAGGCATATCTTCGTCTTCAACGAATTCATCTTCTTCTTATGCCGTGTTATATGGTTCAAATTCAACATCGTATCCATCCAAAGAGTCTAACTTTTTTCTTAAAGAGATTATCTTTTCAAACTTATCCCTCTTCTTATAGTCTTTGAACTCATATTTTTCCGAAGTTGGAACTGTATCATCCACCACCTCAATTGGTGTGCTTAATTTCAACTTCGAGAAGTGATAATATACCCACAACTACATTAATCGCATAGGAAAAATCTTAGTTGACAACATAAACTGCTGCAACACAGAGCAATATTCGACTCAAAAATGAATTACCACTATGGGCCGAACCTAACGTTTTCAGAATAATTACTTACAAGTTGTCAGGTTCGGCTCAACAAGGAACTGGTAATTTAGGCCGAACTTGACACTGCGATCGACTAATTACGGAGCAAAGTACGTGATTAATTAACTTAGAAATGGAATTAAAGATATTGAGAAGTACCTGAAAGAGACTGAAGTTTCCTCCAATATTTCTAGAGTCTAGCCTAGATGTTGTAGCAATTGAATGAAGAAGGAATGCAACACAAGAGGATCCCCAAGCGTACTCATGAAACTTCGAAAGATATTTTACGAATTGGAGATATTGAGCACTAACTTTGTTTCCAGTATGGTCAGGAAATATAATTCGGCCGAGAGTGTGCAACAAATAAGCAACAACAGTCTGCTTTATTTTGGTCGCGTCCATCACCAACCCATCCTTAACTTTCTGCACAGTGTTCTCGAACTTATCTTCCAGATTCTTCAACTTGAACGACCTCAACATCTTTGGTTTGTTTCCGCATCCAACATGCACATCTTCCACCTCTTTAGCGGCGCTACAAAACTCCTTCAGGGTAGTATTATGATCCCAACCAAGAACTTCTTCAACCAAATTATATAGCTGGTCCCAATCCAATTCAGAATATTCAGTATCAACACTTTTCCCACGTGCTCTAAGACCTAAAATCCTATCAGCGTCGTCAGGTGATATTATCATCTCGCCGAATGGAAGATGAAATGTATAAGTTTCGGGACTAAATCTCTCAGTAAAGGCAGATGCGGTCACTGAATCACAACCATTTTGTTCATGTTGAATTGCTTTCCATAAACCATATCTCTGAACTATAGCTTGAACCTCATCGACTTCATTCTTAAAATCCCAAGCTGCAGCCCTTTGGTGTCTCAAATTTCTGATTTCACCCATATGATCCGGAGTCTCATAGATTCGTTTTGCCCACGACTCCTCGTAACCAATCAAAACCTTTCCTCCATCTGGAGGAAGACCAAGTGTTGGGGCGTTCCTCTGGGTAGGTATTGCGTAATCATCATCGGGAATATGAAGCTTTGTCTTCCGTGGTTTAGCAACTTTCTGTGGGTTTACTTGTTTTATTGGTTGTGATTGTGGTGGTTCTTCTTCTTCATCATCTTCATCTTCATTTTCTTCATCTTCAACGACTTGTTTTCCATCCCTTTGTGGTCTTCGTTGCTCATATTCATCTTCATCTCTATTTGTGTTATCTTGCAATCCACCTCCGCTTCCGGTCTCTTTAGTTGCAGTAGTATTTTCCTTATTAGCTCGACTTCCCTGAACTTCTCCTTCTGGTTGTATCTATGTCTCTCCATCCTCTGTATCGGAGGTTGTAGTTCCTATTTTACATACACCCAAATTTTTGTTGCCTACTCGAGGTTGCGGAGTTCTAACATTAGAAGAGGTTACTTCCAAAGATCTCTTCTTCTTGTCCTTTTGAGTTACAACTCTCCCACCACTTTTGGTTTGTTTCCTAACACAAATAAGAAAGTTCACTTTTCAAGTTAATAATAATGCATATTGAGCCATCCAATCTACGGATTGACTCTCATAATCAAACATAGTCAACAATTTCTTGTTGGTTTGAAATTGATAAGATTCAGCTAATAATTTAAAAGCAGACCTTCTACTAACAGTAAAAACAAGCCCATATTCATTCTCAGGGATATTCAAATAATCTATTATTATAGATTTTATATCATGTTCACAACTACCTTTCTCAGCACCACCATATAAAGCATGGTTGCTTAAATTTGCAGTAATCTCTGACAAGCTAAATGCACAAGACTGCTAACACTTAAGTGTCTGAAGATAAGCAAAGAGTCCAAATCCACAGTAAATAGAAATACACAAGGTTGTTTAAAATTCCATGCACTACAAACGTCTATTAAGGTTGTTTTAAGTTCCGAGCATTACAAACATCCCATAAAAATAAACGCAAAATTAAAGCACAAAGAACCTAAGCAATCTGAGTTATAAAATGAGCCTCAGTCAGCTAAGATGATGCTTAGGCTGTAAGAGAAACTAGAAACACAATCAGCTCCTTACAATCACAATACATCTAGGCATGACTCCCATCTTCCACTCAATTCATAGAATTTTGTAAATTTAACTTGGACAATAAAAGCAATATGACAGTTTTATTTTTATTTTATTTTTTGTGTGTGTGTGTGGGGGGGGGGGGGGGGGGGGG